>NC_060009.1:4156884-4802759 GCF_912999745.1 Papilio machaon
TTGGCTGGCTGGCCAGGATCCAACCATTGCGCTGAGCGCTTCCGATTATCGTAAAGAACCCATTTTTCATCACAGGTAATGATTCGGTGTAAAATACCTTCATTATTGTGCCGGTTTAGTAATGTAACGCAACAGTCGACGCGCGTTTGCCGGTTTGCTTCAGTCAATTCGTGAGGTACCCACCTTTCAAGCTTTTTAATCTTCCCAATTTGCTTCAAGTGAATTAAAACAGTTTTATCACTAACATCGCAGCCTGCAGCTAACTCGGACGTGGTTTGCGATGGATCCGCTTCCACAATAGCCTTCAACTCTTCATTATCAACTTGAGTCTCAGGCCGTCCACGGGGCTTGTTCTGCAGATCGAAATTTCCAGAACGAAAACGTTGGAACCAAAAACGAACTGTGTTTTCTTTTGCAACACGACCGCCATACACATCATTCACCCTTCGAGTCGTTTCCGCAGCACTAGTGCCACGGCGGAACTCGTACTTGTAAATAATGCGATATTTTAAGTTTTCCATTTTGTAAAATGAGTGACGCAAACAGAAAAAAACAGAAGAAAAAAAACAAATGAATGACGGTCATCGAACCACAAATACATGAGTCTATAGCTGTACAAATTTGAATTTGGACTTCCTTACCAAAGAGGAGAAATTCGTGATTAAAGTGGCCAGTACGAAAAACGCCAATTTCATATGTAAGGACCTAATATTTTCAGTTCAAAGAGAATTTAAAGTAATTTTTCTTATTCGAAATAATACATCATTTTCACTTTAAATTCTCGAAACACAAACTGTTAATTTTAATTATACGGTGAAACGGTAGAAACAAGAGAATCAGTTCAATAAATTGTTCAATACAATAAATTGTATTAAAATATTGTGTAGTTGGTTAACCCTTCATTAAAATAAAAACAATTACCAATTTCTTAAATGGATTCCATCGAGGTTCTGGAGCTCCAATAACGCCACTGAGAGCCGTAAAGAAAATAAAAACAAAACATAGAGTACTGTTAAAATTCATTTTAAAGATTACAAAGTTGTTTTAAACTTAAATAAGTTACAATAAAAAATAATATTCCAATTCAATGAATGTATTGCAAGTGAGCGTGCTTTTATATTGCAATTATTTGAATACATTAAAAAACTAGATATAAAAATACCTATATTCAAATTTCAACTTTATGTGAATGGTCCTAGAGCTGTAAATTCACTCAATGGATTTCAAACTAGTAAAGAGTTAAAGTAGGACTTAGGTGATTCCCAACCCTAGTTAAAGGTGAATCCCTGCAAAACTAGTTTGTTACTATTTCTGAAAAAAAGTATTAACATTACCCGCATTTTTCTACGAGGATAATTTTAAATTTTAATCTTCAAGCGTCATAAAGTTTATTTCTTAGTGACCTTCACCCGCGACGCGGTCCGCGCAGAATTAAAAAAAATGATAAGTATCCTAATTGTTCTTCCAGACTATGATGTACATCTGTGCCAAATTTCATCAATATCCGTTGAGGTGTTCTGGAGATACCTTCAAACATCCATCCATTCATCCATCTAAACTTTCGCATTTATAAAGTAGTAAATAATAAATCCCACAAGGCTTTAAATATTATTTGAAAGATAATAAAAATGTAATGAGAAATTACTTTTAATTTGGCAAGGCGCCTGTTGTAATATTATAGCTATTATTTATATTCTATATATATATTCATATTCGTTCTTTCACTGCATGGCTTTCATGCAAAGACACAGCTGATTGTCTTCAAACCAAAAGGTGAAGAAACAGTGCAAAATAGCTATCATTATTTATTTGACAAAGAATATGCGGTTTTTATGATGCGATGAAAGAAGAGGAAAGATTGAATTGAGATAATTGTTTAGAAACATATTTCTTTCTAGTTATGAAAGTTGACGTTTTCTTATAAAATAATTACACGGGAGACTCCCAAAGCTAATGTAACTAGTGCCTCAATGGAATTTTATTTGTATTCTTCGAGAACAATGTTGATCGTATAATAAAATAAAGTATTGTATGGACGCAGAGATAACTTCGAATTTAAACGACTGGAATTAATGTAGAAAATTATGAGTCGATAAAAGGGACTGGAAGAGTACTTTATGAAAGTACAAAAGAAGTAAAATATTATGTGGCGTTTTAATTCAATTTTATTACGCCGTGCGACGATTCCTTTGCATTATGTTACATTATAGGGCGTTATTTGATATGTGATTTGGTTTTATTTAGTGTGAGAATATTATGTTTCTAGTAAGTAAATAATACAAATCGTGGTATGTAATGATGAAAGTCGCTTTAACAACATTAATTTCATTAATGGTCTGTAAAGCCTGGTGAAAATAAATAGCAAATATTGAATCTTACTTCCATATTAAAATATAAGGTACACAAAACACCACATCACTGTTATGTTTTGTCCATCTCCAAGTCTTTGTGATCAAATATTTCATCGAGGAGTTTGATTTAAAGTGATATCTCAAGGGAAGTGCGACCTTTTTGTTAATCGAAAGAGGACAATGTTCTTTGATGAATATTTGAGTATTGTTTCAAACAGTTGATTTAATTTCAAATAGTTGTGTGTCCGTTCTTTGTAAGACATTATCTTATTAATATTATAAACTAGCTTTTACCCGCGACTCCGTCCGCGCGGAATAAAAAATAGGAAACGGGGTAAAAATGATCCTATGTCCGTTTCCTGGTTCTAACCCGTTCGGCATAAAAGTCAGAAAGATGACATAATGTTGTCTGAAACATGTTGACTTTTAGAGCTCAGCAAAATGTTGTCTTTTCGATAACTTTTTGCCGATGTCATTTTAAAGCAATCTCAATGATAACTAAATGATGACTTTTCGAGAACATATTTTTTGTTAATAAAACTTTTAAAAACCAACAGCGGCCATTTTGTTCTATACGGACCTCTCACTCATCCATTAAAGAGTGATTGTTGACAAGCGTGAATTGCATCGTAATTCGTTCGGCATTGCTAAGTGTTTTTATTCAATTACTAGCTTTTACCCGCGACTCCGTACGCGCGGAATAAAAAAAAAAAAAAGAAAACGGGGTAAAAATTATCCTATGTCCTATTCCTGGTTCTAAGCTACCTGCCCACCAATTTTCAGTCAAATCGATTCAGCCGTTCTTGAGTTATAAATGGCGTAACTAACACAACTTTCTTTTATATAAATAGATAGATTACAACATAAACGTAATATTTTTGACTTAACATACTGGTTGAAAATATAATTAATAGTATTTGTGATTCTTATTATTCAGTTAGTTATCAAGAATTTAATTGCCGAACAAATAAACTTGTAAGTATGAATATAGGTTATAAACACATTTTTCATATTTTATAACTAATTAAATTATTTAAAATTGTTGTAAGACGATGCTCGTCGCTATTTTAATTAAATGCAGTTTAAATATTTTACTTTTTAAAATATTTCTAACTTTAAACATTTGTATACAATTTTGTTCATTTAATTCAACATAATAAAAAAAAAACTTATCAGCATCGTCTTTGTAAAAGTGTCTGATAAAATTTAGAATGCGCTAAAATTTAATGAATATTTTCAATTTCTGATTTGATATTTTTTTTTAGGATTCAACACAAGATGTATTTCGTAGTTTTTTGGGATAAAACGTCTGCAATCGTACCTGCATCATGGGTAGATTCAGAATCTCGAACTTTCAAGTGGCCGAAAACAAAAAATCCTACCTTACTAATTATTCGAGCTGATATGGTATGTAACATGGTATGGTATGTATGATGAGGTATGTAACAAATAAAGTTGTTCAATTATATATAATTATTTTATTCCTTATTAATAAAACACTTTATTTTCAGATAGCGGAATAAATAATATACCAATGCCACCTGCCACGTACATACGTGAGCCAAAAAGATCAGCAACTACCACCAACATTTAAAACTCCTATATCATTACTTGAGCCGTAAAAGTATTTATAATTTTAATAATAAGATTATTTATATTGGTATGTAATATCGTTACTATTCATTGTGTTATCAAATAAACAATAATTAAACCTATTTTCCATGTCAATTTTAATTTTACACTAGCCTCTTAATTTTAACATAAAAACGTTAACTTTATGATCTCTAGAAAATGTTATCGTTCTGATATCTTTTTAATGATCTCTAAAAGATGGCACTAGATGGCTCATAAGAGAGCTTTATGTTAACTTTATGTTGACTTTTTGGTTATCATTTCTGATATCAGATCTTGAATAATGTTAACATTAAGAGAACTTTATGCTATCTTCTTGCCGAACGGGAAGCTACCTGCCCACCAATTTTCAGTCAAACCGATTCAGCCGTTCTTGAGTTATAAACAGTGTAACTAACACGACTTTCTTTTATATATATAGATGTGAATGTTTCGATGGATGGATGTTTTTATAACGTATTTACTGCTTAACTGATTTCTCTGTAATTTGGCATATGTAAACCAAACTTTGGAAAAACACATAGGCTACTAACTATATTTTTTTAATTCCACGGCCCATAAAATAAAATTAATTGTTGTTTGACTTCTTTATTTATACATTCTAATAAATAGTTTTTTTTTTATAGTTTCTGCACAAATAAAAGCTCTAAAACGATGGATTAGTTCTTTAAAATTTGTTAAAATTTAAAATATTATTTTGCTATGAAACAAAGTAGTAACTTAGGTATCTAATTTTACAAATGGATAAGAATCAATAGATTATGTTTCCTATATTAGGAAATAAGTCGTAAAATTCCAATCCTTATCCACAAAATGCAATTAAATATTACCGTACTTTCTAAAAGTAATAAAGTAAAACCATTACATATACGAAGGCAGTTTATCCTAACCGAGTAACGTTTGACTTAATACCTTTTTAATTCAATAACTTTGTTATTTATGTTATATTTTTGTTATTTTCCATGCGGCTCAGAAAATATCTTGTAACTTTTTTAATTTGTTTGTGTAAGTATGGAGTATTTTTTTTCATACATGTATAAATAGGAGAGAAGTAAGAAATAAAAAAAAAATTACCATAATTATTAATATTTAAAAAGTTGAATTAAAATTTTTAACTCAATATTAAGATGTCATACTTAACTATTTATTTTTACTTTACTCGACTAAAAATATTCCAGAAAAGAAAAAAAGAATTTTCTTTCTTATTTTATTTTAATTAATTTTATATTTATACACAGTAATGACTGGTACATTATCAGAATATGTCAATGAACGCCATACTGCGCCGTGGAAAGTTCGATTTTATCCCAAAAAATCGCTGTTTAAAAAATCCGAACTCATTGATAGAGGATGCAATGTTTTTCTTACTGATTGTCCAAGGAACTACAAGTAAGTATTATTTTATATAAGGAATTAAAGAATTAGATTTAGGAATTATTGTAAGGTAAATTTGGTGTTTGAGTCACGACGGAATGTCTTTAAAAGTATGATATCGGAGTTTTGCCCACTGTAGAATATTAAATGCCCAGTAAACGTTCATATTATGTTTTGTCAAATTTGTTTGGTCAAAAAACTTATCAAATATGTGAATAAGAGTCCCCACATAGTGTCAATTTAACTTGAATTTGAATATCGTGCGCTCAATTTAGCCATAAAGTAAGTGGGCATATTTAGTTTTTTTTTTAAACTTTTTTTTTATATCAAAAGGTGGCAAACTAGCAAACGGCCACGTCACCGAAATAGCGAGGCGACCGTTGCCCATAGACATCCGCAAATGCAGACGCGTTGCCTACCTTTAATCAACGGAGAAGGGACGCACAGAAAGAGAATATTTCCCTTTCCTTTGCGTCCCCTCTTCCGCCAAATCCACGTATCCTTCCCATCCTTTCCTAATAGGAAAAGGGTGGGAAGGGAAAGAACTAATGATATGTTTATTTAAATTGTAATTAGCTGACTAGTTTTTTGTAGAAAGAAATTGGTCTGCGGCCGACATTATGATGGTGAACTCAGAACTTTTACGAATTATTGTGCATTGGAATTTGAAAACTGTAACAGTTGGAGAAGTAAGTTGGGCTTAAGCAAATATTTTAAATAACAAACAGATGTTCCTCCCAAGTAGAGTTGGTGACAGGCAGGCTGGCGGCCGTAAAAACTTAAGCCAAAACTTTAAGGTTTTATAAAACCTTGTGTGCAAACCCCACGTGAGTGGGAAAAGGTCAGGGAGATGATGATGTTATTATGAATTATTTTTCAGAATGGAGTTTGATCAAAGAAACTAGATGTTAAAAATAAATAAAGAAAACAACTATTTGCAGTATAATTTAATTTGAGATGAGATTTTCTTTCATAGTCTCGTGACGTCTCGGATGAAAATTATTTCATTGTTATAAGAATTTAAATTATAGAAAAAAGCTCTTTTAGATTTTTTGTATGTTTGTTTATCTTTCAAAATATAAATTGATACAAAATATTTTGAACTTTTTGTATGTTGCGTAGACGAAATTTCATATTAAATTTTTAAAACCGTTAACACTTTCCCGTTCCATCATCGTCTTTTAAATAATGCCATGACTCTGTAAAAAAAACATCCATCCATCATGTTATAAAATAAAATAAAAAATGTTTGTATTACCAAATATATTAAATTATTTTTTTTTTGTTTCTTCTTTCTTCTTTGTTTTATATCAATAGTGTACACCTGATACTGGACAAATTTTCATTTTTGATGTGTTGTGTTTTGTTTTAAATTTGCAAATCTTACTAATATATAAATTAAAAAATATCAATTTGTATGTTACATTAAAGGGAAAATTAAAATATTAGATTAAATATAATACATAAAAACTAAAATATATCATTAAATTTACTAATATTATAAATACGAATGTTTAGATGGATGGATGTTTGTTTGAAGTTATCTCCGGAACGGCTCAACGGATTTTGATGAAATTTGGCACAGATGTAGAACATAATCTGGAAGAACACATAGGCTATTTATTATGTTTTTTTAATTCTGCGCGGACGGAGTCGCGGGTTACAGCTATTGTTACATAATTTATCTGTTGTGTGTATAATAAATCTTATTAATATTATATATGGGAATGTTTAGGTGGATGGATGGATGGATGTTTGTATGAAAGCATCACCAAAATGGTTCAACAGATGTCTAAGACATTTGGCATAAATATAACTCATAGACTATAAGAACATATAAGCTACTTATAAAGTTTTTATTTTATTTGTAGGACGGAGTCGCGGGCAACAGCTAGTAAATAAATAATACCTTAGCCGATATTTTCATCTTACCTTCATTACTTTTGCAGTTCCGATAGTGCATATCGCAGAATGTTGGGAACGATTTCTTAGATGCACGAATGCCTTGTCCAGTTTGTGAATTAACAGCACATATAGCTATTTTACTGAAATAAATTAACAAAAAAAAAATTAACAATACGTTTGGTAATACAAGTGCTCCATTTTTTTTTTTTTTTAAATTCATTCACAATAGATTTTGTAACTTTAAATCATAAGGCGAAAAAGATTGCAAGCAGATTTTGAATACCTCGTAAAATTACTTAAGGTAGGTTTCTGATACCTAAATCTCAGTTTAAAACATCTCTGTTTTGTCAAAGATAATGAGGGGCATGACGGTATCTTTTACCGTTGGTTTCCGAGATCAAAACCTCTATATAAAACATACCGTCATCCCTGTCATTATATTTGACAGAAACAGAGATAAGGATAAGTTTTAAACGGGAATTTTGGTTTCAGAAATCCACGGTTAGACAGAGATTTTTGTTTTAGAAACCCACTGTAAGTAATAAGTTTTGAAAATCTAGATAAGTGTATGAATTTAACCATCTATTTAATATTTGGTAGATGCACGCTTTCATAAAAATTTGAAGTAAAATGTCGCACCGGAGTAGTGGTTTCCCTTTCATTTTCATTAATAAAACAGAGACAATAATATAAGGCATCTTTACATCTTACAGCGTTTAATTAACTTTATGAAATTAATTTAGTTATATCATTGTTGAAATACTACGAATTATTTCCTTTTCATCATCATCATCATAATCATCATCATCATCAGCTCACTATACGTCCCCACCGAGGGGCTCGGAGCCTACCCCAATTTAGGGGGTGACTAGGCCATAGTCAACCACGCTGGCCAAGTGCGGGTTGGTTGACTTCACACATATCATTGAATTTCTTCTCAGATATGTGCAGGTTGCATCACGATGTTTTCCTTCACCGTAAGAACGTCGGATAAATGTACATATGTAAATCGATAATCTAAAAACACATTGGTACATGGCGGGATTCGAACCCAGAACCTGCAGATTTCAAGTGCTTAACCCCTGAGCCACCGACGCTCTGCTCTCGCTCTTTCCTTTTACTATTGCTTTTTTTACCAGGATTAGTGAAAATATTGTGAAACTTCTACTACACAAAAAAGATATTCTCTTACAAAATTGTCATAGAGTAGCACTGCATTAGTTCTGTAGCACATTGAGATACTGAAGACTCGATAGGAAATGTTTCTAATTGCGCTGGTATCGTCCAAAACTCCACCATAGGTTCGGTTGTTTCTAATCTAACATTAGCTAGAAAATCTAATAGAACTGAAATACACGAAAATTGTTAAAACTCAAACGTAAAAAACAAATTCTGTTTTTTTTTACTTTAATTTTTAAAACATGCATTCGGTTTTTAAAAATTAATTTTAGTTAATCGTCGAGAAAAATAATAGCAATATTATATTTTAATTATTTGCGTTACATTTTTTAGGCTTTTTTTGCAATCAGTATTATTATTATTTTTTTTGGTAATTTGCGTTACTTAATTCCATAATTGTCTTGGAACTATTTAAAAACACTTACGTAATAAACAAAAGAGGAAATTATTTGTATACTTCTTCATTATACTTATTAATATGTCCATCAGAATTAAAAAGACAATGTGAATGTTACGCAAAACGTATTTTCTTAACGACCTAATAATTGATTATCTGTGAAGAAGAGACAATACGCAATTTTAATTGGTTTAATTTTCAATTATACGATAATTTCCTTCATACAAATGACACACTTAAAAAAATTCTCACCAAATAACTAATGTAATATTAATTAAACAAAGAAGGACTTTTGGACACAAGCGATGTAAATTTTCGAGTACTGGCACGGCTACCAGTTTGACAAGATCGTCGTAAAAAAAGTCGCTGCGATTTTCAAGATGGCGGAGCAAATCTATCCAGTTGTCGTTTTATAAATACGCATCCGTCGTGTAGTCGCCTTGCCTGTACTTACCGAGTAGACAACTCGCGTCGACGAGTCATACATTATTAGTATTAAATTACCTTGCCTTGTTTATAGTATTTAATTTAATAGGGTTACAACTACAATACAATTCACAAAATATGAGAGTTGACGGGGTTTTAAAGCTCTGAAGGAACTAACTACTAATTGGGAACTTAACTCAAAACTCTACGGAACATTTAAGTACCCGCTTCCAATTTAATGATCGATAGAGTATACGAAGTTACAAATTCATGTTCTCAGCTAGCATCGTCTATAACTGTTATTTTCGATAATAACTGATATATGACTATCATAGTATGTTTAATTCAGTATATTACATTCGTGGGTTTGTATATAATTTCTCTTCTAAGTAAATCTTCTAACTTTTTTTTGGGTCTAGTTTTGAAAAAACATTTAAAATATAAAATACATATAAAATATACTAGGACTAGGTAGACTAGGTTTTCGACCAAATAAAATTACTTTAAAAGACTTTAAAATAGAAAATAAATGGCCTGAAGTAATAATAATAAATCAAAAAATATCTTTGTATTTTTTCCCGACTTCCTGAATGGGATAAAAAGTGAGCAACGAAATTAACCTAGAGCCAGATTCGAGAATTTTCCAATGTTTCAAATAAGAGAACTCTGTAAGATAAATGAATGATTTCGCATTTTATTTTTCTTCCATGTACTTGGAGTACTGTCGAATATTTATTCAAACATTTTTTTTTATAGCATAAAGTGGTAAACAAGCACCTGAATGCGCTGAATTATCGAATACTGCCCACAGACAGATATTTATGCTCAAAAAAGTACCTGGTCGCCGAAATTCATTTTAATTTCATTTGATTTTTTTTTCAACAATACATCATTTAAACCCTATAGAAAAATGGTGTCAATGGAATAAAAAATGAGCGGGAAAAAATTATTCAATAGTTAGTTAAGTTTACTGATTTTTAAGGTTACAAATTAAGATTTGAATAAGACGTTTTTCAGGGTTATGAACGCTTTCAAATCAAACTTTAAAGGGACTTCATCAATTATATATCAATTCATTAGTATTTTGTTTTCTAAATACTGAAATTTCTTTTAAAAAATTCAAATCTAAATAATAGTCATGTGAAATAACACTTTCAATTTCTATACTTAAATGTTAGTTGATGCATTTAAAGTAAGAATACACAACTCACGCCTGTAACCCAGAGGGGTTAGGCAGAGATCACGGACCTCTATTTGGTGCGGCCAAGTGAATCTTCGCAATTCATTTTTCGCCATTTCCGGAGACGGAACGTGACGGGTGGCGAGCCGAATCGCCGGCTTTTTCTCACGGGAATTCACACATATGTGCGGGTTGCATCACGATGTTTTCATTCACCTTACGATCGTTGGATAAATCATCATCATCAGATCACTATACGTCCCCACTGAAGGGGCTCGGAGCCTACCCTAAGTAAGGGGTGACTAGGCCATCGTCAACCACGCTGGCCCAGTGCGGGTTGGTCGACTTCACACATATGAACTTCTTCTCAGATATGTATGTGCAGGTTGCATCACGATGTTTTCCTTCACCGTACAAACCTTGGATATATGTACATATGTAAATTAAAAATCGAAAAACACATTGGTACATGGCTGTATTCGAAACCAGAACCTGCAGATTGCAAGTGAAGTGCTTAACCCCTGAGCCACCGATGCTCTTGTAACAAAAACTAAAGTAACTAAAACTATGTTAATGCAAAACTAACTTAACTCGACAATTTCAGTTCCATTAACAGATCCCATGCGGTCACAACTTAACGATGTTTAACTTAGCTTAATATTCAACTTCCTGAGTGGATAACATAAAGTTATTGTTTCCATGGTAGTTTATTAAAGGGTTTAATGATTTTAAAATGAAAAGATTATCTTAGGTGTTGAATTCTCATCATCATCACCATCATCCAATAACGTTACATAGGCTGATGATGAACGTAAAAGTGCTATGTTGTTTTGTTAACCCCCGACGTAAAAACGACGGGGTGTTATAAGTTTGACCTCTCTGTGTATATGTATGTCTGTGTGTGTCGTAGTAGCTCCCGAACGGATGAACCGATTTTGATATTGTTTTTAATTATCTTTTAAACAATACCAATAGTAATTCAAAAAACTTTAAACATTGATTCGTTAATACTAAGTTGTTTTTATCTACGATTATTATAATAGGTATTTATATACTTAAGTAAGGGTTTATATATAATAATTCATTTCAACTTTTCAAATTAATATTTCATTTAACTAGAAACGATTCTTTACAATAGATATTCAGCGGCTTGAATAAAGTTTTTCAATTTATTGGAAATCGATAATGGTTGTAAATTACGTTAATTAGTTGTTTGTTTTACTAACGTATTTCCATGATTCACTGTATCACTGTATTACTCACTGTATTTTATTTTGAATAGCTGTTTTCTAATTCGGTTTTTTGTTGTTTATTGTACTTATTTTTTACTAGTTCTTTCTAATCTAATATATAAAATTCTCATGTCACGGGGTTCGAACTTGAACTCCTCCGAAACGGCTTGACCGATTCTCATGAAATTTTGTGAGCATATTCAGTAGGTCTGAGAATCTATTTTTCATAACCCCCCCCCATTTAGATTTTTTTTAACCGCGCGACGGAGTCGCGGGCGACAGCTAGTTTCCATATAAGATGTTCACCAAAAACCCCTTTTTTAGAACAATGCGAAGAACCGTATACGAAATCTTCAACCTTCAAGTTTCCAAACTATTGTTCATTGCCATGACCTGAAAATGCATTCAAAATTTATGAAGTTTATTTCTTCTTACATAAGGGATATATAATTTTTTTTAAATTAACTAGATTTAGTTTTAACATGTGGTTTTTTTTATTCGCCGAAATAGCGAAGCGACCGCTGTCCATAGACATCTACAGTTGCAGGAACTTTGCCTACTTTTAATCGTCGGAGAAGGGGACGCACAGAAAGAGAATAATTCCCTTTCATATATAATATATATAAATATATAATAAATAAATAAAATAAATAAGGATGTACTTGTAGATAGAAATCTATCTACAAGTACATCCTTCAAAGAAAAAAAAACTTCTGAAATAAAAGGTTGCGTGACCATTATCGCAGATATATGCAGGTTATATCACGACGTCACCGTTAGAACGTTGCAGATTACAAGTCAATTTCTTAACCTTTGAGCTACAGACGCTCTTATATAATAGGTCATTTTATCTTGAATTTCTAAAATGAAAAGTTAATGACAAAGTATAAATCAGCTTTAAAGTTAGCACTAATTACTGTGACAGTTCTAAAGAGGCGTCGGCACGATAAAGAAAGTTCAGCACACTCTGAAATCCGCAGAGACACTTCACACTGGGGCCCGGAGAGTGTTCTCGACCTATTTACAGATCCGAACCTATGATTAGTGGAAAAAAGTACAACTTTTATCTGTTTTCAATCTAGGTCTCATTAGTACTTAACTTCAGGTTTTGATTTTGTATCGTATATTGTGCTCTTTTTAGTGTAAACGATTTGAAAACTATATTCTAACTAATGAGGAGAAAAACTGGAAGCTCTAAGTTGGTGGCGATATCGCCAAGAGTGTTATCTGTAGCGATAAAAAAAATAGATGAAAATGTATTCCATTCTTCGTTTTTTTTATATAAATAATTTATGAAATTTAAGAACTATCATAAAAACTTTACTTAAGTACTTTGTATATAAATTAAACATTTTTTTATATCTGTGGCTTATGTATATTTAATGCTACTGTCACACTTGATCATGTTGACATCTATAGTCAGTAAAAGACAGTTTTTCTCCCCGTTGTCCCGTGATTGACGTATATTATCTAATATATAAAATTCTCGTGTCACAGTTTTCGCTTCCGTACTCCTCCGAAACGGCTTGACCGATTCTCATGAAATTTTGTGAGCATATTCAGTAGATCTGAGAATCGGCCAACATCTATTTTTCATTTTCTTTTTTTTTAACTGCGCTCGGACGGAGTCGTGGGCGACAGCTAGTATATTATATATTACGCTCTTGTGAACTATCCTCAGACGGCCGAGCCCATTCATTGATTTTGCTCAAATTAACATTTTTAATCTTTGGAATTTTACTAATCATTTTATCATTAATAAAGTGTCCTTGTTTCTACGTAGTGTCGGCTCAGTATGTACTCTTCCATGCATCTCAATCCATCTTAATATCTACATTCACTTCCTGCGTCATATTTTCTTTCAAACAATACAATTATACATTGTTCAGCCCTCTTACTTTGTAGCCATCCAAATTCTTATATAAAGACTTCTTTTCTTATATAAAGATCGAAAAAGTATTCATGTTATGTATTATTTCA
The DNA here is from genome assembly GCF_912999745.1 of Papilio machaon. Taxonomy (NCBI): domain Eukaryota; kingdom Metazoa; phylum Arthropoda; class Insecta; order Lepidoptera; family Papilionidae; genus Papilio; species Papilio machaon. The sequence goes on from NC_060009.1 coordinate 4,170,541, forward strand.
TTTCTCATGAAAATCAGTTTCTCTAAAATTTGAAAACTTTCATTTGATATCGAATACAAATTGTACAAATTTAATTTTAGTTTTGGACATGTTCCAGTGAAATTTTCATTATTGAGTTGTTCTAAATTATATAATTTTCATTGGAACAAAAGATATATTTCAATGTTTGAGTTCTCATTTTATATATTGTTATTATATATATTGTTTTTGTTACGCAAAGTTTTGTTATATTTGATAATTATAAAGCATTATAGTGTAATGCAATTTTATTTAACGTCATGTTAATTATTTTTTATTTAATTATGTTTATTAACTAAAGCCATGTAAAGATTTAGGTCCTGCTTCACAGTGTTTAAGTTAAGTGCTGAATAGTTTACTAAATTAACTAACATTAAAGTGCTTCCCGTCAAAATAGTTTGCGTTACACAATTTATTTGGAGACTAGCTGTCGCTCGCGACTGCGTCCGCAAGACATTAAAAAAACTTAATAATTAGCCCATGTGTTCTTCCAGACTATGTTCATATATGCCAAAATTTTAGCGAGATCCATGCAGCCGTTCTGGAGATACCTTCAAACAAATAAACATCCATCAATCCCATCAATCCCATCAATCCATCTAAACATGCGCATTTATAATATTAGTAATATTGTTAAACATTAACAACTTTATTTGACAAGTAAGTTCCAAATACCTTATTCAGAACTCACTTGAACACTGTGAAACAGGCCCTTAATCTGTTTAACTTACCGTTTGATTAAAATAGTAAATACTTCATTATGTAAGCAAGGTTAGAGCCTAAATCTTCCAATTATGTAACTTAGTGTTAATATACAAACAAACTAAGCTTATAAATTTTGTGCGCAGCGTAACAAATTAACTGAGGCTTACGAGGATTTTCCTCATTAATTATTTAAGTACAATACGACGGAATTAATTTATGTAGATACAATGTTATACTGCGTTATAAATATATTTTGAACAAGTATTAATTACGTTTGAAAGATAGAAAATGTTAGAGGAATAATTTGTTTCAGACTAGCGGTCGCCCGCGACATTGTCAGCGCAGAATTAAAAAAAAGTAGCCTATAATATGCCATGTATAAGCTACCTTCCCATCAAAGGCCCATCAAAATTGGTCTAACTGTTCCGGAGATTACCCGAAATAAACGCGGCCTTACGGACAAACAGACAGACAGACTAACATTTTATTTGTTTTGAAATATGATTTGTTTTTCTCGACAAAGACAATCCAATTTTATTAATATGTATACTTGCAATCTTAGCTCCTAGTTTTTTAAAAGTAGTTTCACCATTGTTTTTCTCTAAATGTCTATTTTCACTTAGCAACTAAACGCACGACTCTAGTTTTATACGGAGTCGGGCATCCTTTTCCACCGGTGCCGTTACGACTAATAGCTAAGTGGAAAAACAGGGTATAAAACCTAAGCTGAATATTAACAGATATAGGGTGTGTTTTTAGGAAAATAAACTCATTATCACATAATTTTATTATAAACAGATAGTGTAACAATTAAATTTGCATAAGTATTATTATAGGCATTAATATTCATACTCTACGTTTTGGGCTCAATAAAACGTAGAGTAGAGTATTATTAACACTAAACTAAACTATATTTACAAAGGAATTGAATAGAATCAGTTATTTTTTACAACATAATTACGCTAATAATTTTACTTAACATTTATTACACTAATATTTAATTGATTTAATAATATACGCCGTTTATACAAAACACATACACACATTGAATTGACGCTGAATATAGTTCAAATGCTTTGCATTTCAATAACATTTTCATGCTATTTGAAGCAAGTCTTTAGTCAGAAAATTTGCGAGCACTGAGATGTCTTGGTGTTCGCCGTAACAGTGTGTTCAATTTGTGCTAACGCAGTCAATTCCGTGTCCATTTTTCTATTTTTAATTCTAGAATCTTTCGTTATCTGTCGCTTTTTGCAGCAGCAAAGTATCTCTTCGAATTCCTTTCTAAAGTTATCATTCAACCAGCCGTATAACAAAGGATTGGATACAGCACTTGACATTCCAAACATATGGCAGATAGCGTAAGTGATAGTCATTGATTTCTCTTCCAAAATCGGCTCTGTACTGAAATCAGCTACTAGGTTAAACACGTTTAAAGGTAACCAGCTAATAACGTATGTAACAGCGATAGCTATTAGAATAGCTGGTGTCTTTTTCGTTGTTCGTCTTCGTCCACGTAATCTTCTATGTATTTGCACATGGGCCACGACAACTACTAAAACTGGAAGGAGATACTGTAATATTAAACTAAATAAAGAGTATATGGCTCGTCCTTTAGCAATTGGCCAGTCTTCAATACAGAAACTTAAAGAATCCATATCCTTAAGTCCTATGTTATGGGTTTTAAGGCTTCTAAATATATAGAGAGGCGATGCGAGGCAAAATGCAGTGACCCAGATGCATAGCATTGTAACGAGAGCGCCCATTGTCTGTAGGCTCGGCCGCGTTGGGTACACGATCAACTGTGGACAAAATAATACATTATAGTTTTCATATGCGGTGTTCACAACTTTTATAACAAGCGACTTGAGCACTTTTAATCAATCATGGGTTTTCACTAAAATAAAAAAATAAAAAACATTTCCCTAATTTTCTAGGAGAAAAACACATATTTACACAATATTTTGCAGGCAGTCAAAACTCATGTTATCATTAACTCAAGAGATAATGTTTTTTAAATTCTTTTCATATTGTTTGTGTAGGCTTTGTCTAAATCTTACACATTTAACTATATATGTATTTTCTTAAAACTCATAATGAAATGGAAAAGACTTAGCCTTACCATAAAAGTCTTAGACAGTGTTTCAAATACATTTTAACTTAAACTTACGTCGACTCTTTTATAAAGTGTTCTAGCGGTCGGGCGCTAATGTTTAACGTTGAACCATATAATAACTTTCTCGTCAATAATATCATCGGTGGTAAAAGGGTTTAACTAAACATTGTCTAAAAATATTTTATGGATTAATACAGTTAATTTCCATAATTAAGTAACTAAAAAGATGTGTCTTTGACGTTCTATTTGATGGGTGGATAGATGGAATGTATCAGAATTACTATATTACATCAAAGGAATGCAATTTTTTACATTTTTACTATCATCTTATCAAGTGTCTTTAGTTTGAGCATTTAGTTTATTATGGTAGACTCTCGAGAGATACCTGATAAAGCCGGAGTTCATATAAAATCAATAACGTGTGCGACGATAGATAACATTATCCAAGTATTACTTCAATACGATGTAATCGCTTGTATGTTACCGTAAAATTGTAAATATTGATAGCTTATAAATTAACTAGCGATCAAAAATTACTACACTACTAAATAATTAAACGTATAAATCTATATTCATTACTTTTTATATCATAAGGTGTAAATAGTATAACGCCTTTAAAAAACTCATAGCAAATATTTAATTTTGCAAATTTCAATTTTTTGTCGACAAAATGTACGACTTTCTCAAAATATTTTACAATAAAAAAACGTAATGGATAATTCTAATCAAAGTACCATTATAAAGAGGACAGACTAATTTCTTTAGTACATTTTAATACAAACCATTGTTTGATATTCGAACCTAGAACAACGTAGTAATAATTAACCGTTTATCATTAAATACAATCTTCAAATAAGACAAGCTCACAAGATGACGTCAAAAACAAAATCAACATCGAGTCCTATTTCCAGAAATATTGAGTGAAGTGTAAACAGTTTAACGCATGTGTTTAAATTGTTTAAGTAACGAACGATATCTGGAAAGAGAACTGATGCCCTGATGAAATTAAAGCTCATATAATATACGAATTTTAGAGGAACCGTCAGCTTCTACTGTCGAAACATCCGTACAAAAACATATTGTCATCATTTTCATAATCTTTGAATGAACAGAGATACACAACTCACGCCTGTAACCTAGAGGGGTAGGCAGAGACCAAGGACCTCCATTTGGCGTGGCCAAATGAACCTCCACAATTCACTTTTTGCCATTTCGTAACGTCAGATAAATGCACATTGTAAATCAAAAATCCAAAAACACATGGTAAATGGTAGGATTCGAACCCAGGACCTGCAGATTGCAAGTCAAATGCTTAACCCCTGAGCCACCGACGCTCTGATGATGAACAGAGATCGTAGAATGTTTTTGTTTTTGTAAAATTTTAAATCGGGAATAGAAGTTGAAGGTTATATCGATTAATATTATTAAAATAAGTTGATATAAAAATACCAGTAACCGACAAGCATATTTGTAAATCTTCAAATTTAGAAGATTTTTTTTTTTTGGACATTCAAGATATCTGGGCGACAAAGTAACAAGCGATCAATTTTTTCAAAATTGTATGATCACTTCACTGACAAAAGCATCAAAAAACCTATTTATTATCAAATAAATTGATAAACACGTAATTTTTTTTACAAAAAACACGTACCTGATATCTATCCAAGGCAATAGCAGTAATTGAAATAGTAGAAACAAATATAGATATAGCTTGTATTGCTCCGCACGCTTTGCATAAACTCGGCCAATCTGGTAACGGCCAATGTTTGGTCAAAAGTTCCATCAGTGTCAAAGGTGTTCCAACACAACACACCAACGCATCGGAGACAGCTAAGTTGACGATAAACATGTTTCTTGCTGTTCTCATCACTGGTTTTCTGACAACCTGCAAAAAAATTAAGAATATTGAAGTTTATAATTAAAACAAATGAATAATTGTTCTTGTTATTGCATTCAAAGATAAAGGTCGAGAGCTATAGGATTTTTTTTGTCGCCCGCGACACCGTCCGCGCTAAATCAAAAAGAAACTTAATACATAGCTTATGTGTTCTTCCAGACTATGTTCTACATCTATGCCAAATTTTATCAAGATCCGTTTAACCGTTCCGGAGATAACTTCAAACAAACATCCATCTAAAGTTTCGCATTTATATTATTAGTAAGATAGTATATTTCATCCTAACAATCTCTGTTGCAACATCAAATCTCACTAAATTATTAATCGGATTGAAACAGTTTCAAACGAAGCCTTTGACTCAATTTCGATATTACTCAATACAAATTCCTAACTCCATTCGTCTCGAATGTCGTATTTATGATTGCCATTCCAAAACTATACGATTTTGTCTTGTTTACATTAATCATAATTTTTTTCTAATATTGTTATCAACCTTATTATTTGGGGTCTGTCAAAAAATAACTATCATTCAATCTCACTTATACAAATGCAATCTGTTATAATCGTAATAGCAATGGTAGTATCTATAAGCAGCTTAAATCAATTGCTCGTCTATTGTTCGGATCTTGTCATCTTGATACTTACTGAAATAACAACGAGAGCATTTCCAACAGCGCCTATAATTACCAAGATGCCATAGAACGTGAGTAGTAGTGCGCTTGTCCGGTCATCGACTTTTCTGTTCAAAGAGAATTTCTCCAGAAGATTGTTTGGATTTTCTATACCTCGAGATGCTTCTATTAACCATTTTGCTGATGCGTTAAGTGTCAGGTTCATGCTGTGGTCAACTTTCTGTAACAAAATAACGTAAATTAGTTTTAACGACAAAACATATATAAATCTAGATAACTGTTGTACCGAAGTTAGTGATTATTCATTTGTTTTTAGCGGACATATTTAATATTAAACTAATTACTTAAAATGTCTTCTTTAATAATCATCTATATCTATATATATATAAAAGAAAGTCGTGTTAGTTACACTATTTATAACTGAAGATCGGCTGAATCGATTTGACTGAAAATTGGTGGGCAGGTAGCTTAGAACCAGGAAACGGACATAGGATAATTTTTACCCCGTTTTCTATTTTTTATTCCGCGCGGACGGAGTCGCGGGTAAAAGCTAGTATTTTATATATCTCAATGTGGCAAATTAGTAAGCGGACCAGATTTCGCCGAAATAGCGAAGCGACCGCTGCCTATAGACATCCGAAATTACAGATGCGTCGGCTACCTTTAATCGACGGAGGAGAGGATGCACAGAACGAGAATAATTTCCTCTTAATATGTGTCCCCTCCTTTGTCAAGTCCACTTCCGTTTCCCATTTTCCCTTTAAGAAAAGGGTGGGTAGGGAAAGGGGTAATATTTAATTAAATTAACTTTTGTTTGTTTAAGATTTAAAAAAAATGAATTTAATAGTAAGTTTCTGAGCCGCATGATCATTCTTTAGTATTTTTTGAGGTTAGTGAACAAAAAGAATAGCTTATTTTTCATAATTACAAACCTAATGTACACTATTTCGGCGTAAATAATTTAAAAGAACGAATCTAACTATTTTAAAACATGTTGAAAATATTAATTAAGTATCAAGCCATGCTTAAAAAGATCGGGAAATCGTTCAGGCTGCAGGTTACAATACAACGTACATACCCAAATTTCCAATAAGTCTGGAAAAATCAACTAAAAATAAAATGCGTGGAACTATAAATAACATTAGTCTCGGACTAACTATGCGTTGAATCAATAAAGAATTTATTTCGGGTATAATTGCGGCTACCGAGGCTAATATAGAATGTAAGATCGGAACGTGATCGGAATAGTTCGCTTCGAAATTAACTTGTTCTCGCGAAACGATAAGGAAAATACGAGCAGTTTGTTCAAAAATAGACACTTGTGTGATTTTGAAGATGCAACGTGAACACAACAATGTTGAAATTAAAATATCATTCAAGAGGTGCGACACGAATATGGGATAATTTAACAACAACGTAACTTGTCCGTAACCCAAAGGGGTAGGCAGATACTACGGACCACAATTTGGTACGCTCCTGTTACACCTTTCTCGTTTCTTCTACATACATACTTGTAGCCATATAATATGAGGGATAATTTTAAGACTATTAAAATGCTAGCTTTGAACTTGTAATAAGTCTAACAAGCAATTAAGTTTTATTATTATACTAGCTAACACCCGCGACTCCGTCCGCGAGGTTTAAAAATAATCTAATAAGTAGCCTATGTGTTCTTCCAGACTATGTTCTATGTTCTGATCAGGCAATAACTATGGTTGACTTAAAATGTAACTCATTTTTGTGTGTAACTAGCTTTTGCCCGTGACTCCGTCCACGTGTTATAAAAAAAAAAACACTATAAGAAGCCTATGTGTTCTTCCTGACTATGTTCTACATTTATACCAAATTTCATCAAGATCCGTTGAGCCGTTCTGGAGATACCTTCAAACAAACATCCATCCATCTAAACATTCGCATTTATAATATTAGTAAGATTTATAAATTATTGGATTAAGTTAATACATATTTACACATGTACACACGAATTCCCTCGACGCTTGATATAAATATAACTTAAAATAAGAAAAGAGAAACAATTCTAAAGTAGTTAAAGAACTTAGATAACTTTATAAACAGTTAATAGAAAGGGGGATCAAAGGGTTAACTTTTTTCCAGTAAATCAGTCCATTGAACCGTTAAAAAACTTTTCTTAAAGAAATTCGGTTAAAGAAATATTTAATTTACACATTAATTTAGTCGTTGATTAATAAAAGAAAAATATTAACAATATCTTCGACTATACTATGACTTTAAAAAAACTTACTTCGAAATTAAATAATCTTATATCAAAATCCGATAAACGTAACACAATTATTACTACAATTATTATGTCTAACCGTTGATTTACACTGCTGAAACCCTCTTCTTACTTAGTACCGGCGTTAGGGTAGGGTGCGGTAGGACGATCGCCCAGCGCGCTGGTCAGAGTCGCCACAGGTCCGCGAGTCAACATTCTAACGTAATCCTTTTAACTCCAACTCCTTTTTTGCTATGTGAAAAATAACAATCTTTACAAGATTTACGGCAATAGAATCTCACGGTTACTGTCTTACTAATGTTATAAATGCGAAAGTTTAGATGGATGGATGGATGTTTGTTTAAAGGTATCTCCGAAACAGTTCAACGGATCTTGATGAAATTTGGTACAGATGTAGAACATAGTCAGGAAGAACACATAGGCTACTTATAGTTTTTTTTTAACTCCACGCGGACGGAGTCGCGGGCAAAAGCTAGTTACACACAAAAATGCGTTACAAGTCAACAATAGTTATTGCCTGATCAGGAATAAAATTACCTTCACTATATTGTTGAAAAGCAGTGAACTAATTTCCTTACGGACTTATAGAAGGTGATTTAATCAAGGCGCCCTCTCACAGGTTTTCTATTTTCCTCCTCAGCTTATTCATTTCTAGTTGGATATCTCATCAATAAGCAATCAAAGACCGTACCACAAAAGGCTTCTTAGCTGAACATTTCATTGATTATAACTATTGTATGAAAGAGAATTTATTATGCGGAAGCCGTAATCATTTGGAGTAAATGTAATACGATACATATAGAGCTCTTTTCAATGGCAAGTCGTCTATAGTGCGTCGCAAGTAATGGATATTTTCTTTAGTGTACCGCGCCAAAGCGTGGTACGAATTGTGCCTACACCTGTGAGTTGCTAGCGTAAGTTTCTTGTTGTTATATTTAAATAGTTTTTGCTCCATGTAGATCTACGTTCGTCTGCAGAATAAATCACCATCGAATCCCGCCTTAATAAAAATATTTGGGTGTTGAAAAATTTAAATTAATTATTTTAGGTGTTCGTGTATTGAAACATCTGTTCAAACACATATTTTTGTGGCTGTTTATTCTAATGGAATGAAAGGGATCACGATATGGTTTTAAAACGTTACATTCATGGAAACCTATGATTACTTAGGACGGGTAACAATAGAATTATTGAACAATTTGACAGTTTTACAATTGAATTAACCTTGAGTATTAAAATGAAATAAACAAATACAACAGAAAGAATTTAGGGCAACATAAAACACGTCAAAATATAACAAATTTATGACACACATTTAACGGATTTCATGTTTATTCTCTGTAATGTAAAAACTGTTTAAGTACGATAAATGTAAGTCTGCACAATATACAATATTTTTCTTCAATATTTTTAGATGTCGCCCGCGAATACCTCCGCGCGGAGTAAAAAAAACTTAATTGGTAGCCTTTGTAGTCTTCTAGACTATGTTCTACATCTATTCCAAATTTCAGCAAGATCCCTTGATACCTTCAAACATCCTTCCATCCATCCATCTCTTTGTCAAGCAAATCTATATACTCGTAGTTAACATTTAGTCGCTATACCTCTACTGACCGAATAGATTCGCGTCAACGATTCAACGTTGCGCCACGATGCTCACATAATATTAATTTCGTTTACAATTTACGTTACTTTGTGTACGAAGTGCCTTAGTGTTATTGCTTTTAAAGCAAAAAAACTTCATATATCTTCACTTAGGAAATTCTATACTTTACAGTGCTAGATCCCGCAACAACAATATTTGTTGGGTGCACGAATGGGCCCGATCGACCGGTGCAATACCACGACCACACAGAAGACAGGCGTGAAGTGGAAGCAATTACGCGTTTCGTCTGATGAGTATGGTACCGGAGGCCTAATTATAGTCCTATTTACCTTCCCATCCCTTTTCTTAATAGGAAAGGATGGGAAGGCGAAGTGTATTTGGCAGAAGAGGGGACGCATAGAAAGGAGAAATATCCTCTTTTTGTGCGTCCCCTTCTCCGTTAATAAAAGGTAGGCAACGCATCTGCATTTGCGGATGTCTATGCGCAACGGTCGCCTCGCTATTGCGGCGAATCCAGGTGGCCGTTTGCTCGTTTGCCACCTTATGATATAAAAAAAAATCCCTGTTTTATTCGCTCGAAGAATAAGTTGATTCGTCCATTTTGAAACACTGAAGTTTTTCTATATCTACTGCAGGTGAGCGAAAGGATGTGCTTTTTTTCTGTTTTAACATGATTTAAATATAGTCTATTTTTCAATATAATCTTTGATTGTGTCAGACATCTGTTCGGTAGATCGTAAATCGTAACACAATTGACTGAAGTGTGGCATAAAAATTACAGTAATACAGACCTCGGATAATTTAAGTGGCCATAAATGTTAGGCGGTGCGGAGGGTATCGAAATGGGAGTGAAGAAACAAATTGTTGCAATCAAATAAATTCTAAGTTAAGCATCTGTTTCTTTCTAACATTTTCTTTAGAAGCATTCGATATCGGCATTTTAGTTTCGTACAAATTTGTTGCTTTATACCAGTGATTGTCAAACTTATTTTCATTCACCGCCCCCTTTAAAAATAAATTATATTTCAGAGCCCCCTAATTTTTATTCAGCCCTAAAACTTAAAAACCACAATTTCATTACTTTAATTAATTTCAATGCCATTTTTTGGGCCCCTTATCGCCCCCTCCTAGGTATTAAACGCCCTCAAGGGGGCATTATCGCCCACTTTGGGAAACACTGCTTTATATTAACCTTTTGTAATGACGTAAGTTTTAAACATAATAGAGTAAACTTATAAAAAACATTATTATGATTATCACAAATTAATTTGAGTAGAAACACACGCTGGTATTATATTTACAACAACACATTTTTTATCTATCGCAACCAATACGATAACCACAACATACACGTTATCCAATGACGCGTCTGACATAAAACAGACATGATTTTTTCTATCAAACACAAACATCCCAAGCAATCTATTATATGTAAATTTATTTTTCCACCGAAAAGACGACAGTCCTTATGAATGGGGTTTTCATAAAATGGAATTAATCTTAATGAGTAATGGATGGAAATATTTTCGGCCATAATATATAAGTATTTTTCCAGTATTTATGTATTTTAGGATTACTAGAGAATTCTATTATGTACTTACACATTATGGGCCTTACTATAAAAACATAGAAATTGTTTCAAATACATTTTAGCTTAAACATACGTCAACCATTTTATACCGTGACTCTAGAGCCCGGCGGGGATTTTTGACAAATCATGGTTATTGAGACATTATACGTAGGCTTGCGAAGTGCCATCTTTACCAATAAATAATGAAGTACTTATACAGAAAGCTTTATGGTGATACATATTTATGGTCAAACATATAACTATATTGAGGTAAATAATATCAATCAGCGGCAGACAAAGGGTTAAATCACGTGTTTAACTAAACAGTCCCTAAGAGTATTTTTTGCAGTTATACCGTATGTACTTAATTGGCTTACGGTACAATAATCAATAACTTAGTTACTAATTATGTTTATAAAAAAAACTGAAAAGCCCAATTAAATATAAGTCAGTAACTAGCGATCGCCTTCAACTTTTTTTAGCGCAGAATTATAAAAATAGAATTGCCCATCATATGTCCGCGTGCATCAGTTACCTTCCCGTTAAAGTCCTGTTAATTTTAAAAATTGGTTTTTCATTATCAGCAGCTCAAATATACCTTTTATACGAAATATAAAATTTATTTTTAATGTTACATATAAAGACTGCAATTTTAATAATATGTTAAGATATTTTGTTTAAACAAATACTTTTATCAATTTGAAAAGACAACCTCTCAGAGATAGATGTTAGTATATGAGATTAGATTAGTTTACGTAACAAATATAAACAGAACGAAAGTGAAAAATTCGTGAATGTAAGCAAACTCGTGGAAGAAACACAAAGCGAACGTCAGCAAAGCTTTTACTGTAACACCGGCTTTTAACCTCAAAAATCAAAGGCACAATTTATAATAGTTGGCAAGAAACTGACAGCTCGACAAAAACATAACACAGAAGAACGTTGTAAAATATAACTCAGTCTCTACAATATTATAAAGAGGTAATATGTATTTTTTTTGTCTTGATAGAAAATCTGTTTGTGTTTATATGGCAACAGAAACATAGAAAACTGTTGTTTTTTTTAACCATTTTTTTAACCATTTATTTTATTAATTACTAGCTTTTACCCGCGACTCCGTCCGCGCGGAATAAAAAAATAGAAAACGGGGTAAAAATTATCCTATGTCCTTTTCCTTACCTGCCCACCAATTTTCAGTCAAATCGATTCAGCCGTTCTTGATTTATAAATAGTGTAACTAACACGACTTTCTTTTATATATATAGATTATGAAAAATAAATGCACGTGTGAAATAAGTACAAACAAAACTTATAAGCTTATTTTCTACAGCATTCGATTCTTTAAAAAAAAAAACAAATTGAATATTCAAAAATTAACAATTTAAATATTGAAATTACTGAAATGTACAATTACTAATAACTCAAATTACATTTAACATTTTAATGTAAAACATTTTATATTTTTTCTCGTGATTGAAAAGAAAACAAATTTCTGCGGTGGCCGAGTTTCACATCAAAGCAATTTACCGCTGATCAAAATTAATTAGAAACTTTTTTCATCGAGGAAATTTATTTTATTAAATGAGTTCTTAATTTGAAAGTAATTAAATTATTAAGACGAAACACTTACAAGTTATTGTCGAAACATTAATGTGTTAATTTCTATTAAAAAAAACAGTAATAACATTAAAAAGTATGAAATTACAGTAAAATTGTGTTAATCACTTCAAAATTTGTCTAAAATAGTACAGTAATTAAGCAAAAAAAAAAACTTAAACGAAATGTTCTGAAAACATCATGTTTTAAATTGTTACTGTCATAACAAACACTTCAGGTTTGCAAAAGAGCTTACAAAAAACCGCATATCTAAAGAACTAAAGCCAACGACTTGTTAGAAATGCTATTTCAACAAAAAATTTCGACTCTAAAGCGTTGAACGCCATCTTACGTGAAACTTCATCCACCAAGTGAAGTGTTCTTAAAATGATCCCACTTAAAAATAAAATCGCTGGCCATTGGTGAGTGAATGACCCTGTCTACATCTATAGTAGCAGCATAAATAAAATCTGCACCCGTATTATTAAAAAAAAAAAAAAAACAACTGACAGTAATGTTCAAGAGACTATGGAAAAATCCAAAAACACTATGACATTTGCGATAATTAATTAAGAAGACAACTTATAAAAAAATTGTTAAGCTTATTTTTTACTCAAATAATTCGTTCACCTTTTTCGATCACATTTTTCGATTGCCAGTGCGATAAATTAAATTAAAATTTAAGGATTAAAAATTTCAATAAAAAAAATGATGTACGGATGGAAAGAAAATCTTTCGTGATTTAATAATTTCAGTGAAAACACTTATTATCCTTTTATTCACATCTTTTTTTCAAAATTGAATAATATAAAATAATCGTCTGACATGCGATGCATGAAATATAAAATATCCTCGCCATATTGCGGAAAATATGAAACTGTTTTCTTTGCACATATTGGTAAGTGACTTAATAAAGAAGCACTGAAGCACCCCCAGTTCTGTATTCTTACAATATCTAACCAATATGTCTCACTTTATAATATTAATGCGAATATTTGGATGGATGAATGGATGGGTCTTTGAAGGTATCTCCGGAACGGTTCAACGGATTCGGATGAAATTTGGCATGAATGTAGCATAGTCTGGAAGAACACATAGGCTACTACTATTTTTTTTTTGATATAAACAATCAGATACCGTGTTAAAATTATGTCGTTATACAGTTGTCTACATAGTGGAAATTCACTGAGAGAACCTAAAGGTATATGCCAAAACTCGTTAGTCGTATTCGCTAGTGGAGTGGTCTCCGACGTACTCAAAGATAATGCGGTCAGTCGGTCAAAACGGTTGCGAACGATTTTGCTAGCCAATGATTGCTAAGAATGCTATCTTGATTTGGCTCTTGTATTTACTTACTTTGATCTTGAATGGAGTCTTTTAGATTGATCTCACTGAATGCTTTAATTCGTACCTAGATAGTCGAATTTTAAGTCGAAGTTTAAGTCGAATTTTAAGTCGAATTTTCGTCAGTGTAAACCCCACCCAATCATAGTACATAGTTTCAGTATAAAGTACAATAATATAGGAGTAGAAAAATATGTCATCCATGACTTTTTTCTATCTCAGAATATTTTGACAATGTGTTTTAAAAAAAAAAACACAACTCTATATAATTTTATTATATGTTTATTTGTTACATGGAACTGAGCCATAGTCAAAAATAAAGCAAATATATTACGTATAAAATAAATTCTACATTTGCTGGCCGCTAATGCCACAAGAAAAAAAATAATCACCTACAAACTTTGAGAAAAAAAAAACTATTTTAAGTTAGAAATATTTTATGGTCACCTATTATTAACTCGTGCTCGACTTTTCAGTGCACGCAGATGTATTTAAGTGCTCTTGCGCTTTTCAATTTACTATATTGCCCAACATCCAAGCGCTGTACGAAAAATAAAATGTATTGCGGCACCACATTTTACCCCAACATTACGGGTAGAGCTTTTGAGTTTTATTTTATTTTAAACATAAAGTGTATGTTATTTTTGGAAAAAAAAAACTGCTTGTTTCATTTTGGAACGAAGTTCCTTATCGCACGTTGTGAAAGGGGGCTAGACGGAAAAAAATCTTACGAAAAGTTGTCACGACACTCTTTGCTATAGTAGGTATGTTAACGACGAATGAGCGCTACTTCACCATGGCAACGACGTGACAATATATAACGAAAATTCATAGAAATAAAATGTACTTCTTGTGAAGACTTAAGTTTTTATTCATAGAATAAACATTGGTTCCTTCACTAATTAATCGAAAGGAACTTCGTTCCATCCGGGTGTCCCTTGACACCTCTCAAGTTTTTTTTTTATTAACACTTTCTAATTTCACAATAATTTGAAGAATACACTTTAGATGTTATAAAAATAAGACGTTGTATGTTTTCTTAATTTATTTTAACTTCTTTTCTATCTTATCTTACTAATAATACAAATGCGAATGTTTAAATGGATGGATGGATGGATATTTAAAGGAATCTCCAGAACGACTCAACGGATCCTGATGAAATTTGGCACGGTTGTAGAACATAGTCTGGAAGATCTCGTAGGCTACTTATAATGTTTTTAATACCACGCGGACAGAGTTGCGGGCGACAGCTAGTGAAGTATAAAAGTAAAAGTAATTAAAAACATTCTTCCACCACTAGAGTTTGTATTTTTTTGCTCCAAGCGAGCCATTTAAGATAATAAAATAAACGCTGTAAGTAATTGCGTTGCGGAAAACCTGGAGTATTTTACAAGATTTATCTTTTATTTCTTAAAATACCGAGAATTAATACTTCTTACTAATTGTATAAAAGCGAATGTTTAGCTAGATGAATGGATGGATGTTTGTTAGAAGGTATCTCCAGAATGGCTAAATGGAACTCGCTGAAATTTAGCATACCTATAGATATAGAAAATAGTCTGGAAGAACACATAGGCTACTAAGTAGCGGGCGACAGATAGCTTATAAAAATGTTTTGTAATAAAATTTCACTTAAATGTACATCCTAAATGTACATCCTAAATCGGCCCCGGGTAGGGGACTGACTGCGGATATACAGAACAACTCGCACGGGAGGTGCACCGGCAATAATCAACGGTGCACCCCCAATGCGGAGCACGGGGAAATAAAACCACCTAATGCTGGTAACGGAAGAGAGCAATAAAATACATAAGTGTTAAAGAATGTATCGCCAGTAAAAAGTAAACCAAGAATAAAATAACAATCATACTTGATGAATGTCAGATCGATTTTATTAGTTGGAACACAAAATAGTATATAGATACTTGTATATAGCGGGCACACGGATTTTCACAACTAACAATATTTAATATGGGTTATGAGTAAAGAAAGGATAGCATCATATAGAAGAAGGAAGCTTTACAAACACGAAGTCAACACACGACAAGAAGTCCCGTGAAAAAAGAAATTAATGCCGCGACACGCCTACTTCGGAGAATATACGAATCATATGCAGCATCGCCTTTCGCCTTGCGTCGCGCGCCTTCTCCTCGCGCTTCGCTCCGCCGGCAGGACTGTCGTAAGACAGGTTCTATATAGTTGCCCGCGCCCCGCTCCGCCCACCAGAACTGTCGTGAGCCGACGTCTACCTGCAAGTTGTCTCTATCGTCGCACGTCTTGAGGCTATATCCCCGCACCCCGCACCCCGCCAGAGCTGTCCTGAGCCTCAGCCTACCTGCAAGCTGTCTGCATTGTCGCCCGCCTGCTGGCTATCCAGAATGCTCCTACCAAATATTGAATCTACCCGCGCCGCGCCCGCCCGCCAGAGCTGTCCTGAGCCTCAGCCTACCTGCAAGCTGTCTGCATCGTCGCCCGCCTGCTGGCTATCCAGAATGCTCCTACCAAATATTGAATCTACCCGCGCCGCGCCCGCCCGCCAGAGCTGTCCTGAGCCTCAGCCTACCTGCAAGCTGTCTGCATCGTCGCCCGCCTGCTGGCTATCCAGAATGCTCCTACCAAATATTGAATCTACCCGCGCCGCGCCCGCCCGCCAGAGCTGTCCTGAGCCTCAGCCTACCTGCAAGCTGTCTGCATCGTCGCCCGCCTGCTGGCTATCTAGAATGCTCCTACCAAATATTGAATCTACCCGCGCCGCGCCCACCCAGCAGAGCTGTCCTGTGCCAACGTCTACTTGTAAGAAGCCGCATCCTCGCAATCCGGAGACTCCCCAGAATGTTCGTATCAAATACCGAATCTACCAGGGCCCCGACCCACCCAGCAGAGCTGTCATGTGCCAACGTCTACTTGTAAGAAGCCGCATCCTCGCAATCCGGAGACTCCCCAGAATGTTCGTATCAAATACCGAATCTACCAGGGCCCCGACCCACCCAGCAGAGCTGTCATGTGCCAACGTCTACTTGTAAGAAGCCCGCATCCTCGCAATCCGGAGACTCCCCAGAATGTTCGTATCAACGACCATGGCTAGAGCAGAGCCTGCCCATAGTAACGGAAGATTCCATAGCAACGATAAAAATATGTAGAGCATACGTGATATGTAGCAGGAAGTCTAAAAGATTGGGGCGCACGTAACACACACACACACCTATGAAGATCGTGTAAATGCTCATGCTTGGTCAGGCATCTAAGAACATATATAAGGCGAAATACACATCAAATAAACCTCTTCCGTTACCAGCATTAGGTGGTTTTATTTCCCCGTGCTCCGCATTGGGGGTGCACCGTTGATTATTGCCGGTGCACCTCCCGTGCGAGTTGTTCTGTATATCCGCAGTCAGTCCCCTACCCGGGGCCGATTTAGGATGTACAAATACCGAGAATTAATACTTCTTACTAATTGTAT
The DNA here is from genome assembly GCF_912999745.1 of Papilio machaon. Taxonomy (NCBI): domain Eukaryota; kingdom Metazoa; phylum Arthropoda; class Insecta; order Lepidoptera; family Papilionidae; genus Papilio; species Papilio machaon. The sequence goes on from NC_060009.1 coordinate 4,187,742, forward strand.
AAAAGCGAATGTTTAGCTAGATGAATGGATGGATGTTTGTTAGAAGGTATCTCCAGAATGGCTAAATGGAACTCGCTGAAATTTAGCATACCTATAGATATAGAAAATAGTCTGGAAGAACACATGGGCTACTAAGTAGCGGGCGACAGATAGCTTATAAAAATGTTTTGTAATAAAATTTCACTTAAATGCATCTCTAATTGACAAAATACTTGTACAAAAACTATTCTTGTACTAGTTTTTCAGAGTTTGAAAACTCATCATTTAAGTATTCATTCAATTACATACATTTTTTTTCCAATTATTACGTCGAAAAACCGGTTTTACAATTTCTTTTCAGCATGTTTTATTTTTATGAATTCGTATAAAATCTCCTTGTGGTGTTCAAGAATCTTTACTAATATAAATTTCTCCTTTTTTCCTGTTACGTTACTACCAAATACCAGATGGCGACCAAATATAAACAGATTCGAAATTCTTTGCGAACATCATTGAAATTATTGAGTAAACATTTTATCACACAATATATAATTTTACTACGAAATTCAAACAAAAACATGGTAAATACTCGAATGCTACTGAAAACACAGAGGAATTTATTTTTTTCACGTAAAGTAAATAAACTTGTTTTATTTACCAATCTAGTCTTTAATATATCGATATTAAAATATTATTAGGATTTCTTAATAAAAACAGAGAGTTATTAAACCTAAAAACGGTTGATTAAGTTTTGGGTAGACATTTCTAAGATAAAACAACATTTATTAAACAATATGAAAACTATTTTCGAAGTTTTAAACTTTAAAGTTCATTTCTTATATCTTACTTAATATTATAAATGTTCCATCCACATCCATACATATTCCATCCTGGTCGAATGATAGATGTATGGATGTTACTTAAGGATCTCTAAGACAGCTGAATAGATCTTGTAGAAATATCGAACAGGAATAACTCCTAAAGTACTACAATTTTTTTTTTAATTCCATCACTTATATTGTTAATAATTAGTTGCTATAACTACAAAAATTATTCTAATATTCATATGTAGTTAGTTCGTATATTCCTAACTTTATGTATAACATTTGAGAAGAATCTTTTAACACTTAATCTAAACGGCACCAACGAAACTATAAAGATAAAACTTCATATAAACAGGAAACTGTATGGAAATCCGCTTGAATTTCTGATAAGTATGTACGCCTATGGCGATGTGCCAGAAATAAAATTCGTTTATGTTTTGTCACTGATACGTTATCAAGTGTAACTGATATTGTAACGAATGGTACATGCATCGGATAATATTAATTTCTAGGATTAGACAATCTAAATGCATGTTACATTTAATGTATTTGACAGATACTGTATTGTTACATAATCCTATGACTCTTACGTATACAAAAATTTTGTAATTTGCATATTTTTTTAAATTTTCAAAATGAATAATTTAAACTATATGTATCTTACTAATATTATAAATGCGAATGTTTGGATTGATGGATGGATGTTTGAATGTATCTCCGGAACAGCTCAACAGATGTTGATGAAATTTGGCATAGATGTAGAACATAGTCTGGAAGAACACATAAGCTACTTGTTTAGTTTTTATTATGTCGCGCAGACAGAGTCGCTGGGGGGGGGGGGGGGCAATTTGTCTTATATAAAATAGATACTACCAACTCTCCCAGTTCAATACCACGACCTCAGAGAAGACGGGCGTGAAATGGAAGTAAATACGAGTTTCGTTAAATGAGTGCATATCGGAGGCATAATTTTAGTCCACGTTCCCATTCCACCCTTTTCTTATAAGGAAATGATGGGAAAGTAAAGTGTATTTGGAGGAGGGGACACATGGGATGGTGAAACATCCTCTTTCTGTGCGTCCCCTCTTCCGTTGATTAAAGGTAGGCAACGCAGGCAACACATCTGAAATTACGGATGTCTATGGGCAGCGGCCGCTTCGATCTTTCGATGAATTCTTGCAGCTTACTCAATTGTCACATTATAACATAAAAAACTGAGGTTAATTTGTAGAGTACGAGAAAAACAGGATCCAAAATTTGTTTGTCTAAAGCTTATATCGCTTTGTTTTTGATGTAAATTTATTTTCTGTTCCCTGTTTTCAGAAGTAGGTTTTTTCCGAGATTCCGTTAACGCGGAATTAAAAAACATAATTAATGGCCTATAGTTATGAGCTGTTCTGGAGAGACCTAGTAAAAAACTAGTAAAAATCAAGTCATTTCAAAAAAGTTATTTTTCGATAGAATAGTAAAAACCTTTTGCTTTTTAAATATTTTTAAAATATGAAAATGTTACTTTTTCTAATCAATATCAATACAGAGTATAAAACAAAGTCGCTTTCGCTGTATGTCCGTATGTATGCTTAGGTCTTTAAAACTACGCAACGGATTTTGACGCGTTTTTTTTTAATAGATAGAGTGATTCTTAAGGAAGGTTTGTATGTATAATAAATGCATAATATAGTAGAGAAACACTGATAAATTTAAAGGTTTCTAATGTGAACGCTGTGAACGTTGTGTATAAGGACATTCTGTAGTAGGTATATTTTGCATTGCATCCGTGCGAAGCCGGGGCGGATCGCTAGTGTACCTATAAATAAACTCCAGAAAAAAAATCATGGAAGTCCTTCTAAAGAAAAACTTATTGAGAAAACAGAGTTAAGAAAATTGCCTTTGTCCATTAATTGGAGAATGGATGTACGAATTAATTTGAAGGAGAAAATGGGAAATAAAATTGATTAAGGTAAAATTTATTCCTTAGAGTTCCTTAAAATGTGTAATAAAATTCTCTAGATTATTTCCAGCTAGTAATTTTTAAAATCTATTTGTAGGCTTTATATGTTATTTTTTTTTTAATCATTTATCCCTTACGCGTGGCCAGTTGGAAATTACCAAAGAGGTTGATTATGCTACAATGTTTATAACTTATCGAAAAAATAAAAACTTACGTAACAATTGAAATAAAATTATTATTTAAAAAAGAGGCAAAAACATCAACAACCTTTTGACCTTTACAACAAATGTATTATGATCTCATGAGATTTTGTTAAACAATCCGTTCCCAAAAATAAATGACGCAAGCTCGTTCAAATTAAACAGTTAACCAAATGTATGTCATAATTAATTAACTGTCAAAAACATAGACTAGATATATAAATTGTTAATTGATTACGAGCGTGTTGAAATAGAATTTGTTTTTGATAAAGAACATTTTTATAATTACAATTGAAATGTAATTTGTTATTTTTATTGCAAGTTGTTAGTTGTTTTCAGCGTTATTCTGAGGATGAAAGTTTTTTTAAGTAAATATTTTATGGAATAAATGTTCATTAATATCTTATACGTATTTGTTGAATTAAATCGAATCATTATCATGATCAACCTGCCCTTATCCCTGGAGGGTCGGCACAGTATGTACTACTCCGCCATACATCTCTATCAGCCGTCTCTGAATTTACCCCCTTCTTACGCATATCGTCTTTCACACAATCTATCCATCCTTACATAGAGCGTCGGTGGTCAGGGGTTAAGCACTTGACTTGCAATCTGCAGGTCCAGGGTTCTAATCCCACCATGTACCAATGTGTTTTTCGATTTTTGGTTTAAATAATATGTACATTTATCCGACGTTCTTACGGTGAAGTGATGCAACCTGCACATATCTGAGAAGAAATTCAATGATATGTGTGAAGTCAACCAACCCGCACTTGACAACACAACTTGGTGTAGGCTCCGAGCCCCTCAGTGGGGACGTATAGTGAGCTGATGATGATGAAAGAAAAGTTTTCTTTTATTATTTTTTTATTTATTATATGTTTTGTGAGTAAATAAGCTAACAATGTATTCAATCAGACGGTGAAATAACGTCAAAATGTAAATCACCGTAACGCTTTTCAATAACAAAGGTGTTTGTTGATTTGATAACAATTTCAGAACATTAACAATGGAAACTTTTCCATTTTCAAACTTTTGTCGATGGCTTCATGGTTCGATATTCGTTTGGAATGCGTGTAACGTAAAGTTCAGTCAATTATGAAAGTTAGGAATACACGCGCCAAGCCCTTGTTTGTTATGTGACGCCATATTGTAATTACCTTAATAAAAACATATTAGAAAACCCAACTAAATGAGATTAGTTTAAAAAATTTAATCAGTAGCCTCTGTCTTCTTCCAGATTATGAGTATTTTCACGGTAACATAGGAACTGCTAGTTATCGAAGTCGTTAACAGATCTCAAATCCAGGTTAAAACTTTAAGAATGATATACCAAATAACACTACAGCGCAAAATAACCTGCTTATAACCGATAGTAAAGATCACGGTCTAAATGTACATGTTATCAAAGATTATATCTAGATATAGTTACACGACACGTTAACGTACAACAACGCACTTGACAGACAAGAGGATATGACATAATTCATATTGTTTCGATTTTATCATTACATTTGATTAGTTTTAATACAACTATTTTAAGTAACATCGGTACAACTTAATATTTATCTTACTAATATTATAAATGCGAATGTTTATACGGATCTCGATGAATGGCCCAGATATAGAACAGTCTGGAAAACGCATAAGCTACTTATCAAGTTTTTTCTTTAATTCCGCGCCGACAAAGCCGCCTGTAAAAGTAATTTATTGATAAATTAAACAGTCGATGTACAAAAATCAGAAGAATAGATAGAGATGCGTGAGTAATTGAAGTCCGTGGTCTCTGCCTACTCCTTTGTGTCATGGTCGTGTGTTATCTTGTTAAAAATTCATTAATTTTATTAAACAAAATAATTTTTAATTTTTTTTCTGGCGCTCAATCGTTGACGCTAAGAATTAATTAGAAAAATTTAAAAGATAATAATTATTTATTACTGGCCAGTTATGAAGCATATAAAAACTCATTGAACTATTTTCATAGTATAAAAGCAGCTATGTATAGGCAGGATCTTACGATAGCAGATTTTTTTATACCCTTAGGTGGCAAACGAGCAAGCGACCACCTTATCCGATGAAATTGCGAAGAGACCGCTGTCCATAGACATCCGCATTTGATGATGAGCTTACCTTTAATCAACGGAGAAGGGGACGCACAGAAAGAGGATATTTCCCCTTCCTGTGCGTCCCTCTTCCGCCAAATCCACTTACCCTTCCCATACTTTCCTAATTGAAAAAGGGTGGGAAGGGAAAGAGGACTAAAATTAGGCCTCCGGCACCACACTCATTAGACGAAACGCGGAATTGCTTCCACTTGACATCTGTCTTCTGTGTGGTCGTGGTATTGCACCGGTTGACCCGGCCTGTTCGTGTACCCAACAAATATTGTTGTTGCGGGATCTACCACTGTTAAATACAATAATTTCATTCGAGGAAAACTTACCTTAAATTTTACAAAATAAATTAACCTTAGAGTATGCCATAGGATATAATTTTACGAGTTTGTAGGTTATAATTTTGTTTTGTACCGTTTTATATGCATTTGTTAATTCACTGTCGGATATTTAAAAAATCTTTAGTGAGTAATATATTTACGACATACATTAAACTATTCCTGTTATTAATATCGTAGGGTCATAAAAGTGAGAGTTGGAAAGGTATTTATGACGTTCCATTATCGCTGCTCTATTAGTTATTGCTCCAGAACGTGGTACATAAAGAAAAAGTAATTAGTAAGAAATTAATGTTCATGTTTATTGCAAAATGGTTAAGTAAATAACATATAAATCTATGTATATATGATATATAAATCTGAGTAGTACTTTTCTGAATATAATTAATAGGGTGTCGCCCGCGACTCGGAACGCGCAAAATTAAATAAAAATTGAATAAGCAGCCTATGTGTTCTACCAAACTATGTTCTATATCTGCGCTAAATTTAATCAAGATCCGTTGAGCCGTTACGAAGATACATTCAAACATCCATCCATCCATCTAAACATTCGCATTTATAATATTAGTAAGAAGTGAGATTGATAAATTTTACAGCTTCATAGTCTTCGCGAATATGATATGAAATGAAAAACAATGAAGTTTCTTTTTTGACTAAATAGAAACCTAGTCTGACGTCTTCAAAACATAATCCCAAAGTTTCATCAAAATCTGTCTAGTAGTTTATGAACATTAAGGGAACAAGCATAAATCATTCAAAAATAAGGAATTTAAATACTTAGAACTGTATGTCTGCAAAATATGTAAAAAATACGTTAAATATCCGAACATGATTTTCACGTGAATTGTTATTGTTTTCCATTCACCATCATCATCTCCCTGGCCTTATCCCACTTACGTAGGGTCGGCACACAAGGTTTTATGAACCTTAAAGTTTTGGCTTTAGTTTTTACGGCCGGCCGCCTGCCTGTCGCCAACCCTACTTGGGAGGAATTTTTTAAAATTAAATATAACATAATAGCTAAATAGTATAAAAATTAATTCTAAAAATACACCAAAAATAAAAATTAGTAATAAAAACTTGTAAATAGAACACAACTTGTCTTGTTAATCGTCCTGTGTCTTTCAAAACATTATTCACCCCTATAGATGAGGTCGATCTGGTGATTCAAAGTGGCAGTATATGGACATTATTGTTTTCCATTAACGTAATATTTACCTACATAGAAATGAATACAGAATCCTTTCTGGAAATATCGAGAAAAAATATTTTTTGCGTGACTATGAATAAATCTTTTACGTGTACTACATGTGTTCGTTAATCTTCTTTGCAAATAAAAAAAAATCTTTGTCTATCTGTCATCTATGCTTTCTAAAACTGCTGGAAAAGTTGAATGAAACTTTGGTATGATGTACTTAAGACTCCGAGGAAGGTGTTTAGAAAAATTTTTTTTTGGTATGACATTAAAGCTTTTTTGCTTGCACTGTGGCAGTTAGTTGTTTTTGCACAACTGACAGAATTTTTTTTCGGTATATATCTATTATATTAAGAAGCCAGTAACTTGTTGGGATAGAAAAGAACCCAGTATAACATATGTGCTTCGGGTGTGAGTAAAATTGTGGGAAAATTCTTAAAGGTCATAAGCGTAAGATTTTGATCACGTGATCAAGGAAATTATTAGAAAGGTATTTTTGTGGCTCCAAACTTTCTCACAAACTGATTACGGACAATGAAATGAAAAACAATGAAGTTTCTTTTTTGACTAAATAGAAACCTAGTCTGACGTCTTCAAAACATTATCCCAAAGTTTCATCAAAATCTGTCTAGTAGTTTATGAACATTAAGGGAACAAGCATAAAGCATTGTTTTTATTTACATATAGAATAAGACAGTGTATAGACTCGTATATGAACGACATACTGACTACAAGATAACCCGTTACGCCGATAACCGTATAATTGATCTGGGGTGTGATATATTACACCAGAAGTGCCGTTAGCTATCCAGCCTATCTAATTAGATTTAATAATGGATAATATTACACAGGAAATCATAGTAATAAAGGCGAATGTTTAGATGGATGGATGGATGAATGTTTGTTTGAAGGTATCTGAACAACGGTTCAACTCGTGTAACGTTCAGCTAATCGTGTAACTGCACCCAAAGTCATAAAGTTTGCTTGGTGTAGATTTAGTACTAGTAATTAACACTAATGTTCTGCTTTAGTGACTACTTAAATAAGAAACGCAGCTCATTAAGGGCTCATTAATTCACCTTAAACATATGTCAACTCTTACATCGCACGCTGATGTTGGAAAAGATCTGATGTGATTTTTTTAAATATGATTATGCGTAGGCTTTCGAAATGTGACTTTGGCAAATCAATACATAGTATAAAACAAAGTCGCTTTCGCTGTATGTCCGTATGTATGCTTAGATCTTTAAAACTACGCAACGGATTTTGACGCGGTTTTTTTTAATAGATAGAGTGATTCTTAAGGAAGGTTTGTATGTATAATAAATGCATAATATAGTAGAGAAACACTGATAAATTTAAAGGTTTCTAATGTGAACGCTGTGAACGTTCTGTATAAGGACATTCTGTAGTAGGTATATTTTGCATTGCACCCGTGCGAAGCCGGGGCGGGTCGCTAGTAAGCTATAAATTACTTACACCGGAAGCAGTTTCGGAAGAATAAAAGATACTCTTTTATATAATAAATACTCTTTAAATAAATCATTCAACGCCGCCGGTCAAAGGGTTAACATGTTAAACTAAACAGTGTCTATAGCTGTATTTTTGAAGTAATACTATATAGGTTTTGTTAATAGTCACGAAGCACACGACCAACCAAAAGCTACAAATGTCTTGCCAATTCGTTATATCCTGTCATTTTATGAACTGACTCTCATTAAAAATTATTGTGAGAAAATTGTAAGAAGAATCATGGCAAAATATGTGACAACTAAATATTTATCTAATATATAAAATTCTCGTGTCACAGTTTTTGTTGCCATACTCCTCCGAAACGGCTTGACCGATTCTCATGAAATTTTGTGAGCATATTCAGTAGGTCTGAGAATCGGCCAACATCTATTTTTCATAACCCCCCCCCCCCCATTTTTTAACTGCGCGCGGACGGAGTCGCGGGCGACAGCTAGTTTAGATATAAATTTTTCAAACAATATTATGATATATTGCAGTTAGGTACCTACTTTATGAAAGTCTAGACAGTGGAAAGCTCTTGAAATCTCTTTGTGCTTCACAATAGAGACGTGTTAAAGAAGAATAATGGAAAACGAAAACATCTTGCAAATCTCGTCTCACAATATATACACAGATCCGGAATAAAGTCCGATAGTAGACATGTTTTGATGAAATATCAAAGCTATCTAGAATTTAAACCTAGTTGAAAGATTTAATACTTAAAATTATTAATTACTAGCTGTCGCCCGCGACTCCGTCCGCGCGCAGTTAAAAAATGGGGGGGGGGGGTTTATGAAAAATAGATGATGGCCGATTCTCAGACCTACTGAATATGCTCACAAAATTTCATGAGAATCGGTCAAGCCGTTTCGGAGGAGTATGGCAACGAAAATTTCTAAAAGTAGTGTACAGAAGGACCGGTAGGTATGATGTCGGAAAATATAGTTGAAAAATCCACAACTTGAAGAAAAAAAGCAACAAAAACCAATAACATTTTGTAAGGTGTCTACCAGAAAAAAAATTGAGAATCTCTATGCTAAGGTAATATATAACTATTAGCAATAGGTAGTTTTAATATTATTAAATATTACGTATGAAGTTTTATCTGTACGATAGTGCATTTTATTACTTTACGATGAACCATAAATGATAGCTTGAATTAATAACTCCTGAACATAGTCCTAATGAAAACGCATATTGTTTTTCATTTTGTGACTTTTATTAAGGTTTATTAATTAATAATTTAGTATATATTTATTGAGCATCTTAAGCAATGATTATAAATAAGTACATTTAGATATACAAGATACTATGGTTATATTTTACTTCATAAAATTACTAAGCCACTTTTTATAATCAACTAATTTATATTTTGATTTTTCAAAGAGCTTATTAATTTTATTACCTATTCCCGTGCGGCTTTATCCGCAAGAAATTTCATTAATTTAAATTCCAAAGTAACACTTTATTTTATTGTTTACATCGCGTAAAACATTCAATTGCAAATGTCAAAATTCAAATGTTCAAATGACAATGAAAGCCTTCGCCACTGGCTGAAAATTACTGCTATCTTGGCAACTATCGTTACTGCTATTGGCTTGCAATTTTTTCCCTTTTTCACATAACAATTTATTTTAATTTACTCATCCCCCAAGTGTCATGTCGTGAAAATATATAGCCTATAGCGTGTCGTAAGTATAGGGCTTTTTATTACAAAACGAATTATTCAAAAACATGTCATGATTGCTAAGATACTACGTTATAAAGAAGTATGTGTTTATGCTTTATTATATTAGGACAGAAGAACAGATTAAAAAAAACTTGAGAGGTGTCAAGGGACACCCGGATGGAACGAAGTTCCTTTCGATTAATTAGTGATGGAACCAATGTTTATTCTATGAATAAAAAACTTAAGTCTTCACAAGAAGTACATTTTATTTCTATGAATTTTCGTTATATATTGTCACGTCGTCGCCATGGTGAAGTAGCGCTCATTCGTCGTTAACATACTTACTATAGCAAAAAGTGTCGTGACAACTTTTCGTAAGAATTTTTTCCGTCTAGCCCCCTTTCACAACGCGCGATAAGGAACTTCGTTCCAAAATCCAAATGGTAACATCTTTGGGCAATCATTTATTGTTTCAAAGATTATCTCATTTGTTATCAAATGATATCATTTTCCTGTTCCTATCGAAATTTTTGTACATTACATTTAATAATAGTCGTTGTAAAAGATAAACTTTCTGATCAAAGTATGAATGGCTTCTGATAAATGTAATCTTCAGTTAGTTTTGATTGATCACTTTTCTGAAAACTGAAGGCTGGATATAATAGAATATATTGCTTTTTTGAATTTACTGAAGCTATTGTGCTGATGCAATGAAAATAAGAACATTAACTTATATAGAAATGGCTAAAACACTCAGGTATATATATCCGGTGTCCCAGTGTCGGTAATACCAGTCCCACTCACCCTGATGAAGGGCCCCCGAAGAGCTCGAAACTAGTCGGTGACGACACCGGATATATATAGGTACGTGAGTGTTTTAGCCGTTTCTATATAAGTTAATGATAATATCTCACTAACTTTTGAATAATTTAGAATAAGAACACAGCGAAAAATATTCTCTTTTGAGTTTAGAATGATAAATATGGTGATCCAATGAGACGTGTAATCTAAGAAAACATCGTTAAGATAACACTGGATTTTGACTGTCGTAACACATTTAAAATCATAATGTAATCTCCCTCGTTCTCCTTGAAAAGACAGTGATACCAGCATTTTTCTAAACAGTGGGAACTCGCGGTTAATCATAATATACTTTAACATCGGAATTGTCGTACTCTAAATATGTCGCTTTTCATCTTACTATATTAATACTAATGTTATAAATGTGAAATTTTCGATGGATGGATGTTTGTTAATACATATTTCTAGAAGTCCTAAACAAATCACGCTGAAAATTGGTATAAATGTAGAAAATAGTCTGGAAGAATACATACAAATCAAATTCTTTTTTTTTAAATCCGTGCGGACAGAGTTAAAATAAAATTTCATCTAAAATGTAAAACAAAAATATATCGCCTTTATGCTCACATTTGTTATATCAACGTCGCTAAAAGATGTCATTTTTCATTGATTTTATGATGACTTTAATGATTACCGTGACGTACTTAAATGCGTTTTAAAATGGCCACGGCTCCCACAATTACTTCCTATTTCTGGTACGAGTATATTAAATATTGCCAGATGGTCACGGACGGAATATAACAGTAGCAACATTTAGTTCAATTAAAGTTTCCTTTTGTATAAACATAATAGCTACGTCAGTAAATTTAAATAATTTACTGGCCGCATATTTAAACAGTCACCGAAATCAATACGCGGTATTGGAACGAAGTTCCTTATCGCGCGTTGTGAAAGGGGGCTAGACGGAAAAAATTCTTACGAAAAGTTGTCACGACACTTTTTGCTATAGACGAATGAGCGCTACTTCACCATGGCAACGACGTGACAATATATAACGAAAATTCATAGAAATAAAATGTACTTCTTGTGAAGACTTAAGTTTTTTATTCATAGAACAAACATTGGTTCCTTCACTAATTAATAGAAAGGAACTTCGTTCCAGCCGGGTGTCCCTTGACACCTCTCAAGTTTTTTTAATTTTTAATATATTTGATCCAAATTTAACTTAAGTTACAGCTTGTTATGGCTATAGTACTACATTCTCCGTTTCTTAAAAAAATATTCAAATCTATTGAATTTAAATGGATTGAATATTGATTTCGGCCTGTACCCATAGACTTAAGATGTGCGCAATGAAGATGAATATACTATGGACGTATGTTACGATTAAAAAAATCACCCATAATTCATTGAAAGATAAGTCTATGCATTAAACTATCTGCTAAACATTTTTAAATTCTAAATATTATTTATCTAAAACATTGTCAAATTGCTATTAAAGTATAAGTACACATGATACATATTAATAAGAGTTGTGAACATATAACTCGGCCATATTTAATATCGGCAATGTTTGTATTTTTGAAAGTTAAACATTGAGTTTTGCAATAAAATTCTGAACCGTAATGCTGAAGAGACGATATTAAGATGTTTGAGGCATTACTTTACAAACTGTTCGTATTAAAATGAACATATTTATATAACAGTCGTAAATAATCTTTTAATATCAATTATATACTTGAAAATGTATTATTTACATGGAAAATATATCTAATATATAAAATTCTCGTGTCACAGTTTTCGTCACCGTACTCCTCCGAAACGGCTTGACCGATTCTCATGAAATTTTGTGAGCATATTCAGTAGGTCTGAGAATCGGCCAACATCTATTTTTAATTTTTTTTTTTAACTGCGTGCGGACGGAGTCGCGGGCGACAGCTAGTATTATTATACTTTTACAACCACTATTCGTTTTTGACTATATATCACACATATCTGGTTCATTTTATCATTTAAACATTTAAAATGAAACATAGATCTCATAGAACTTATATAATACTAAATAGAAAAATTCAATAAATTATTGATTAACATGCGGATTGCAATAAATAAATGAATAAATAAATCTTACTAATTAAAAATACAAATGTTTGGATGGATATATATTTGTTTGAAGGTAGCTCCAGAACGGTTCCATGGGTATCAATGAAATTTGTCACAGGTGTAGATCATAGTCTGGAAGAACACATAGGCTACTTATTATGCTTTTTTTAAATCCGCGCGGACGGAGCCGCGGGCGAAATCTAGTATGTTATAATTATTACTTACCATAGTATCATAAAAAGGCATTAGGATGGTTAATATTCGTTTGGTTTGGTATAAACATAATGTCCAGTTCACGTAGAAACCACTGCACATCGACTGAGGTGACCACTGCCCATTGTTACTATCGTTGTTCTCAACACCGCCTATTTTGACTAGAAACCACTATTTTGATCATCTAAAAACACTTCACGACCACATGTTCAGAGAAGAAAAAAAAAGTTTTTTTGTAGATAAACTATTTTATAAATTAAAACTTGTAAAATAAATATATTAAAGTAAAATATTAATTTAATATGTTATATAGAAAATAATTATATGATAAACTTTCGTAAGTAACAGACGATTTATTTGGATAGAATTGGAGACGTGCGATCTCGTCGACTTCTGAAAGCAAACTGGCGTGGAAAACTTCGCTTCAGCTCGTAGGTGTATTATTTTATCGGGATTTATCTGTTTTGTATGGGAATTTGGTTGAGTATGAATATTTTAAGGCGATAAACCGTTTTATTATTCTTATATGAACCGTAGATAGAGTTTGTATCTCCAAATTATATAGCAATATGTTCAAAATTAAAAAATATATAAATATTATAATCTTTTTAGACGCTTCATTTTGATTATTTCGTATAATTGATGCGTTTTCTCAGTAATAAGTAAAATATATTTTTTGAAATATATATATTATAATAAACTCAAAGAATACTGAATTTATTTTTTTACGATTTCTGCTTTCAATAAAATAAAATAAAATGTTTTTTTTTCTAGAGAAATTTCTTTATAAGTGTGATCTAGACTATATTTTAAATTTGTGTTTTTTTCTCTACTTGAGACATTGATAGTGTTTTTTGTCAGTATTCCTGATAAATTGTTTTATTTTATTAAAATAAAATTCCGCAATTTTGTTGGTTGTTTTTTTTTTTTTGTTATTAAAGTTACTTTGGTTTAAAATTCTCAGCATTTTTATGCACCACTAAATTGTTTTTGTTTGTACGCATTTCAGTAATTAATGTTCTATCTTATGTTCATCTAAGAATTGTTAAATGCACACATAAAAAATGTTACATAATTTCAGTCTTCACGAATTTAAATGTTATTTTGATTTTTTGTACAAATATGATTTTATTAATCTCAACTCTGAATTAATTCTATGTTTTTTACTTTTAATCTTAACTTTGAATTGGTCTTGAGTACCTTTAAATATAAATTAATTCTGCAGAAATTTTCGTGCGACAACGTAAATAGCTGTCAAGGAATGTCAATAATCGAATTCGTACAAATGGAATTGAAACTACTATTTCGATAAACGACTTTAATATTTAGCGTTTAAAATAAAATACCTCGAATTGGAATTAGACAATGGCTGTAGTTCACCTGCTACGAATTTCGTAGCATTTTGTGTTTGTATTCTCCCTGGTTATTCCTAGAAAGTAAGGTTATATGAATCTACTGTTTATTGCAATGAACCCCTTAAGCGTGCAACTGTTTTTTTAATGAATGGAACTGAATGAATGGACTTAGTGATCAATTTCTCGTTAGTTTCTCAAAAACTATTTTGATCTTATTTTTTAAATTTATTCTGTTACTGGCAGCCGCCCTCGACTCCGTCCGCGCGGAATTAAAAAAATAAACATAATAAGTATTCTTCCAGACTGTGATCTACATCTGTGCCAAATTTCACAGAGATCCGTTGAGCCGTTCTGGAGATACCTTCAAACAAACATCAATCCATCCATCCACCAAACATTCGCATTTATTATATTAGATTAACGTTTCGGTTTGGGATTTTATTTTTTTCATTTGAATAGTAATCTAATATCTATATATATATATATATATATATATATATATATATATATATATATATATATATATATATATATATATATATATATATATATATTATTTATTTAAATGTTTTATTTATTCAACTTATCATCTTAATCTGTAACTATATCAACAATAAAATGCAGAGGAACTTGGATAAGAGAGAAACTATATAAGTAAGAAAAATAACGCAGTACTTTGGACTCTCGCTTATCCAGGTTCGACTGTATTCTTGTTTATGACCTTACAATTGGTACATAATGGATCCATTTACTACTTTGTATCAATTTCTTTTTTATGTGTGTCGTTTGATAGTCGACTAATGGTTTCCTGTACTCCTGTCAAATTGTCAATGGTATTTCTTATAGAGCGAATTACGGTCACTGGTCTACTATTTGAATAAGATATAGGAATTTAAATTTTACTCAAAGATATAGAATTTAAAATGGGGCTTCACTGATGATAGACTTTACAAAAACAATTGTTATCACACTGATACTATTTAAAAAAAAAAGGAGACGACTGTTTTATAGAATTGTATCTGCCGTGAAATCAAATATTTTACACAAATTGAAGCTTAATATATTTTTATACGAAACTTTATTATTTCGAGCATATTATTTTATGAAATTACTTTGTAATTTTGTGTCAATGAACCTTGTAAATACTTCATTTTCTACATCATGCTGCTTCTTGATGACTAAATTTATATAGTTAGGGAGATGGAATGAATTACTTGTATGTATTTAATTAATTAATTTTCAAAATATATCTCACTTGCTGATTTAGCTGTCTTACTTCTTACTAAAATTATAAATGCAAAAGTTTAGATGGATGGTTGGATGTTTGAAGATATCTCCGGAACGGATCTTGATGAAATTTGGAACACGTGTAGAACATAGTCTGGAAGAACACATAGGCTACTTATTAAGTTTTTTTTTAATCTGCGCAGACGAAGTCGCTGGCGACAGATAATTTTTAAACTGTGTAAAATCTTATTAGCTATAAACAAATTATTCTCACTCTCACTATATTTTCATATATACTTATTCTCAATTTCAAAAATATTTTTAGTTATGAATCTTGATTATTAAGTATACATTAGCCTACTGAAAAGATGTACCTAACTTAATTTCTTTTGTTTCCTAATAGTAAATTACTTTTTTATTTAATTTAATTGTTTAACTTCTGGTCGCATAATAAGTTGATGAAAATATATTATGCCCGTCAGAAGTATAAAGATTTAATTCTCTCTGTTTTTAATATGCTAATTGTGTTTCTGAACAAACAAAATTCTACTGTGACTGCTGTTGGCTTACTAGATCCTGAAGGTGATTAACATATTTTCATTAAAATAACACAACTGTAAAATTTAGGTCGTACCCTAATACATAATTTATAAAGCGACATTAGAAAAGGAAAAAGCATTAAAAAATATATTCCAATACTTTTCAAACACAAATCTACATAGTTATAGCTTTTGTTCGCGACTTTCAGAGCGCGGAATAAAAATAAACTTAAATAAATAAATAAGTAAAATAAATAAAATAAAATACAGTTTATTAACCAAAAACAAAATAAATTACACTTATTAACATATCAATTAAAGAGAAAAAAAATAGTTCTTGCCTAATGGGAAGAGGCTCAGCTGATGCTGCCTCCAGCTTGTCACTGAAGGCCGCGCTGGTTTTCAGCCTCCCCGTAATTACTCTAACAAAGTGCAGATAATAATAATAACAAGGTGCAGATAAAATCGATAAAGTATTTATTCAATAAAATATTTATTCAGGACTGAAGGTTTAATATCGGCACAATACAGACCAGGTATAAGGGTAATTTAGTTAGTAGCCTATGTCTAGTACATCTATGCCAAATTCCACCGAAATCCGTTAATCCGTTTTAGATATACCTTCTAACATAATTCCATCGATTCATTTGAATTTTCGCATTTTTATTCGAATATTGGAAATGCAGTCTCTCTGCAAGAATTGGAAGTTAATTGTCAGAATTTAGGTCACCGAAAAAAACAGTCTAATTTTATATTTTTAATTTTGAGGAAATTTTTAATGGAGTTATTTAATTCTGGAGGTAGGTAAGCTATGTTTAAATATACTGTTCGTAAGAAAAGGGATTCTTACCACGATTAGGCTGTTTGAGCTCCCGATATTTCGGCACAGTTGCATGTGTCATGTTCACGGGTTGACTGCATCAAACTGGCTAATAGTGGTAATCCCGTTTCTTACGAACAGTATATTAGTAAAAACCACGATAGTTTGAAGTTACACAAGTTTAAATGATTTGGAAATGGAATGATAAAACTTTTGTTTTTAAATTTTATATATTGATAAAATCAGTGAATACTAAAATTATGGTTAGGTGAATTCTTTTAAATATAATGTAGTCTGTAGAAAAATAAATGTTTTGTTATTATTTTATCAACAATCTATATCTATTAACACATGTCAAAAATCGTATATGACATTAAATAGACCATTACTGATCCAAATTAATGTCACATCAAGTTTGATGACCCTTTAGTTTTATCAGATAGAATCGACAAAGTGCGAGTCGGGCTCGCGCACCAAGTGTCCCGTACAAATATACAGGTTTATAAGTAAAATTTACGGTTTTCGCAAATTTTCCTTTATCTGTGCTATTAAACGTACTTTATATGTTTTGATTCGCTTTCAAGTGTCGGAAATTTGGGGCATAATCTTTTGATTGCGTTGGTTCAGAAATTTAATTTTTTCACAGCTTCAAGGCACAGTAGACCTGAGTATTTGATATAAATTCCAGCTTGATACCTTCACGTGTTTCTGAGAAAAAGGATCTTGACAGATGGACGGACAAAGCGAACCTATAAGGGTTCCGTTTATTCATTTCGATGTACGGAAATCTAAAAATTGACGACATCATTATTCATAGAATTCTACTAACAATTTGTTTCCTAATAGTGAGATTCCACAGCTGAAAAAGCCTACACAAATATAAATCGACAATTATCGATCTGTATAAAAAAAAATATTTTAAATATTTTCGGTATATCTTGTATAAGTGTTGCGGCAGTGAAACCCGACTTTTTGAATTGAGAATAATTTTGATGGAATTGTGTCGAACAGAGATATCTATGTTCCAATAGAACATTCATCATAGTCAAGAGCATTTTGTTGTTCTAGGATTTGCTCTATCATGTTCAATGATAAATGTAAGTTCGAATGAATAATGAGAAGTTGAAGAATGAATATTATTATGAGATATAAGTCCTTTTACTTTTATTTTCCTTAACAATCGTCTATCGTGTGAAAAATTCGTTTTAAAAAAGTCTTAAAATAAACTTTTTATACAACTAATAATTAAAGGTTATTTAAAGGATGTTTTTTAATACAATGTGCGAGCAAGCGACCTCGTAGATTCCATAAAATAACAGGGTCACCTCCATATTTGCAGATATATTTTGTATATATTATATTTAAAACATTAGTATTATCTGGAAATCTCATATACACATTACGCTAGAACCTAAAACTAAACACCTTAAAAATATAATATAAAAATTAAAATAAACCATTAAAAGAAGTCCCTTTAGGCAAGGTTCCGAAAATACTGGCAACGTTCCCTTTGAATAGCTAGAATAATTCTTTGTCCGAGGTCTGCCAGCTCTTCGGTCTCCTGTGATGTCGACTAACCTTTGTTTTGTATCTATTAATCGACTGAGAAGAAGACACACATAAACCGAAGATTTCCACTCCCTTACCATCGCACCATTTTACAAACAGATGGGAAGGGTAAGAGACATGTACATCAACCGACTTATAAAAACAAGACACCTAAAATATCTACTACAGTACACCCTGTCTTATGTGATTCCCCAGTATACTTGTTCCATCATCATCATCATCTCCCTGGCCTTATCCCACTTACGTAGGGTCGGCACACAAGGTTTTATGAACCTTAAAGTTTTGACTTAAGTTTTTACGGCCGGCCGCCTGCCTGTCGCCAACCCTACTTGGGAGGACTTACCCCAGTATACTTGTTCCATGCATCTTATTTATATTTAAAGTAATAAGCATGAACTATAGTGCTAGTTTAACTTCTTTTTCTATTAGCAAGAAGACGAGCATTCGATCACAATCATCATCATCATCATCAGCTCACTTTACGTCCCCATCGAGGGGCTCGGAGCCTACCCTAAGACAGGGGTGATTAGGCCATAGTCAACCACGCTGACCCAATGCGGGTTGGTTGACTTTACACATATCATTGAATTTCTTCGCAAATATGAAGAGGTTGCATCACGATGTTTTCCTTCAGATCAATGTAAAGACATTGATACATGGTGGGATTTGAACCCAGGACCTGCAGATTGCAAGTCAAGTGCTTAACCCCTAAGCCGCCGTCGCCCTAGACCACAATAATAGAATTTAATTCGATATTCTATAAATAATTTTTAAATAAAGTGCACTGCAATTATTAAACAAAGTGCACTGACTGCAGCGTATTAAAGTTTTCGGTCTGAAATACTTTTATATGATTACTGTAATTGCAGTTTTCATCTACTTTCAAATAAAACATTTTTGCAAGTTGAAATTCAATTTGCGCATACCGCGGTGATAAGTATTTGAACCACTTGAGACGGAGAAAAAACGTGCTTATTTTCTTAATTAAATTAGATTCCATTTTAGACTGGATATTTCAACAGAAAAGTTTAGGTAAAACTAGTATATTAAATTGTTTAAACTTTCGTGAGATATTGTAATAAATTAATTAACTCACGTATGATCTTCCGGTGACGGCACCGACTAGCTCAGACCCTTTGGAGGTCCATCTTTAGGGCGATTGTTTATTTTGAGATCTTCGCTGTCGCTTCGCGTCTTGCGAAGTGAAGGCAGTTATAAAATTGTTTCCCTTTCTCAATGTTTCAAATACATATTTTATGAAATAAATTAATCATTTGTAGGTGAAGCGAAAGCATTCTTTTAACGGAAGTATAAAGCAGAAATTTTCTAGAATTTCATTACTAATACAGAAACAGAAGCATTTGAAATGTAAAAAAGATTGTGCCATTTTTCATAGCCACGTCGTTCAAACTGAATTTTGAATTTAAATTTGTTTGTGTTCCAAAGTGGCCGTCATTTACCTGTACCAGGTACATTATGTATACGATATTGCTTTTCTAAGGTCGAGTCTTTAATAAATTCCAGTAACCGTCGTCTAAGGATATTAAAATTCTTCGTATTAAGTTCTAGGAGAAATTTTAGAATTACAGTATGGTTTTTTCGGCTCTTCTTTTATTTATTTACTTATACGATACTGTGTGTGTTCAAATGTCTTTTGAGAATCAGGTTTTGTAGAATGATCACAATTTTTTTTCCAATTTTGAAGTTATAATTAAATATTTGTAACTCATTTCGAACTACTTTTAAGGCCGTACCAAAATATTGATTTGTACAATATTCGAATTGTTTTGTACGGTTAATCTTACTATCTCACTATCTTACTAATATTATAAATGCGAATGTTTGGATGGATGGATGTTTGTTTGAAGGTATCTCCGGAACGGCAGCACGGATCTTAATTAAATTTGGAACAGATATAGAACATAGTCTGAAAGAACAAATAGGCTAATTGTTTTTTTTAATTCGGCGCGGACGGAGTCGAGGGCGACAGCTAGTCTTACTAATATTATAAATGCGAATGTTTAGATGGATGGATGTATTTGTCGGATGGTTGTTTGGAGGTATCTCCGGAACAGCTCAACGGATCTTGATGAAATTTGGCACAGATGTAGATCATAGACTGGAAGAACACATAGGCTACTTAGTAAGTTTTTTTTTAATTCCCCGCGGACGGATTCGCGGGTAATAGCTAATAATTCTTAAATTCAAATTGACGTATGTTCTTCTAAGTCACTAGTAAGGGTGATAAAGATTTTATCTTAAGGAATATCCTCTTTCATATTTTTCCAACATTTCTTACTTTAGGCAGACAAACCGACAGTACTATGCTTTTAAAAAGTATGTCGCAGTGGAGTAGTTTCATCATAACTAAAGTAAT
Organism: Papilio machaon; assembly: GCF_912999745.1. Taxonomy (NCBI): domain Eukaryota; kingdom Metazoa; phylum Arthropoda; class Insecta; order Lepidoptera; family Papilionidae; genus Papilio; species Papilio machaon. The sequence goes on from NC_060009.1 coordinate 4,208,528, forward strand.
ATGCTTTTTAAAGTAGTAAAATATTTCAAGTAGAATAAAAAGCTTTTATTATACTTTTGAGTTTTTATTTTATTTGTCTGTTTTAGTACTCGAAAATATGTTCTCAATCGATATTAAATTCTTTAAAATAAAATTAGTTAATATGTTTAAGTGAGAGAATTGCAAAAGAGAATTTTAAAAATAGCACGTATTTTTCTTTTGTTTATTGTAGGAATATTCGTACAAATAAAAAAACGCATGCAAAAACAAAGTAATGTATAATTTTTAAATTTATTTTATTTTTTAAGTTCTGTAATAAAAGTAGTTTTAGTGCAAATGAAACTTTTCAATCCGAGTTTTCATTGCCTCATTACAACAAACAAACGGTGGTCACGATGCGTTCGCGTAATGAAACAACGTTTGTCGTGTTCACATTCAATTTATTTAGACAAAGCATTAATGGTCGCGTATTACTACTAAATTGTGGCCGTTGTTCAACTAATGAGCTGCAATTCCGGTATTTTCCTAGTCCATTTCGATTCGCATTAATGTTTTTTAAATAACGTAATTTTTCCCTTAACAGAAATGAAACTAGATGTAGCGCGCGAATAAAAAAAACTTAATTAGTAGCCTATGTGTTCTTCCAGACTATGTTCTAATGCCAAATTTCATCCAGATCCATTTAGCAGTTCTGGAGATACCTTGTTACAAACACCCATCCATCTATCTCAGCATTTGCATTTATAATATCAGTAAGATTTTAAAAAAAGCTACCACTATCCCCACAAAAATGGAAAAGAAATTTTGTTAACACATTTTCCTGCATATTACTCACTTTAAATAATTTATTAATACAATTTTGAGAATTATAACGCTGTTCTGTTTAGATTTTCTGCCGAATTTTGACATAACTCCCCTGAGATATATTGCGTCCACTTTAACGAAGTACAGATTTCAGACTCAATGACAGCTACCATTTGTTACACTTCTTATGGATTGTTACAGTTTGATACTTTATGCAATGTCATGCTTTGTTGTTAAGATTTATATAAATCTGTGTAAGAAATTGTTGATATCATTTCTCTTCTTCAATTTAGTTGAATATCCCAAGATAAAACATTTCACGTGTAAACTTTCAGCCTTGTCGAGTGTCCTTATGTAGGGTATGATTGAGTCTACGACTACATCTACGAATACGTCTACTACTAAGTTTACCACTTCAAATACGTCTACGACCTACCTCTACGCTTATTCAAAATTTACTAAAAGAAACATCTCACTTCGTACTATCTTACTAATATTATAAATATGAATGTTTAGATGTATGTTTGTTATGAAAGTACGTCCAGAATTGTGTTTTAGCATAGACATGGAACACAGTCTGCAAAAATACAGAGGGTACTTACAAAGTTTTTTTTTTTAATTCTACCCGAAAGAAGTCGCGAGCAACAGCTAGTAGATTAATTAAGCTTTAATTAAAATTTTTAGTAAATTATTAAAAAAAAACAAAAACTGAAGAGTGCTACGGAATAAAGGAAATTACACAAATGAAGAGACTTTTAGTTAATACAAATATAACAAAAAAGTGTTTCTAATAAAGACGTTGGTACGAATTCGTTGTCCGAAGTACGGTCTGACAGCTTCCTTAATAACTTTTTTATTACCGCGTCGCGTCGGCTCCTTTCGTTAAGATGACACGAAACAAAAAAGATTCTTTGACAGTATTTCGTTGTTATTTATTTTTATAATGCGTGCAGTTTTCTAGGTTAAATTATTTAAAATACTATTTGCTAATAAGTATATAAATTAAAAAAAATGTCTAAAACCCTTATTTTAATTTAAAAAAAATAAGTGGCAGAAAACATTTATTCTACAAAAAAATATTTTTTAATTTTATTTAATCTAACTAAATTGTAATGTTATTTGTAACTCTTTATTTTTTCTAAAATATACTAGAGAATATTAAAAAATTATTTAGCAATGTAAAAAGTTATTGCGAGTGAAATGTGAACTCGTTTTTACTAATTTAGAATTTTATTTCTAACGCACAACAACGCACAATATTAACATGATCGCTTGAAAAAGTAGAAAAACTTCATTATTTTCCAATATAAAACAGGCTAAGAAACTTAAACTTTCAAAGGATCCTTATAGACATAAAGCTCTTCGCAGGGGTATTACGTGATTCAATTAATTAGAAGTTGTAAAAGCTTTCAAATCGCTAAGTATCCTTGGCCGAGAAGTCATAATTAAAGTACTATAATTCTTATTTCTTCGTATTTGAATGTGATATAAGAATTTTATTGTAGGATAATATTATAAGACTAAAGTGACATTAAATTTTTTGTTAAAAAAATTAATAAAAATGTTGTTTAGTAATCTCAAAATTTTCTAATCACCGATAACCTTATGATCAGTAAACGAGATAATCTCCATAGAATCAAAGTATTTGTTAATAAAAAAACTGAAAAATGACTTTCTGTTTATAAAACTCAGGGAAAGACTACAAATCAAAGAATACCATAATCGTAAATTTGTTCATCCGTTTAAAGCCGAATTAAAATACATACAAACCCATATACATAAAAACTTACATAAACGCGATATTTTCCTCTCGAATGAGGCGCGTAATAAAAGAATAATCTGTTATTCCGTCTGTCTGTTTCCATTATCGAAGTACTTGCATAAATAATTGAACGAATGAACAATAATACTGTAAAATTTAAATCAACTCAATAAATCTGTCATCATTTATAATGTATTGCGCAACCACAATTCCAATTAACCGGAGCGTTAAATTGGATAGAAAATGTAAGCGAGCAAGTATGATAATTAAAATTGGATAATATTATCCAAAAGATATCTTACTAATATTATAAATGCGAATTTTTAGATGGATGGATTTTTCTTGGTGGATGGATCTTAATGAAATTTGGCACGATTATATAACATAGTCCGGAAGAACAAATAGGCTCCTTGTAATTATGTACAGAGTGGCGGGGGACAGCTAGTAATGACACATATTAAAATGTTCTTTTTAATGAGTTAATTCACTCAGTAGGGTTGGACTGAGATGACAATATATTTGTTTATACTTTCTTTTAAAATTAAAATTCAGTAATTACAAGGAGCCTATTTGTTCTTCCGGACTATGTTATATAATCGTGCCAAATTTCATTAAGATCCATCCACCAAGAAAAATCCATCCATCTAAAAATTCGCATTTATAATATTAGTAAGATATCTTTTGGATAATATTATCCAATTTTAATTATGTACAGAGTGGCGGGGGACAGCTAGTAATGACACATATTAAAATGTTCTTTTTAATGAGTTAATTCACTCAGTAGGGTTGGACTGAGATGACAATATATTTGTTTATACTTTCTTTTAAAATTAAAATTCAGTAAATTTGGCGGATAGATTCGGTAAAGAAATATCCTTTTCTGCACATGCTCCTTTCCCCATTAAAGGTAGGCCAGAGGTCACTTAGATATTAGATTTTTTTTTGTATTAAAAGGTGGCAAACGAGCTAACGGCCCCCTGGATTCGCCGCAATAGCGAGGCGACCGTTGCCCATAGACATCCGCAAATGCAAATGCGTTGCCTACTTTTAACTAACGGAGAAGGGGACGCACAGAAAGAGGATATTTTTCCTTCCTATGCGTCCCCTCTTCTTCTTTCCTTCTTAATATTTTATACTTCTAGTATAATTAAATTCTTGAAGTAGGAACCTTATGAGACAGATAAAAGCACGAGGCACCACAAGCCATTAATATTTAAGTTCAAACATTTAATAACAGAATATTAGTATTAAACAAACGTTCCTGTTACCACATATTAATATCCTTTGAAGGTACTGCTAAAGTAGAGTTAAATTAAATATTTCTCAATAGTAAAGCTGCATAACAAATATCAATATTCCGGCTAAAGTAAATATTAGGATTTTTTAGTAAATTTGTATTCGAATCGTTTGATCTGTATTGATATTTATATACCTCTACATTTATAAACAACCAGCTTTGCCCGCGACTTCGTCTGAAAGACTGTCTTCGAGTAGTATTTTAAATAGTTTAACTAATTATCTTACTTAAATTTATAAAAGATTACAACAAAATATATTAAACTTACAAAACATTCGAATAAACCTTACATATTCCCATATAACATTTCATCCCTTATTCCCTATGATTATTTTAAACCCTTAAGGGTAAAACTTTTAGAAACTTTTAATGTAATATTTATTTATATCACATTAGCAGCCTAAAAATAAATTTCAAGCTTCTAACTGTAAAATTGAAAATACTTCCATATAAATTTCCTCTCTCACTTTCAGCTCCTCACAGCCCTTTTCGCGCGTCAAAAAGTACTCTAAGTCTTTTCTCAGGCTCTAGATTATATGTGTACCAACTTCATGTAAATCGGTTTAGTATTTTTGGCTTGAAAGCGAGCCAGATAGACAGAGTTACTTTCTCATTTAAAATACTTAGTAAGAAAAAGAATTGTATTTGGCTTTAACTGTTTTCAAGTTAGGCTACTAAGTGTATGGAAGAGAAATTTACATTGTTATATATAACATAAGAAAATTATATCTTAGAAACAACAAACATTGCAGAATCAAGCTTTGAAATTAATTCAGCAAAATGTTCAGTTCAGATGGTACGATATTATGCGAATCGTGCTCAAGGGACCTTGTTCGACACAAATTCGTCCGTTGAATTATGCGCTACGACGAAATGCTCTTTGTTAACGATTCAAGTGAAAACTTGATTACAAAGGTCTTAAAAACTCTCGAAATAGGTGAGTTTTCATGTAAAAATAATTAAGTTATTAAAAAGATTAACAATGACACCTTTACTTTATATATTAAGTATATGTTTAGTAAATAAAATTCTGAAAGAAAAAAAAACGGTAACTTCTTTATGCCTTCCTCCTCCTTCCATACAAAACTACACTATAATTAAAGATTAAATTATTTTACAAACAATTTAAATATTTTTTTTTATTTAATTATACTCCACTATGTAATATTTCTTGTCTATTTTGTATATTTTGTTTAACATCTTTCCCGTTTAAAAACTCTCCAATCTGAAACAAAAAAAAAAATGGACATTAAGTACAAAAAGTAATCAATTTTTTTTCTTTTATATTTCCATAAAGGTATACATACTGCGCCACGTGTTACAATTTTCATAGTGCATGGTACAGAAATCACTAAAATCTTTGTATTCACCGTTGTAACTTATAGCACAGATGTGTTGATATCTGAAATATATATCGCAATTAGAAAAATCAACTTTAATAAATGGAAACTCGAACGTTCGAATAGACTTGTACGATGCTTGCCTCACATAGAACATACTGTAAATAGGGATCTTAGCTAAAGCATTGTTTGTTCTACATGAGCCTTGTGAATCAATTATAATCAGTTGAGAAGTGATAGCCACTGTATTCCTTGAATCCGATATTACCCACCACCGCCAAGTGGTCTCAATCTTCTATATACTCGTATATAAAAGAAAGTCGTGTTAGTTACACTTTTATAACTCAAGATCGGTCAAACTGATTTAGCTGAAAATTGATGGGGAGGTAGCTTAGAACTAGGAGACGGACATAGGAACTTTTTTATCTTGTGTGCATTTTTTTTATTCCGCGCGGACGAAGTCGCGGGTAAAAACTAGTTAATATTAATTCTGATAGCGAGCCACTCCGGCCGTTATATACAAGTATGGAGTGTCTGCATACAAATAAAAAAAATTATATTCCGGAAACTTCATATTTTTTGTGTGTATATAACAAAAAAAATCCCCGATACGAATGGCTACATTTTGAAAGGACTATTCCAAGAAGATAGCTGATTTATGCTTGATTAATTTAGGATAATTTTATGTTTTATTTTATACTAGCATTTGCCCGCAACTTGGTCCGCGCTTAATTAAAAAAGGATAGTAATAAATATTGCCTATGTCACCGGGGAATAGTGTGGGAAATTTTTATTTGATAATTATCTCGTCAGACGTGAAAGTCAACTTGTTAACATAAGCTTACCTAAAATGTATAGGACAATCATCAAGAAAGTTCCTGCATCCTTTAACCAAGAAGTCCGTTACCCAGAATAATGTATCTTTTGGATATTTGATCATAGGCTTGCGATATCTTGATAATGTTGAAGTCATCATTCCAAGAAGCATTATTACTGTAAATTTAATGTAATCTAAGTTCAATTAAATGCACATATATGTAGCTCACGTCGCGTGGTAAACTTAAATTTTGCAAATTATGTTTTTGCAAAATTGTTGATATGTTCTTAAATACCACTTTGACATTTCAATTTCATATTACACTAGCTGTCGCTCGCGACTCCATCCGCGCGGAATTTAAACAAAGAAGTAAAAAATAATTTAGAAACATTTTTAAATTGATTTTTAAAACTATTGATTTTTAAATAAAATAGGTAACATACCAACTAAATATTTACACATCGCGCATAATTCTCGAATTGAATGTTGTCGATAAAGTACAGTATTTATTGTGAATAATAAAAGCAAAGTCCTATTGTTGTTATAAGCCGTTACAATATATAGTATATATAAAAATAAATAAAACTCCGATATATATATAAGAAAATATTTGTTATAGCAAGTAATAAACATAAATAAAATAGAACTTGAATAATGCTTTTATATTTTTTCTTTTCACTTATGTATAACTCGGGTAACGACAACAGAATCAAATGATTTACTACCTAGGTATTGGAATACTGTTTTCCTGTGAAATATTTCATGCTAACAATATAATTTTATGCCTATCTGATTTTTTTCGTTGAATTCTACGGAGATCTTAGTTTACAACAATGAAAGTAAATGCGAAAGTTAAACGGACTATAAATTCCGCTTCGATTTCGTATTTCGATATGATTGGGGTATTAACGTTTTGCACTATGTCATCCAAACTTAATAGTTGCTCGCATTTTTGCATTTAATACCTTAAATAACAAAATTTTAGGTTTGCGGGATAAGTTAACGACGCGCACCCATAGTGTTTGAATCTGTTTGGATGGATGGATGTTTGTTTGATGGTATCTCTGGAATGGCTCAACAGATCTTGATGAAATTTTGCACATATGAAGAGCATAGTCTTGAAGAACACATACATAGGCTACTAATATACTAATTAAGGTTTTTTATTCCGCGCGGATGGAGTCGCGGGCGACAGCTAGTCCATGATAAACAAAGGACTCATATTTTGTACACGCGATGTATACGTAAAATTTTTGTCGGTCTGTCCGTAATGCCATGTTGGTTCCGAGTAATCTCCGAAATGGTTAGACCGAATTTGACACGATTTTTAATGCAAGGTACCTTATTTATTTCGAGAGTTTTTTATTTTTTCGAAAAAAACATGACGTTTCTTTTTAAATCAAAATGAAGTAAAATTAAGGTTATTTTGTGCCTATATTTTTTTCAATTGCCGCACTCAAATGTTACGAATTTTTAAAATAATGTGTACTTCATTAAAAATTCTAAGGTGAGTTCATTTGGTACATTTGATGTGTGTAATGAAGATACGTTTGTAAATCCAATGTTGTTTGATAACTCGTTACGTTTGCAAATATTGTTGAATTTCTGACTGAAGGAAAGTTTTACATTGTTATTTTAATTACAAATATAAAAAAAAATTAAATGTTAAAATTTTAATAAGTTCTTCGAAATTTCATAATATAACTAAGCTTGTAGTGCGACAATAGTTGAATGGTAGGATTTAATTATTCGACTATTGGAGATTTATTTTTGTACTCACTGCTATCTTTAAAGTTGTTAAATAATAACTATGTTGTCTCTATGTAGAACTTGTATGTAAAATCTTTACTTATGTTTTGTTTTAGTATTCAGTCATGTCAATAATTGTACCCTATTTAATATAATATGTGTTCTTCCATACTATGATCTACATCTATGTCAAATTTCATCGAGATCTGTTAAAAAGTAAATTTAAAAACATTTTAGTTGTACTTGTAAAACAAATATAAAAACTTTAAACATAATTTACGAAATAGGCATTAAAATACAAAAATTCAAAATTAATTTATTTGCCTATAAAATTTGCCGTAAAATAGGGTACAGATATTAAGGTGTTACAGAATCGTTGAGTGCGGCATATTTGTTAATATAATATTAACATGTAATTTTTTTTTTTTTTTTAGGTACAGAAAAAATAGTGAATGGGATTTGACTCTTTAGATGGGATAACTTACATAGATTCTTAAAAATTAATATATTTTAAACTAATGGATGATTTTTATTGAACGTATTAATCGGATATGGATTGCATCGATAGAATAAATCGGACCAATGAGATATTTTTTGAATGCACTCGATCAGGTCAATGGGAAAAATCTATGCCGATTGATCGGCCCAGCAGGAAACACCCAAACTAACCGTAGATTTTTTTGTGACTGACTACCCACGGTTTGCCTTAAAGAGGCATTTACAGCTTAAACCGTAGAATTTGAATGCTGTGATACTTATATTAATAATTAGTGTCTCTGTTTTTTCAAAGACAACAGAAGAGATAATAATATAGTAATGCAAATATCATCGCAGTGAAGATCTGAAGTAAGGTTAACAGCCTCAGGACATTTGCCTTATGTCAGTTGTTTGTCACGACCATAGAAAGTGCAAGTGAAATCATAGTAGGGGTGAAAATCTCGGGGTGTAACATAACACTTTCGATGTAGAGAAACTGTATTTATATGTCCGAGAAATATGTTTGTATGTTCGTTGATATTTATTTCTACTACTAATGAGATTTTTTGCACGCTAAAAGTTCTGGTTTAATTTCGTATCGTAGTCAAAAATATTATGTTTAAGAAATAACCAATGTAGGTGGATCTTTCTGCCTTGTTTTCACACATTGAGTTGCTCTCTGGTTCCTATTAAACTTTAATAAAAACTTATTTTTTGTAATATTCCATGAAGTTTTTTTTTTGTTATTTAGTGTAATAAGTTGTAAATAGATTATTTAATATTAATTTAATAAAAAAATATTAAATACGAGAATCGCCGCGTGAAATAAGTTAGTTGAATACCGCATGGAAATTATCCGGTGCGTATTAACGCAGTTCTGCTGCTGATTTCTGGATCATTTAAATAGCGGATCATATCCAAGCTCTTGACATTGATCAGTGAAACGTCAAAGAAGACGCGTTGACAGTTGGTTTTTTTTTAAGTTTTGTTGGTGGCCAGTTTAATTTTAATTTGTTCGTTTTTTATTTTTGTTTGTGGCCATTTAATATTTCGTAAGTGTTAATAGTGTGAAGTGTGCAATAATAATAAAAGTAACCGGCGAATAAAAGGTAAAAATCACAATTAATTACAGATAAATAAAATCGTAGTCAATTAATTTAGTTTTTACGGCAGATATAAGAAATATTTTTTTTTTTGAATAAAGGTATATATTTTTCTAGTTAATTCAACCGTTAAATCCATAATTCAAAATTCAGGCGCTGATCTGTTTTTTGTTGTTCTTTCTAATGAATTCTAAAATTTGTATCTTCCTAGTAAAGATTTAATAATATATGCAATATAAATTAATCAATTTCTATCAAATGAACTGAAAGTCCCTAAGTTTCAATGTCCTAGTATATTGGTATAGATTACCAATATGTATGATATAAGATAGTTTATCATAGTCAATTACGCAATTAATTAATATCTCGATACTAAATTGTGGCAAATTTTATTTGCAAATTCAATCCTTAAGGAGCTTTCGTAATTATTTTTGCTGTCCAATCTTACTAATATTATAAATGCGAATGTTACGATGGATGTTAGTTTGAAGGTATCTCCGGAACGGCTCATTGGATCTTGATGAAATTTGGCACAGATGTAGAACATAGCTTGGAAGAATACATAAGTAATCCATTATCCTAGCCTATTATCTTTTTATTAATTCCGCGCGTACCGAGACGCGGGCGACAACTAGTTATTGATAAATATTACATTCAAAGTAGGAAATTGAAATATTAACTTGCTACTTCATAATGACAAAGAATAGTTGTAGATAAGAATGTTAACAGTATACAAAATCAACTTATATCTTATTTCTGAAGCCTTACTGCCGTTTTTAGTGTATATTAAATTTTTAAAAAAGTTTTTTATTTATTTAATTTCATTCCCGAGTAAAGAGAATTGTGGTGCTTACAATGTACTTTCTATTTAAAGACGTAGTTTTCTTAATAAGTATATTTAATAAGAAAACTGGAAACATAGGTAAATGATCTGTTACGGTTTGAATAATAATAGATGTTACATGCGACTGACATTTACTGTGTACATAATACCTCTCTCTCAGACTCCTTGAGAAATGTGAGACAAACAATATGTTTCATGTAGGTGTTTTATAAATGGAATTATATTTATTTGCAGCTTAATCATGATTAAAAGTATTGAGTAACTTTCCGGAATATTATTAACTAGCTATCGCCCGCGACTTCATCGGTGTGGAATTAACAAAGACCTTAATTGGAAGCTTATGTGTTCTTCTTGACTATGTTCTATATCCATGCAAAATTTCATCTCGATCCGTTGAAGGGTTCTGGAGATACCTTCAAGTAAACAATCATCCATCCATCTTCTTAAACATGCCCATGCCCACATAGTAAGATTTGTTATAATAAACTTTTTAGTTAACTATGTTGTAGCACTTTATGTGGTAGAGTTAGAATTTTAAAGGATAACTATCGGTCACACGCGACTTGGTCTGTACGGAATTAAATAAACATAGTCTATAATATTCCCCCATACATCAGTTACCTTCCTTAACCCTTTTGCAGATTATCCGGAACAAATGCGGATTTACGTACAAACAGACGTATAAGTAACGTAAAGACATCATTATCTTCGCGAAATATGTTTTTTTTTTCTGTAACAGAAACTCTAATTTCGGACTTTTGTGAGCCTCACTGTGCGTCCCCACTGAGGGGCTCGGAGCCTACCCTAAGTTAGGGATGACTAGGCGATAGTCAACCATGCTGGCCCAGTGCCGGTTGGTTGACTTCACACATATCATTGAACTTCTTCTCAGATGTGTGCAGGTTGCATCACGATGTTTTCCTTCACTGTAAGAACGTCGGATAAATGTACACATGTGAATCGTAAATAGAAAAACACATTGGTATATGGCGGGATTCGAACAAAGGACCTGCAGATTTCAAGTGTTTAACCCCTGAACCACCGACGCTCTAAGTATTTGAATGACGGTTACTTATTCAAAAAATTAATATTTTATGAAGAAGGACGAAAGTATATATTCAGACTCAAAATATGAAAATCAATTCACGCACAATCTCTCTGGAAACCAATTATAAGTTATTACCCTGCTTTTCTTTCATCTAACTTATTTAGTAAATCATTTTCGCTCTTCGAATTCACCATTGAACATATTTAAAGTTAAATAAGTGTTGATGTACTTAATTTGCAAAATAATTAACTTCATTTGTAGAGTCTGATTTTAAGATGAATTGCTCTACAATTACAGGTTTCAATCTGCTTTAAATTCTAACACTTAATCTTCTGAATTGTATTACTGAGATATTCATGATTCATATTCATCGAAAAATATATTAATTACAAGAAAGACTAACTCTAGACGTTCTACGAGATAAAGTTTATTATTGATAGGACGTATCATTAAAGGTTAACGACCCAAGTTTTAAACCGATACTAGGAACAACTTTCATACTTTTAATTAAACTCCAAAGGGATTTATTAAGTTTAAGAGAAGCGTCTGTGATGTTTTTAATCATAATAAACTAAACGAATAACGCTTAATACTTAAATCCGAAACGTTATCTATCTATCTTATATATATAAAAGAAAGTCGTGTTAGTTACACTATTTATAACTTAAGAACGGCTGAATCAATTTGACTGAAAATTGGTGGGCAGATAGCTTAGAACCAGGAAACGGACATAGGATTTTTTTTTACCACGTTTTCAATTTTTTATTCCGCACGGACCGAGTTGCGGGTAAAAGCTAGTTGTAAATAAAACTAGTAATACTAAAAAGAACTTAAACTGAACAACCTCTCTCTATGTTATGGTTAGCTGTAAGAGAACTCTTTTAGAGTTAATCTCTTCTTTACTAACTACTATCACTGCATTTCACAAAAATTATATATGCACAAATTTTAAATAATAAAAAAAACTTAATTTCAGACTGAAGATTAAAAAGACAATGGATTATACTAAAATATTTATGTTAAAAATTACTGTCTTGATACTAATATTAAAAGAAGCAAAGACTATAGAAGATGGATATTTAGGGCATGTAAAAGATGCTTGTTATATCAAAGGAGAGGCACTTTCTTGTATAAAGTATAAAGCTTTAAAAATAGCGACCAACACATTCTTTGGGGATCTATATTCAAATGAAACAATCAGAGCAAGTAAAATGATCAGTTTTGTACCTCTAGATGAAGAAACTATAAAAGAAGTAATAAAGAACGAAGAAGAAGAAGCATTGATGGAACCTAGAAGTTTAATGTCGGAATGGTCGGAATTTACTAAATACTTGATGAAATTAGTGAAGGAGTTCTTTAAAACTAAAGGATTGAAAGTTAATCTTCCAGAAGGTGCTAGAACCATTGAAGAAACGGATGATGATGGTGAGTAATAATGATTTTTGAAATTGCTCTTTTTATTTTCTTACTGTTAACCGTTAACTACAGTAAAAGAGACCTGTCACGGGTCAAGAGATGTAAATGTTGGTCAACTTTCGTACAGTCAATAACCGTGCATACAAGGAAGTAGTCTAATATATCGAAGAACTTTCCTCGTAGAAACTTATTCACACAACAAAAGAAGGCTTAAAATATCCATACATTGACCCTAAGTCATCTGCCCAAAATATCCATTCATTGAACCCTGTTCTATTCACACAGAGTTCAATGATAAAATTCATAGTGTTGTTGACAATCAAAACTCATACTAAAAAATAACCAAAGTAAACAGGGCTAATGGAGATAACGGAACTCAGATTATAAACGAATATTAACGATAAAGCGTATCAGAATAGATGAAGATGTCAATGAACCGTTAAATGATGGAACAGTTGAGTAAATTAGTAACTGATATCAATCTTACTAATATTATAAATGCGAATGTTTAGATGAATGGATGGATGGATGGATGTTTGTTTGAAGGTATCTCCAAAACGGAGACTACGCTCAACATCTATGCCAAATTTCATCAAGATACGTTGAGCTGTTCCGGAGATACCTTCAAACAAAATCCATCCATTCATCCAAACAATCGCATTTATAATATTAGTAAGATTTTCTTCTTAATAGTTTCTAATATAACGATTATAATTTAAATCTAATTTTGTTGGAAACAGTTTTTAAAAACAAAACATTTTATACCATTTAAGTTATGTAACGAAACCTAATTACGTAGTAAGGTTTACAGTTTTGGTTAACCGAGAGAGATGTTTGTATGCTTCCAACATTCATTTATGCAATGAGGTTCGCCACAAATAGAGCAGCATCGCTAATATCGAATGCAAATATATTAACTCTGATTTAAACGCGTTTATCACAGTGTATGCGCTGTTTTACATATTCGTTTAAGTAATTAATAAATACAATAAAAAGTTCGACTTTCCTTATTCTCGATCCTATTAATCTTGGTTTCATAACTCGTAGGTATAAATGTAGGCAAATTACGTATTCACGTCTAAAATATTTGATAGCGGTTTCGGTATTCGCAATAACATTCGTGAATTCATACATTTACCTCAAAATGGGTCTAGCTCCATAAGCTTCAATTGCACGGAATGGGACATACAAATATACTTACAAACTAAAAAAAAAACTAAGTTGTAAGTAAGTGATTTTTTTGTTTTTATATTCTTATGCTCAAAGTAAAATATTTGTCAGTCACATATCACGTGTTTTGTAAAACAGGATGATAATCTCTAAGCTTTCAAATTAAGAAGCAAGGCGCCGCTGAAACCATAGACATTTAAGAATGTAAAGAGCGGACACGATAAACTAAACTTTTTTCATGTACATAAACCACTAGATCTATCTCAGTTTGACACACCAACTGGTGACAAGCTCCCTCTATTGTTAAATATTATTATTAAATCAAATAACAGCTTTAAAATAAAATACATTATGTATTGTAGATGTCAATACGTATGTTGAAGTTTTTATAATAAGTTATATTATATTATCCAAAAAATATATTTCAGATCTCATAATACTTTTATGTCACCATTTTTTAAGACATAGAATATTCCTTAATAGCCTTAATTAAAACTTTTTATGTTGACATCTGCTGACATGATTGGCAGATATTAAGCCATACGTCCTTTCTATAAGTATATGTTTGAATATCTTTGGTTAAATCTAAGCAATTTATCTTGTTTCACGTCATTTGGCAAATTGTAAGAGACCGTACACACAAGTTGAGTGAAAATCGTTACGATAGATCTTTACACGTCATTTGTGTAATGTACTTAAGTGTAAATTATTTTATGATTTACCATGGGTTTCCGAGACCACAATATTTGTATAAAACATATCGTCAGCCCTGGCATTATCATTGACAAAACAGATAAAATATTTTTTTCTCAGAAGCCCACGCTACATCAATTATAGAACAGAATTACTAAAAAAAATTACAAATAGTAACATAAAAATTAATTCCGTTGATCTTTTTCTTCTATGTGTTTTTTTTTCTTCAGTGCTGAAAGATCATGTCTTAAGTATTAAATAAGAAAAATATTTTTTTCCCCTTTCATTCCTACATTAAGAATTAACTCGAACAAAATAATTCGTATCAGTTTAATTTTATCGCTCCAATAAACTTTGACCGAATAAAGTAAACAACTATATTCAAATTGGGCCATGAAAAATATAGCTAATGGATTAAAAAAATCCGTGTCAATAAATCTGTCACAAGCATTTGTTGGCATAAAATTGAACCGTGGGACTCGAAGTCTATCGACTCGGTCAAGTTTACAAGGGAAGGCGGGTCTAATTGCGTAATGATGCTACACTTGCTTCGAAATAATTGGGACTTGACATTGTTAGGTTACAAAGTTAGTACATCTTCTAACTTAAAGTTAGTGATTTATAAAAGCCTCTTAAATAAAATAATTAATCAAAGTTTTGTGAAATATCAATGTAAATATTTAAAATTTTCTTTCTTGCTGTGTTGATGGTATTTGTTCTACTTAACAAAAAAAAAAAAAAATCACAGACGAAGTTAGATTCTCCTCCTGTTTGAAATCGGTTAAAAACTAAGACTAAATTAAACTAATTTAAATATGACTGAACTAAACTCACTAAAATACAACCAAAGTTAACTAAAAAATTAAATCCAATCCAATTACATAACATTCAACTAACTAAAATTTAATTAAACTAACATACAACTAACTATAACTAAACTAAGACTCATAAATATTTCAGCTCGAGGTAAAAAGAAAAAGCTGGCAGTGATGATACCACTTCTCAATCTCCTAGCGACGCTGAAGACAAAGTTACTTCTCATACCAATCCTATTAGCAGTACTTTTGATAAAGAAACTACTTTTAGTTGCAGCTTTGTTAGTTCCGAGTCTCCTTAGTACACTAAAGTCGTGCAAGGTAAATAAATCTATCTTAGTAATATTATGATAGTATTTTAAATTAAAACTAAATAGCACTTGACCGCGATCTTATCTGATATTACGTAAGGATGTGGCCGAAAATTGATAAGCGTTAGCTCACCAAATGCCTTTTCATTGTACTTTTGAAGTATACGTCATGCTTGGAAACACTGAACCTGGAAGTTTTAAAATCTTTTGGTTTACGTACGAGAGAATTTAATTTCTTAGCTATTTCGACATACCAAAATCTTTTGTATCTCTCTAGTAAAACTTAGTAACAATATTTTTGAGAGGTTACATATTATGCCTTTTATTGTCAGGCACCTTATAAAAAAACAATAAAAAACCTAAAGCGCTTGTCACTTACATCGTATTAAATTATATCGTTTAGATTTAAAATTAATCTATTATAACGTTCAATTAAACATCAAAATATGTAAAATGCGGGCTTCATTTAAACCACAAACTTTAGAATTTACAAAAGTCAAACCTTATCTAATTTCAAACGTCTTTGTTTAACGCTATCAAAGTCTCAAAGACTGAAAAGCGTGAGTTAAGTATCTTACTTTAAAACTATGGCTTTTAATATTACGTTTACATAGAGTACGATATGCATTTACCTTTTAGAATAACATTTGATTTTAAATTTTATTTAAAACTAAATTGAATTAATCTAATTGAATAAGATATTAGTTGAAAATTATTTTTCGAGTTAGAATACTAAAATCTATGTATAAAAATCTACTAGTCTTCTAGTTATTAAAAAAAAAAAATGGGACTCATCTGCAAGCACTTCCTTTCGATTAAAATATTTTTTATCAAAATGGGACCACCAGGGGCGGAATTTCGCGGTAACACACATAAAAAAAAATACAGTCGAATTGACAACCTTCTTTTTGAAGTCGGCTAATAAAAAAAATCGTGTTAGTTACACTATTTATAACTCAAGATCGGTCGAACTGATTTAGCTGAAAATTTATGGGGAGGTAGCTTAGAACTAGGAGACGGACATAGGAACTTTTTTATCTTGTGTGCATTTTTTTATACCGCGCGGACGTTGTCGCGGGTAGAAGCTAGTTACGTATAAAAATTAGTCATAAAGCGTGACTTATCATGTGTTTCTATTATTATAATACCTGTACGAAAATCTGAAAAAGTAGTATGAAATCTTTTTTTTTCTTTTTTTTTCTAATTTTACAAAGTGCGGTCATAAATAACTTAATTTCTGTATTAACTTTCAGCATCATCACCCAACGACCCATTACTCGTCTTACTTCGATGGTGGTTCTTCGGATTTCAATTCAGACTACGGCAATAGCTACGCGTACTCATCGGGTGGTGGTTACGGCAAAGATTTTGCATCTAACAGAGCGTATTTAATACCTAAACATAGGCCTACGCTCGCTCCTATGTATATCACTGCACCTGGAACTACCGCCTAATATGCCTTGTAATATACTGTTACATTAACTTATAAGAATTATTTATTTGACTTATTTAAAATGTTAGAATTTAAAATAGTTTGTTAGGGTGTTGCCTGTAGGCTCAATCACCAACCGGGATCTTTTTTTTCTATGGACTCGATCGGCTGATTTGCGATGACAATTTCCTTCATCAAAACTGAAGTATTTTTCTCAAATATCCAATTAACCGTCAGTTTCCACTGTCTAAAATAGAATGGCCATTATAAACATTAAAATATGTATTCGTATAAATTATGGATGTGGAAACACACGGTTATATCGTGAACAAAAATAATTTTACAAAACAAATGACTATCAATTAGGATATTTTTCAAAAATAGTAGACGTTCTTTTAAGAAAAAAGAACAATTTGATGAAGACTTAATTAAAAAAATAAACTTTATTATAAATATGTCTTCGATGTGTTGGGAAGAAAATCGAAAAAAAAAGAAATAATCTCTTAATCTTAAATAAAGTCGATGAAAATTATGTAAAATAAAATTTAATTTATTTCTCTTAATTTAATTTATGTAGTATTAAGTATGATTTTTGATAATAAAATTCTATAAAATGAAGCTTTAATCTGTTTATTTTATTTCGATTTTGAATAATATTTGAACTGCTATACATAGTTATAAGCTAGAAACAGCGACTACCATAGAAACACCACAAATTAAATTAAATTAAAAATAAATAAAACACTGCTTTAATTACGTTAAAATTTTATTTCATTTCTTAAATATTTCTTCTGTACATTTTAATTCTAATTTTCCAAGAAATATATTCATAAAGGTTCTGTTTAAAGAATAACATTTTAACTTGCCGTGTCTTCATTAACAATGAATGGTACACAAAGTAAAACAATTCAAGGTAAAGAAAACGCTTTTATATGAACGAAATTTAGATAAACGAAAGATTATTTTCAATAATGAAAGAAATTACGTAAGTAACTTTTTATAGTAACTTCATATTTTTTATCTATTTCTTTGAAGTGTTACAAAAAGGTTTCACTGAACTTTCAGGTTTTGAAAATAGAATGTTTCCTTAAATAATATGACAATAATAACAAAAAGATATTTTTAACATATAATAAAGTCACGTCTTGTATTGAACATTATCCTATTTACTTATTACCTAAGCATTCGATTTTGACAGTCTAATTTATAACCAGACATGAAAGTATCAAAATTTGAAATTTAATACGGTAATTGCTTACGATATTTGCCATCAACTCCTGATGCATAGAAAGCGGATATTTTACTTTTTTATGCGTCCCCTTATCCGCCAAATCCTTTTTCCTATTCCATTACTTCCTCATAACCGGGACTAAAATTAGTCCTTCGGCACGCAAACTCATTAAATGAATCTCGGAATTGCATCCACTTCATGTTAGTCTTCTTTGTGATCGTGCTATTTTACCGAGAGAGCCGGTAATATGTACTGATTTGTAGAGTTAGAGTGTGATTCCATATTTATTCAGGCTGCAGAAATCGTTTTTATTACATTAAAATACATTTGGTCGATCCGGCCCATGTGTGCTCCCAACAAATATTGTTGTTGCAGGATTTACAACAGTCACACTGCTACTGATAAAAAACTATGAATTAAATATTTCGAGAACCTTAATTATTCTGCTACTTGTACACGTCGTAACGCGTTGGAAGAGGGTTTAACCGTAATAAATCTTTTTATAACAGTTATTAAAATATTTAATTTATCCTGATCCGAACATTATCATGCTTGGAGCTGTTTATTAAATTCTGTATAATTAAATTTCCTTATAAATTGAAAATATGTAAATGGCCGTTTAATATTCATAATGTCAGGTTCATAATTGGTATGGTTATATTGAACCTGACATTAATAATGAATGTGAACTATGCGATTATATATATAACTAGCTGTCGCCCGCGACTCCGTCCGCGCGCAGTTAAAAAATGGGGGGGGGGGATTATGAAAAATAGATGTTGGCCGATTCTCAGACCTTCTGAATATGCTCACAAAATTTCATGAGTATCGGTCCAGCCGTTTCGGAGGAGTACGGGAACGAAAACTGTGACACGAGAATTTTATATATTAGACTAGCTGTCGCCCGCGACTCCGTACGCGCGCAGTTAAAAAAAAAATGAAAAACAGATGTTGGCCGATTCTCAGACCTACTGAATATCCTAACGAAATTTCATGAGAATCGGTCAAGCCGTTTCGGAGGAGTACGGGAACGAAAACTGTGACACGAGAATTTTATATATTAGATTTGAAATTAAATATAGTACGACAAATTTATCTGGCCTTAAGGGAAAAAGAGAAACTGAAGTATACTCAAACAGGGATATCTGGCCCGGTGAGAGAGGCGCTACTATCGCAGTTAGTTCTGTCATGAAATGACAGCTGAGCATTTGCTGCAGTGACACTATTTTGACATTGTCAGTAGGGCGCCAGTGAGCTGTCATATTTAGTTTGACTTATGCCACCAGTTCAAATATACTTGTTAATTTGTCCGCCAAATCCAGAAGATCATTACTTTAGTACTTATCGTTGGTTTCTATGAACAAAATACGCGTGTAAAACATATATTATATCTGTTTTGTCAGTGATAATTATGGGAGTGACGATATGTATTAAACAAGGATTTGGTCTCACAAATCAATGATTAATAATACACATTTAATTATGAGAAAATGTTCCAATTACATAAAAATTGTGAGATACAATGAAATGAAATTGGCAGAAACAATTGACTACGGTAATGTACAACACGTAATAAACCTGAATGAGCAAAAAGGTTTTAACATTTACTAAACATTTTAAATGTAATCAAGTTCTAATTTTGGTCACTACCAGTTAAATAGATAGAAAACAATAGAAAACTTAATTTCATTATTCGTAGGAAGCACGCTCTAGATTCCTATAGATAAACAACCTTGTCCTATTTAAGGGAAATAGAAAGTAAGATTCGGAATTAAGTGTCCCCAATTTATGACGACCATTGATGGAAATAAATTTGTGTACCCCGAAACGTACAATCAATACCAAATGTTTGGCAAACAATTTACAAAATGGCGTGTCGTTTTTCTTTCTTTTTACTAACTTATTTTCAAATTTATATTACTGTGTACGTAAGTATATGTTACATCTGTAACTAGCATGACATTTGTGACGATGGTATGTTTGTCATGTATTGTATTGTGTATAACATGTGTGATTTCTATTACACCCGTGGTGTATTCACAAATGTACCATGTATATCGTTGGATATGGATGGATATAAATCACAAGTGTATCTATTGTTATAATTGCTTCACGTATTACATGTGTCTTTAAGATGTGTGCCATTTCTGACATCTGTTATATTGTCACGTACACAATAACAAATATGACATTTAAACTGATATGCAAATATCACTGTTTTTTTTTAATTTTTGACTAAAAAATAATATATTTTAATTTTCCTAACTGTGAATAGGAACGACATTATTTCATACTTCATATAATTTGGAAACAAAGACGTTTTATCATCGTCTAGGTTCTCTTACAATGATTTGTACCGCAATAAAACTGGCTACGGATATAGACAGTATAATATTTTTACTGCTCTTTGCTGAATAAAATAAATTTCTTGTTCGCAATGTCCGGTCTTTAATCATTGAATGGCAACATTGTTATATTCCTTATAAATTTAATGTCTTTCAGTATTTTTTTTGTTTCGAGTCAATCCTGTAATTTTTAATCATATTAATGAATTATCAACAATACAAGCACGTCGGTATATGAAGCAAAGGGAAGGCAGATAATAGCAAATCGTGATATCTTTTTTATATTTTTTGTATATTATTAGGTGGCAAACAAGCAAGAGGCCACCTGACCGCCGAAATGGCAAAGCGACCGCTGCCCATAGATATCCGCAATTGGAGATTGCAAATTGCTTACCTTTAATTGACAGAGGAGGAGACGCACTGAAAGAGAATATTTCCTCTTCCTATGCGTCCCCTCCATCAGATCCACTACCCCTTCCCATCCTTTCCTTATAAGAAAAGAGTGGGTACGGAAAGAACACTAAAATTAGGCCCCTGGCACCACACTCATCAGACGAAACGCAGAATTACTTCCACTTCACGTCTGACTTCTGTAGGATCGTGGTATTTTGCCGAGCAAGCAAGTAATATGTAGTGATTTATATAGTTAGAGTGTGATTCCAGATTTATTTAGGCTCCAGAGGTCATTTTTATTACATTAGAATACATTTGCATCACGTACACTAATGACATATCGAAAATCGTATTATGATTTAACGTCAAACTTGTATAAAACACTCCATAGATATTATATACGAGATCAATTATTTTAACAAGAAAATATAATTGGAAAACAAGTTGAATCCACAAGAAATCTTTGATAGTTTCTTTACTTTGTCTCTTTTTTTCTTTACAGTTCAATAGAATTCAAGCTCACCAGACCGTTAAATGGATGATTTTTTTTATAATGTAAAAATGTGCTATAAATTACTTAAGTAGTTTTTTCTTTTACTCTTCAATGGAGTGAATTTATCGATTTACTTTGTTAATATTTTATCTATAAAATCACCTTATTTTTTTATTTTTCGATAAAAATTGTGACAAATTTAAGTATTATAAAATAATTTTACCTCACTTTATATCATAACTAGTTGTCGCCCGCGACTCCGTCCGCGCGCAGTTAAAAAAAAATGAAAAATAGATGTTGTCCGATTCTCAGACCTACTGAATATGCTCACAAAATTTCATGAGAATCGGTCAAGCCGTTTCGGAGGAGTACGGGAACGAAAACTGTGACACGAGAATTTTATATATTAGATATTGTACAATTACTGTGCTATATTGACAGCTAACATAAAACAAATCAAAGTAAAAGTTTTTGCAATTATTCTGTGACCAGCTGTTTGTCGCAACACCGTCTACGTGGCATTAAAATAGTAGCCTATGGTTTTCCACAAGGTTCAGCGAACGGCATTTTCTTCGTCTTATTGAGGATTTTGACTTATCTATGTTCCATCAATCCATCCACAGATATTCCACTGTAATTAGATTTCTTTATAGAATATAGTATAGCAGATTAAATTAAAATATACTCTTACTTCGTATAACTTTATTCATAATATATATCTTTTCTATCAATATTATGTTTTTCATTGTATATTATATTTTCTGAATGTTTATCGCTCCAGTCTTGATACGTATCCGAGTCGGTGAATACCTCCAATGTCACATCTTTCTGCTGTGCAAAATATTTTCATAGGCGTTAATAATAATCCATAGATATCAGTAATAAAATACTTTGTAGATGTATTGCCTAATTTGATTGAACTATTTTAATGCAAGTAATAAAACCCTTACCCTCAAAAATCGCGAAACCACGAACAAAGTATCTTCTTTACTTACGGCAGGCATCAAACAAAATTTAATTTGTGCGCTAAATGGCCTCACAGAATATATATATATTTTTGTAATCTTCAGTTAGTGATACAAAATTTACCCTATATAGTTTCGTGATCTCTTTCCTTTTAAAATATCACTCGTACCATCATCCCTTCGTATTTTATTTAAGGTTTACGTTCGAATAGATAATTTATACAATACTAGCTGTCGCCCGCGACTCTGTCCGCGCGGCATTAAAAATAAACTTTATAAGTAGCCTCACATAGGCTATGTTCTACATCTGTACGAATTTCATCAAGATTCATTAATAAATAAAGCATTAACCAAATATAAACAGCTTTTAGTAAAGTTTTTGTAATACTGTTAGGCTGTTAGTACACAAGGCGATGTAAATTTTCAGACCTAGGCAATTTTAGTCGCTACGTGGCTACTTACAATATAATAGAGGTTTGTATACAAACACGCATCATCAACATTTCTATTTGACATCGCTAAAACCATCGCTTGCTACCTGTTTGTCGTCGTGAAAAAAAGTCGCTTCGAGTTTCAAGGCAGAGCAAATTTGTAAATACAAAATACTTCAGGTCATTGTGTCACTGTCGTCAGCCGCGTAGTTAATATGCCTGTACTGATCGAACATCAAGTCGACAATTCATTGTTTTGTGTACGGAGCACGCGCGACGCGATACTCGAGACGTAGGGATATAATTATAGTTTCAAAGATTTACGTATCCTTGTGTACGGAGGCCTTAGGGTTAAGGAGTTAGATTAAAATTATATTATTAGTGATTAATTCGTTTAATTCACAATACATGTTCGTTAGTACATTAATAGCAAATTATGTAACATTATAAATTATTATTTTTTAAATGCGAAATAGCTTATATTTATACACGTTAGAGCAAATTAGTATTAAACAATAAATAAATAAATTAACTTTTTTTTTATTTACATCTCCACCACGAAAAATATATTTCGAAATTGACAAGTAACTGGCCAAAAAAAGACATTTTTCTTTTTGTCCATTCTAATAGAATCGTAACTCTATAGTTGATTTGTCAGTTTCATGTCAATCTTTATTAATAGGTTGAGGTAAAATCTTAAACCACTCGCCACAATTTCCAATCAGGTCTCAATCACCCATATGTTTAGTCCTTTTTGTTGATAGCCTGGAAAGTTTTCGCACAATTATAGGTAAATTGTTTTTGTTAATTAATTATCAACTCTGTTTTTATCTACAACTTTCTAAATGCCCAATCTAGTGGTTTTCAATAGTTGTCCCAGTCACAGCTACGCCAGTCTGGAAGTAGGAGGTTAAATTCCCATAAATACTTCAATTATTTTGTTCAATCTCTTCTCATAACAGTAGAATCAACATTTTAATTGACTATAGAAAAATTGGACAGAAAACCATTTTCCATTATGAAGGATAGCGACAAAAAGTTAAGAATAGAACTGTGACAAAAAGGCATCAAATTATTGCTAAAAAGATAGATTAAAGGAAAATTAAAAAAAAATGATTGACAAAATAGGTTAAAGTTAAACAAGCCAGGAATCAATTCTTACTTTTATTTAACGTTATCAAAAAAAATCCTTAATCAAATAAACAGTACTAAATACTTCCAACTATGTTAATACAATATTTAACTTTGTGTCAACAATAGTTCCTAGTGATTGATAATTTACGTGAAGCCTGAAAATGTAAAAAATTAGGTTCGGAAAGTAATATAAAAATTTACAAATAGATAGGATGAATGTGATTGAGATTATGAAATAGTTCAAAATTGTGACGATATTTAAATACAAGTGATTAGTTAAAATATTAAACATACTAATTTGTAGCAAAACAAGCCCATAGAAGTATAAAGGTGGGTATAGATTAGAGCATTTACTTGTAACAAAACAACGAGCCGCTCTATGATTTGTTGTGTATCACCCTTTCACGAACCAGACGTGCTTTGGAAACTATGCATTTGTCTGTATCTTATCATTCGTTAAAACGTTACATTACATAGAAATGCTTGAGAAAATGCTCTAGTATATATTCACCTTAATAATTCGGTGCATAATTCAAAAAAGGACATTTTTATACGAGTACTATGCAGTAAATAAATATTTTACAAATTAGTATTGAATCGAAAATAGAATAACACATTAGTGTATGAAGGGATTCGAAGACTTGACACACAGTCACATGCTTACAAGTTGAATGCTTAACCCCTTGAACCACCGACGCCCTCAGTAGTAGCAATTAGTCTTCGATATTAGTTATAAATATAGAATCCTATAATCGTGGGTCGCTGAGACTAACATCTTCGTTTAAAACATATTAATATCTCTGTTTTGTCAAAAATAATGACAAGGGTAACGATATGTTTTATAGATATATTGGTCTCGGAAACCAACGGTAAGTGATAAAGGTAATAAAAGACTAATTTAATTATCAAAAATATTTTATTCATGCACATGCACACATTCATGCAAAAAAACTGATGAAAAATAAAAATGACATTTAATGACAAATGCAACTTTTTATTATCCATCAGTTTTAATAAATAACAATTCATGCAAAAACGAGATATAATCTAATCTATCACCTGAGGAGAGAATAATCTTTTGAGTCCAATGATTGTAGCCAACAGCAAAGCTATTTTGGAGACTAGGAGGGCCTTCCCGACCATTAAGTACAGGCCTTTAAATGTGAGGGCCCCGAGTAGACCAAACTTCATAGCTGCTGCAGCCAATAACGGACCCATGTTCTTGTTTCTGGCTCTTCCTGTTTCAATTGCTTTTGGTGCTTTCATTGAAACACCTGAAACGAAAATATAATTATTACTATTGGCTTCGACTGTCGAAGCTAATTTATTACATCATATCGTCATTCTTGTCATTATTATTTAAAAAAAGAGACAGTTGTTTAATAATGATAGATCCCGTAACAACAATATTTGTTAGGTGCACGAATGGGTCGGGTCGACCGGTAAAATACCACGACCACACAGAAGGCAGGTATGAGTATGGCGCCGAAGGACTAATTTTAGTCCACGTTCCTTTCCCACCATTTTCTTATAAGGAAAGGATGGGACGGGTAAGTGAATTTGACGGAGGATGAGACGCATAGGAAGAGGATATATCCTCTTCCTGTGTATCCTCTCCTCTGTTTATTAAAGGTAGGCAACGCATCTTCAATTGCGGATGTCTATGGGCAGCGGTCGCTTCGCTATTTAGGCGGATTCAGGTGACCGATTGCTCTTTTGCCACGTTATAATTTAAAAAAAAAACCAAGATAACAAATGTGCCAGTATAAGTCAGTCTTTTTGTCCTCTAAATTATCAGATGGACTGGCTCTTTATCATCATTAAAAATAAAGAGACTGTAGACTTAAATCAAGTAACTAAATTAATTGATACTGTTAAAGATATTATTTAAGGAAAATTGTATTTTATCCCGGAGGTGTTTTTAATAAAATTTATTAACCATAATTCATGTCTAGATGTAACAAATGAACAAGAATTTTTAAGTTTAATTCTAAATTACCTTGTTATTTAGTTGAGATTTATGACAAAAAAAACAATAAAAGTGTCCCTAAAATTTATGATTTAATTATATATTAAGAAAATTCCAAGATTATCCAAGATTTATATTTAATACTAAGTTTTTCAATTTATACGAATTGATTTTCACAATTATTGTGATTTATGAATAAAAGTGGTAATATCATTATAATAAGTAAATGTCCCCAGAAAATTTCTATCCTATTTTAATTTATCCCCAGAAATCGCAATTCACATTCGACTTAGTATAAGTAACTCTATTAAAAATTTCATCCAGATCCGCTAATCCGTTTTGGACTTACGTCATCAGCATCCATACATTCAAACTTTCACATTAACAGTTTGTCAATATTTTTACCCGACTGACTCGGAACTTTTCAGTCGGAGCCCGATGTCCTCTACGGCCACTGTAGTTGAACGCTGGAGGGTTACCTGAAGCCTAAACAACTAAACCGATTTTTACTAGTGAGGTGGCATTATCTTCGTATTCTTCCCCTTAGTTTTATATGGTTACAGTAATTCCGGTTATTTAATTAACAAACAGTGTTACTTCAATAGTAACTTATTTTACTCACCAACTCCAAAGCTTCCATCTTTCTCTTGTTTACCAGAAATAACAACATCAGCGTTATCCAACAGTCTATATCTCAAAGACCGCGTGGTTGCGAAGTTCCACAATTTATTAATGATGATCTCTTGTGCTTTATCTTCTACAGATTTACCAGCTCGCGCCAAGGATTCAGATTTTATTGGCATTTTAGCTGCCGCACCGTTGCTAAAAGTACAACGTATTTAAAATTTGAATATTCAAACCTGTATTTACTTTAGATAGATGAACTGGGGTAGAAATTTTTTAATCTTCTACTCTTGTAAATTTTATATGTAGTTATAATAAATAAGCTCAATACCAACTTCA
Source organism: Papilio machaon (assembly GCF_912999745.1). Lineage (NCBI taxonomy): Eukaryota > Metazoa > Arthropoda > Insecta > Lepidoptera > Papilionidae > Papilio > Papilio machaon. The sequence goes on from NC_060009.1 coordinate 4,235,509, forward strand.
CACATCATCCTTATTACTTCAATCTTTTTTATTTTAAGTGGGTCGATATAACCACTTAAAATCATTCCATTATTACACCTACTAATTTCAAATGTGGGTAAGGATAAGGTATCCTTTGTCTGACTTCTTTCATTATTTCTTTAGAAATTTGTATCTATACCTTTTTGAACTATAGTTATGTTTCAGCTTTAAGTATATTAAAGTTACCTAAGCTAGTTGAAGCATCTGCAACCATTTCACTTACTGCAAATATTTATGGGGTGTACCTTCGCTATTTTTGCGATATCATTTGTCCGCCTGCTTCTTTCATTTCAAAAAGTTAAAACCTTTGAACTATTATTATTAAATTACCTTTCGTCAACGATCATCATATCGTCCGTCAGCTGGATTGAGGCAGTCTTCAGTATTTTATCCGCGTACCCGACAAGCTCTGCGGCGAGACAGGACGAAATTTCCCGAGCGACGCATTTGTTGTTCAAACTACGTTGCACTGATTCTTCTGATCTTAACTGGGAGAAAGATATGAGATATTATTTAAATTTATAAAAGTATAAAAGATTTAATCAACATTTTCCGAGCATACGAAAAAAGGGAAACATAAAAAAAAGGAAATGCTATCTATTGTGTTTCAGAAGAAAGAAATACAAAATGTTATTTTGATAGTCTGAGGGTTGCAGTAGACAAAAGTGCTGTTTACTCTCTTATAAAATTGTAAATGTTTAACAACTCATTGTAAATATAAGAAATCTGATAGCTTCTAACTTTTTTCCAACGTTAACTGTAATTCAATAAATATCATCAAAGCATTAGAAGAAATTATAATCATCGTATTACACAGTTTGTACTACAATTGTCCAGACTCGTGAGAAGAATTTAAACAATGCCAAATACTTTCAATGTAAAAACTAATCATCACAAACACTTTCATAGTCATCGAATACAATATGACAATTCTCAAAAAAATTAAAGGAAAATAATCTTTATTTAAACGGAATAAGAACCAATAATAGTAATACTTTGGTTTCCAATGTCAAGGTTAAGGTGAAACTCGATGAAGGCTAGATATTGAAACAGGTATAGCTTCTACACTTCTATACTTTTAAGGGGAAGTTTCATTTTTAATTATACTCTGAAACGAATTCTATATTATAAATTCTATTATCCTACGAAATTTTTGACTCTGCGTATGTCTGTGTGTACAGCACATTTCGTTACGTCAAAAATTTTCTACTTCAATTGTCTACCTAAAAAAGCATTGAAAGTAAATGGATGATGCAAAATCATAAACGTAGTTGTTTATAGAGTCAGTTACCTATGAGTTTTCACTACCGAAAAACCTGTTATACAACATATTAGTTTATTTAAAAAAGAATTAGTGAAATTTATTACATCATTCCGATTTGTCTAAACATTTTCACGTAAAATCGTATCACGCTTTGGCGTTAGATCTGATGCTTGGTTTACATTATTCCAGTACAGTAGCTCAAAATCAGTGCTGGAATACAACTGGCATAACGTAAAAAATAACTGAACGAGAAAGAAAAAACGGTCCATTCCAGTACTAATAAATGATGTAATAATGTCCTACTATACTGGAATAATGTAAATCAGGCACAAAAGACGTATAGGAATAAATAAGAATCGCTTAAATGGTTGCAATTATTTTAACATAAGTAAAACATGCACGAAATTACTCATTATAAATATGCCTCTCAATGATATTACGGGCAAAGAGCAAACATCGCCTTAACTTGAAGCCAATAGCTCTGGGAATTGACAGCGCTGAGCCAGTTTTCCACTTTCCCTGTATAATTGATACCCTTGTATAGGTTGAATGTGACCTAAATTAGTTGCTTAGAGAGTGCACGTATTGAACGTAAAACGTAATTTTTTTTTTGACACTGGATAGTCACTAATAATATTATAAATGTGAATTTTTAGATGGATTGATGTTTGTTTGAATTTCTGGAACTACTGAAATTTGGTACAGGTGTAGAATATAGTCCTATGGGTATAGGCTACTTATTAGGTTATTTTTATAAAAATCCGCGCGGACGGAGTCGCGGGTAAAAGCTAGTATTTTATAGTTATAAATATTTTGGTGTATGAAGTAACAAAACCAAAACAAAAGAAGTTATACAAATACTTATCTATATATATAAAAGAAAGTCGTGTTAGTTACACTATTTATAACTCAAGAACGGCTGAATCGATTTGACTGAAAATTGGTGGGCAGGTAGCTTAGAACCAGGTTAAGGACATAGGATAATTTTTACCCCGTTTTCTATCTTTTTATTCCGCGCGGACGGAGTCGCGGCTAAAAGCTAGTTGATAAATATTTTAGAAATGTTTCTTTTTCTAAAATATTTATCTACAAGTATTTGTATGACGTCTTTTGTTTTGGTTTTGTTACAATGAAAGAATATTAAATGATAAACAACACGGTCTATAAAGTTAATGGATTGTTAATACAATTAGCGGCTGAAGCTATGAAGTCCGTTAGAAAACACGGTAGAAGATAATCCGCTCAACCATCACATTTCTTGATTTAATATACGTTTCCACTGCGGAAACAATTGTACAAGCATTTTACAAGCAATTGTATTATAATCATAGAGATGTTAATATTTATAAGAGTCATTCGTAAAAGAAATAAAACAATAATATATTATTTAACTAGCTTTTATCCGCGACTCCGTCCGCGCGGAATAAAAAATAGAAAACGGGGTAAAAATTATCCTATGTCCGTTTCCTTGTTCTAAGCTACCTGCCCACCAATTTTCAGTCAAATCGATTCAGCCGTTCTTGAGTTATAAATAGTGTAACTAACACGACTTTCTTTTATATATATAGATGAAGAAGACTAAAAGCACATGTAAAAAGTCTTAACACGTAGACACTCGAGACTTTGTCAGCACGGAATTATAAAATGAACAAAAAAATTAACCTAAGCTACTCCCGCACACATTAGCTACCTTTCCGTAAAAGTTACGTTAAAATCAATCCAATCGTTGGTATATCGAATTAAGAGACAGGTACTTCAACAGATGCGTTTAACTAAGACGAAGAAAAGCATCATTTCCTAGAAATGTTCCATACACCGGTTATACCGCGCTTGCAGTATATCATCGTTAATAATTTATAAGGCGACATAAATCTCGTAGCATCAACATTCTCGTGCGGTAAAGCATAGAAGTTACACATCAATCATTGAACATAACAACATCACAGCGTTTATTTCATAGTGAAATTTATTACTAGATCATTTAATTGGATTAAACAGATTTAAAAAGTTAGATGATAACCGAAGAAAGTATGAATTGCAAGAGGATTTGTGTAAGAAAGAATTTATTTCAGATAAAACAGCTGACACAGATGTATGAAGGTAGTATAAAGCGTCCATACTACGTACAGAAAAGGGCAGGCTGATGATAAGTACTGTGTCTCATTTACTTTTGTAAACAGAAATAAATTTTGGAAATTCTGAATTTATTCTTCGTATAACTTTCATACAGTTTCAAATAATTTAATTAAATTTAAATTTTAATAATCAAACGAAATCTTCTTATATATAAAATTCTCGTGTCACAATGTTCGTTCCCGTACTCCTCCGAAACGGCTTGACCGATTCTCATGAAATTTTGTGAGCATATTCAGTAGGTCTGAGAATCGGCCAACATCTATTTTTCATACCCCTATTAAGTTTTTTTTTAACTGCGCGTGGACGGAGTCGCGGGCGACAGCTAGTTTTATATAAAGTCCTTCTTTCATTATTGATCTCAATCAACGCTTAAATGACATGTTTCGGCAGTAGAAACTTATTATAAAAACTTACACATCCCCAAGAACACTACAAAGTTTTCAACTTAGCATAAATCATAAATCTATCAATCCACAAGACTTACAGCGGGATATCAGAAGAGATGAACTTAACTCTTTTGTTTCGAAATATAATAATAAAACCAACCTCATTGTCGACCTCACTCGACCTCACGAATCCGATAAGTAAAATTGATAATAAATACGCGCTCTTCATTTTTCTAAATTAAAGTCCCTCACTTCACTGTCAATTTGTCACTTATCGATCTATTACACGATTTCTACAACTTCACTTCACGTTGTAGAATAAATGCAGAAATGCAACAACCACAGTCTTATATGACAACGCATGAATGAACATCTAGTGGGGTGGCATAAAATATGCCACACACTTGCGTTTCGGAGTTCATTTTAGTTTCTTTCTAGTTTCTGTATTTAGGAAAATCAATAATTGAAAGTGTAATGTACTAATAGTCTCGTTGTCATAGTATTCAGAAGTTATACCATTTCTATGTTTGTAAGCAATAGAAAATCAAATTTTCGTTTGCACTATAGAACTTCATTTTTAACGGGATTTTAAGATTCAAATCTTCTGTCATTCTATATAACTGTAGAACTTCATTGTCGTGACACCTTTTTGTCATATTGTCATCCTTTCATTCTCTTTGAATTTGTATTAATACAAGTATCACACACGGCAGTAGAATCCTACGGTATTTTTTTTTAGTATAATCAAACAAGGATATCTGAACACGTGAGAGATTGTTACAGCGGTTAGTTCCATCAGAAATCATATAAAAACGTATATTGTAAATGATATAAAATAAAACAAATAAAATGACAGACACAGTACGAAAAGAATAACGTGACAATTTTTGACCTTAAAAGAGGGGAGCTAATGAGTTATCACAATTTAGTTTGACCTATGCCGACATTGTCACATAACTTTGTCGGTATTAATATTAATAAAAAAAATGTCTTGGCCTTTATTAATGTCGTATTTTTTATATTGAACTAGCTTTTACCCGCGACTCCGTCCGCGCGGAATAAAAAATAAAAAACGGGGTAAAAATTATCCTATGTCCTTTTCCTGGTCCTAAGCTACCTGCCCACCAATTTTCAGTCAAATCGATTCAGCCGTTCTTGAGTTATAAATGGTGTAACTAACACAACTTTCTTTTATATATATAGATAAGCTAGCGCTTGACCACGATCCTATTTGATGTTAATTGATGATACGGTCGAAAGTGGCTTATTCACTCTACTTGTCGGAATACATGGACAGAAAAACTGACACCGGCAACTGGTTCCATTCCTTTGCAGTACGTACAAGGAACGATGATTCAAACCTCTTTGTTCGAACGCGCAGTACGTCTATCTCAAGGATGGATTCCTTCCGTATGTCTAAACGTCCGATGGTAGAGATGAAATGAATGAGAAATGTCAAATATAAGAAAAATATTTTATAACAATGTCCAAAAAGGCTGTATGCAACCCCGAGGCCGCAGCAACATACTCCACGGGGTTGAAGGAAACTTCAACTATAATGATGATGGTGGAGTTTGGAGGTGGAACTGGCCTCGCAGATGTCCCATGTCGACGTCAGGTAGTCTTATTTGTTATCTGAACTATGACGAAATCAATAGTATTTTTTCCACTTTTGCTGTTTTCGTAGTACAATTAATAATGTTTAGTGTAACTGCCTTACTTTATGGTAACAGTGTTGAATAAAATTTTATGTTACCAATTATGTGATTTGAAAAACAAAATTATAGGACACTTTGCAAATTGGATTTTATTTGTCGATGTTTGTGTCGAAAAAGTGTCTCCGAATTAAATACTGTTTTAATATCGATTTGTTGTCACCAACTTTAAGACGTCACCAACAAAATGTGGATCTTACCCTATATTAGGGCTAATTAGGTCTTTGTCAAACTCACTAGCCTAATGCGGATTGTTTGACTTCACTCACATCTAACATACTAAAACTAATTAAAGATCATGGTTTAACTCACTTGTATTTCGATGTAGGTACCGTTTAGTTTCAGACCTCACAAGGAGTCCTTATTCATGGTGAGTAGATTAACAAGCTATATTGCGATCGCGTCATGCAGGACAGTGATCCACTCACCCTCGCCTTGATGAATAGTTACGTGAGTTAAACCACGATTCTTAACTATTATTCAAAATCACCTTCACTTCACAGATGATTTTTTTTCAAGATTCAGGCGTTTATTTAAACGGGATATTCATCATTTCATAATCAGCTCTCTATACGTCCCCACCAAGAGGCTCGGAGCCTCCCAAAGTTTAGGGGTGACTAGGCCATAATCAACGCTGGCCCAGTACGGATTGGTTGACTTCACACATATCTTTGAATTTCTTCTCAGATATGTGCAGATTGTGCGGATAAATGTACATATGTAAATCGAAAATCGAAAAACACATTGGTAAATAGCGCGATTCGAACCCAGGACCAGCAGATTACAAGTCAAGTGCTTAACCTCTGAGCACCGACGCTCTAAATGGGACAATTAACGTTATATTTGTGAAATTTTCAATGGAAACAAGATTTCAACAAGCTTATCTACAGAAGCAAGCTAGATACGAAGTGACTAATGCGTTTTGAGTATTGCAACACTTAAAGTCGAGTATTTGTTCAATAAATGTCACACGAGTTGTATTTAAAAGTGTTGCGATTTAAAATAACACAATGACGCAAATAGGAGTACTATTTATTTGTTTTGTAACATTGGGTTTTCACTCTGCCTTTTTTTTATAAGAGAAGGGGGCAAACAAGCGGCGGGAACACCAAGGTGATCATCGACGCCCATGGACATCCGCAACACTAGAACAACTGCAGATTCGTGGCTGGCCTTTAAGAAAGATATACGCTCGCTTCTTGAAGGACCCTAAGTCGTACTGGTTTGGAAATACCGCCGAGGGCAGACCATTAAACAACGCGACCGTGCGTGTAAAAAATTTCGCGAGAACCCTCTCATTCAATTTGAAAAAAAAACTGAGATAGCAAAAAGTTTTCATAGAAAAATTATGTTGAAGTTATCATAAATAACGCATAAATACTACTTAATTTATCAATTTAGATATAAGTAATATTAAATGCTAATAAAGAATGTTTTACGCTCAAATTAAGCTTTAAAGATAATTTGTATTAAATAATTATAATATTTATATTATAATCTTGAATTGTAACTTTTCTGAACACTCTGTTTATCTATATATATAAAAGAAAGTTGTGTTAGTTACACCATTTATAACTCAAGAACGGCTGAATCGATTTGACTGAAAATTGGTGGGCAGGTAGCTTAGAACCAGGAAACGGACATAGGATAATTTTTACCCCGTTTTCTATTTTTTTTTTATTCCGCGCGGACGGAGTCGCGGGTAAAAGCTAGTTTATAATATTTATTTACTTATTTATTTATTTATTTATTTATAATACAGTGTTAACCTTGGAAATACAACTATGTCCCAAAAAATTATTTAAAATAATTTGACTATAGGATCAAAAATTATTTTTAAATTTAAATTGTTTACTTAGAAACTTTAGAACACTTTAATTACTAGTTAATATTGTAATTATCTTATTCATATTTTCACAGCACATTTCGAGTCCAAAGAATAATAACATTTTAATAAATGTAAAAATAAACGAGAGTCAATACGTCTACACTTCGAACATGAATAATTTAACGCAGCCGTCACATTAAAGCGGGGAAAATTGTTAAGAAAAAAATTACTTTCGAACGAACGAGTAGCTCTTAATGTGGAAAGTAACACGGCATTATTGTCACGCGAAATAACTGAACAAGATCGTGTATATAGGAATAAATATGGTCTTTATGAGACAAAAAATATATAAACAGTTAATTATACGAATATTACGATTGAAAAATTTAATAAACAGAACGTCAAATTATACATCGCGGCCATTAAGATTTTTGACTTTTTGGTTACTTTGTGGAAATTAAGGGTAGCTATTTCGAGATGTGGTGTTGACGGAAAATGCTGAGAATACCGTGGAATGCACGCAGGCCAAACTACTTGATCCTAAAAGAGCTTAAAGTCACTATAAGCCTTTCCACGGTATACCTCAGTCGCATTCTGTAATATTTCGGTCTCGTCGCTAGACGATCCCCCGAAAACCTAGAAAAATTATAATTATGGGAAAAATCGCGGGAAGAGACTCAGAGGGCGCCTATGCGCTGGACTGACCACATATGCACCGCACTCGACTCCAGCGAACATAATGCCATCCACATCGCTGAGAACCGCACATAGTGGAAAACCAACCTTCGCGAGAGGGTCAAGAGGAGAAGTCACGACCCTCAGGAGTGAGGAAACGATGCGCAGAGAGAGATTGTTACATGAAGTTATGTGAAAAATTTTTTTCAAAAAGAACTTTTGTAACTTACGACTATTAGCGTAAATTATAAGTTTGTCTACAGTAACTAGTCGGTGCCGTCACCGGACGATCAAACGTGAGTTAAGCCGTTTCTTAATTAATTAATTATGATGTCTCACGAAAGTTTAAACAGTTTAGGATTTTGATTTGATTCCGGTATAGATGAAAAAATAATTTGTATTATAGTCAATAGGTAATGTACCAGATGCTATTTGTTTTTGAATACGCCAAATGTTAAATAACCCGAAGCTCAAGAATCCATATATGTAAATATCTTATTCACTAAATATTTAATAGTTTCCTTAGGGGTCGTCGAACGATGTAGACGTAAAGCATTAGTTCGAAGTTTTATCTGATTAGTGAAATGCCGCTAGGTTTATATTTTATTCCCTTCTTTGAGATTTCTTCTCCCTTTTCCTACATTTAGGCAACCCATTACTCTTCTGATTGATAGTTTATGTAATATTGGGTGATCCAAAGTTTGTGAGGTAATTTATGTAATTTATGAGACATTATCAAACCTAATATGGTTATTACGACGCATTTAATTTGTGTAATATTTCTTTTTATTATAATTACAACAAGATGTAGTTTTTGTAAGAAGCTTTGTATCTTAACTCAAAATAGATATTCGAGGCATTTATCGGAATTTTCTGTTTTCCAAGAAAATCCGCTGCAAATAAGTGGGATCATCTAAGAAAATATTTATTTATAAAACATCCATTTTTAGTAGCAAATAACGACGAACATTTCGCAGAGCAAAACGCCTACTAAAATTGAACGAGCAAAAATGTTTATCTAATATTTTGCTGTTCTTTTCTATTTTGTGCCTCGTTACAGTAATCCAAAATACAACCTTTTTACCGGACAAAGGAATCCAAAAATGTTGTTATTCAAATTTGCCTACAAGCATTTTATGTATATTTTTTTAATACTATAACAAAAACCTACAAGTTTTCTCGAGTCTGAAAAACTATCCCATTCTAGAAAATTAAATTACGAACTCGAACAAGAGATTATAAACTCTATTCCAATCGATGAAGGACTATTGTAACTGTATTTATAAAATTGCACACTTATTATGCTTATTTTACTTTAAGTTAGAAGGAGCAAAGTCGGAAAGCAATTTAATAAAGTTAAGGGTAACAATTACGGAAATAAAAGGTTTCCTGAAAAGCCTATTTTGAATGGGTTAGAACCAGGAAGGTACTTCCTTATTATATTACTTTTGTTGTTAAAGATACATTTAGTAATATAATGTATTAAACAAAAAGTCGTTTTTAACAGTAGCTTAGGAATGCGTAAGATATAAACATTAATTTTTACGAGCTTTTGTTTAGTTTCCATTTCGAATTTGATCCACTCTCCGGTTACCGATTGAGTTGAAATTTTACACACATGTGTAAATCGAGTGACAATACAATATTATGATGACATGGTGCTGAGTTGATGATGGAGCTGAAAGGTGGCCATAGGAACTTCGCAATGAATGACTCAAACCCTCGAGTTGGAGCTCATATGAATCGTCGTGATGAGTAATTTGTCTTCCAATGGTGACCAGGGTCTGATGATGGAACTTTGTTTTTAAAAAGTATTGCTTTCTTTTATTTGACAATTACATGATTTTAATATTGTTATAACTTGGTTTTTTTATTATTATTATTTGTAATCAATGTCTTTATTGATTGTACCTATAAGCTTTCAACCATTAAACATACATATTGCTTAATATAACCCGTCTAAAATAAATCGTTGCTAAGTTCTCTGCTGTATAACTGAGTGTAAACTCAAGTGAGTCGACATTTTTCTTTCTTTTGTTTTCTTACAAGCTTACTTACATCGATTTAAATTATATCTTTATGTTTTAGGCGACTAATGGAGTAAATATTTATGAATTTCGTCAAATGGTGAAACCGACTTTAACACAAATATCCAATTACTTTTTTAACATCTTCAGCGATAATCTTGTTTTCCAAAGTAACACGTATTATGAATATGGCAACATTTAATATTATGAGATACATAACAAGTGAATTTGGCAACACAAAGACGAGGCAATACTGGCACGAAAAAGCTTCTATCGTAAATGAGCGGAGGATAATCTTTCAGGATGAAATGGATCATTACAACGAAATACTCTTTCAGTATTATTATTCTTTGATTCATAAAACTACAAATACTTTGAAATTTTGAAAAACGAATAAGTTGTAAAGACCTATAAGGACATCTGACTCGATGAGCATAAGTCAAACTAAATTATGACAGCATACTAGAACCCTCATTTCAATGTCATAAAAGTGTCACAAAGTCCATTCGGGACTGTAGCTATCATGTTATGTTTTTTTCTTTTATGTCATTTTCTATATCTTACTATTACTTATCTATTGTGTACATAATTATCTCTGTCCATTTAAACTAGGTTACGCATGTGAACATTTTTAACGTGTGTTAGATGGCTATGGGCAACGGTCACAGCGCTATTTCAGCGATAATAGGAGATCGCTTGCTCGTTTGACATCTTACTAGTAACATAAATTCGAATAAACATTCATTATAATCATCAACAAATATGTTATTATTGATGGATGGATCAATGTTTGTCATTACGTATCTCCAGAACAGCTCTACGAATCTCGGCGAAATTTGGCATAGATGTAGAATGCAGTCTGGAAGAACACTTAAGCTATTATTTTTATATATTCCGCGCAGACAGTCACGAGCAAAAGCTAGTCTTACGTGTTGACTGGTAATCTCAGATTATACATACTCTTTTGATGTTAACTCTGACCTGTTTGGTTTTATGTATTATGTTTGATTTACTTTAAATTTGGAATATCAATATTATTTTGAATTAAAATCGCAATTGAAAAATCGCTTTAAGAAGTAAGATGTCTTGTTATCTGACATAACTATTTTATTTTTATATATATTCCATACTGATCTTGTTTCATCAAAAATAAACTTAACAAAATATGTAAGTTGAAATAAACAGTGATCCCATTAGCCACATCTACCATTTCAAGAGTTTATGGGCCCTTCATATTTTTTTGGGGTTTTTCCAATTTTTTGAGCAAGAGTGACAGCTGCGAAGAAATTTTCAAAGATGGACGAGCCCGTCATACCATTATTAGCAAAAGATTCTAACTACCATAGCTGGAAACAAAAGATTGCTTTGAAAATAATTGCTGCGGGTTTTGAAATTATTTTGAAAAGTAATGAGGAGATTGCGATCACAACGACAACTAAGGAATTACTATCCATTAATAAAATGGAAGCATGGGGTAAAAAATTATTTTTGTTAGAGGAGGAGATTTTTATTATTTTGCATTTCTCTTGCTCAGTTTTGGACTTGTCTGACTGTTAGTACAAAGTCAAATTAATATAACGGAATTCAAATGGAAATTTTCAGAGAAACTTTTTACAGAATGTTTAATATCTTCTCTTCCTTTATAGTGTATTGTGTTTTTCTTGTATTTTTGTGGTTGTAGTTATTATTAAGAGTTTTGGTTTTTGTTGAGAGTGTGTTATTGTTTTATGATTGGTGGTTTGTTTTGTTGATAACTTGTAAATATTTTTGGGTTTTTTGTACTTGTCTGGTGCTATGATGTATATCTGAGATTACGGGGGTTTGTTGACTGGTAATCTCAGATTATTCATACTCTTTTAATGTTAACTCTGACGTGTTTGGTTTTATGTATTATGTTTGAATTAATTTAAATTTGGAATATCAGTTTTATTTGGTCACATTGGATTATGTCATAATTATTAATTCTGTTAAAATCGCTTTAAGAAGTAACATGTCTAGTTATCTGATAACTGTTATATATTAAGTTGGAATAAATAGTTTTCTAGTCCTTAAGTGTCTTTTTGGTTTGAAAGTGATACCATTAGCCACATCTACCATTTCAAGATTACGTTAACGACTAAGAAAACATAAGTCAATGTGTAAATAATTTTTATGATTTCTTGGTATTTTAATGTAAATATATTCATATTCTAAATACTGTCTTTTAAATTAATATTAATAAATTCACGTTTCTTGTGATATATTCAAAAAACATCTTCAAAAAATCATTCGTTTTGATAACTTTATTATAATTTGTATCAACTTTGATTACGAAGTTTTATAATGTAAAAAGTTTCGAAGAAGGAATTCGGTACACGTTTGAACTTTCTTTTGCTTTTCGTGTTAATATTTTTGTTACATTTTAAGTATTATTTTTTTCATTTTGAAATAATAATTGACGTGTTTTTTTTAAGTACACTCCTGTCGATAAATAACTAACTAAATAATAAAAAACCTTAAGAAATCTTTATTAGATTCTTTACCATAACACTTCTATTCTCTTTACTTATTTAATTTAACTTACTTTTGCTTTACATTGCTTGCTTTATTTTGCTGGCCAACAAGGAAGCGGCCACCTGAATAAGCCGAAATAGCGAGGAGACCGCTGTCCATAGACAGTCCATAGACGTACTGATGCATTGCCTACCATTAATTGATGGAGAAGGGGACGCGCAGAAAAATAAGATGTCCCCTTCCCATCCTTTCCTTGTAAAAAAGGTGGTAAGTAAAAGGGATCTAACTTTAGGTCTCCAGCATGCACACGTGTCAGACGAAACGCGCAATTGCCTCCACTTCACGCCTGTCTTCTGTATGGTCGTGGTATTTCACCAGACCATAGAATTTTACGCTAATATCAACAAATGTACAACAAAACAGTAGTGATTTCTAAATAGTTGACTAGCAACAGTCCAGCTTAGTCGTTAGGCAAGGCTCGTAAAAATATTTTATGATGCCTTCGACTCGGCTTTATTGAATTGCGCATCAAAATAATGGAATGTTAAGGATCTTGCCTATTTGTTTGATTTTATTGCTAAGCTAGCTTACTATGTATTTTGATTATAAGTAATGTTCTCAAGATTTTGAAAAGATAGTCAACGATGACCTTTACCGTGGGTTTCCGAAACCACAATCTCCGTTTAAAACTTATATATGTTATGTCACAACGACAGGGATGGCGACGTTCAACACGCAACGTATCTGAAATTGCGGATATCCATGGGCAGCGGTCGCTTTGCTATTTTGGAGAATTCAGATGACTGCTTGCTTGTTTGTCACCTTATCATACACTAGCTGTCACCCGCGACTCCGTCCGCGCGGATTAAAAAAAAAAAAACAAATTAGTAGCCTACATGTTCTTCCAGACTATGTTGTACATCTATGCCAAATTTCAATAACCAAGATTTTTCGTAATATCTCTGCGGCAAAATGAATGAATTATTTAATAACAGTAGGCCTAGCACGAATAATTGTGACAATCGCCATCGTATCGTACCTAATCGATAAAATTTGTATATCTGGCGTAAAGTACACCAAAAATCTCATACTAATTTTGAGGATACGAAGGCGATTGTCACAAAATAATATTTTTGCTAGGAATACACTTATGAAACTTGCCTGAATTCGTGTGTAAATTCTTATCATTTTAAAAATTTTCAATTTATAAAGGCAAACGTCTAAACTTTATCCATACCTTATTAAAATCTTTATGAGCCAAAGAAGTTACTAAGAAGTGGTAATTTCATAAAGTTGAAAACGAGGAATATGGAATTGGATTTTCATTCTAGCAGTTTTATCTGTTTTCCATAATTATACTTCGCTACTGCCAAATCTTTCGAAATGTTATTAACCATATATTGAAATACGTAATTAGTGCTTTTAATGTCGTGTAACATTATTTGACTGTTACGTGACTAGGCCTTAGTCAATCACGCTGGCCCAGTACGGGTTGGTTGTCTTTAATACGTATCTTTGTTTTTCTTTGCAAACATGTACAGGTTGCATCCCGATGTTTTCCTTCATCGTAAGAATACATTACATGTACATATGTAACTCAAAAATCGATTAACACATTGGTACATGTTCGAACCCATGACCTGTAGATTACAAGTCAAGTGCCCAACCCCTGATCCACCAACGCTATGGTGTCAACTGCTCTCCTGAAATTAGAATTTTGTAGAAAATAAAAGAATGTGTATTTTCATGTTTTATTTCTTTCAGTGCAGAATAAATAATCTTAAAACAATATTTCTTAATAAAATAAATTAAACTACTATCAAAATAAATAAAGTCGACGGGTTCGCGCTACGATCTCAGATTTAAACTAAGAAGATTTACTTAGAATTTATTCATCTAAAGGGCAAGAGTCACACAATGCTTTAAGCTATCTTGACCGATTTAAGTAAAGAGAGTCAAGGAACTTTATATTTAAGAATAAGGTCCAGTAACTTAAAGCACTGCGACTACTTAACAATAGCTAAATGTCAGATTACCACGTCGCACTCGTAAAATTGAAGGGACCAAGTTGTCGACGTGGCAATCTGACATTTAGCGGTCACAAATTAAAGCCACTTGGTCCTTTCCGTCCAAAGGTTACGTCCAGAAGTCCAATTTTGTTATTGATTAGTTGGCATGGCCATAGTCGGCATCGGCATTGTCGGGCCGTACATTTGTGGCATTGCGTACATTGGCATCGACATCGACGCTGAATTGTTTAGCGGCGGGATTTCTGGTGAGCCGAATAGGATTCTGAAGTAGCGCGCGAGGTTCCATAAAACATTGGACGTCCCCGGTACCCTGCATAATACAATCATTATTATACAATGAAAATTCTCTGTGCAAAAATAACTTGCAAATTCTCATCGACAATTTTCTTATTTCGTTAGCAATACAATCAAGTTTAAAACAGTCTAAGATTGGGTTTCCACTGTGAACACACTTGTATAAAAACATAGTTGTATCCGTCACTTTCTCGTAGAAAAATTAGAGAAAATTAGAGAAAATTAGGGTATGTTGAGTATGTTTTCTTACAAGTGTTATGTCACTCGAATTTCACGGTAAAATCTGTATGCTTTGAAATAAAACAATTGTCAAGTACAGTACATTAAATAATGTACATAATATTTACAATATAACCAATCAGCTTAGAAATAATTATAGGAAACCATCACCAAATTACCGCTAAATATTCTAAATGCTTGAATAAATGCAATTTCTACACAATCTTCATCTTTTATGGAACGAAATCATATTGCTGTTTAAAATTTGCTAGTTATTTTAATTATTGGTTTCTTCTTCTTATCTTTGGGTTTAATTTTACTTTTACTTTTATTTTTCTTGTTTGTAAGATTTCCGAGATATTGATCTTTAAGTTCATTCGTTATATCAAACATACCAGCTATTGCGTCCAAACTATATAGAACCACATTATAAGCTATAGAATAATACGTCGGTGGTTTTTTCTTTTTCTTTGAAGCTTCTAATAAATCTTTAGTAATTTCTCCAGCATGTTTAAAAATAACAGACATAGGATCAATTAAAAAATCAAGAAGACTGCTACCAAAAATACTAATAAATCCTCTGCTAAAAGCAATAATTTTTTTATCATTTCCTAATTCTAACTGATCTTTGAAAATAGTAGGTACTAAGTTATTTTTCTTAACGTCTCTTTTGGATCGTTTATTTTTACGCCTTGTATTTCTCTTTTTAGCTTTTTTTACTTTAATATTCGTATTATTTACTTTCAAAGTAACGTTTGTAACCTGTGGCATAATAATAGGTTTCCAATCACTTGATTCTGTGATAAAATCATCATATTTTTCTGTTACTGATTCGTTTTTTCTCATAGTTTCTTTTCGATACTGTGACAAACGACTATTATTAGGTTTTGTAATGAATATATTAGGATTAACAAAATATTTCACTCTAGGATAATAATATGTAACAGGGTAATTATATTTATATTTTTTTGTCTTTAAATAGTCGGGTAAATCTTTATTCTGCCTTAGTCTCTCTAAATTTACTTTCAGTTCGGTGTATTTTTTCGTTCTCGGTGCCATTCTGTAATTCATTTTCCTTTGAGCTATGTGTCTCGGTTGAGGAATGAGAAATTCTTTTATATTATTATCATCGACGTTAGTTTCACTGCTGGCCGTTGTCACATCAGAATTGAGTCCGCGGAATGTTGCTGGCATCGCGTAGAAAACATTTGCGAGGGGCTCGAATACGTTTCTTACTGAGCCAAGAATCGGTTCGAGAAATTTTAGTAATTTTGACTTACCATCCCATCTTTCTGAAGCGGATCTTGTCGAGTTTAGCAGTAAGGTCGGCGCTTGCTGCGACTGCTGTGCAGTGACTTCATTCTGATGTATTATCTCATGCGAATGAGACTGGGAACCCACGGCTGTGGGATTGTACATGTCTGGGGAAGCAAATTGCGTGTGGACTCCGTTTACGGAGTACCCTTGCGATGATGCGCTCGGAAAATCGATCGGATATTGCGAGTATAGATATGGATTATTTGGCAAACCGATGCTGCAATTCAAAGAAATTTAATTGGTCAGTAATTTTATATCTGCATTTCATTAGTTTGTCTGTTTGGTCGTGTCAAATTTACATCGTATTCTTCGGTTACAGTTTCAGTTATATATTCAGTCTATTTATGTAAAGTTAAATTAATATCGGTGTCATCAAAATGTGGATGAAATTGAAGTATTTCTATACGTCCAAAAATTAATCTGATTTTAATGATCCTTAAAGATTTTTACATCATCATCGGTCGATCGAATTATCTGTATAATTCACCAAGTCTTTTGTTTATTACTTCTTGCCTAAATTATAAACTACTTATCGTGAGTTAAATTATTATAACTGTTTTGTGAGATGACGATATGTTTTATACAGATTTTGGTGTCAAATAGGTTTGGTTAGTGATAAAGCATCTACATTGTCAAGTACAATAGTCAGTCAAGGTCATTTGTCAAATTGTGAGTACCATCCAAAACAAGTGAAGTCTAATCTAATCTTGTGTCAAATGGTGCTCCCACATTACCGTTAGAAAATGTTTGTAAACATTTTCTAACATAAAAACATTTACTCACAAATGTCGTCAATTGTTACATTTTGTTAGGAACTGTTACATGTTATAAGTGCTCCTACACTAATAGAAAATGTTTACTAACATTTTATAACATTTAAAATCTGGTATTGGCTCGCAGTTTGTTTGCGTTCTGAGAGCGTCTACACGAAAATGGAAGATGATTTGCTCATTGGAATGGCTTAAAGTTTTTGTTTAAAAAAGAATAAAAGGCGCCCTTATTCGATGCGCGAAACGCTAAAAGCTAGAGGAAAATATAGTACCACAGACTATCTCAAGGATTTGGGCATTGATGGTTGCTTAAAAGATTAGTTGAAAAGAAAGTTACACATGTTTTATTTTGTTATAATTTGTTAACTTAATGGTGCTCCCACATTGCCGTTAGAAAATGTTTATAAACATTGTTGTAAACATTTTCTAACATGAGAACATTTTTAACATTTGTGATTAAATGTTTGCCAAAAAATGTTTACTAACGTTACTAAACTTTTTCTAACGGCAATGTGGGAGCACCAATATAAAACAGTACATCTTATCTAATATTGTTCACTATTATATATAAATCGATTTTTAAAAAAACTACTTTAAGATCAAACAAATCCTCTACTAAAATGGTACAGACACGTGACTATTTACTTCTTTAATTTGAATATATATAATTTTAATACATAATTGCCAGTAATCAAAATACTCACCCATTACTATAACTTTCGTATAACTTCTTCATAGCCATGCCAATCGTAACAAGGAGTGCCAGTTTACTTGCGAAGAACGCTTTCATAGTGATCGCAGTCACTAGAGCCATAGCAAATAGTATAGCACCAGTTGACTTCATGCCGAACAGAAGTGGTATGACTGCTTGGAGGACCTTCTTCTTTGGTCGTTTTCTCTCTGGAAATAAAATTATAGTTTATTTTAGGTTATTAAAGTTATGATTTTTTTTTTTATCTATCAATATTCGTTAATAATTTTAGAGATAAGTGAAATAGCAATTATTGTGTGTTTTATAAAATCATTTCTGTTAATAATTTATAGATAACTAGCTTTTACCCGCGACTCCGTCCGCGCGGAATAAAAAATAGAAAACGGGGTAAAAATGATCCTATGTCCGTTTCCTGGTTCTAAGCTACCTGCCCACCAATTTTCAGTCAAATAGATTTAGCCGTTCTTGAGTTATAAATAGTGTAACTAACACGACTTTCTTTTATATATATAGATTTATTTTAATTTATTGATTGTTGGTTTCTGAGACCAAAATCTCTGTATAAGTCATATCTTAATCTCCATCATTATCTTTAACAAAACAGAGATAACAACAAATTTTAAACGCGGATTTTGGTATCAGAAACCAACGATTTGTTTTTTTTAAGGTAGCAATAATCAAACGATTTTAATCTAATATATAAAATTCTCGTGTCACAGTTTTCGTTCCCGTACTCCTCCGAAAGGGCTTGACCGATTCTCATGAAATTTTGTGAGCATATTCAGAAGGTCTGAGAATCGGCCAACATCTAATTTTCATAAACCCCCCCCCCCCCCATTTAGTTTTTTTTAACTGCGCGCGGACGGTTCATTACAAAAATAAGTTTTGAATAAAATCTTAGTTATTAAACATTTTCCGTGATAAAAAATCTTTTTACTGCCTATAGGATAGCTTTAAATATTTTACGAAATTTTCATAATGTAAGAGAATATCAAATATATCTTCAATCTTGTATGAAATTGCGGATGTAATAAAATCAGAATTCTAAACACATACCTCTCGTTAGAACTAAGAATGAAGGTGAGGGTGGCTATAATGCTAGCAATACACCTTAGGTTTTAAATGGCGGTTTTCAACCTTACCTACATAAAGTACAGGAAGGTATTATTGTGTGTATGACTAAACTGTGCAGTTATATGTGCTACGAAACTCAGTTATAGTTAATGTTGGTTTTGACTGTAAGATCAAGTAAAACCGAACGTGTGTGGCCTATTTTAATATTTACATAGGGGGAAACATGCGTGGCAATATAATGTTTGAATATTAATATATGAGAAAACTGAGGAAAATGTTAAAAGATTTTAAAAGAACGTTTATTGTTTACTGTATTTTGATAAAACAAAAGGTACAATGCATTTGAAAATATAAAAAATTACATCTTACTAATATTATAAATACGAAAGTTTAGATGGATGGATGTTCGTTTGAAGTTATTTCCAGAATAGCTTAACGGATCTCGATGAAATTTGGCATAGATGTAGTACATAGAATGGAGGAATACATAGGCTACTTATTACGTTTTTTTTTTTTTCAATTCCGTGCGGACGGATGCGCAGGCGATAGTTAGTTTTGTATGTATTTTAAAGTCATGAATTACTGTTTTATAAATAGCTAGAAAGGTATTCTTACAAAAAAGAATCTAGCATTTTTTAACAAACCATTCAAAATTCTATTTAATTAAACTGTAATCTTCTAATTTTGAACTGGATTGAATTTTCTAAGTGAAACGTAAACATCTTAAATCTATATCTATATATATAAAAGAAAGTCGTGTTAGTTACACTATTTATAACTCAAGAACGGCTGAATCGATTTGACAGAAAATTGGTGGACAAGTAGCTTAGAACCAGGAAAAGGACATAGGATAATTTTTACCCCGTATTCTATTTTTTATACCGCGCGGACGGAGTTGCGGGTAAAAGCTAGTGTTATATTAAATAAAGTCGTGTTAGTTACACTATTATAACTCAAGATCGGTCAAACTGATTTCGCTGAAAATTGATGAGAAGGTAGCTTAGAACTAGGAGACGGACATAGGAACTTCTTATCTTGTGTGCATTTTTTTTTGTTCCGCGCGGACGGAGTCGCGGGTAAAAGCTAGTATATTATAAATGCGAAAGTTTAGATGTATCGATTTATGTTTGTTATTACGTATCTCCAGAATAGCTGAAATTTGTCATTCTTGTAGACCATAGTCTGAAAGATACAAAGATACACTAATTTCTTAACTCCGCGTGGATGAAGTCGAGGGCGACTGCTAGTATATTTTAAAGATAGAAATGAGACTTTTCGAGTTATTTTAGTATTCATTATAAAAGTGTTCTTTTATTAAAACTATATTCCATTCTAGATGCTTATTTAAACAAGATATTTTAATTTTAAAAAGATCTTGTTTAATTTAATTCGAAAAGGACGAAGGTAATTTTCTTCAAAAGCCTAGTTCCAATTCTATTAGTAGGATCCATCAAAGTCATTGTCTTAATTAATTTCAACTAGGTATCTATTATATGTTCACCGTTTTCTATTTTAATTACAAGATTGTTAGTAACAGTTGAGTTGAGTTCTGTGTCAAATCTGTTTACAACCGGATCTTGGAAAGTGACGCTTGTTTATCCGAGTGTGGATTTAAATCTTAATTAACTGATATGTTTATATTGTGTTCATTTAGTTTATTAGTTTAAAAGATTTACTGTAGTTAAATAACATTGATAACAGGATTATTATCAAGACAAGAACTTGAAGTTGTGTTCTATACTACCCGCCGTTATTTTGATATTTGTTGTGAATCATAAAACTATAAATGCGTAAGTCCTTTGTTTACATTAAAAGCAATTTACGACTTATCGAATCTATTTTGTTAACGCTGTTGTTTTCAAGTGCCACCTACTAACTTGTAAATTTGTATTCCTTGAGATTTACGATCGTAAGAAATTATTTGTTTATTGATATAAGTAGGGGTAGTTGAGACAGGGGGGTTGATAGGGGTCATAAATCCATTTACCAAAAGCTCCATTTTTGTTTTCATTGTCAACAAACTAATTGATTGATATATTACTGAATTTCAGTTAGTAAATTTTCGTGTATTAAGGTGATAAAGTTTATTAGGTTTTCGATTTATTATGAAGATTTTAACGATTTTGTTTGGTACGTATTTTTTGGTACGAAAAAAAAATTTCTACTACTACTATTAGTAAGATGTATGCAGCTGACTGTACAAGAGAACAATTAAATCTTATATTTTGCAATCCCGTTATGGAATATATTCCATTGTAATAGGGAATACTATCGTAAAATTACATCGCAAATCAAGATAGTAGCAATACTAAAGGAGTATTGGAACATTGTATGGTATCATTGTAAGATATGGTAACTATTTTACGACTGGATATAAGTGGTCGTACATTTTACGACATTTCGTGTTTACTCGGATTTGTACCAACGATTGCCTTTTTACGACAAATTCCTGATAATAAACGAATAGAGATAATGGAAATAAGTAGAGTAAATGTTTATAAAAATGTAGAGTTTAAGTAGCATTTAATTTGATAATAAACAAGAATATTATTGGTAACCCTTTCTTTAAATCTTAACAATTATAAAAAGGAATCATTTTGACACTTAAAAGATTTGTACAAAGTACAAATTTCATACATCATCAGCTCACTATACGTCCCCACGGAGGAGCTCAGAACCTACCCCAAGTCAGGGGTGAATAGGCCATAGTCAACCACGCTGGCTAAGTGCGGGTTTGTTGACTTCACACATATCATTGAATTTCTTCTCATATATGTGTAGGTTGCA
Organism: Papilio machaon; assembly: GCF_912999745.1. Classification (NCBI taxonomy): domain Eukaryota; kingdom Metazoa; phylum Arthropoda; class Insecta; order Lepidoptera; family Papilionidae; genus Papilio; species Papilio machaon. The sequence continues at coordinate 4,257,257 of NC_060009.1, forward strand.
TCAAGATGTTTTGCTTCACCGTAAGAACGTTGGATAAATTGTACATAGGTATTATGATAAATCGATAATCGAAAGACTTTGGTACATGGCGGGATTCGAATCCAGAACCTGCAGATTGTAAGTCAAGTGCTTAACCCCTGAGCCACCGACGTTCTTTCACAAATTTCATGCCATTTAATAATTTTGCAGATTCATCAACATTTGTTTAAAAAATCTAGTTATTACATTTCAAGTTAAGACAGTAAAATTCTTCTCAATTCGTGATAAAATGTAAATGGCTCAAAGCAAAGACACGAAAGTGAACGGTTCATTCGTGTAAATATTTCTGTAATACGCACGCGAACTTAGAGATCGTTACCGAGAACCGCAATGTGAAATCACATGAATTATTCGCGACAACTTAAAAGGAATCTAATGTATTTCAGTTAGTTTCAAATTGTGTATACCAATGTCTATTGTTAGGAAGAATTCAGCTATGCGTTGTTTGGTATTCTTACGAAAAAATGCTATTTAATGTTGAATTGTTATGTTGCTGATAGGTTGATAATTTCGGTAATTTATAATCAGTCTAGACATAATAATTGTGGTTAATAGATCGATATTCGTTGTTTGAAAAATTTGATGATGTTGTTAAAGATTAAATTTTATTTCGCATCTAAATTCTATAATAGCAAACTAGCAAGATAAAGTATAAAAATAACCTAGAATAAAAGTTTTCCTTACATAAAATTATTTTTAAAATATGTTTAGTAGTTTCTAAGTTTATTCAGAATAAGGAATCGAGACGATTCGTCGGAGAAGAAATAAAACAAACTGCTTATTCGATTTTAAATAAACATTACTTACATTTGCAATACATGAGGAACCTTGGAAAGAGGAAAGGAATAAGGTAACCTTGGGTTTTCGCTACGAAAAATAGAAATAGAAAAACGTATTGTCGTACCTTTCATTCTTTCAGAAATAACAGAGATAAAAGTATGTTTTACAGTTATTTCGTTAGTGGTGAATGATGCCTTCACGCTTTCCTAAATATTTATACAACAACAAAAGACGCGCGTGATCTCATTTTGCGTTTGTTTTAAAAGAAAATTTCACCTAAAAACACGTACTTATTAGTGTACGTGTGTACATATAATTTCATTGGACAAGTAAACTTAAAATGTTTGTTTATAAGCATTCTTGTACTATTATAGTGGTACGAAAACTAAGTACGAAAATTAAAATATTGGAGTTACGGTTTACTGGTTATGAAAAAAAAAGAAATTAATTTGGATTTAAAATTAATAAACGAAGTTCGTTTATCAACAATCTTATCCAAATTAATCTTATGAATGTTATAATAATACAAGCTTTTGCCCGCAACTCCGTTCCCTCGGAATTTAACTTAAAAAAAAAAAACTTAGTAGCTTATGTGTTCTTCCAAACCCTGTACGTCTATGCTAACTTTCATCAAGATCCGTTGTGCCGTTACGGAGATATCATCAAATAAATATCCATCCATACATCCATCCATACATCCATCCACCTAAACTTTCTCATTTATAATATTAGTAAGTACAATAGTGAGATTAGTAAGAAGTAAGATTACACTTATTTATTAATTTCTATAATTAGTTAAATTCCTTAACCTTTTGCAACATCGTTAATGGAAATACTCTATCTCTCAATCTCTATCGTCTATTTTAAAACATCATCTGAGCGTTTTGTGGTGAGATTTCCAGGAATAAATGTGGATAGTATTTACGTGAACGAATTATTGTGATGTTAAATAATTAATTAAAATTTTAAGTCTAATATTCACTTATTAATGTCACGAATGTTTATAATTTTTTTTTCTGTTCTCATAATTAATGGTGATCAAATTTGGTATAAAAATTTCTTATTTTTACCCGACTAATTTAAGAGGTTAATGTTTTTTGGGTGTATTTAAATACGTTCTTCGTATGTGATTTTGTTTGTAAGTCATGTACATAGTGATATCCTGTCTTTAGTCTACATGAGTGTACCAATTTTGTATTAGTGAGGTGTCTTTCAATTCTATTTGTTTCGTTGAGATTTTACCCGACTTCAAAACGAAGGAGGTTATCAATTCATCATCATCATCATCATCATCAACAGCCTTTATCTGCCCACTGCTGGGCATAGGCCTTTCCCAATGCCTTCCACAGTACGCGGTCCTCCGCCTTTCGCATCCAACAACTTCCCGCCGTGCGGATTATGTCGTCGGTCCACCTGGAAGGAGGACGCCCCACACTCCTAGTCCCCTGCCGTGGCCTCCATTCTAGGACCTTTCTTCCCCATCTGGCGTCGTTGGCCCGACATATGTGACCGGCCCATTGCCATTTCAGCCTACTGACTTGGAGAATTATGTCGTTTACATTGGTTCTCCGTCGAATTTCTTCGTTCCGGATTTTATCCCGTAGAGAAACACCGAGCATAATTCTCTCCATCGCCCGCTGAGCGACTTTTAACTTATGGGCTAGCCCCGCCGTCAAAGTCCAGGTCTCCGCACCGTAGGTCATTGTGGGGAGGACGCATTAACCAGTGCGACTGAGACTTTCGTCTTCAGGCATTGAGGTATTTGCGAGGTGAGGACGGAACGAAATTTTCCAAATGCTGCCCAGCCCAGTCGTATGCGTCTATCAATCTCTTTGTTGAAGTTACCCCGTCCAAGCTGTATGACCTGTCCAAGGTAGACATAGTCGTTTACCACTTCGACGGCCGCATTCCCGATGGAAATCGGGCCTGGGACGATTTGCTCGTTGAACATGACTTTCGTCTTGTCAAGATTCATCCTTAGCCCCACGCACCGTGAAGCGGTATTGAGATCGGTGAGCATACGACTGAGATCCTCCAACGATTCCGCCAGTACGACTATGTCAAATATCAATTCGACTATATATTTTTTATATGTGTAAAATCAGTCAGTTTTTTTTTTTACTTCCGACGAGTGTTTTTTACTATAAGCTTTTTTTAAGGAGAATAGTATCTCCTTTGTAGTTTATCTGAGTTCAGTCTACTTACTAATACGACTCTTTGGTAGTTTATCTTCCAACTCATCTTCTGCTTTAACAACTGCCTTCTTTGGGACCGTCTCTGGATCATCTGAAAAACAAATTTATATTTTACTTAGTTTTAGTAAAATTTGAGTGCAACTTTAACTTAAGATTACACATTAATACCAATGATTATATTTAAGCTTAAGTAACTAACGATGAAATAAAGCTGCTAAGACTCTATATTTTCAAAGCTATTTGTTATCTCTGATAATATTCTCGTTTTAGGAAATCTGTTTATTTAGAACAATAAAAACTATTTATTAATTCTAAATCTTACTAATATTATAAATGCGAAGTTTAGATAGATGGATGGATTGATATTTGTTTGAAGGTATCTCCGGAACGGCTGAACAGATCTTGATGAAATTTGGCACAGATGTAGAACATAGTCTGGAAGAACACATATGCTACTCATAAAGTTTTTTGTCTTTTGGAGTCGCGGGTGTCAGCCAGTAATAAGTAACATTGAAATAGAATACCGTCATAATTATATTAAATGAACGTTGTGATATCACAAACTAATTATCACATAAACATTAACCACACATCCGTCTCAAATATATGTAATTTAATATCGTGTTCAGTAATCTGGAATATTCCATTGTAACTTAATATACTTGTTCTAATTATTGTTACACTTCCTTAAATATTATTCAAACGTTTATTTCATACTAGCTTTTGCCCGCGACAAAAAAAAAAAAAACAACTAAATAGTCTATGTGTTCTACCAGACTATGTTCGATGTCTCAAATTTCATCAAGATCCGTTGAGCCGTTACAGAGATTCAAACAAATATCCATCCATACTTTCGCATTTATAATATTAGTAAGATAGTTTATTTGTATAACTTCTGTTCATATTATACTATTCATCATTGTATAACATGTATCTGTAGAACGGAAATCCATAACGATCCATACTTGGGTCAATAGATGGCGCTGTTCTACAAATTGTCACCAAACATGGCGGCCATTACGCTAAATCTTTTTTTCAATTTTTTTTTTTCTTAAAATCGTGAGTAGTATAGTGGAATGATATAGTATAAAATGGGTAGTTAATGTAACATAGGTATGTGAGGAAATTTTTTTTTTTTTTGCGGTAATAATTTAATTTACAAATTTACAAAATTAAGCGAAATGTATGCAATTTTTCTATGTTGAAAATATTTAGGCTCAGAATGGGGACAAAAACTGAAAGCTTCAAGTAGGTGGCACCAGCGTCAAGAATTTTCTCCTCATTGGGACCTCATAGACCTACTTATCCGTGGCTTACTTCATATTTATACCTGCCAAAGTCGTTGTGATCGTAAATTTTATGACATCATAAATTTTTATAGTTGATGTTTTACATTACATATAGGTAGCCGTATGCTATCACATTTATCAGACGCAGAAGGGTTGGAACGTAATGCTTTTATCGTACAACTTTATGAGACAACGAGAGTGAAATACGAACGCGTAAAAACTTATCCCATTGGTTTAACAATGTGAAGCTATTATAGAACGTGGAAAGCTAATGCTCTTAAAATCCGTGCTCAACGATATTGTAAAGTTATTTTATTGAAGTTAGTTCATAGAAGAATTTTGATACACTTTTGTTGACGATAATTTTCAAATGGATGGATGGACGTTGGTTAGAAGGTATCTTCAGAACGGCAAAACGCTGATGAAATTTGGCTACGTTTTAGAACGTAGTCTTGAAGAATACATAGGCTAATAATTAAGTTCTTTTTTTTAACTTCACGCGGACGAAGTCGCGAGCGACAGCTAGTATTTTATATAGTAAAAGGAGGCAAAGGTACAGTAGTCGCCTAATTAAGGTAAATAGGCGCTCAGACTCAATTGGTTCAAAGTTTATAGGTAGGAGAAACATTGTCTACATTTAATGGACTGAAACTGGAACGTAAAGAAAAAAAATCCTTCACCAACCTTATTGTATGATATTTATTTACCATCTTTTCCTTGAAATGAAGATCTCCTCTTCCACTTTCTTTTATTACTTATAAGGAAAGGATGGGAAGTGGGAGTGGACTTGACAGAGGACGGAGGTGATGCCTTGGAAGAGGAAATCCTCCTCCAAAGAGGAGTCATTAGCCGCAAGGCATCAACAAATACAGATGAGTATGGGCAGCGGTAACTTCTTTATTTAGCCGAATTCTTTTGGCCGCATCCTGACATGGGGAAGAGGACTAGAATTGAGCTATAACATTCGATCACCCCCTGAAAATTCCCTATTAAATATGTTCGAATCTTATTTCAGTGGTATCGTGCACATTTTATGTATTTTGATGTCAAAACACATCTAGTACTTATTTACTACCTAAGTTTTTACCTACGTAATGTAAACTGAACACAAAGTTTTATAGATACTTCGTCTCGAGTACCTGAAGTGTCTATTTATATGACTTGATATGAAGTTTACGAGATCTAAAGGATGAAACGTACCAATATATAGTTTTCACATATAAAACACTAGCTGTCGCCCGCGACTCGGTCCACACGGAATTAAAAAATAATTATAAGTAGCCTATGTGTTCTTCCAAACTATGTTCTATATCTGAGCCAAATTTCATCAAGATTCGTTGACCTGTTTCGAAGATACCTTCCAACAAACGTACATCTATCCATCCATCTAAGCAGTCGCATTTATATCAGTAACATATTAAAAATAACTACTATAACATTTACACACAATAAGAGCCGTTCTAATGATCATCACTAAGGGAAGCTTTTTGAAAGATTAGAAAATCTCTAGAGTCTCTCTCTAAATTCAATTCACATTGTAAATCGACATAAAGTAAATGTATTCTAAATTCCTTTGGAGTTATTAAGTATCTTCCTAAGAATGGTCCGCTTTAAATAATTAATTTCAAATTATTCATTTAAATCGAGCTGTTGGTTTTTTTAATTCCGAAATTGTCGTTCACTTTCAAACATTATCCGAGTTTATTTTAGCTTAAAAAGTACAGTGTGATTTATTTTAAAAAATCTTATGTTGTTTTTTGTCAATCTTTAAAAAAAACAGTCTTAAATAGCGGTATATCGGTACTAATTAAAACCGGATACGTACTTATTGTATCTCCAACATTTTAAGATCCGTCACAATGTCTAATTTTTATGGACTACTTGTTCTTGAATCGCGTGATGGAATCGTGCGGCCGAAGAAACCCGTGTGAATAATTCATATCAAAGATCTGAATAGATTGTATTCGTACTAGATAACTACTGTGTTTGAATAATTATCGACATATTTTTTAAAAACGATTTTAAGTGATGTTAAGCACGAATCTGTATGCTACTTTATTTTTAATAAGATAACGCCATCTATCGAGTACAGTGCAAATCAGGTGCACAGAAAATTTGTGTTTAACAGCTTATTTTATTGCCTCTGCGCATGGCTCGTTAGCTCAGCGGTCAGAGCACCCGTTTATTTAACAGTGGTGGTCGGGGGTTCAATTCCCTCACGAGCTGATATTTTTTTCATTTTTTTTTTCTTTATAATGGTTTAGAAGTGCTTTCATTTTTCCTTTTCCCTACGAGTTGGTAGGTATACATAAGAAATTAATAATATTACGAGGATATATTGAACGTTACCCTAATTTAGACCAAAAACTTTAGACTTGGGAATATTAAATTTGACTGTTAGTGATTGAAATTTCCTTGTCTGTAAACTTAAGACATACATATGTACGTATTATGTAGACTTAAGTTAAATTTGTGTAAGTTCACTTTGAGCCTAAAAGACTCAACCAATTTTGACTCGTGACAATTTATGGATTTACTTACGATTTAAAATTCAATAAAAATATTATAACAAATTTATATGTGCCGGTAAAAGAAACATAGATAATTAAATATAAATATGACATGACAGCTACATATCTACAAGGATCTTGTAATGCTTTTTTGACATTGAGATGGGGGCGCTAGTGAGCGAGTAATTTAGTTTGACTTTTGTCGGTCTATATAAAGAATTACGGCTATTTATTATCGTAGGAGTTCCCACAGCCAAAATACGTGTACGAAAGCTTTTTATTGTCTCTGTTTATTCAAAGACAATTAAAGGGATGCAAATATGTCTTATACAGGCAGTGGAAACTCACGTTTACTGAAAAATAATTTAATTATAGTAAGGTGCACTATCTCACCTTTACTGGATCTATTCTCGAACACTTCTAAATCCATAGAATCGTCCTTATCTTCTGGATTCGATAATCTGAAGGTGAAGTCATTCCAATCGAAGCTAATAGCATGACTTGTCAGCAACCGTGTCAATGGGCCTTTATACGACCTTGATTCCCTTGTCCTTAACGGCTCTATAGTTATCAAATCGAACAATCTTACTGTTTTATGTTGCTTTATACTCGTATACAACTGCCTACCCAAATTATTTAGACATGTTGCGTTGTCCGCGCAACTCAATTCTACCACCTCCGCGCTAACTTGCCCGATCAGAAAAACAGCGATTATGTAAATTCCAGTCATTTTGCTACACTGTATTGTCACCAAACACAATGTCACTTATCTTCACCAATCCATTTGTAGGTCACCTAGTTACGTACCACCTACATCGGTGGTTCATTTGTCAATGAGACTTTGTTTGGTCCGTTGATGATTTTTATCCTACGTCACGCTGCACTGATTTTAGCGGATCGTGTGTGCATTATTTTTTTTTATTCCCCAGCGCCTCGTGTGCATGTGTTCCTATTTATTTAAGTATACCACTTTTCTTTCCAATATTTATCGATGTATTTGAAAATCCTACATCGGTTTTCCGCATAGAGTACAGTATTGTTAATTCGTTGCAAATATTGGAGTTGAAAAAAATTGATACGCGTTACGCACTTTACGGTTTCGATTAAAAAAAGTTTGGTAAAATGATATTTTACTTTCAAAAGTACAGATAGCATAAAAGTATTGAGATTACATTTAACTAATAAGAAAATATAATAAAAAATATTTTACTACTGAAAATTTGAATTATATGCATATTATATGAAATTTATTTTATTTTTATTTTATTTAGCCTTTTTATTCCAATATTTGGACCCCTTTCTGAGTATAGGCCTCCTCCAACCTTTTCCACCTGTCCCTATCTCTTCCCTGTTTGATCCAATCTCTTCCCACCTCTTGTACTATATCATCTTCCCAACGTTGTTTTGGTCTGCCGACTTTTCTTGCGCCTGATGGACCTTTCCATTTGGTGGTTTCTACTGTCCACCTTCTGTCTTTGCAACGTGCTATGTGACCCGCCCACTTCCACTTTATTGATAGTGTTTCTCTCAGAGCATTTCTAATCTTTGTTTTTTGCCTTATCTTCTCGCTTCGTACTTTGAAAATTTTACATACTTTCATTTCATTGCACTTAACTCGCTAAAAATAAACAAAAAATATATCAACATAATAAAAAATATATACAAAAATAGCATGGGCAAAGTAAGACTTGAAACTAGTGGAGAACCCTTCAAAATTGAACGAGGTGTAAAACAAGGAGACCCGCTTTCACCGAAAATTTTTATAGCGGTTCTTCAAGATATATTTAAAAACATAAACTGGACAGGAAAAGGCGTAATGATAAATGGTAAATACCTAAGCCATCTGAGATTTGCAGACGATATTGCAATTATTGCTGAAACACCTAAAGATCTAGAAGAAATGATAACAACACTCGATCAGGAAAGCAAAAAGGTTGGACTTGACATGAATCCGAATAAGACAAAAATAATGACTAACAGCGACAAAAGACTAATACAGACAAACGGACACACAATAGAATATGTCGATAGCTACATTTATTTAGGAAAACAAGTCTCATTCGACGTAAATAGCAACTTAGAAGAAGTAACGAGAAGAATATCTTTAACATGGAAAAAGTTTTGGTCGTTAAAAGAAATATTAAAAGGAAATTATAACTTAAACATGAAAAAAACAGTGATGGACACGTGTATCATGCCATGCCTATTATATGGATGCCAAACCTGGATATACACAAAGAAGATAAAACAAAAGATAGAAAATACACAGAAAGCAATGGAAAGAAGCATATTGCAGATCAGAAAAATTTTCAAAGTACGAAGCGAGAAGATAAGGCAAAAAACAAAGATTAGAAATGCTCTGAGAGACGCACTATCAATTATATGAAATTAGAACTTACAAAATTTATGCAAAACAAGAAGTAGAACATGAATATCAAAAAAATAAAAAATAAATCCCAATCATAACCAAAATCTGTGACAATTGTGCGAAATTGTTTTCATAATTTATATTGAAATTAAACGCGGCGTAATTCAAAAAGAAATAAAGATTACCAGAAATTCTATTCAAATTTTTATCTTTAATGCTTTTATCGCGCCTCCGCTCCGTTAAAATAAAAATACGTTTCCATCCTGTTAATTTTAGGGTTCCGTTTTAATGCGTTTTTGTTTTTGTTTAAGTTTTTTTTCTCTCAATGTATTATGACAGTATTACAAGCTGTGATAAGGTCTATTAAATATTGCTTCTTTTAAGTCAAAATCGAAGGAAAACTTACTTAAAATAAATTAAAATAATTTTTCAGATTTAAATGAAGATGTTTAAAATATTGTTCCTTATTTTATTAGATTTTATAGCCATAACAAGATGCTAGTTCACACACATTTTAATTTATTATGAGTTTGTTTTGATAACGCTACAATTGTAATGTAACCAAACTATAAACTGAAATGATCGGGATTTAATTCATAAACACGCATGACACTTATTGAACAGTATTTTGCGTCAACTGTATTTGTCAAGTTTACGACGGAGTTACTTTGAACTTTGATGATCGTATCTTTTCAATTTGTGGCATATTTCAACTTTATTTAGTACTTAATTTTTTTGTTTATTTGGAATACCTATTCTTTTACTAATATAAAACCATACAAATTATGCCCAAAACCCAAAGTGGTAGGCAGAGATCGCAGACTCTTTTCTCACCTCTTCTACAATCATGCATCTACATATACACGTACTCAATATATCTAATATATGTACTCAAATATTTGATTCTATAATCTTATTTGTCGAAGGAAAATATTTTTATTTTGGCCTATTTATATTTAAAAATATTGAAAGTTGAAAGAAAGATGGGGGGAGGGTTGTTCAAGCGTTGGTTTTAGGTAACTACTATAGACAAAACATAGTAAAATATCGTATTTATCTCTTAATGTCCATGAATTGGTTAGTAAAAAACTACTGAAGTTATTCTGACAACTAGGAGCGGAATTACGAAGTAACATAAATAAAAAAAAAAAACATTAAGACAAATTGAGAACCTCGTCCTTTTTAAAGACGGTAAATGAGAGTTAGCAGAAAAAAAACCATCTGGAGAAGTATGTCTGTGGGAGAAAGAGTTTTAAATTATTTGAAAAATGTTAAGTATGAATTTCTATTTACGTCGTTTTTTGTTTCAAAAAGACAGTTATATCCCAATTATAAAACTAAATGTACGTGTAAATAAGTAAATTAGGAAATGGACGATAAATTGAAAGAAGGAACAAAGCATTACACGCGCAAATACTCGATAAACTGATTTCCTAGAGCAAAAACTTTGTAATACAGATAAGACAAGTTAATATGACCATGCTATTCTGTTTTTCTTTCATTCAAGTATAACAGTTTTTTCCTGACTGATAGAATGGTAATGTTTTTTGCTTTTAATTGTAAGTAGTGATCTAAACATATAGAATTTAAAAGAATTCTAATAATTCTAAAAGGATATCTTAGTAAGAGTAGATGTTATCGCGGTTTATTCTGTCAGAAAATATGAAAAACTTACTTAGACATAGAAAGTTATACAAGACACGATTGCTTTAGTTCCACAAGGATGTGGCCTTCGGAAAATATGTGAACTAACAACGTCATCTTAACAGCGTTATGGAGCGGCAGCTGCACAGTTTATATACCATTTTCCTAATTTCGTAATTCCATAAAAATATCACGCGTATAATAAAAATATCTTGAACGAATCAATTTAAATAGTAAGGAATTGCTAAGAGAACAATGCACAAGCATCATAGACGACTTTGGAAAGAATTAAGGTTGGAAATTTTACCTCACTGTTAACCTTTAAAACTTGTAGGACACGGGGACTGGCAATCTCAAAAAATGTCATAAGATCCCTGTGGGATCAATAAAATCAACTCTTGGATATTTTTAATTCTATTTCGTTGACTACTCTTTGACATAAATATTAGCATTAGTTTCTTCAGGCTCCGCGACGTGTTGTGGCGTTACGGTTGACAAGGCTCAATGGCATTCGTGCGGACATAATTGGCCCGATTCTACTCAGAGTCAGACTTTTCCGTTCCTACACGGAACACATTGGAAGTCGCAAATTTACATATATCGTGAAGTTAAATAGATACAATAAATCGTTTCCTTTGCATGTAATCATATAAAGTTAGAATTCTTTTGCCATTGGTCTATTGTTCTACAATCTACGATGTATTGTTTTCACAAAGAACGATGTAATTTCATGTAAGGGAAGTCCTTTGTTCCTTAAATCAGTTTTCACTAGTTAATATTGTAAATTTAGTGCACAATAATAAAGATTTTCATTTTTATTTTCATTTTCATTGGTTATTTTATAGTTTTGAACCATTTTATATTAGAAGATATGTCCTATACATGCTCTCTGTTGTCAACTGCCGTTTTAAGTTGGTATAACATCTCCACACGTCTCAGTTATGGTGTAATTAATACTCAAGTGGTTATTATTACTACGGAGAGACAACTTAATTACATACAAAGCAACCACGTCATACCACACATGTTTGATTTAATATTTCATAAGTACCTCTGTAACATACTTGACATTTCCAATAATCTCTGTATATTAATTTCTATAACGAATCTCTTACGCCCATTGCTATAATGCCCGCAGTACCTACTCGTAATAAGAGAATTTAATGACGTCATAATTTACAGAATTTTTTGTGTAAATTATGATAAAATGTGACTAAAGAAGCATATTTATCCATAGTTCGAAAACTTCACCAATATGTATATGTAAGATTTTTTACTCTTCTTCCCCATCCCGTCCTTTTTTTAACAAGAAAAGTATGAGAAGAGGAGTGACATAAGAAGGAAAATATTTTAATTATGTTGTTCCCTTCTCTGTTGATTAAAGATAGGCAATGTTTTTGTAATTGCGGATGTCTATGGGTAGCGGTCGATTCGCTATTTCGGCGAATTCAGGTGGCCACTTGCTCGTTTGCAAACTTTTAATATATGAAAAAAATATATAAGGATCCATTGAACAATTTTTTCTGAATTTTTGTCTACTTAACAAATATACAAACACATAATTATGGACCATCCACTCATTATCAAAATGTTCTTGTATAAAGCATTCAAATCTCACACTTAAGTTCATTTACTTAAATAAACATCCTTAATTGATAAATAAATTATTTCATTACAAGTAAATTTAATCAACAAAATAAATAAAAATAAATGTTGAACATTCCATCATGAGGAAGGTACCTACATAACTTTCGATTGCCAATAAAAAATTCAAAAGAAATAAACCGATATGATAGTCGACAAATGCCATTGCTGAATTAAAAAGAGTAAATAGTATGTACTACAGGCTTTCTATTGCGCCAATCTATTGCGTTATACTTTCACTGTTGCGTCAGATTTTTTAGACTATATCTGTCCTTGTCCGTCTCTTTGAATTTTAAGATCTAGATTCGGACTAATCTCTGTTATGTAACCTATTGTTGAAGGAAGAAGAGTTAAATACAATTACTAAAAATACCATCGTTTGAGAAATTAAAATGCAATGAAAATTCTATAACTCAAACCTCGGAAAATGCCTTTCCTTTCCACTGAACTATAAAATTGAAGGTATGCAACTTATAAACAACCTTTCTTATTGTTGTCTATAGAAACCTTAATGTTTTTGTTTCGGTGTTTCGGTAGTGAAAACTCAATAATTTACCTATAACACAACAAAGACATCGCTGTAATCAACTGCTGTAATAATATTAAATTGAAGTCAAGTTGTTCGTTCCCTTTGATGGAAACTCTAATGGCTCGGTAACATAATATGGTTGTCGCAACGACCTAGAATCAAATTAATCTTCACCTACCTTTAACACATAGCTAAAGCGAAATGTTTAATAAGCGAAGTTTGCTATACATGAATTTTGTTCGTTCTTTAAAACCGTTTAGTATATAGAATAAAAATGCTTTACTACACAATGTCGACCAATTATTATTTTTTATATCAAATATATAGTTTTATAGAATTTATAGTTTTTAGAGTTTGTGTCTACTGTTTGTTTTCTTATGATTTATGTTTTATAATTCATTGTTAATAAGTAGAGTTCCTCCCAAGAAGGATTGGCGACAGGTAGGCGGCCAGCCGTAAAAACTAAGCCAAAACTTTAAGGTTTTATAACCTTGTGTGCCGACCCCACGTCAGTGGGAAAAGGCCAGGGAGATGATGATGATATCATGAGGTGGCAAACGAGCAAGCGAACACCTGATTCGTTGAAAATGCGAAGTATCCGCAGCCCATAGACATCCGCAATTGCAGATTTTTTTTATAAGAGAAGGGGGCAAACGAGCGGCCGGAACACCGAGGTGATCGTTGACGCCCATAGACATCCGCAACATTAGAGGAACTGCGTTGCCTACCATTAATCAACGGAGGACAGGAACGCATAGAAAGCGAATATTTCTCCTTACTATGCGTCCCCTCATTCAACAACTCCTCATCCTATAACCATCCATTCCTGTATAAGAAAAGGGTGGGAAGGGGAAGAGAACTAAAATTAAGCCTCCGGCACCACACTCATCGGACGAAACGCGGAATTGCTTCCACTACAAGCCTGTCTTATTTGTGGTCGCGGTATCGCACCGGTAAAACCAACCCATTCATGCAACTGGTACAGTAATTGCTGGCGTCTACCACTGTTATGTGTTGATTCTTGGTTTCTGTCACACGTAGAATCATTTAATGTTACTTAAGTAGTACTTAACTGTAGTTTTCTTACAGGAAATCGTCTAAATCTAATATATAAAATTCTCGTGTCACAGTTTTCGTTCCCGTACTCCTCCGAAACGGCTTGACCGATTCTCATGAAATTTTGTGAGCATATTCAGTAGGTCTGAGAATCGGCCAACTTCTATTTTTCATAACCCCCCTCCCCATTTTTTAAGTGCGCGCGGACGGAGTCGCGGGCGACAGCTAGTATTCTTATAATAATCACGATATTGCGCGGCCCTTAAATTCGTTTCAACTTTCAGTCTTACCACTCTCACTCGATACTCATGTAAATAGAGAAAAACCTTCGCGGTTATTTCTAGCCGCCGCCGGCGGAAGTCACTCGTTTGAACTATTATTTCACTGCCGACGACATAGATAATTAAAATTGGATATGGCTTTTTTACTCTCACAGATTTACATACATACATATTTTATTTTATCAGAGAAATATAAATCAATTAATATATGTTTTAAAGTTTTTTAATGTATTTTTGTGGAACGAAGTTCCTTATCGCGCGTTGTGAAAGGGGGTTAGACGGAAAAATTCTTACGAAAAGTTGTCACGACACTTTTTGCTATAGTAAGTATGTTAACGACGAATGAGCGCTACTTCACCATGGCAACAACGTGACAATATATAACGAAAATTCATAGAAATAAAATGTACTTCTTGTGAAGACTTAAGTTTTTTATTCATAGAATAAACATTGGCTCCTTCACTAATTAATCGAAAGGAACTTCGTTCCATCCGGGTGTCCCTTGACACCTCTCAAGTTTTTTTTTTTATATTACAAATGGGATCAAAAACTATTAAAGCGTAAAACGTTATAATAGTAAAAAAATGTGTTTGTGAATGTTTTTTGAAAAAAGATTTCAAAGTAAAAAAAAAATACGTCAAAAGTTTGTTAAATGGTTTGCCACATCCAACTAATATTATCGCTTACAACAAACTATTGCTTTTGTTTTATTTGTGTTTATGTTTCAATGTCGTCTGTTGTCTTATTCTGCAACTATCATTTTAAAAATTGTACGTTAAATATAAAACATCAGTATTTTTAAGACTAATACAACATAATTACTTTGTTTATTTTATACATGACCAAACACAAATAATTCAATTTTATTTGTAATACTTTCGTTAATTTAATTTAGTCACAGAGCTATGAAAAATTAAATGTAGAAATACAGTTTATTACCACTGCTGACATCTGAAGCACAACATAACGCAGCAATAAAAGTATTGCTAATTTGAATCTTGTTAAAATCAGTAACGAAACGTTACAGAATAACCCACATTCTTTTTACTCTCGCGTCGCAAGAGCAATTGCGATTTAGTTTTTCATTTTTTTGAAAGCTATCACTATAAAAGCGTTCATACCTCCTTTTCCAACTTATTTATCGAACATCTTTTAGACAAAATGTATCGAAAAGCTTCTGTGCTTTTAACTCTCATATCTTTAAGCTTAGCTTCTTTATTGGATGGAGATTTTGACATAACAGATGGTGTTAAATTAGTCAGTATACCGGTGTCTAATAATATAGAAGATGAAGGCAGATCTTTCGATAACTCGCCATTATCCCGAATGGCGAAATTTCTACAAGGACACGAGTTACATGTTAAATTACCGAATATAATTGAAAAGGATAAAATCACTAATTTATTGGCTGAATCCTTGAAGGTTGTAGATGAATCGTACAAGAATAACAATGGTAAGTATTGAATTAAATTTTAGTAACTTAGTGCATGATGAACCTCGAGATACCTTCGGAAATATGCGAGCCACATATTGTAAAAAATCTTTACAATAAACGTTTTAATTTTGTTACACAATTTAATATACTATGATTATTAATAAATTAAGTTCTTATAGCCTTAGTGAAATATTAATAGTTTTTGTATGAAGATCTAAGCCGAAAACACTGTACAACATAATATTATCTGCGTTCTTACAAACAGAATGAGAGAGACGTCAATAACTTTAACCCAGTGGAAATTTACCGTGTAGTTTGTTAAGACATTACTCAAGTTGACATTAATTGAAATACTTTGTTGAAGAAGAAACGATGGTAAAATTTCCAGCGACTGGTAGAGGCAAGGGTGACGGCGGAGGCGGAATGGCGCTGCTGGGCCTCATGTTCGCGAAGACTGTTGGCGCAGCGGGAATCGGCGGTCTGGGACTATTAACAATGAAGGTATATTCATTACAGACATCTCTAAGAAAGTGAAAGTCTATAAGTGAAAAATAACGTGTTTTATTTGTTTTTAAGCGCAATTATATTTTTTTTTGATCTGTGTACTTTGTGTGAAAAATACTCGTATTTCGTTTGTTTTGGGGCACGATAATCCGGGGTTTCTATCCGACTGTACAAATCTATACATGTCTATCTTCAAAAATAATTAGAGATAAACAGAGTAATTTTTGGTTCGGGAACAATTCCTTAATAACTCTCTATACATTTAAGATCGGTTTAAAAAAATCCTTTGGTTAAAAATTCAGAAGTAATAAAATTCTAAGCTTTAATACAGTTACAATTTTTAGATACATGCAACTAGAAAAGTGTGCACACAGTTTACATGTTCGTACTATAATTAGAAAAATGTACAACAGTATACAACACAGGTACATATAATAAGAAAAGTGGAAAACACATCTCGATGGTCACGTCGCGTGGCAAAGTGAAACGCGTTATTCTTCGTTTTGTTGTGACCGCGTTAGCTACTTTCAAATGTTGAATATTGTACATATACATTATAAAAAATCTAAGCTTTTTGTATATATATTTGACGTACGATCAGACTACAACACTATATACTTAATATATACATCGAATGTATCTCTATGAACACGAGTGTCTTGTTTGTAACACAATAATTGATGTCGAGTCCATTGCTATGTAGAAATCTGTAAACAGACTTTAATTTGACATTTATGTAGAAATTTATGTCATAGTCTAATCGTACCTTTATAGTAGACTTTTATTATATGTCAAATAATGTAATAGCACTTTCAGATATTACATACAATGATAGTTACTTACTATGTTTTAACTGATTCCGAATGTTCATAATAATATTATGAGTAAAACTCAAGTATATAGTTTATTAAATATAGTCCTCTACCAAAACTTAATTGGAGGGGATATGTCCCTAGCCTTTCTTGCTGATTCACAAATGTACGTAGGAAAAATAAATATGGCAAGGTAATATCATTTTAGAACTGGTCGAAAAACACGCATCGTAACATGCTATCATATTCCAGGCACTTGCTGTATCAGCGCTAGCATTAATGCTGTCAGCTATCGTAGGGGTCAAGAAACTAGCTTCAAACGACGACCATGACGATCACCAAGTGATTTACGCTGGGCACGGACATCACCGGAAGAGGAGAGACATAGACACACCATTACCTTACCGAGGATGGACACAGTACAAACAAGAAAATAAATGAGTCTTTAAAGTAAAGAAATATGTTGTATTAAGAATATTACGTATTTGTAAGAAATAACTTATTTAATTAATTTATTTAAATCCACTATTGTTAATTGAAATAAAATTGTTTTCGTTATTTTATGGTGCTTTATTTCAAGTGTATCTGCTTGCTATAAAATATTAAAAAAACTTACCATGCAAGTCTTTAATATATTATATTTGGGCGCCTGTACTAAAATAATAGCTATTTTGTTTAAATACTTATTTGCACTGGTGCTCATGGAAGGCAAATGAGCCCTGGCTAAACAAATGTGCTGTTACCTATCTAAACTATTAAAAATGTTCAATTCTCAATTCCCATTTTCAAAGTGCTAAAGTAACTTTGAAGAATTAATTATAAATTAGCGCCATCTAGTACAATTATCTGTAACTCTTAGTTTACATTCTTTTTCATTGCAAATAGTTTCAGAAAATTGATTTAGATGTCACTATTTTTAAACGTTGGTGCATTCCTGAAATTTGATTTAAACTGAATTTTAATTACGGAAAATAAACTGAAATTTATTTTCCGTTGTGTAAAACATATAATTATCATATTACTATCTTTGACAAAACAAAGATAACAATATGTTTAAAGCGGGGATTTTGATCTCCATCCACGATTAGTTACTAGATTTTATGACCAAGGTTATTTCCCCTACCAAGGATAGGAGTGTAAACATGGTGACTGCGTGGTGATGCGATCTTGGTTCTTATTAACTTTGTCTATTTAAGTTATAATAATGTAATCAAATTAAGACCTAGCGACGTCTAGTTAATTTAACCACAGAGTGTGCATAACCGTGACGTTGTTATTCTGAGCTATAATATGTTAGAGAGCACGGGCTCAGGTAATCTATATAAAGCAAGTGAGCTCCCGTTCGCCAAGTTTTCTATACCAACAAGGCCATTGCCGCTGCGCCAAGTGCGGTACCGTTGACAGAAAAAATCAAATTAGATTGCGTTTAATTAATTAATTTTATTTAACAGAATTATTAATTGTACTTAATAATTAAACTTACTATAAAATTTTTAGTTTCTTAATTGCTAGTTATTACTTTGTCACACCAATAAATTTCAAACACTTATCGTGGGTTTCCGCGTCTAAAACCCCCTTTAAAACATGACGATATATTTTTATAGAGATTTTGGTTTCAGAAGCTAACGATTAGTATTGAATTTGTAAATATTAGTTATCTTCCTTCCGTACGGCACATTCTACGTTTAAATTACAATGTTTTAATTAGGCAACCCTTTTATTTTCACAGACTACAACTCATTGTTTCAAATATGTCTAAAATGAAAAAAACAACATTTTTACCTACAAAAAAAGTAGTTAAGTATTGCTATTTTTAACACGTATTTTTATGTCGCGCAACTTTTTTAGTATAAAATAACGAATGCTTATTTTTTTCTGACGTTACCAAGCTAAATCCGGTTAAAAGACATTTGTTAGAAAATCGTCTCGGCTTCTCTCCCGTAATGGTCGTATCCGTTGAATGACTGCCCGGACCCAAGTCGGGATGTCCGAACGCGTGAAATCTTTACACCTTCTGTGTACATAGTATAGACTTAAATAGGATGTGTATATTACACATATGTACTTACTTCGAACTTAGTACAAGGAAATTTCATATTTAATTAATCTATGTAATGTCTATTATTTTCAAACATAATTTTTATATCAAACAAATATTAATTTAATTTATTATATTATTTATTTTCTTTTTTTTTCTTTTTAACAACTACTCTATGTAGCTAACAGGTACATCGCACGCGCCCGGTATCTATGTTTCGAGGTAAATCGTTCCACAATGTTACTTTCTATACAAAATTGAGACTATGAACCGGATTGATGTATTAACTATTACATTGCAATCGAGTGCTCATACGGTAGCTAGATGATGTCTTTGTTTACTAACTAATGGTCGCATGCGACTTTGTCAGCGCAGGATACAAAAAAAAAGATAGATATATGTTATCGCGGACTTTTATTTAGCACATTCAAAGAGCTACAATTCGTCCATACAACATTTTTATGTAGGTCCTATAGTTTAGCCTACGTAAGCGCTGAAAGCAAAAATGTCCCTAATTTTCGCAACAAATTTTGAAGCTATATTCAAAATCTACTAGTCTTCTAGTTATTTAAAAAAAAGGGACCCATCTGCAAGCACTTCCTTTCGATTAAAATATTTTTTTTCAAAATCGGATCACCAGGGGCGGAGATTCGCAGTAACACACATAAAAAAAATACAGTCGAATTGATAACCTCCTTCTTTTTGAAGTCGGCTAAAAAGTAGCTTATAATATGACGTCCATAGGGTTGCCAGGTCGCCAAACCTACTAGCCGGATAGACCAGCCAGTTTGGCTGGACATTTGGGTTGAAAGGTCGGACACCCTATATTATTTAGGATTTTGACTCAGTATTAATAGGTGCAATCTCGTTTGGGAAATGTAAGAAGCCTAACAAAAGCCGTGTTTATTTTGGCCGGACATGCAATCAAAAAGCCTACTTATGTCCGGCTTTATCCGAACGCCTGGCAACGCTAGACGTGCATCAGTTACCTTCGCATCCAAATCCTGTCAAAATCGATCCAGCCGTTACGGAGATTACCCGAAAACGTGGCCTTGGAGACAGACACACAAACGTACAGATAGACTAATAACCATAATAGACAATAATGTCAAAAATTGGTTTTTCGTTATCAACAACGCAAATACGTCGTTATACGAAATATCAGTTTTTTTTTCGATATTACATGCAGACACTTCAGTAATAATTTTATTATAATAAGTATAAACAGTATTTACTGAATTTCGCTTATGTGTTATTCCAAACTGTAATCTATGTATATATTTTTTTAACGAATTTAATATAATCTAATCTAATCTTTAGCATACTAGACATTTTTAGTATAGTCATTTAATTTAGAAGTGCTATACTTTAACTTCATTTTTTAACATAAAGTTAATTTTTTTTTAAAATTTGTAACGAAACGATTGTTTCACGACTACATTCAAGTAAAAATTCTAACCTGTGACTTTGAATAATTTGTTGACCGTAACCAATACAATTGACTTACTGTCGGAAACCGCTTTGAACTGTGCAAAGCAACCGACTTTTAACAACTAACGTTTTTTAATTACGAAGGAATTTTATTAAAACTGTCTAAAGTATTTTTACATTATATTATCACATTTGCAAAGGCCGGCAACGCATCTGCAGTTCCTCTGGTATGTCCATGGGCGTCAATGATCACCTCAGTGATTCTGTTACCCGTTCGCACCTTTTTCCTTTACAGTAATAATAATAATACGTGAATTAAACCTTTGTAATATCCCCTTTTAAGTAATTTTTGCGAAAGGATAAAACGTGAAATTTGATACAATTGAAGTCAAATTAAAGAAATGCAGAAATTATGCTCGAATTTCGATTAATGGGTAACCACTAGTAATATAACTAGACTCTATAATTTACATAAGCTTTCTCATTTCATTTCTCATTGCTACGTACAATTCCCTCATGCAGATTGACAATCATTGACTTACCCACGGTCGCATTACTTCAATTCCTACATATCACAACATTACGTTTTTTTTACATACTAACGAGTAAAGCCTGTTAAAAATAAACGATATCGTAATTAAAGTTATATGTGCGAATTAGATAGATAGGTAGATGGATGGATGTTTGTTTGAAGATATCTTCAGAACGGCTTAATGGATCTTGATGAAATTTGGCATAGATGTAGAATATAGTCTGGAAGAATACATATTACGTTTTTTTTTATTTCCACGCGGACGGTGTCGCGGGCGACAGCTAGTATCATATAAAATTATTCAGTGTATAGCGTAATTATTAAATGTAACTACAAAATAATATCACGTTCATTCTTCTAACGACATTGTCAAGTGCGTGTAGCGAAACAATTGAACTTTCACTTTGAAGTTTAAAGGTCATCTTCACACAAAATGTAACTTTTTTAGTTTTAAAAAAATTTTCAGAAGTAATTGCAATGCAGAAACTAACAGGCGTGTGGCAACAATGAGGTAGGTTACAGGCATTCTGGTCTCGTGTTAGCATAAGCCTAGGATTACGCTACTGAAATGTAGAGTTAGAAAGATCCCGTCGAGTAATAGATCTTTCAACCTAGACACAGGCCACTTGAACTTGTTCACAATGTCATTGAACTCTGCGTACAGTTGAAAGTGAAAGGAGTATCTCCGAGTGCGCAAGAGAACGGTTAAAATGTTGTTAAGTGTTGCTGATACTTGCGTCCTGTACATAATTTTGCTATACATAATTGCATATAACTGACACACGACATAATATAACAGCAACAAAAGTTACGTTACACCATAAACCATGGGTTTCCGAGGTCAATATTATCTGTGTGAAAATTGGTTAGGCTAACCTAATTTTTTCTTCTTCCTTTGACGTCCTAAGACTTACTAAAATACAGAGTCTGCAACGAAGAGATTTGACTGTTGTTCAGTTAGTCATTGAGAGAGGCTCTTAGCTAAGTTCCTAAAAAAATACACACTAAGGGGACTCTGATTACAGCAGTTACTAACACTGAACGTGTTAACAGAAATTATTACGAATACTATAGACGGAAGTGTGCTCATTGTGTGTTGTGGGAACAGCCAAAAATTCCACTATCGATATACGTGTGGTGACTTCTAACGATATCAGCCCCGAGTTCGTATGACTAAGATCCGATTGTAAATAGGTTTATTAAAACTTTACAAATTCTTAACGTGAAAGGTGATTTGTTTTAGGTCCCATAAATTTTATCGAACATCAGTTGGTATTTTGAAAACGTAAAGATAAAATATGTTTTTTTGTAGAAGTATTGGTAGTCGAAAATCACTGTCAGAAGGTCATTCTTCAGACACATAAGACAGAAAGACAGATCTTCATATAATTTAAAATGGTTGAAGATCGATGTAGAAGACGTAAACTTGGTGTGCTGACCCATAAATGGGATAAGGACAGAGGGATTCGACATAACCAGAATTGTGAACTCAAAGAATATCCTGGTTTAGAGATAGACATATCGACGCTAGAAAGCGTAAACGCTGTAACCCCGAAAGTATGAACTTTACAGCAGAGCCAAAAAATGATAACTCGTGAGCTGATACGCTTACAAGCATGCGGTATTTAGCAATGTTGTGTAGTTTGTGCTAACCTATAATAAAATCATTATCGTTTGATAATGGTTGAAATTATTAACGTGTGAAAAACATATTCGCGATTTCAAGGGTTACAGCGTTTATGCTTTCCAGCGTCGATATAGATTCTTTTGGATATGAGAATCGTCTCATATCAGATGGCATAACATATTCATGTTAAAAGAAAGTTAAAAAAAGACACTATAAAACAACGTTACATTTTCCCAAGCTCGTCTGAGAGGCAGTAATCAGTAAATCGCACGACCTCGACTAGTAACCTGGATATCATTATGATGTCTGCTCCCACGTCATGAAATACTAACTTACAAACCGATATTGATAAATTAGTGCTACATTAGGTTAGCGCAGATGATAGACTTAATAACACAAAACTTTGAGATTGTGGATGGCTACAAAGATAGGAGAAGACCAAAGAATGTAATGGATTGTGTGAAAGAGGATATACGTAAGAAACTAATGAATTTCAGTTATGATAGCTGATAGAGCAGCCATCGTATCTGATTTTTTTATTTATTTATTTATTTATTACATAGAAAGAACAAACTTAGCCTAGGATTACATGTTTCTAATTCTATATTAACTTAAGGTAGGTATTAAAAATTAAAAATCTTTCAATTATATGGAAAATTAGTTGTTACGGTATCATTATTCTGTAGGGAAAAGGGCTGGGAGATGAAGAGTGCAATAGTGATTGTTCCTTTTTTTAGCCGGCTTCAAAAAAAATGAGGTTATCAATTCGACTGTATTTTTTATGTGTGTTACCGCGAAACTCCGCCCCTAGTGTTCCAGTTTCTATAAAAATGGTTTTAATCAAAACGTAGTGCTTTCAGGTGGGTCCGATTTTTAAAAAAAATTATAATATGATATTGAGTATCTATCATTTTGCTCTCGGGTAATACTAAAACTATAACGAAGTCAGTAGAAGCAATTTTACATTAATTCACCTACTGAAATATCTCCTTGTTAACTTCATCCTACCTCTTTGTTTTATACTTTACAAACATCTATACAAATAATAAAATCATAGTGTCTGTGTTATTTCGAAAAAACAAAAACAATTTACAAACTTGATGTAATTGAATTGTGCATAACAAAAATCCAGTTAGTAAAATTTTTGTCTGAAAATTTGTTCCGGTTTATCTCCGAAAC
This sequence comes from Papilio machaon, assembly GCF_912999745.1. Classification (NCBI taxonomy): domain Eukaryota; kingdom Metazoa; phylum Arthropoda; class Insecta; order Lepidoptera; family Papilionidae; genus Papilio; species Papilio machaon. The sequence goes on from NC_060009.1 coordinate 4,281,150, forward strand.
GGCTGGACCGATTTTGACGGTATTTTCACTGGAAGGTAGCTCATGTATATGGCAATATTACAGGCAACATTTTTTAAATCTGCACCGACGGAGTCGTAGGCGACCGCTAGCCTTAGAAGTATCCACGATACTATGTTGGTAAATTGTATCTTAGTAACCTAGCAAAAAATACTACACTCTCTTAAATTATTTAGAGTTGAGTTATCAAAAAAATATGTATATTTCGAAGAACCCAAGTCAGTAATCATTTTAATATACAATAATATATCCGGTAAGCAGTCACCAGCCGTGACGAAGATAAACTTTTACTTCAAGTGTTTACGCTCTCTCAAAATTTGAAGATTATACATTCTAAAAATGTAAGCCGAAAGTTATAATGCATCTAGTTCTTTTACTTGGTTTTAGAGTAAAATTCCTAAAATATTATTCAAAGTAAGTCCTTCAATATAATGATAATATTATAGTGAAATGTAAGCTACTATCAACCTCATGTTTTTCTATACTTTAATGAGCTTAGTTTTTCTGCAGCCTAAAATCTGACAGACAAATTTTCATATTGTGATTCTTTTGTTTTTTAATTCCTTATTAACTAGCTGTTGCCGCGACTCTACTCTCTACACATTAACTAAGGCCTAAGCCGTCGGCAAACTATAAAATAAGACCTAACAGAAATACGGCCTTCACTTTGTCGTGTTTTGTTTGTTTCTCTGCTGACACACTTCGTGACTGTACTTTTTTACTATTTTTATTCATTATGACAATTTGTAGAGCGAGCTGTCTTGTATTATACAATACTATGTAACAAGATGTTATTTTATAGCAACTTGCATTTAGATAGTTACGATAGTTGGTATAAATCTATCAATTTAAATATCGAAAGATTTTGGTCTTTCCGCAAATCTGTAATGGGTCCGGGTAAGCACCGTAACGGCTGACCTGATTTTAATGGAAATTTTACGGGAAGGTAGCCAATGGAAGTGGGTATATTATAGACTCCTTTTAAACAAAAAAATTTCAACCCTGGTGAAGATGCTGGCGACCGCTAGTAGATAAACAAAATTCTTGAGACTTCGATAGAATTTAATATCTAATATGTTCCTACACTATTTTCCTAATCCTAGTTTCATAGTATGTAAAATAATTAAAATCGTCTTAATATTTTTAAATAATTCTTCTAACAATGTCTTGTGTAAAAATTTCACCATAACTGGGAAAAAGTGAAGGAAGTAGGTACTTGATTTGTATGATATTTATCAAACTTATATAAAATGCGTGATTATAGTACAGTGTTCGTATACAAGTAATTCAATGTACTACAAACTTTCATAGCATTACCTGCCCTCGCAAACGGGTTCTGTGCTGATTTCTACTCGATTTGTTACTAACAACTCCTTTTTGTTGTGGACGGGAATAAATTGTTGGCACCTTATTGATGGATTTTCTAAAAAAAAATATATTATTTTATGTACTTACAAAACTAATGACTTGTAAAACACTAATGATCTAAATTAACCAAAATCATGAATGCTGACGTTGTTGTTCTTCTGTTTTTCTCAAGTTCAAAATTTGTTTGTCAAATAGATTGGACCAGACAGTCTTTTGTTTCACATTTAAATCGATCACGAATAATACAAATGAAGAATAATATATTGAAACATGTTCCAAGCAGTTGAAGCGTTCATATCTATTTTAGATATGCTTACGGATCGCAAATTGAACGGTTAACATCAATACAGTCGATTACTTATGACTTTAGCGAGTCATCATTCAGTCTATTTACGAAAAAATATAAATAGAATAAGCAGTAAATATGTTCATATATATAAATATAATTTCTGGCTAAAGCTAGAGTTAGCTTTTTTTATTAATTAACCAACATTTATAATTTGTCTAATGTCATTTTTACTGGTAAATATTCATATAATGATGTCAACAGACTTCGATGATCACAACGGTGTTCCCGCCACTCGATTAGCTCCCTCGCTTTAAAAAAATGGATTATAATATCAAAAATTTATACAATTCACTTTCAAACAATCATTTCAATAGATATACTTTTTTTTAATGACTTGACTGACTACTTTTTTATAAACACATTACCCAATATATTATAATACACACGTACAAGTTTCAAGTTCACGATCTTCGCAATGACCGCTTAAATTCTCAGGCTTTCACGTAACCTAGTATGTATTATGAAACCTGGACTTCACTTTTACTTCCAGACTACTGAGAAAGTACATGATTTCGGTGAGTTTTTTCATCGACGTACAGCCTCCTGAGGGGTAGCGGAGGGGTATTTAAGGTAATAACATTCGCGCCGGCGCACAGTCACAGTACAGACAGCTCACAATGTGGAGGACTTGCGCGGTCTTTGCAATCATCGCCGCGTGCGTCGCGCTCCCCGCACAAGACACAGGCCCCACAATAAATGATACGGAAAGCATCGGCGAATGCCTCAAGAAAGAATCAACATCATGTTTAAAATATAAATTCTTCTCGTATCTAGACAAAGTGATCGGACAAAAGGAAACCTTCCCGTTATCAGATGGAGTTACAGTTGTAAGGGCTAATGATGCGCCCGTGGATTTCGGAGCGCCAAGATCGTTAGATCCGGTTTCAAGGTTGAAAAGATATTTGGAAACTCACGCTATTCGTGTTGAAGTCAAAGGTTCGGATGTCATCGACGCGGTTTCCAGTGCAGGACGTGCCTTTGAAGATACAGTGTCGAGTTTAACAGAAGACAATGATGTTACGGAAGAAGGAAGAGGGAAGAAGAAGAAAGCTGCTAAAATCTTCGGCCCGTTGATCGCCGCTGTGGTGTTGAAGATGATGGCTATATTGCCTTTGGCGCTAGGAGCGATTGCGTTGATAGCAGGGAAGGCGTTGTTAATAGGAAAACTGGCATTAGTCCTGTCCGCAGTTATAGGATTGAAGAAATTGCTATCACAACAGAAGCATGTGACATACGAGGTGATTGCTCATCCACATCATACATCCAGTCACACGTCGAGTCATGATTATGGCGGTGCGAGTGGCTACGGAGGTGATACTGGTGGTTACAGTAGCGGTGGAGGTCACGCAAGCGGATGGGGACGTTCCATAGAATCTCAAAGCTTGGCATATTCCGCGCAAAAACCTCAATAGCTCGCCCCAGTTCAATGACCTCGTTCCCGTGACGATTTCTCTACGACCTCTTCATGTTGAATTATTTATTGTTCGTTGTGTGAATGTGATGGATACATTTTATTTATTTTGACTGATTATTTAAGCTTTCAATTATCTGCCATTGATAGCGCAAGTCACTATTCTCTTCTTAGTATGCCTTATAGGCATTTTGTATTTATATTTATGTATTATATACGCCTAAGATTATGTAAAATTATATAATATTTGATTATGTATTATAGTAATAGCGTCTATATGGTTTCCTGGACCAGTACTTGGCTTTAATTTTTTAAGTACATTTTAAGTTTATTATATTAAGACTTATTTATTATTATGTAAAGCTACAATTATTTATGTATTATTTCTTATATACCTTTTCCACGGGTTGTATACGCAAAGATATATATATATATATATGTTAAATACTTTACTTTTTTTGTAAGTATTTTTGTTGCATTACTTAATGTTATTAAATTGTTCGCATTTTATTTTTTTGTTGTACAAATTGATGTTATTAAATTATTAATTCATGTTGTGCATTTTAATTGCGCTATCCATATGATAATTAACGTCATTAGTTTTTACCCATTTTAAAATTCCGAGAACAGATATTCGTGAAATTTGACACAGTTTATGTATGAGAAGAATGCACGAAGATAGTTTTAATTTAAAAAAAATTAAAAAAATCTTCATACTTCGAAAAATGAGAGACTAATCTTATTAATATTGTAAATGCGAAAGTTTAGATGGATGGATGTTTGTTAGAAGGTATCTCGACGGATCTTAATGAAGTTTGGCACACATGTAGAACATAGTCTGGAAGAACACATAGGCTACTTATGTAGTTACTTATGACGAAGTCTTTAATAACGCATACAATAAACAGTATTTATTTTATTAAAGTTCTACACAATTACAACATTCGACACTAAACACGATTATGACTAAAGATAGACATTACCAACATATATTTATGTTTATCTAGCTATAATCGTAGATAGCTCATATATATCCCACCGATGGGCTCGAAGCCTCCCCACGTTATAGGCCATAGTCAACCACGCTGGGCCAGTCTGGGTTGACTTCACACACAATTTTAAATTTTTTCGTGGTTTTCCTTCATCGTAAGAGCGTTGGATAAATTTACATAAGAAATTTTAAAATCCAAAGATATATCGGTATACGGCGGGGATTGAACCTGGACATTTAGTTAGGTCCAGTGCGTTCAAACGCATAACAAATAAGCCACCGATGATCTTTCTTACATTCTCTTTTTACTAAAATTGTCTACCTAACTACTTAGTTCATTTAATTTACCCAATTTCAATAAATTTGCATATAAACAGCGTCTAATTAACGTGCACTTGTTGTAAGATAGAGAGACTTGATAATCTGAAAGTAATTTTTACATGTTACCATTAATCTATATTCTAACACAACTTGATAAATGGTAAAGTTATAAAAGATAAGCCTACATCTATATAATTAATAAAACTAGAGTGTCTGTAGGTAACATAAAAAACCTATATTCTATGTTTTCCCTTCATTATAAAGCCGTAAATATTTTCTTGAAATTATCTTTACGAGTAGCTAGTTTTTAAAGAGTAAAATGGAAAGAGAAGTAAAATTGAGCGTAACATAATAAACCTTCTCCATAGTTTAGATACTTATCTAATTTCTACCAAGTTATTGATTAGCACTTAATAATAATTATCTTAATCAAAACGGATTTTTAGGCTAGAGTAAGAAGTAGACCTAGTCTGGTGGTCTGTCGTCTCTTCTGATGACGGAACTCGGCGACAGGAATCGCTTTAAACAATTCCGCTTAACAATAGATAGTTGCTATTATTAGTATTAAAACTGCCTTACTTAATTTCATGCTAATAATTTTGCTGTCAGCAATTACAGCGTTACTTATTTGTAACTTGGTGCGTCACTTTACGCTAACTTAAGTACAATATTGCTGGCCAACGTAAGTCGAATGGGAAATCTTAATGCATTATCTAGAAACTCGGCTTGTTTATCTGATAGCGGAGACATCCGGTGCAGTAAACTACATTCGCATTTAAAGTTAAAGCAATGTTTTTATACAATAACTACTAGGTTTAATTGATGTTTTTCTATTTTGTTTTTGGAACGAAGTTCCTTATCGCGCGTTGTGAAAGGGGGCTAGACGGAAAAAATTCTTACGAAAAGTTGTCACGACACTTTTTGCTATAGTAAGTATGTTAACGACGAATTAGCGCTACTTCACCATGGCAACGACGTGACAATATAAAACGAAAATTCATAGAAATAAAATGTACTTCTTGTGAAGACTTAAGTTTTTTATTCATAGAATAAACATTGGTTCCTTCACTAATTAATTGAAAGGAACTTCGTTCCATCCGGGTGTCCGTTGACACCTCTCAAGTTTTTTTTACTATACTATCTACCAGACTCTATTGTAAATCATGCTTAATCCAAGCTTATAAATATAATATGTATGTATTTCTAATAGCTCCATGATATATTTTGTAAGAAAGTTCAAGATCATTTCAAATGTAGAAAAAAAAAATGTTTTATGAATAAAGTCCCTAATTTTCGCAACAAGTTTTGAAGCTATATTCAAAATCTACTAGTCTTCTACTTATTTAAAAAAAAAATGGGACCCATCTGCAAGCACTTCCTATCGATTAAAATAATTTTTATCAAAATCGGACCACCAGGGGCGGAGATTCGCAGTAACACACATAAAAAAAAAACAGTCGAATTGATAACCTCCTTCTTTTTGAAGTCGACTAATAATTCTGTCTATCACAAAGGTTATCTTTATTTACAATCTCTAAATATATTTATTAATCGTTCCCATACATACACTTGAACTAAACAGAGCTTTCCTTATTTCCAGGTCGTCAGTTTGCCCTCTAGCTGTTAGAGAAAGGTAAGTTAGTGAAATCATCACATCCGTTTTATGGCATTTTATGAAAAGTAAAATTTACGACTTGTGTGGATCTCAAGTGTCAACTTGCGGTCATCAATTTATAGTCAGGTAGTTTATCATACCGTGGGTCTCCATTACATTTGTTATTCCTCTCTTTTCCTTTTTAAAAAAGATAGATTACAAGGTACCGATGTTTTGGCAGTGGGAGTCAATGGTTACGAACTCTCTTGTGACTCATACTATCTTTATACAGTTAGGTTAGTTTTTTTTTTAATTTGTTACATAGCAAATTATTCAGCTGCCCTCCGTACTAGTATAAAACTGTATTACGGCAGGGCAGTGCGGCCAGTTTAATGTGGGTAACTCTTACGAATAATATGGTTAATTTATGTTACGAAATAATTCAAAGTTCCAATAACATACAAGCCCAGAAATTATCTTTGAATCAATACTTCTTATAAAGGGAGTAATAAGTCCAGCAGTAGGCAGACAAGGGCTGACGATGATGATGATGATCACGATGATGAACACTACCTATACAATACACTATACTTATTCCCTTCCATGCGTATTATCAGCATAATTTTAAACTTCATAAAAACATAGGAATAAAAATTCCTATAATAAAAATAGGTAACTAGAACGCTATTCAAACTTTGTCGCGGTTCGCACTTCGGCAACATACGCTAGAAAAAAAAATTAGGTATCGTTGAAATAAAAAGAATTTAGGGGCCACGCTTTACGCACGTTATCCATCACCTGACTTCAACCAGTGAAGCTCACAAAAATCATAGAGTTTAATCTTGTACCTTACGTGACTTTCGTTCAAGTTGTGATCGCATAGAATAGAAAACGTTATATTCTTAAAGGAGGGCAGAAAAGCTGGGACATTACTCCACTATTTATGGTAGACTAAGAGAAATCATTAATTTCACTCCAGAGATGTACTTTAAAAAAAAATTAATTAGAGTATAACATAACGAATGTTTATCTTTAAAATTTTATTTGTCAAATTCAAGTCATTATCTTTTGATTTGTAACGTACATAATATGTAGCGTGTTACTTGAACCAATGAGTGAAACTTGGTAAAATAAAAAAAAAAACGGTTACGCCATCTTGTATACGAAACGAACAATAAAACAAACTCGTAGCGTATACCATACTGTGAGATTTAATGAACGAAACCATACTGAGATGTGTTGATTCTTTTCATTCATACACTTTTATTTCACACCAATGTGTGAACAGAATTATGTAAAAATGGTTACTAAATTCTGAGATTTATTCCACTGTTTCATATTTTTATTTCATAATATCACACTTATAAGATCAAGCGAAATTTAATGTTCTATTAGCTAGAATCTAATACGTTAATTTAGACTATATTTGATTCATTCATCAGAATAAGCGTATAAACTAAATAACTGATGTATAAAAAAATTCTTTCGTCAACTTATTAACAATAGCAGTACTGTAACCAATATAAAGTTCATTGTCGCGACGCCAGCGCTCGTTTCCTTTCACGGTGATACCTTGAACTTACTTCGACGTTCATTCATAAGCTTACCACGTATTCAAAAGTAAACAAAAACGACCATGAACGTAGTTTAACATATTTCTTGTAGATGGCGCTGTATTTCGTAATATCTTGAATTTTTTTACATTTGATTTTCTTAAAGTTTGAGAGATAGAGAAACAGGGGAAAGTAAATAGAAAGAAAATCTCTGCCATTTCTGCCAGTTTTCCTTTATTAAACTTCTCTTACATATAAAACCAAATACTGGGGGAAAATAACCTGTTAGCTGTTCTAGTGCACTAAGATTTCTACGTCGCCCTCTTTTTTTTACATTGAATTTTGGACGTTAAGGATCACAGGGTGTGAGACAGTGTAATTCGTAGATAATTGTTCTAACGCCGACCCTGCTGTGATAAATTTTCAATAATGACTTTTGTGGAATTTATTATTAAACTAATTAAAGTTTCACTACATATTTAAGAAAATTACTAGAAAGAAAAAATTCTAGTTGTCAAGTGCTAAAACATATTTGATTACAAGTGTATTAGCAAATCTATGAGAAATGTACTGATCTATCGTTCTTTTAATTTTAAGGTACATATATAGAAATTATCGTAAACTTTATAACAATTAGGACAGAATAAACTCTAAGCATACATTAAGTTTAAAATAATTAACCATACCACACGCAATAATTAGCCTTAACCTTACTAATATTTGAATACAAAAGTTTAGATGTTTGGACTGACATTTATTGGAAGGTCTTTCCACAACGGGAGGATCTCGCTGAAATTTGACATATAGAACATAGTCTGGAAAAACACATAGGCTACTAGTAAAGTTTTTTTTTATTCCGCGGTATCTGAGTCGCGATGACGAATAGTTTTGATATAAAGTGGAGTATAATTTAAGAACTTTTTTCAAATTATGCGTTAGTTTTAAATATTAGTTATTTATACTGTGGTTTACTAAAGGATGATGACTTGTATGAATTGGATATTTTACCTTATCAGTATGCATGAGTCGAGTTAACCGTTGACTTGGTAGTTAAGTTAGGCGCGGCTAATCTGGTTTATTGTAGGTTACCGTGTTTTGTTAGGAATTTCTATAAGTAACACAAAATGTATTTGGTTTTTTTTTCACATTAAAAATAATGAATTGAAAATGATAACTTTGTACCTAATTCTTTAGAAGTCCATGTTTATTCCTCTTTTTTTTTGCATTGCCTTTGTTGACGTCAATATAGGAAGCTGTATTTTCGAAGTTTAACTTCATTAAGAAGAAATTTCGATCTCGCTTTACTTGTGAACATATCCAAGGTTAAACGTCAATGGCTTACACAAATTTTACTCCAAACTTCAGACGCTTTAAGTTCGCAATAATTAATGTAATTTTTTTATTGATAAAAAATACCTTTGTTATTTTCGTAATTTGTTTGATAAATATTTTTGGAACGAAGTTCCTTATCGCGCGTTGTGAAAGGGGGCTAGACGGAAAAATTCTTACGAAAAGTTGTCACGACACTTTTGCTATAGTAAGTATGTTAACGACGAATGAGCGCTACTTCACCATGGCAACGACGTGACAATATAAAACGAAAATTCATAGAAATAAAATGTACTTCTTGTGAAGACTTAAGTTTTTTATTCATAGAATAAACATTGGTTCTTTCACTAATTAATCGAAAGGAACTTCGTTCCATCCGGGTGTCCCTTGACACCTCTCAAATTTTTTTTTTTTTTATTTAATTTACAGACCGCGATGGTCATTTCATTTCTTGTACACTACATTTCGTTTCGGGAACCCTGGTATATAAAGAAGTGAACCTGAGCTAAGCTAAGCGATTGAGGTTTATCACTTTTGTAAATATATTAAATGGGAACGCATACCTAGACCTACGGCCTTGCATCTAGGTCACACTTAGTATGATGCAACGAAAGGCCTTAAACGAAGAATTCACTTTCTCACATTCTCAAACCTATATTGTATTGAAAATTCACAATCGAATAAAGAATAGCATCGAATTATCGAGTACTCTTTTAATATAAGATTATTATTAGAGATTGTAAATATTCTAAATTCAAAATTTTATTTCGTTCCTTAAAATGTAAATACACTTAGTAATCTTACTAATATTATAAATGCGAATGTTTTGTTGAATGGATATTTGTTTGAAGGTATTTTCGGAACGGCTCAATGGATCATGGTGAAATTTGACACAGATGTAGAACATAGTTTGGAAGAACACATAGGCTACTAATTATGTTTTTTTTTTAATTCCACGCACAAGAAGTCGCGGATGACAGCTAGTATTAAAATATTATCCACAATTAAACATAAATCTAGAAATTGCTAGACGCATTTTTATATTGAGAATGTAAAATATTTTATGTTTTTCACATAGAATTTATTATCATCTGGCGGCAATGATATTGAACTGTGGGAATAGCATGAATATTTGTAACAATCGTATCGACATCGAGATTATTATTTTTTTTAACTTAGTAAGATGGCGAAAGCTTCTTGACCTTTGGCAGGTGAAAACTTTCTCGCCTTTGGCTGTTCATTACGATTGACACTTGACCTTATAATATGTTCATGAGCGCAAGAATTTCTCTTAGAATCGTATACAATTTCGCGATTAATAGCGATGCATATTATTCGTTTTATGTTAATACTAGCTGTCGCCCGCGACACCGTACGCATGGTGAATAAATATAAAGTAGCTTATGTACTCTTCCAGACTATATTCTATATTTTATCAAATTTCATAGAGATCCGTTAGCCGTTTTGGAGATATCTTCCTTATCTCGTAGGATATCTTCAAACATCCATCCATACATCCACCCACCGATTTAAACATTCGTATTTATAATGTAAGTAGGATTTATCACTTTTGCGGTCTCTATCTTGATTAAATCGTATTAAAATGAGGTAAGTTTTATTTATGTAACATTTTGTAAACCATATTCCAAAACCTATAGTAAGTAGGCAATTATTTTTTTTCAGAGTTATTGATCTTTCCATGTAACACTTTAATTAGGCAGCTGTAATAAATGTAGAGTCCCTTATTTGTTAACAAATTGAAATCTGCACTAAGGAATTGTTTAATTGATCAATAAATTTCTCTGAGTATGGAAATAAGATTTCAAAATAGTTATAACTTTTCTTATGTACATTTTATTTCAAGTTACATATTTACCGCCAATTAAGGTTTCACGGTAGAAGTCAAACGAAACGAAAACGAAAAAAAAAACAAAGATTTTTTTTTTAAATATGTATTTTTTGATATTTAAATGACTTTAGTTATTATGTTAATTTAATAAAAAATATAATTTATGAATGTTTATTGATATATGAATTATTTATAATAGTTAATTTGAAAAGTGAAAGCGAAGTTATAAATTGGAAGAGCATCACCATTTAATATACATATATATAATAAATATTTATATAAATACATAATAGCGCATAAATATTTTATATTGATAAATGAAGATGCAAAAAAAATATTTTACATAAATAATCGTACGAAGCATATTTACAAAAGGCATAAATAATAATGAAATCAAAACAAAAAACAAGTGAATGTAAAAACAAAAACAGATCTAACAAAAATTAAAGCTAATAAAAAAAACTTAAAATAATTAACATTTTGTACTAAATAATAAAACAGGTACAATGTAGTAATTAAGCTTTTGATGATGCAGAAGAACAGTTAAGTTACAGTTTCGTTAAATAATTTAAATAAATTATTAAATAACAATAAATTAATTCTCAACGTTTGAGGTCCGTTAGACTTAGTACCTAATAATTTGGAATGTCTTAGGTTTAGTTGGAGTAAGCACTGTAGGCTAGATTCTGTGCATCTTGAGACGACCTTCCCCAACCGCCATGACCGCTGCCATGACTGAAGTGTTCATCATGATGGGGATGGGCAACCACTTCGTAGCTCTCGTGATGTTCGTTCTTAGACAACAGTTTCTTAAGTAACAGAAGAGCGGATGCAAGTAACGCTGCTTTAGCCAGCATTAACCCCTTGACTGCCGCAAAGGCGATGATGCCGAGGAAGAGTGGGATAAGAGATTGGATTTTTAACTGCAGAAGGGCAAAGATGGGAAGGAGCTGTTTCAACTTCTTCTTCTTACCACGGCCTGAAAGAAGGACAAAATTACGTTACTTTAAAAAAATATAAAAGAATAGCAGTAGCCCGGGACTTCGTTCTCACGGCATTAAATTTAGCCAATGTCACCCAGGTATAGTGTAACTTCCCAACAATGAAAAAAAAAAATTGAGAAATGGGAATATCGACATAGACTAGAAGCTACGACCAAACCAAACCACTCTTACAACCATTAAGTGGACAAAAAGCAGACCCTTGGTACTCCGTTGTAATCCCTAATGTTTGTTGATTTGGTATTCAAATGAACACTGAAGGACTGTTTAAATAACCATCAATTAAATGAGAGTGGCTTTAACATACATACTTTTATAACCTATGTAAACTTAAAATCATTCAAGGAGATTTATAAATGATTTGTAAAAAAAAACTCTTTAGTGAAGATGCAAATTAAATAAAAAAGTAGAATAAAAGAAAGTTATTTTAAGTTAACATTGTCAAGATTTAATTCAAAAGCGATACGTATAGTCGACTTGTTAATTTCTAATTCCGATTACTAATTTGAATATAAGAAAATGCAATTCGAATTTCAAAAGACAAACGTCAACTGAAATTTAAACAGATCAATTGAAATTCACAATGTTACGTCCAGTTTGCATAACAACCTCGTTTATCTAGAAAGCTGCATCGATTACCGAGCGTTACAATTCGAAAGCTTTCCAAGCCTACCATATTTCGTCTGAGATATCGCCTCAAGCGACTTTTACCTACTACAGAAAGAGCGGAAATCTCAAACTAGTTACATAGTCCCACATAGAGCAAAAACTAGATGTAGGTACCGCTTTCGACTATAATGAGTCGTGTTAATAGGTTAGAGAAACCCTCATGATTAGATTTCTATATACATCTTCTAGTCTTGATTACTGATATGAACTTTGTATAAGAAAATCTCAGAATTTCTTAACATTGTTTAACATGCAATGTACATTTAAGTCCAGTCAAAGAATTTAATTCCCTTCCCACTTAGAATCTAATATCATACAGCAAACTATCATCAGAACTATAATTTAGGTTGTAAGGATAGGTTGATATGATTAGTTTTCGACCTAATTGTGAGCGTTTAAATACAGTTTGCAGAAATGGGTAGGAAATAAATTTCCCCTACTGTTCAAATTAAATTACAATGAAAAAGAACTTTCTATTTTAAAGGTTTATGTGGCAGGTTGAAGTGTTAATATTCAACGTGGGTGTTATGACCATCAGAAATAATATACAAGTGCGTTTACATAATGCTGGCAGTTAACATTTAGTGTATAGTTGAGGACGTTTATTTGCGTTTCTGAGAAAATGGGGTCGAAAATTAGTCCATACCAAAAACCATACTTCCGCAGAGGATAATCGGCCCAAATGGGAAGTGAACTACGCTTTGACTTTTAAAAATCAAATTTCTAGCAAATGTAAGTTGAATTTTAATATTATTTTATAACTGATAATACAACCATAGGTTGGATTCAAAACTATTTCATCTCAGTCCATACATTTTTCTATGATCGATCGGCACTAAGTTAATCTACGAGTGTACACTATATTTAACTTGATTTTACAATCGAATCCACTATAATCATACCATTATTGATTAGATATTGGTGTACATCAATATAGCAACGCTTATCAAGATATAATGAATCAGTTTTACTTTGCTGTGTAATTTTACAATGGACTTTTTATCAAAACTTTATTCTGATATTTTTTGTGTATTAAACTAGGAGTTATCGTTGGTTTCTGCTACCAAAATCTTTATATAAATCATATCTTTCATTCCTGTTTTTATCTTTCACAGAAAACAGATACAAACATTTTTTAAACGGAGATTTTTGTCTCAGAAATCCACGGTAATAAATTTTTACTACCTATTATTTAGTTTCAATTGTCCCGATGTTTGTCATCAAATTAAAAAAAAAATTGATTCACTTCCCGATTACTGAATGAACTGGAATTTTGCGTACATTTATAAATCGAGTGATAACGTAATATTAGTATGATATAGTTCTATCTGACAATGGAGCTGGAAGATGGAGCTTTACATTCTATTTGAAAACAAAAGAGATAACAATCTTTTCTAATGTAAATAACAAGATAATCAAATAATAAAGAACTCTATGTCATCTATCAAGCTAGCATTTAATAAAATTTTCACTTAAGAAAACTAACCTGTTTTTTTTTCACAAAACATTAACTTGATTGACGGATTTGTGCTAAAAGATAACGTAATAAAATATTACGTAATTAAAAATGCGATAGTAAAAACAAAGAAACATTTTATAAAGTGTGTTACAGATAAGAATGAATTAAATGTTCACTTTCATTTTGTTTACATTATCTAGCTAACCGTAGGTTTTCACTGCCGAAACACTTGCAGAAACATTTTTGATATCTCTGTTCTTTCAAAGAGTTAGTATTACCCATATGTCCGATGTAATTAGTATACATACTATACAAAATGTATCAGTGAATTTTAAATATGTTTCCATTTAATATGTATGCTGTTGGCGTGATTAAATAAATAAATAAATAAAGAGATGAAAATGGATGGATGTTTTTCTAAGTGTGTTTTTTGACAGTGTAAAGTTAAATAACAATCTTAGCTACACTCTTATTGTTTCGTAATAAAATTAATTGATTATTAAAAAAAAGAAAGTCGCTGTATTCTAACGGATAATGAGTTACTCTAAGAATTATATCCAATTAAAAGCGCCAAAGATGACTTTCACGATCGTGTTAAACTAATTCAGTGAACATAAATAATTATAATTAATTGAAACTCTACTTGATAAAAATCTAGTAATGCAATAGAGTGCGAAAAACATTAAACTTTATAGACAGGACAATACGAATCAAAACCTAATTCATTCCTTGTTACAATTTGTCTAGTTTGAAATACATTTAAAGTATCCTATCCTGCCCTTATCCTTATAGAGGGTCGGCTCAGTATACATCTCTATCAGCCATCTTATCTTAATTTTATGAATTTTGACGTACATTTAAAGTATACATATATAATTAAAATGTTTGTATTGAAAAGTTTTTTTATGTCCGCTCTATAACTTTTTAATTTGAACCTCTTTGTAAAGAACACTTAATGGATGTCTGGGGAATATACATTGTCCTATAGCTAGAAATAATTTAAAATCTTAAGGAGTCTAAATACTTAAGGAGAGCATTTGTTAAAATGATTTAAAAAAATACGAAGAATTTGAGAATTACGGAATGTATATAAAATTATTCAATCTGCAAATAGTGATCTAAAATAATTATACTATTTTTGGACTATTAAAAATTAGACGTAAAATTCTTCAAATGTTTGTAGTTAAAGGATGCTCAAAGCTGTGTATGTATAGACAAAAATAACTAGAAATATTTACAGCATTCTATAAAAATCTATAATTAATTCAGTATAAAAATTATAGGTCGCTGAGCTAATGCTTAAGCCTAAAACACATTTAAAATGATAGATTTAGTTATGAAAGTCTAGTTCATTTATCAAGGCATTTTGTTTAATTTGCGCTGTGATTTAGATAATATCGTGCTAAGTGTAAAGTGTGTATAATCGTGTAAAGAGATAAATTAGTAGACAAAATTTCCTACAAGACTGTTTTTAGACGTTGAATAAAATATTTATAAAAATCTCGATAACTGACCTTCCTCAAGTGACCTCTTCACGTCTTCGACCGCTCCCTTCGGTACTCTCAATTGTATGACATGGTTTTCGAAAAAGTCAAGGGCGGTGTCTATAAGTCTGCCCTCTACTTGATTCTCTCTGGCCCTTGGTTCCTCGGATAAGGGTTCAAATGACCGCGCCGACCTTGAAGATCCAGTTCCAATTAGGCTGATCCCATCAGTGATGCTTACTTCTCTAGCCGCTGCCAAATTCTCGGCGTATTTGAGTGCTCGTTCCTGTTATGGAAAATTTAATTAATATATTTTAGTCTATGTTATAAATGTACAACTTATTCTATAGATGTGTTGCAGAAAAATTTATTTAATTTTTTTTTTATAATGATAGTTACACTTTGAATAGTGTAATTGTTTTTAGAAATTAAGTACGTTACAATGGTCTACAAAACCATTTAAAAACATGTTACATGCACTTTGTTCCGATTTGTAGGTCAAAAGCTACTTATTCCGGACAATGGATCCATTGTTAAACACTTCACTATCACACACCTTGAGGCACAAAGAAACATCTTCTTCGGCACAATTCTTCACCACACCGATGACTGAACCAACGACATCTTCATCACCGGTCGGTTTCGCGGCTGTCACACCTAAACACACGAGTGCTAGAAGGATCGCCTTCATTGTATCTATTCCGTAGCGATGTTACAGAGTGTAAAGCCTGGAGTGTTCGATGTTGTTTTTATTGGACGTATCCCCACTGCGGATCTGTTCCCGCCGAATTGCGTACGCGCGTAGAGTACTGAAGGGAGAGGTGTATGCAGTACAATTGTAGAGTACGCACGACTACGACTACATTATTGCTCTATGCATGATACGATAAACAATGTTTGAACACTGGATTTAATTTTAATTAAAATTAAAACATTTCTTGTTGTGATTTTAAAAATTAGTATTTTAGTTTATATATTCTAGAATAAAACTTAGAACACTTTCGTGTTAGGGGAAAGTTTTGTTTTAGAAATAAGATTTTAATGATTTCATTTTATAATCATGAAAGTATAACATGAGCTAGATTAGAATAGTTCAATTTATAAAATGCACGAATATTTGTGACAATCGCCATCGTATCATCATCGTCGATTATATCAAAATTAGTATGAGATTTTGGTGTATTCCACCCTATAAGGGTGTTGAACGAATTTTAATTTATTTGTTATAACATTATCCTGGAGGTGTTTGCGAATCGCGTGGATAGCCCATTGTGGAAGCACTGAGTTAATGCCCATTTGCTGTTATAAAATATATTGTATGCATAAGTTACTGTTTTAGATATAAGTTATTACTAACATAGTTTTAAGTAAAAAACTGTACTAACAATTAATGGATGTCTATCTGAAATAAATAAATTATTATTATTATTTTATAAATTTTGTCGATGACGATACGATGGAAATTGTCACCAATAATCGTGCTAGGTCCCACTGAATTTATTATAAATATTGTATTGTCAGCAAAGTGTTGCACATTTAAATATTTTCAGAATAGTACGGAAGATTTTAAATATTATGATGTACTAAGTACGCATGTTTGTCGATATGTTTATTAGGTAGAGTTATGTACTCTAACTGTATTGTATATAAAATATAGTTAGACAATGTTTAGTTCAACACGTGTTTTAACCCTTTGAAGCACTGTCTAAGTTCTAGATACGTAAGGCCCTAAGGATATAATTAGTCAACGAATTGTAAAAATTTTGACACCGTACCATTTTTTGGCTGTTACATCACTATTTGGCTTGAAAAGGCATTTACAACTTCACCTAATTTGAGGTGGCTTGGCATGACAGAGCCGGCGCCCTATTTGTATTCTACATTATTTATATTTTATACAAAAATGGTCTTATTAGGAGGTAATTCAGGTACAATGCAACTTTACTAAAGTCTAAGCAACATTCATATATAAATGCAAATCCGTTCCGATGTGAAATGCACCGCCAACTAGTGAAATTACACTAACTAGACTAGGTTGATGCCTCAAGGCTTTAAACTTAATGACGCAGGATTTAATTTTCAATTACTATAATTTCCATATTATAAATATCTTGTTTAGTAAGTTTGTAAAAGACGTTTGTATCTTTTTACAGATGTTTCGGCACTGTTTGGTTAATAAAGTTAAATGACACAATTTTTTTACAACATAAAAATCTTAAAACTCTATAATGAATTATGTTATCATAAGTTTTCACAGTTCAAGACACCGGATATATAGACGTGAGTGTTTTAGCCGTTTCTATATAAGTTAGTTCAAGACTCGTATTAAATTATATAGACATCCGTATCATTACTCAGGAATTCGCCGAAATAGCGAAGTGACCGCTGCTCATAGACATCCGCATTTGTAGATGTGTTGCCTACCTTTAATCAACAGAGGAAGTAACGTACAGAAAGAGGATATTTCGCCTAAGTGACCCTTAACCCTCCAAATCTATTCTTCCCTTCTTTCCTTTTTATAAAATGGGACTAAAATTAGGCCTCCGATATGTACACTTATCAGACTGTACGCGGAATTATTTCCATTTCATCCCTGTCTTCTGTGTGGTCTTGGTATTGCATCGGTGGACCCATTCGTGCAACTGATGTTTTTTGCGGGCTCTACCACTATTAACTCTCAGTGACATTGATACTATCCAGTTTAGATCCGGTATATTTTACGTCATTATGCAATCTTACGCATATGTCTATCTTTTTGATTAAATTAAATCGCGTATAATAACCGTAACGTTATGGCTGGATTAATGTTAGCGAGAATAGTTTCTTTGTTTTACGTTTGCGTGAAAATTGTTTAAACTGATTATAATCTTTTGCAAATAAATTCAAATTATATCTTACTTCTTACTAATATTGTAAATAAGAGAAAGTTTACATGTATGGTTGGATGGATGTTTGTTAGAAGTTATCTCCGGAACGGCTCAACGGATCCTGATGAAAGGCACAGATGTAAAACATAGTCTGGAACACATAGGTTACTTATTCCGTTATTGTTTTAACTCCGCGCGGACGGAGTCGAGGGCGACAGGTAGCATTATTATAATTATCATTATTTATAGAACGAATGGTTTAAAGTTCTATATTAATTCTTATTTTGTTAAGAAACATAGCGATGTTTCGTGATAGATACTCAATCTATAATAAAAAAATATAATAATATAAGTATTATATAACTGATTGAAAAACGTAAAAACAAAAGTAATTTGAGACCTACCACGCTTTGTAGACATATATGTTCCTAGACTGTGACCCTAAAATTTAAATCTGCTTAGTAAAAAATTTATTTAAACCTAATCTATAAAAGGTAGTTGCAGTTGTTAAAATAAGCAATTCAAAGTCTGTTTTTTCGTAAATCCGTATTTGTTCTGGGTGATCTACGAAACGGCTGGATCGATTTTGTCGGGACTAGGACTGGAAGGTAGCTGATGTGTGGGGGAGTAACACACCGTAGGTTTCTGAGTACAAAATTCCCGTTGAAAACATATTGTCATCTCTTTGTTTGTCAATGATATGGAAAAAAGGGACAATGTGTTTGATAGAGGAAATTTTGGTCTCAGAAACCAACAGTTACAATTTTTTAATTTTGCGCTGACGAAGTCGCGGGCCACTGCTAGTGTCAAGTGTCAACAGTAGAGTTCTACGGTGTCATTAACATATTCACGAATCCACTTATTCTCAAGTCACGAGTTTTTTACACTCAAGTAAAGAACTAAGCATGTGTTATATACTTAATTGTTTAGTTTCTAATGTTATATAACTTGCGTGAATTCGCATCGTAACACGTTTTACGGCTAACAAATTTCTATTTTAGTTTTGCTAAGTCATCGTATATGAGTTTTACAATGCATTTATTTTTTATATATAAACTCATTTCTTTTTATATCTAGTTATATACTAGCAGTAGCCCGCGACTCCGTCCGCACGAATTAAAAAAAAATATAAATATAACCTATGTCACCTGGGTATAGTGTAACTTCCCAACACTGAAGGAAATTTTCAAACTGGATCAATAGTTAAGGAGCCAATTCTATGCAAGGATACAAAGAAACAGTTAAATCTTTCTTCTACATAATATTAGTATAGATTAGTAGAAAATAAAAGAACAAGCTTCATATGACCATAATAGGACATACGTTTAATATAAAAAAAACTTACAAATTAAATACCTCAATAGCCTAAGACTTTGGGATACAGCAAGTAAAGTATACGGTCATGAATTCTAAATCGCCATTCGACTATTCTTGTCAATCTTAAGAAACATGTTTTAAAATTATTTACATAATCCTAAAATAAAAAACTATAAATTATAGTGCTATGACTTATAATTATATAAAACGTACTTAAATGGACAGACAGAATGGCACGTCCATATTTGTATCAATTAATTTATAAACACAAACGAGTTAACACTGCCGAAACATGTATCAAAACATCTTACCATCTCTCTCCTTTACTATGAAAACAACAGATAGCAATCTGTAAAAGTTGTTTCATAAATGGAATCTGTAATAATCTTTGTAGGCTCGTTAGTTACCGCTTGTGGCGATAATTATATTAAGCTTTTTCATTTAATTAAAGGTTTGATAGAAACTTGTTTTCAACGATTGGATTTCTTTCATAATAACAAATTCGTGACCTTATTTTTTTCTCTAACTCTTATTATAGTGAATAATTTATTAGAATTATAGTTCGGTAGTTTGTGCTCAGATTATATTTTTACAAGGTAAACGAAATTAATAATCTTAAACAAGTGAAATTTAAATCAATCCCTTTTTATTAACGTACTAGGTGTCTCTCGCGATTCCGTCCGTCCGTTCTTCCAGACTATGTTCACATCTGTGCCAAATTTCGTCAAGATCCGTTGAGCCGTTTCGGATATACCTTCAAACAAACACCCATCCATCCATCTAAACATTCGCATTTATAATATTAGTATGATAGAAATGCCTAAACGCATACTTATCTCTCTGGGAAAAATAGAATTAAATCAGACTTGAATCTATCTTACCACATTTCCCTCGTATTTTACTAAGCTTTGCCCGGGACTTCGTACGCGTGAAATAAAAAATATAGGAATAATATACTTAGTCAATGTAGGTTTTTGATACGAAAATATTCTTTAACAATATTGTTATCTCTTTTGTCAAAGGATGACGATATGTTTCATACATTGACTAGCTTTTACCCGCGACTCCGTTCGCGCGGAATAAAAAATAGAAAACGGGGTAAAAATTATCCTATGTCCGTTTCCTGGTTCTAAGCTACCTGCCCACCAATTTTCAGTCAAATCGATTCAGCCGTTCTTGAGTTATAAATAGTGTAACTAACACGACTTACTTTTATATATATAGATAGATTTTGGTTTCAGAAACTAACGTTTAGTTTTCTAATGGCAAAAGAATTTTTGAAATCGGTTCAGTAAAATTAGAGTTTAACTAGATTCACTTTATAAAAAAAAAAACATTCTTAACAGATTCAGAATGTTCTTAATATAAGAAAAATCAATATAGTATTGTTTTCGCTTGATTCACTTAGTAAAAAATATTACGGAATACCACAAGTCTTACTTAATAAGTTCCAACGTAATTTTAATATTGCATCCGTTAAATACTTTCTTCATAATATGAACGATATGATCACGCAAAATGTCGTTCGTTCGATAATTTAGCGAGTAATAAAAAAAAACTTTCATTCGTATACTACAATTAGCAACACATCTGGTCCACGTTATAAAGTAATAAATTTGATCGAACCGTGAGAAGACGTTAACGAATTCACCGGAAGTTATTATTACGCGTATCGCGAAGTTTCCAGTTCCGGTATTAAATTGTACAAGAAATATTAGACTAAGCTAAGAACTTTTTATTGAGTAAATGGATATATAGGACAATGAAAGGGTCATTATGATTGTGTTAGGTTGCATTAACACAATTTTAAAATTAAACAAACCATTTGTAACAATCATCTCCTTGCCTTTTTTATATAGGATCAAAAAAATACTCTCTACGTACTCTATTCTAGTATGCTCTTGTACATATTCCATCTATAATCTCATATAGTAATATTTGTACTATTTATATAAGGGTTTTATAACAAAACCGTGAGATCTCTGACAATTCCCGTGTTCAAACTAAATGTAAAATTACGTTTCAATTGTTTCCGGACGACCTACAAAACGCAAACCGACTATTTCCACGTTAACGTTACGATTTTCCCTCACGCGCATCGCATCGTACAACGAATACATATCATCTTATTGTACGATTTGTATTATACTATTCGACATTGCAATACAAAATTGCCTATTATAGAATGAACGCTAAAGAAAGTGAACGTTAAATAGGTATATATTTGTAGGAGTATGACAATTATTTACCATTTGCAAGTTCGTTTCTTTGAAGATAACATGTGTCATGTTTCTGTCCTACGGAGGCTCGGCACAGTATGTACTACTCTTCCATATATCTCTATTAGTTGTCTTATTTGAAATCAGTCCCGAATATCCTCTTTCATATAACCTATTCTTATCTTCTTCGGTTTTTCTCTACCAAAATAGCCTTTGTTTACCCTTGTTGTGGGCTTTTAAAAACGTAGTCCTTAGTAGGACATTTAAGAAAATAATCCTTATTCTATTTTTTTATTCAAAATGTATATCTATTAAATGTGAATGTTTGGATGGATGGATGATGTTTTTAGAAGGTATCTGCAGAACGGCTCTGTAGAACATAGTCTGGAATATTGACAACAACATTAATAATGACATAGGCTACTAATTTAAAAAAAATTAATTCCGCGCGGAATGTGTCGCGTGCAACATCTAGTACGACCAAACACTATACACTTAGTAACGACAACACTGTGGACTTCGTGAATTCTGAAATGTCACCAAAAAAAAAATGTCGCAGTAATTATAAATATAAGTGAGCATTTTTTGTATGTTTTTTTAAATACTTAAAAATGAAAACAATATTATTCATATTTTAATATGCAAAGATTATAATGTTCTTCGTATAATTGATTTATTCGGATATAAATTGTAAATAAGTAATACCAATTATGTGATGTCAATGACCCCAATAGCCAGATCCAATACGTTTGCATATCACTTGCAAATCATTCGAATTGGGGCGACTTTCGCCTGAATTTTGAGACAAGTGTTATAACCACAGAGTCAACGACCGTACCATCTTGATCAGTGAATGAACACTGATATTGTGTAATATTTTTTTAATTAATTGTGAAATGGTGAAACTATATTATAACACGTAATATTAATATTCGCAATGCTTCGTAGTGTCTCTTTATGGTTTTGGACGAGAGTTATTTTTTAATAAGCTCTATATTACTTATTAGGGTTGTACAAATAATTGAAACATATGATTTAATGGTTCCGATGAATATGAATATAATATTAATATTGGATTCGAAACTTTAATCGAATAAAATATTTTAAATGTTAATTAGAAATTTTGGAATGTTAATTATTAAAATTCGAAATTCGAATTATTTGCCTCGGATTTCGAATTGAATATTAACATTCGATACGATATTCACAATTCAATTTCAAATTATTAAAATTGGAATTATTCATGTAAAGCAAATAAACTAGCAGAAAATAAGGATTTTAAAAACAAAAATGCAGTACATAATTTTCATTTCACTGACACTAAAAATAAGTAAGTCGTCGAGTAAGTTTCCATTGCCTAAAAAATCTTTAAACGGACAAAGAAAAAAGGATAAACAACAATAAAAAAGGATAAAAAGAACAAAAAAAGGATAAACAACTTCTTTGTTAAATGTATTTCAACAGTGGAAACTCGATGTTAAAGGACCTTGACCGTTACAACATCAAGCCGGATATAACAAATGAAAGTTGAATCTCCTAAATATGAGTTATGAAATAGCGTAAAAAGGAACAGTTGTAGAATGCCGCCAATCAAGATGACGATGAAATTTACGTATATCCGTTGAAATGAAAGTGAAAGTAGCCGTAGTATATTGTAGGAGTGTTCTAGGGCGTGGCTGATTTTATATAAAACTACTTGAATGAATTTAATTTTTTATTTATTCGCTAAAAAGTATTAATTAATACATCTATAATTTACCAAAATACCGAAGTGGCCGTTGCCAATCTTTATTTGAAGATGCGTTGCCTACCTTTAATCGGCAGAGGTGAGGAGTCACAGATAATGAATATTTTCCACTACCTAATCTGCATCCCCTTCTCAACGTTTTCTTATAAGGAAATGCCGTATAAGTAAAAGGTTGGAAGGGTAAGAGGACTCATCAGAGGAAACTCGGAATTTCTTCCACTTCACGCCTGTCTTTTTGCGTGGTCTTGCTTTCTAGCCGGCGCATTAGTGCAGCACATGTTGTTGTTGGCCACTAATACAAAAAAGAGTTTCATTCTTGTCCCTACAAATATGTAATTAGAAATGTACGTAGTAATTTTAAATTCAAAGACGAGGGATAATCAAAAACCTTTGATATTCCCATGTTATTAGAAAGAAAGTTAATTTCACTAAAACCTCACACCCGCTAAACAATGGCATGTGAAAAATCCAAGCTATTTCATTGTAACGTTAAGAATTTTATGACTCCCAATTTACTATTATAATAAACGTGATACTTGGTGCGATTATGCAGCTATTATTTGAATCATAAATTACCATATTTTTCATTGTCCGAGCACGTGTGAACTGGCTTTTATTTGAAAGAAAAAAAAAAAAAAAAAAAACTTCAGAATGAATTTTGTAACACGTGTTTGATGCGTGTCGGAGGCCTAATTTCTGTCCACGTTCCCCTCCTACTCTTTTCTTATAAGGAAATGATGGGAAGGCAAAGTGGATTTGATGGAGGAGGGGACGCATAACAAGAGGATTTATCCTCTTTCTGTGCGTCCTCTGTCGATTAAAGGTAGGCAACTCATCTGCAATTGCGGATATTTATGGGCGGTGAACGCTTCGCTTATTAGGCGTATTCAGGTGGCCATTTGTTCATTTGCCACCTTATGATATAAAAATATATACAGGATAACTATAATTATATTGCTGTAAAAATTTTCTTTTTTTAAAGCTGCTTTAAAAGATATTGTATATTTTTGGACAAGAAAAATATGTGATTTATTCAAATAGCACAAATACTGTTTGTCAAAATATAAAGACGTTTCTTGTGAAAAATTTATAAAATAGGTTAACAGGGGTAAGTAACAGATATTAGATAATTATTGGTTAAAGTAGTTCAGAAAAATTATCAAGCCTTAAAAATTCATCTCCAAAGTTATGTTTTTAAGCCGATCAACCACTGATCTAACTTAATAATAAACAATACTTACAACTATTTAAATACTTGCCTAATTTTATAATTCATCTAAACCTGTATTTTCAAATTTGGAATGTCATCTTTGTTTAAAATTAAGAGGTGTGTAAATAATATGTCATTGGCTCTCAAACTTTTGGTCATTATTTTTTTTTTAATGTGGATTTTTTTTTTCGTAGTTTATAGGTAAATTTTTTTTTTAAATCTACAGCAAATTATACAAAAAATTCTTTAGTACAGTGTTTTGTTTTTATTGTTACATTTATTCTTTTCGTTTGTAAACATCATAAAAAGAAGCAAGACGTAATTTTTAAAATTAGTAACCCAGACTGATCAACGGCAACTCTAGGTAACAATAAAATTAGAATAACATCACAACGAAAACTCCTGATTTTAGTCGCTTAGCAACTTATGCAATATAATGTCATTGAGATTCATCGATGACTCATGTCATTTTATTCTTAAGCTATCAAAACCAGTCGTTCGCAACCTGTGTCAAGATCATCCTGAGAAAATTCGATGACGTTCTCAGTGTAAGTACCTCTATGACATCGTATTGGGTAAGTCCTTTAGCGACTAAATTCGCTGGGTTTTGATAAATCAATTAAGTTCAAGTTAAGGTCAATTAGGACCTTAGGAGCGCAGCGCGATATTCTCAACGCGAGGATACAATATTAGTTTACACTGCCTTGTGTACGAAGGAGCTAAGACAACAAGATATTTAATTCCTTCATACATTTTAGAGTGATAAATACATTAGTTCATGTTGCTTTGATTTTTTGAATAAGAATATTTGAATTAAATGAGAACACAATACAGTTTGAGCATCACCGATGAAAAGAATCTAGTAAAGAATTAGTTGAAAGTAAAAATTAAGGTAAGAAAACGAAAGTCCGAGTGAGATCTATGTCGACTGGTTGTCATGACGATGAGATTTGAAAACTCGCACACGCCTCGTCTTTTATAACACGCGGATTAGATGTTTGTGTAATTTCGAGCATAGCTTCAAATATTTGTTCAACTTTATACTTCTTTCTTTCTTGTAGATGATAGATATCAAATACTGTTATTCGTTAAAAAGTCACCTTGTGTATTAACGTAAGTTATTAATAATTCGATTAAAAACAAAATTAACTGTTATTTTGCTTTTTATTCAAGTATTTAAGAATCAAAATGTTGAGAATCCCTTGACATCTATTATCAACCTTGTAAAAATACTTAGTATCGTTCTAACTTAAGACAAACATAAGTTACTTCGATATTGAAACTTGACAATGACCTAGGCACATAAGTCGTCAACGCTGGGTCAGTCAACGCAAGTTCTTATGCAACTTGCAACCAGATGCAACTTACCGTTGTGAAAACGTTAGTAATTTTGAAATACGCTGAAAGAAAAAAATAAGTGTTTTTTTATGTCAAACGGTGGCAAACGAGCAAACGGCCACCTGGATTCGCCGAATAAACGAGGCGACCGTTGCCCATAGACATCCGCAAATGCAGATGCATTGCCTACGTTTAATCAACGGAGAAGAAGACGCGCAGAAAGAGGATATTTCCCCTTCCTATGTCCTCTCTTCCACCGAATACACTTCACCGTCCCATTCTTTCCTAATAAGAAAAGGATGGTAAGGGAAAGAGGACTAAAATAAGGCCTCCTGCACCACACTCATCAGACGGAACGCGGAATTGCTTCAACTTCACACCTGTCTTCTGTGTGGTCGTGGTATTTCACCAGTCGACCCGGCTAATTCGTGTACCCAACAAATATTGTTATTGCGGGATCTACCACTGTTATAGTGATAATATGTAGTTATAAAATTTGTCAACAAGTTAGACTTAATACGTAAACCGTACTTATCTATCGTCGCGTCAAACAAGTGAAATGCCGCAGTTATCATAAATAACTTTTCTCATAAAAAAAAACCCGGTTAACTGCCTTCTATAATAATTTTTAGAGTCATGGAAGAGTAGGTAATAGATGGGAAAAGTCATTTAAAATTCGATTTTTAGTGGAAATATAATATACGATTGTATTTTTGAAAATAAATTTAAGAATTTTTATTTCTTTAGTAGTTAATTTTAATTGTTTAAAGCTTGCATTTGACCTCTTGTATTAAAAAATAATAGTTTTGCTGAATTTAAACGCGATAAAATATACTTAATATTAAATTAAATATATGAAGGAGTATTCTTAACATGCTTTAAGCATAGCTAGTGATTAATGAAGCGTTATTGATTATTGACATGCTTTGAAGCACACTTACAGTACAGTTAATTACTTGAAAGCCGTGGAAAATTAACTTACATATTACTAGATGATTCTAATGTGACTTTAATTTTATAGTTTAAGCTATAAATAGGCAATTAACTAAAGAATTAATTATTGAGAGTTGCCGTGATATTTTTTTTTCAAAATAGTCGAAAAAAATTTAGGAAAGGCTAATTTATTAAATTCCAAAAATAAAAACTATTTGTTTTTTATGATAACTAATTACATGCAATGTATGATTTAACAGTGGTATACGCCAGCAACCTATTTGTTACCTACTTTTTAACCGCATGAATACGTGCTTACTACGCATAATCCCTCTTGAATCAGCAGTAATCTCCAACGACTGAACGTTATAATAGAACTCGGACAATTTTTACTTAATAATTTTTTATTAATTATTTGTATTCTGTTTATTTTAAAATTTACAGCAAATTGTGCGACATGAAAAAAACTAAATAAAATACAACAAAGACGATTATTGTAAATATAATGAATGACCTTTCAAGGCATGTAATAATTAATTCTGATTTAGTTCCGCCAACAATTAAATTAATAATTAATAATTCTGTTAATAAAAATTTTCAAAAAAAAAGGCAATTGGTGCACTTAATTGTTGATTTAATAAAAAAACTAAATACTTCAAAGTAAATTTCAATAATTTTTGCTATATATGTTCTTATCAAAGTCACTGAGCGACAAATGAATTTTCATAAAAGCAAGCCGCTTATATCGAATTCTACACAACATTAACATAAAGTTATACAATTGTTAAACAAGAGTTTTCTATTGATTTTGGTAATGGATGTCACTGGCACTTATGGTTTGTTTTAATAAATAAAGAAAATATCTTCTATGTAAATACATCACTTTCTCAAGCGTAACTACTTAGAAATTAATTTTAATTAGTTTTATTTTTATTCAGTGTTACTTAATGACCTTTGATTAACCTTTGATGTTTTAATACAATGTAATTAACATTAATCTTAACTCCAAACACCAATTTAAATTCTTATATGTGATTAAATAGATATGTTTATATCCATGTATCTAGACAGTGGAAATTATACAACTAATAGCTGTCAGCTACACCGTCCGCGTGGAATTAAAAAAAAAACTTAAGTCTTCACAAGAAGTACATTTTATTTCTATAAATTTTCGTTATATATTGTCCCGTCGTTGCCATGGTGAAGTAGCGCTCATTCGTCGTTAACATACTATAGCAAAAAGTGTCGTGACAACTTTTCGTAAGAGTTTTTTCCGTCTAGTCCCCTTTCACAACGCGCGATAAGGAATTTCGTTCCAAAAACGTAATAAGTAGCCTATGTGTTCTTCAAGACTATGTTCTATATTTATGTCGAATTTCATCGAGATCCGTTGAGCCGTTCTAGAAATACCTTCATACATTCATTCATCCATCCATATAAAAATTCGCATTTATAATATTAGTAAGATGATATTTTATCTGTACATTTTGATTCGTATTCTAAAATTAACTTAAGTTATCAAGTTCAAGTATCGGTATTGATTATCTAATATTACTATCAGATATACAATATTCTTAATAGTAATTTTAGAGTAGCATAAATAATAAACTAAATAAATCTCTAACCCAGCAACAATCAAGATATGATTAAGGATAATAAATAACTTCCCGTCGTCCAAGATTGTAGACACTTTCAAAGAGAAACTATTAAACTACTGAATATAATTTCATTTACTTTGTAATATTCTTGGAACTTAAAAATGGATATATTTTTGTCTTGATATTACAACAAAAATTTAAATGTAATTTGACTATTTCTTAAAATATTCAATTAGTTTAATAATATTTTTTATAACTATGACATACCCGTAACGAATCATACATTATTTAAATTTTTGTCAAATAAAAGAAATGTCCTTTTCTTGTGAATATTTTTACATAACCTTAAAAGTGTAAATTGGAAACTATAGTGAAAAATTACTTGATAAAACTTCTTAAAACGTTTTATAGACATTCCACAAAAACCATCCATCTTTTAATATATTTATAGAAAATATAATAGATAACCGCTAATATTTACAAAGCATACTTATTTGCATAAACATTAGGGTCCAAACTGATTCGAATTTCATCTGTAACCCAGATGGGAGGTTCGTATGGAGCAAATAGACGACTGAGTGGGGGGGAAATGATAAAACTGTATGTCGGCTTCGCCATCTCACCAAACACAGCCGGACATCACTCGATGTCAGAAAAATTAGAAAAGTGAAAATAAAAAATTAATATTTTTTTTTACGAAAATGAAATTCACTCTCGTTCTTGTGATCGCCTTAGGCGCCTTCGCTGCTGCCGAAGAAGATAATACAATGGAAATAGCTTTAAGCTTCGTCAAGGATTGCAAAGGGGATTACCTCTTGTGTGTTAAGGTTCATAATATTTTTTTATTAAAGTGAAAGTGCTCAGTGTTAAACGTGATTTAGTGTCCAGTGAATTTAATCAAACGTTTTTATCTTAAAATTAATTTGTGATCAATTTTAATTAATTAAATAACAAACGATATTAATTAATGAAATAGTGCTGCCTAATTTTTATTGAATATGTAATGTTCAATAAAAATTAGAAAAAATTTTTTTTTCTTCTCAGGAAAAAATGCTGAAAATGGTCGATAATCTGAGGGCGTCTCGTAGAATAACTATAGCTGAAGGTGTCGTCTTGAAAGGAGAACCAGATGTACGATCCCCTAAGAAACTGGACTCCTTACCTGTAGACCCAACCGCCAGAGATGCTGAAGTTAACTACAGACTTATGGACGGTGTCGTCAGCCTGTTCGAAACCCATGCTCTTGAGGTCAAGATGAATCCCGCTGATAAAGAAACCGTTCAAAGGTCCTTGGAAGAAGGTAAATTTCAATTTTTTTCCAAATGAATTTTATTTTTAGGACCAATGTCACTATGACTATATCTAACATCATCGTAATATTGAAAAATGATAACAGATGATAAATAATTCATTAATAATACGTCACATTTAAATTAAGAATCGTAGTTATGGCTACAAAGGTATAGAAAGACCAAAGAATGTATGGATGAATTGTGTGTAAGGGGTTGAATACATATATGACTGCTGATAGAAATGTATGGAGGAGTAGTACATACTGTGCCAATACTCCATAGGCATAAGGACAGGTTGATGATGACGTAAGCATACTTCAATAAAATGTTGAATTATTTTCAGGTCGCGGTAAAGGTGGAAAGAAGGGAGGCGGCGGTATGGGAATCATTGGACTTCTTGCCGCTAAGATGCTCCTCGGAAAACTCTTCATCGTCAAACTGATCGCTCTGAAGGCGTTAGCCACCGCCAAGATCGCTCTGGTCCTTGCCGTCATACTCTTCGTAGCCTGGTGTATGAAACATGACCACACCAAAACGACATATGAAGTTGTGCCACACGCCCACCACCACGAGTCTCATCATCCCGTTCATGTGGAACATCTCTCACATGACGCTGGTCATGGTCACGGCTATAGCTCAGGCTACGGCTCCGACTGGAACAAGAACATTGATGAAGCTCAGAACTTAGCTTACGGCGCGTACTCTCCCCACAGAAAGTAATTACCAAAAAAAAATTGTAACCTCAGTAACCTCTATTGTACAAAGATTTATTTATTTTTAATTTATTTATTTAATTTATTGTTATTAACTTATTGCTCTATATCGTAAATAAATGTTTTTTGAGTTTTACTGTTCGTTTCCTTTCGATTTCTATGGAAATACTTCCGGGGAAAGTATTGATAAATTGAAAGCTCCAATAACACGTAGAGAGCTTTATTTAACAACCAAGTTAGTAGAAAGTTAAAACCATAATATGCGGATATCGAATTCATAATTAACATAATAGTTACTTCGATGGAATTATCTTAAAAATTGATGTCTGTTTTTGTATAGAAATGTTATTAACATTTATAAATTTTCATAATGCCTTTGTCTAAACTAAGCGTGGGTTTCCATGGAAACACCTGTTCTAATAAAGATTGTAATCACTGTTTTCTTTAAGATAATAAAACAGATGACAGCATGTTTTTTGTACATTTGTTTTTGCAGTGGAAATCCACCGTAAAACTTGTAATATTATCTGCTATTGATAGTGAAGTTGCAAAGCATTTGTATTATTGACTCTTTCGTATGATATTTTTAAATTACCAACAGCATTACCTAACGTTTTCACTCTCTCTGATTTGTTTATTAATGTTTGTTCCACATTTAAAAATGAACGATAGTTATTAGAAGATATTCGAGAAATCTCTACGACAGGTTAACGGTCGAATAGACCACGTGCGAGTAGTCAAAGAAACTGGTTTTAAGATATTTAAAGGTTTGACTTTCTATTGATGAAGTTATCTATTGTTTATACCAAATTAATAATTAAATTAAGCACAGACTTAAGTAAAATAGTCTCTATCGAAGGACGACATAATAGTATTTCCTCTAATTAATTTATAATTTTCGAACGCTCTTTTGTTTTTGTAATAGGCGCTCAATAATCTTCATTAAATATTATACTAAACTTAAAATTGAATCTTTCGTATTTTCTACTAAATCTGGCGATATTTTAATTTTAAATTTATTTGAATATTTACGCTCGTTGGCATATTGGAAATATGCGATGAGAAAGTGGCGATAAATTAGAAATTCCGCCTATAACACGTTGTAATCGCTTGATAGACGGCAAAAGTTTCTAACTCCTATACAATACACCGTCCGTTTATCTCTATTAGAACTTTCCATGCTACATCTTAATTAATTAATTGCTAATTTTACTTGTTTCATAAATCGGTAAAATAATTATCACACGTATTCATTTGTTTCGCCTATTTCATACCAAAGAGGTTCGTTAAATTATAGGCGTATATTTAAATTACTTTATTCACTACATTAAAGTGTGTAATTTGTAAATATTTTGCTATATGTCACTCTATTCCTACAACTGCGATAGTTCATTGGTTCACAAATAGAAATTTATTTATTTATAACGTTGAAAATTCTAGATTAATCTTAGATAGAAATTGATAGAGTTATACGTACAGAAACGCTTTCTAAGAAATCCTGTCACATTTGAACATAAGAATATGCTACGTACTGATATATAAAAAAATACAAGTCACGCTAATATAATGAATTTCTAAAAAGTATGAATGAAACACTGATTGCTAGATTACTTTGCAAATGTCGTACAATAATAATAATTATTCAATTAATATTAATAATACACTATCGAAATTACTATTAAATACTGTGATATTAAATTTTTTTGTATTGCATAATTATTTTTCAGAAATATCCAGTATAAGTGGAATGAAAGAACCGTGCTGAGCTTTTTACTGATCTTATAACTGTAATGTAAAATTTACGGCAAACTTTTACGAAAAAGTTTATCATAATTTTTCTCTTATTACACTATAAATTTATTAGATTAAGAAACAGCTAATAATAAAGTAAGACAACATACATATTATTTTAGTAAAATATTTAAAAAAGTTATGAAAAATAAAATAGTACGGCAGTTTTTATTTAATTTACAAAATACGGAAAATTCTAGTGACCTAGTCCTATAAATGCTGTGACAGGAAGCAAGTGCTTAAGTAAGATGACAGTCATTACGTGCAGTAACGACCATCGGAGCGTGAGAGCTTGATTAAGCAGGCCGTATACTTGATTCGAGCTTTCAAATCGATTAAAGCACATCTTACTAATATTACAAATGCATATGGACGGATGTTTGTTTGAAGACGTCTCCGAAACCGCTCAACGGATCTTGATGAAATTTGTCGTTGATTTAGACCGTAGTCGGAAAGAACATATAGACTCCTTATTACGTTTTTTTTTTAATTCCCCGCGGATGGAGTCACGGGCGACACCTAGTACCCAAGAAATAAAGCTTTGAAAGTATTAGTACCTAATAATATCAAGTGAATAATAGTTTTCACTTAGTTAGTATTTATTTATGTGGTGTTTGTATTTTAAATATGTATTCTAAAAATAATAAGCGAATTTTTTATCTTAATTCATAATTACTCAAAGACTGTTAGCTATAGCTGTTGACAACTTTAATAATTTTAGTGACACTTAATAGTGACTTTTTAAATGCTCCCGTTTAAATCTTTTATATGAAATGACATTTAAGTTGGAACTTAGTGGAAAGGTCAAAAGTATGCAAACTATTATTTTTAATATAAAACATGGTTTGTAAATATAATTGGGTATTGGTTTTTCCGGTACAAGGTTAATAGAATGCTGGCAATGTTGCAAAGACATCGTATTGTGAATTACGTCATAGGTTTCTTTTCATGTGATTTTTTATGAACGATTCGATCGTATCGTTCTGATCTATCATGAATATTTGTGACAATCGCTATAGTGTTGTCATCGATAAAACATTTATTAGAATTTGTACAGCGTCACAATTATCGGGCGTAAAGTACACGAAAAAATTCATACTAATTTTGACATAATTTACGTGCTAATTGTAATTATTTCTAACAACTTAATAAGTGGACATGTGCATTTCAGACTTTACGCTCATATCATTAAATTAGAATAGTTATTTAATTAGGCGTAGTTCTATGATTGAACGAAGCTCTATTGGTAAATGTGCTAAAATTGGGTGCTTTATTGGTAATTACAAGTGCAAATTCTATTTCTTATACACTTCTATCTTATAGTCTCTTTTACGTAAAGGTACGCTAGTGTGCACTATTTTTGTAGGTTGAAAGGACAATTTATAAGTCTATAGATTTATTCATTTGCTTTTTTTTATTATGCGTTCTTTTGATTGACATTGTATGCATCTCTAGTTTATAATAAAGACTACTATATTACTATGTACCAGATATGGACGACACTGTTAACGTAATAGGCCAGTGTGCCATTAACACTACATACTTATCGCAACGAAATAAGGAAACACGCATAGTGGTACAAAAACATAAAATTACGATCATTAGCTGACACCTCCGTAATACATAATGATCGTATGCAGGCGTCATAGGGACATTCACCTTTATAAGAGGAAGTAAACAGCAATAGAATAGGATAAAGTAATTAAAGTAAAATAAGAAAAGAAATAAGTTTAAACTTATTAGTAGTTAGTGATTTTAGTACATACAAAAATGTTATCTATGTTTACAAGGCACAAATGACATTGAATAAGCACCTGTAGAATATCATGCGGCAATATTGCGATGGCGACATTGATCTTTTCAAGGCCAAGGCGTGCCGAGTTCAGTGTTACTTACTTCCGGTCGGCGAGATACATATTCTTTGCTCTAACGTTTTTATCAGGCGTTAAATAAACTCTAAAAATAATTGTAATTTGATGTCATCAATAATAAAAAGAAGCTTCATAAATTATGGAAATAAAATTGAAATATAGATAGTTTACTGTATTAACGTTAAGCTTAGTTAGTAACGGGAATTGATAACAAACAGTTGAGACAAGTGTGAACAAGGTAACATATACTATTATTTGAAAAGAGTATATGTTTTTAATCAGGTATTTAGACAGTGGAAATCAAAGTTAAAGACATTTTGTCTACTATCTCGTAGCTTTCCATTTCATTTTCCCTGGGTGGCATTTTGCCGTTAGTATTCGTGATACGTACAATACATTTAATTCTTGTAAAATCGAGCGTCGTATAACAATATAGTATTTTGATTGTAAATTGAGTCATAAATTTTAAAACAATGCCTTAAATGGAATAACAATAGAGCTAACATGAGTTTTATATAAATTCGATTTCTAGTAAAATTACTACACGAGTTTCTGTGTAGAACTAGACTTATGTGTAACGTAGTCAAATTCAATCGCTCCTTCGTACATTATCGGAAGTAAAAATTTTGTGATTTACCTGTTCTAAGTTTCTTTTTAATTTACTTGATAAATACTCATTTCTGTATATATTTGAAAGTAGCTTTAGAAAGTACAACTATAGATTTGTATGTAGATTCTATGTTTATATTTGAAGCGTCGTAATTAATCTTATAATGTTTAAAGTTTCGTCTTCAAAAAATTTCGTTTTAAACATACGATAGTTTACATAGGAGCCGTAGAAATTGTGACTTTAATTTAGCATACAAACGGTATATGGTGATCTTTATATTATTTAAAATATCTTAAAATATCTCTTCGGATGTGTAACTTGGTAAAAAAATGGTTTTTTTTTCTTTTAAATTACATAAGTTAACATGATGAAATGTTGAGCGTGAGCATAATTTACTAATTTTACATACATGGGTTATAAGTTATGTTATCTTTATTTTAAAAGTTTAGGCATTCATCTGAAATTATAAATGAATTCGTCAGTAACTGTTTTCATTTAAGTATGAAGGAGAAAATTAAATACACTTGATAGCTTTTCCCATATTACAATATTGTCTGTTACATCTATTACGGGATTAGTAAGGAATTATAAAAAGTACGTAATAATGTTCATTGAAGTTTATTATTTAACAAATCTTTAATAAATTACACGCATACATACGTACAAACCAAAAAAAGATAACGAATAAAGAAAAATAACTAAAAATCAACAAAAAATAAATAAAAAAAAACATAAATTGGTGGCAACGATTTCTAAAATTATAAAATGAAATATACATATATACTTTATATAACAATAAATATAACTATAAAAGGAATTAAATATTTCGTAATTTAAAAAACAAAAAAATAAATAAACATGAAAATATACGAAATTATAAATGTAACATTTGTACATAAATTTTACATAAACTTGATAAGAAATGTATAAATATTATTTAATATATAACAATACTATGAAGATATATAATATACATAAGTACATACTAAATATTTATAAGTATATATTAAAATAATATCACAAAATTAAAAACACAAAATACTAAAATCCGACATCATACAAATTAAAAATCCTTTTCAGTCAGATTATTACGAAAAACAAAACAAAAAGAAAAACAACATAAAATGACCGAAAAGAAAAACAAAATTAACTAAAAAAAACAACAAAAAAAATCATACACACTCACATCCACACAATAAATTAATCAATAAATAGCTTCGAAAAGTATTTAACAAAAAATAGCTTCGATTTTTTTTTACCCGGAATAAATTATTTGGTTGTATTCTATGGACTATACGCGGAGTATGCTAAGTTACTAGCGTCGTTTTTAGAACGGGACCAACCACCATCCCAACCTCCATGGGGTGGATGTTCCTCGTGAGCAGTGACCCAGGTATGCTCTTCTTGAGCATGCTTCTTGGCGATAAGAGCCTTCACAATGGCGATAACTTTGGCGATAAACGCAATCTTAGCGATAACAGCGAGCTTGAATACGGATGCGGCGATAACTACAAGTGCTAATATAGCGATGGCAACAGCTTTAACCTTGGCTAAGATGGCAAGAGGAATGAGGAGTTTCAACTTCTTCTTGAGCTGCTTCTTCTTCTTTCCACGGCCTTCAGCTGAAATTAGACAGTCAGTTAAAGAAACTATTCTAAAAGAATACAAATTATAGATTAACTGACGCACTCAGTAGCGTCATTTATTAAACGGTGACTATTTTGGATTCAGCAATGGTAAATAAACGACTGAAGTAGTATTCCCTAACCCAAAAGATGACAAAGAATTCTGTAATGTGTTTGAACATTAAATATTTCCCTAAGCTGGTTATTATTGACCTCTAGTTCAAATTACACTTAGACGTGATAAAATGTACGTGAAAGCTTCTCATAATTTTATATGCTGTAATAAAACAATCACTTTCCTTTTAATGGAGACGACATTTGATCTTGTACATTAGTTTTATGTGATAAAGATTTAATTTTATTAGATAAAGATTTTTCTTCAATAACTAACCCAAATATTGACATGATTGATACGATTTTAATGTGTTGTATATATGAAAGTAAAATTACGTTAAAATGTAAATAAGTTTAGTTTTTATTTAAACTTTTGTTAAAAAATTTTGATACTATGCTTTTATGTCCATTTAAAAATATAATTTAATTAGTATGCGTTTATTGTTTCCGATAATGTTCAACGATATCTGTTGAGCCGTCCTGAAGATAATCATAATTAATTATATTTAATAATTAATTGATATTAATTATACTATCCACTCGTCACTAAGATTTTTAGGTGGAGTAGATTTTTTGGGAGCTTATTCTAATTTTGGTTTTTCACTTTAAAAGCTCTTAAACATCCATCTAAACATCCAAACTTGTCATGCGTTAAAAATATTATAAATCAATAACGGAACAAACTGGAATCAGAATTAACGTAGAGTTACACTGTCACGATACTTTTATTAATACGTATTGTGGTCTCAGTTTTGTCAAAGAGAAATAAAGAGATGTCAATTTGTATTAATACAAGTTACAGCAGTGGAGTTCAACTGTTCAGTGTTTTCTTCGAAGTGTCATATCAAAATAACTGTTAAACTAACCAAAAATGAAAAGTAGTTTATAACCACCGGACAAACAACTAACTACAAAGAGAAATTTCACCAGATTTTTTTTTAGTTAACATAATAATATAATTTTTCACATCTCATATATTAAACGAATAACTTTCAGACTATGATTTTTTTATGTTATATATGTTTCTAGAATTCCGTTGCTGTGATACTATGATAAAAATTTGTATTAATGATTGTCACGGGAATGTAATTGTATGGTGAAAACAACATGAGAATATATTAAGTTAATTAAGCCTCAACATTCTCATCTGTTTTTGGAAAGTCTGTTAAAATTTATAATTGCTTGAATTACGCACTGCGTGCTTTGAGAATATTTTTGTGAGAGTGTTTTTGTCTTACCGTAAAATTTCACTGACGAAATACTTATATTAAGATTATTTTCAAGGAGTCCTTGAATTAAAAAAAAATGTTTGATAGAGTCAACTAAAAAAGGAACTTTGTTTTTTTAAAGGACAAACAAAACTTTTAATATATTTTGACCACAATGCACAACCACTACTCTGAAATATTGTTTTATTTATATTACTTTTTTCTATTTATATAATAAATTTAGAGTATATAAAAATATTTTAATATTGCACTAATCTTTTTGAGAAATTAATTTAAAGCACGAGTTTTATTCAAGCTTTATGATTTTTTTTTATAATTGCAAACTGGGAAAAACTAGTTAATTTTTGACGCATAATATATTTTTTTTTGTATAGTTTTCAATAGCTTGCTTACCTTCATCAAGGGACCTGGATTCTTCATCATCGTCATCAGAGCCGTTGAAACTGAGTTCTAAATCACTTTTTGTCAGTAAATCTGTGGCGCTTTCCCAAAGTCTTTCGTTAATCTGTTTGCTTCTCAGTTCAGGATCGGTGGCTAAAGGTTCCAAGCTTCTAGCTTCTTTAGGACCGTTGTTGTAAAGAGTGACTCCTTCAATAATGTTGAGCTTTCTCACTGTGCCGAGCCTCTCGGTAGCTTTTAAAGCTTGTTCCTGTGAAATAATTTAATTATTAATATTTTGTTATTTTACTTTTATTTTTTATAGATTGAAAAATCACTATAGTTTTTTTGAAAATTTAATAATTTATTCGTAGTTAATTATGTTTAATAATTAATTCATATTAATTATACAATTCGTTCGTCACTAAGATTTTTAGTTGGATTAGATTTTTTGGGAGCTTATTCATATTTCGGTTTTTCACTTTAAAAGCTCTTGTTTTTTTAACTGAATAACACTGTTGTAATTTTATTGATCGTCGAATAAGCACGAACACAATATAAACGTAAGTCGCGCAAAGAAAGTGAGGGAATGTCACATGCGAAACCAGTTGGTCCTTTCAACTTCGATCTTAAGAAAACGTTCCTTTATATTTTTAAAACACTGATATTACCTTCAAGCACATATTCAAATCACTGTTCATGCAATTCACAAAGTTTCCTATCACCGATTTCATCACTGAATCTTCTTGAGCCAAAGGCACACATCTTGCTACAGCCACAACACTTAATAATATGATAAACTTCATCTTTTTTTAATTTTTTTATTTAATTTTTGACGTACGTCCTCAAGCGGGGCCGATTGGACAGTGTTCATCGGCAGATTGGTAAGAGTTTTTTATCTAAATTTCCCCCACTATCCCGTTTGGTCACATTAACATTTTAATGTAATTGATGCCATATACAAGACGCAGAAGACATTATGCCATTGTGAGTGACATAGTTATTCTTTCATTAATATTTATTTTATATCTGATATGCGCGCTTTTTCTTTCTTTTATGTAAGGTTTATGCAAAATGTGTGACAACGCTTAGACCTATGCATTTGTTATATATTTATATAACAAATACACTATAATTAAAATTTTTATGTAAAAATGTGATTGTAAAAATTAAAGATTTTTATTTTAATTGGAAGAAATAATTTATTTTTTTAATAAATTAATTTGAGGTACTTTCACATACAAATAAATACAAACATGCACACTAATAAATAATATAACGTTTTCTTCTTCTAATTTACTAGTTGACCAGCGTATGCCAGCGATTGGGCATCATTGACTCTTCTGCTCCATCCACCAGCTGGTTCATAGGAGTACCCTGGATGCTCATCATGATGCTGAGGAGATGCTGCATAGGATACGACTCCTGAATCATGATTATTCTTACTCAGTAACCTCCGGATCAAATTAAAAGCATTGATGGCAAATGCAATCTTTCCAAGGAAGACAGCCTTAACTGCTACGAAAGCGATAATTCCGAGAAAGAGTGGGACGAGTGCTGCCAGTTTGACTTTTAAGAGGAGAAGAAGAGGCAGGAGTTGCTTGATCTTCTTCTTCTTTTTGCCACGAGCTGGAACAATTAATTAATTGTTAAAGGCAAAGATTAAGGTTTTTATTGAGATACTGTCAGAGATAAATATGGAAAAACGTGCTTTCTTGAACATATTCTATTGATTATAATTAGACTTTGACGGATTATTTTATTTGAAATTAATCATCCGTTCATACATATAAATACTAATTATGGAACAAGTAATATTAACTTAACGAGTGCTTAACTTGTGCTTAATAGGAAAAATTGCGATGTAAGACAGTTATTACACTATGATATAAAAATCGATTTTAGTAAATTGTAAGTCTCACCTTCTTCATCAAGATCACGACCTTCAGAATCCTCAGACAAACGTAACTGCAGTACATGATTGTCTAAGAAGTCGCCTACATTATTAACGATTCTCTCCTCCAGTTGTGTTTCTCTCGTCTTAGGATCTTCGACTAAAGGCTCATAGCTTCGAGAACTACGAGCTGAGCCAGTGTTCACTAGACTGATGCCTTCATAGATGTCTAAGCTCTTAGCCACCGCTAATCTTTCTGTTAGTCTGTAAGCTTTTTCCTGAAACAATTGAAAAATACGTTCACAACTTTTCACAATAAACCTACTTAACATGTGTTTAATGTAAAAATAACTTTAATTGTTTAATATTTATGTTAAGTTTACATTTAAATCTGAACTGAGCTTTATAAATTAGGTTTATTGATGCTTTAAAAGACAGAAATGGTTTGAAGAGATTATCTTGATGTACAAGGAATTCTTTAATAGTTCACATGGAACATTAGCAAGTCGTCCCGGCTTTTGTTTTGGTAGATAGACAAACAAAATCCTAGATTATTCAAATTCAGAAGAGCTTTATAATCATGTAAGGATTGAAAAAATCCGTTAAGTAGTTTTTAAGTTATCCGGAAGAAGCAATTGTTTCTCTTTGAAATATGTTTAGAAAAGACGCGTTGCTTTTTTATCCACATCACTGCACTTTAACACGTTAAATCACTTTTCACCTTTAAGCACAATGACGTGTCTCCGTCCACACAATCGGAGACTGCGCCCACTAA
The DNA here is from genome assembly GCF_912999745.1 of Papilio machaon. Lineage (NCBI taxonomy): Eukaryota > Metazoa > Arthropoda > Insecta > Lepidoptera > Papilionidae > Papilio > Papilio machaon. The sequence continues at coordinate 4,322,067 of NC_060009.1, forward strand.
GTTTTCCGCGACTCCATTTTCTATAGGACTGGTATACACCGTTGCTAAGAAAGCTACACTCAATGTTATCTTCCACATGATTCCCATTTGTAATGTATTACAAGAAGCAATGTTGAACAGGTTATGGTTTCTTTCAAAAAATGTGATGAATTTTATCCTTTAAACCCCCACTATATGACTGAAGATGACGCAAAGTATGTGTGTTCAGTTTGACGACTTGTGCTAAATGATGGGGCGCGCGTCAAAGTTCTGTACACGTAAGGATAATAAGAAAAATAAATATTGGATGTTAGAAAGCGTTTGCTGACATCCCAATACGAGTTAGCGTTTGTTAAGTGTAAATGAAATGAAAGAAAAAGTGTCATTTACACTTCTCAGGGTCCAGTGAAAACGATTATGTAATATTGGAAATGAAAAATGAAAAGTCTTTATTTTGACTCATAAAAACTGAAACCGAAAAAAAAATAGAAAAATACTTGTTCACTTTGGCATAAACGTTTTCTATTTTTATATATATAGCCAATTTTAATACGTCGTATAGGAGGTCATAATAGTCAACACGAAGAAACCGGAAAGGATAGTGTCGTATGGCCTCGATTGACTTTCCGTAGTCACATTTCTTTCTGGCCATTTCTTGATTTGAATTTGTTTTCGTTTTCATTCAATAATATTTTGCTCATACAGCAATTATTAAAACTAAGATTTTTTTTTTACTTTTTAATTTATTTATTTTTAATTGTTAAACTATCAACATTTTAATTTCAAATCCATTAAAATAAATATTAGAAAATAACGTTACATCTAAATATCGTTTAAGAGGCTTTCAGATTATTTTTATTAATTAATCAATTCATTTAATATTCACATAGAAACCACATGGTTATATAAAAGTGGAAATATAATTTGAATAGAAAGAGATATTAGTTACCTCAGATTGGTAATGGATTATACGGATTATTTTGTCTGTAATTACATCGTATTTGGTATGTGTGTGTGAGTATGTGAATGGGTGTGTATGGCTATTGATTTATGTATTTTAAGTGAAAGTGGTATGGCTGGTATAAAACAAGTTAGCTACTTCCTATCTACCTTTAAAAGTACTTAATAAAAATGAATATGTTGAGGAAAAGATATTTTAACTTAAAAATCTATTTTGAAGCCTAGTAGAGCCTGAACAACTGTGATCGGTGAATTGAAATTCCATTCGTACACTTCCCCTAAATTCCAAAAGGTCACAGTTAAATTCGAATGACATTCAAGGGTTTATTTTTTTTTTCATTAAGAAATTATGTTTTTTTTTTTTGTTTAAAATTACTGCAACAACTGATTTGAAATCAAGATTTATCCACATTACTAATAATAAAGTTGTAAAACAGCTAAGATAACTCAGAGAAAATATCAAATTTGTACGTTGCGTATTTATTTTTCGTTCTTACCGTGTTTAATATATGTGTGGCTTAAATTTTGGCTTTTGTCGAATTACTCTATCCATTTAAACATTGTAATTTATCTATACATAAATATATCAATAAAATTGGAATGTATGTATGTAATGTCGAACACATCATGTATTTAGGTTGCTGGCCAATTTTTTTTAATTTTCCTCTTTATGCCTGTGCGTCTGTATGTCTGTCCGCTGATCTGCGCTGACGAAGTCGTAGGCGACCGCTAGTCTCAATATATTTTGCTACTATTATATTATCTTAACTATAATATTAACTTGTACTTTAACGTTTTTCAAATTAAAATACCAAATATGACACATAACATAGTATATAAAAAGTAAGTAAACTATTTTGAATTTCCTTATTAATTTATAGCCGGAAATTTTTCATCAACTTATAACTTTCCCCGAGTAGTAAAAACTGTAAGATGTAATCAGGACACATTTGAAACTGCTAAGCAACAATATTCCTTACTATATATAAAATACTAATAAGAAATAACAATACAAATGACACCTTATTTTTTCCTGTGCATCTATAATTTCTAAGTTACAAATAAGTAAGCGACCGCTGACCATGAATTATTATAAAACGATTAAGTAATTGAGCTCAAGTGTACAATTGTGTTACAACCATAGCTGATGCAATACCTGCATTACGTACAAGCGCCTCGCCTCTACAGTGAAAGTATGCGATTGCTTTTTTTACTTGTCGCGAAATTCGAGACCTTTTATAACTTATGTCTAGCTTAAATAAATGCAAAAAAAAAAAAAGATTGCAGAAGAATTTTTTAAGTGTATGTTACTTTTTTAAAACACTTAATTATTTTTTAAATAGTAGTTTATTTATAAAACACAATATTTTTAGTGTATTATAATTTTATAATAGTATTTGCTGCCGTTTAATAAAGAAGTATAAGTTAATTTATTTCCGTTCACAAAAGATCGAAGAAGGTTCCTATCGATGGGAAGAGGGTTCCTAAAAATCACCATGAATTGGGTTGCTAAATAATGGGATTTCCTTTTTTAACCAACATGTGACTATGTAAATAAACGCGTTTAAGTCTTTTACATGAAATGTACAAAATGGGTCACTGCTTTTTTTCGTCGGCCCTACTTAATCTCATACTTTCTAATGTTTAATAATGTCTATTAAATTATTTCTTAATTGTTTTAATTATAGTATTCCATTTAAAAATATGAAAGTAAAATTATTGATCGTATTTAGCTAAAAAAAAACTTGAGTAAATAAGTTACTTGATTCTTGGACCTAATTTTCATGAATCTGTTTCGTAAGTGAAACAATAACTGCATTAAAATATAAAGTTAACTACCATTGCTTTGGAAAGAGTTTCAACATGCATAGTTAAGTTCTAAAGAAAAAGGTAGAACATTTAAATCAAGTAAAATAGTCTAAGGCTCATGATTAAAGTCAAATTCCTTAGACACTAAAAAGAAAGTGTCTACTGATGATTCAGTAACTGGGTGTTGGTTACAAATGTGAGTGACCTTGAGCAACGGTATTTTAAACGTAAAATGGGCTTGGTCAATCCCACTTTTCTTTTAATGTATTTTTAAAGCTCTAGGTGAAAACTTATAATCTTTGATAAGCAAAAATAAAGTTCAACATGCAACTGCATAAATGCTAACAGACTAAGAAGTCCCTCGCTTTTCTTAATGTCACTTCCCACTTAATAACATAGATGACATTGACTTATATCTATGACAATACAACTTATGATACCTTGAGATAATTGAAAAAATTCCTTAGTTTTTTTCTATGTGTTTTCAAAGAGAATAGTAGCTATTACATTATGTATTTATACAAGGAAATTGGACAGTGGAAACGCACATTTAGGAAAGATATTTAAAGTGCCTAAGAAGATGGGTGCGGTTGTTTCAACTTTCGCATTGTACCGCACCTCAAGCGGTTACAACTCAGTGTCACGGGCTTCGGGTATTATATGTACATAAGTGACTGTCTCAACCGACTAAAATAATGTATATAAGACGTGAAATAAATGAATTATAGTTTCGTAAACCGTTTATGAATAAACATAAATAAAGTTAACATGTTAATTATAAGCTAATACGATACAAGGTAAAGTACTTAATAAGTTACTACTTTGGTAGATCATTAGATTTTCAAATAGAATTTGCTGATGAGTTCAATTCGAACAATTTAATTTGAGATATTATTTTATTACTAACTTGAACATAAATATAACTTCTAACTTCCGTGAGGCAGTCCACATCAAACATCCTTAAACACCGTTAAAGAGTTATTCTGAAGTGTATTGTGTATATTTAGGTCGAAGAAAATTATTACACTTTTCTTGCTGTCCAGTTCCATACAAAAGATAGTCTCGAGTACTTATGATGTTTTTAAATAATCAATTTCTAAATACAGTTATTTAAAAAAAAAAATTGTTTTTATGTTTGTTTTTTTTTAACCAGGATTAAATAAATTGACTCAAGTGTATCCTACTTATTATGCTGTTTTCAAGAAAACTAATTTTCCATAATTCCATGACTGAACATTACCATGCTTAAACTTAAAAACTGTGAAAAGCTATATCGTTTTAACATCGCCTTATACCATCATAATAACGACGTGACGTGTTGAAAATAGATGTTTACGGATTGCATCCGCCTCTGTACAGTCGTGCACATTATGTTCCAACAAACCTGATACGTTAACGACCCACATATATAGGGCTGGCAGAAAATATAGATTTCTATTATTAGTCATCCGACCTAAAACCGTTATACCCTTCCTAATTGAGGGTAAATCCATAGATAAATAATTTTTACGTAACTTAGGGGGGTTTCGATTGAAGTTACTGCTATGCTAAGTTTAAAGCCAATTTTGGATTCTTCCAACCACTAAATGCATAGTTATACTCGTTTAATATCGTGTTTTGTTTAAAAATTATAAAAAGCTGTTTGTAAATCTATTTCAATGACAAAATTGTATGTTTGTCCCCTATTTTTTTTTATTTCTAATATATTACTTGTTTATTATTTCTAATATATTACTGTATTACATAATATTGTATTAGTAAAATAGTATCTTCAATTCATATCTGCCCTGCACATAATTATACTTTCCTCTCATATACCGGATGACTGGTAGAGAATGCCTTTAGGCATTAAGTCCTCCTTGTACTTATAAAAGTGCTAAAGAATAAATAAATAAATAAATATTTTAAGAACTACTGAAGAGATCGTTTTACGACGTCAGAGGTTTTTAAAGCAATGTATATATATATCTTTGTCAGTTTAAATTTTTGCAACACATCGAATGAAAATTCTATAAAAATGAAAAATTCAAAGCCTCTATAGATCGAAAAGGTAACTCGTTTTTGTTTTTCAATTGAAAAAATAACTGGACTTGGCAACCCTAACGCACAAGACATTTAAGCAGACGATTTCACGCGATGCAGTGCGTTGCATCTATTCATACTCACGTTCACACATACATAAATACACTGATCCTTTGTTGTTTTGAGTGTTGTATGTAAATCTCTTATACTAAGGAGATCGCTTAACGTTTCTGAGTGTTGTTAATCTTCTAAGTTATATAAAAACGATACGATAATAAGGGATTAGTTCGGCTGTCATGTGTACATCGCTTTATTTGTAAACTACCGATTGCCCGTGATCTCATCCGCGCAGTATTATATAAAACATACTTAGTGTATTGTGTGGATAAAAAGTATCTCATGTGTCATTCGAAACTATGTTCTATTTATGTGCTAAATTTCAATAAGATGCGTTGAATCGTTGTGGAATTTTCGAGTAAATATTTAAAAATAGAAAAATACGTATCCCACGGGAAATCCAACTATTTTCAGGATGTAAAGCAGCCTATGTGTTCTTTTAGACCATTACAGTCTGGAAGAGCACATTCGCTTCTGACTTTTTTTAATTTCACACGTAGTCAGAAGCGATACTATAAGATATAGGAAACAGTCCGGTCACACACGGACATTGTGTAAGCATCGAAAATTCTTTTACTTGAAAATGAAAGTTTTTTTTTGTACACAACGTAACACATCTGCTTATATCATCTCACGGTGTATGCCACTATAGACCTACTTTCTTTAAACTTAAGAGTGAAAGTTATTTGTACTTGTGTGACCTGTGAAACTTTGCTGAGTAACCTATTGTTTAAATAAATTTCTGTTGACAAAGCTATCTACAAGTTAATGTTTGATGTACCGAGTACTAATTGCACAAAACTTTCAACAAATAATAAATAGTTTTTATGTGTACCCATTTTGTTAAAGCTAGTAAAATCTAACGTTATATACTTCTTTAGAAATTACATTTAAGTTCTAGTATAGTTTAGAAAGGTCTAGCTAGATCTTTAGAAAATTGGCATTTTTATACGAGTACTACGTGAAGGTTCACTAATTCTGGTATACACTGCGTCAATTTTTTTTATCGAATCTCAGAAACATTGTTATTAAGCTAATTTAGTTAATAAAGCAGTTATTTCAAATGTATTTAAATTAATACCACTTTCCCTAATGAATACTAGAACAATATTACAATACAATGGGTATAAAATATTCATTAAGAATTTCCCAAAATTAATATATAAAAATATATGTTTTATATACAGGTATGATTATTTACTTTTTGTTGGAATGCAGAAGGCATATACTTGACACTAATTTGTAGGAAAGTTCATCGCATATTCAAGGATGTCAATGACCTTTTGTAGGGTAACTGATGTTGGAAACATGCCAAGATATCACTTGGAAGACTGTTACCTACTTTCCATTGAAATATATTTTTAATGTAGTTATTTTTTTTACCTTTTAAAATTGTGTTGTGAGATAGATTTTTTGGGTGTGAAATAAGTTCTTGAATTCTTGTATAAAACTTTTATTACTCTCATGTATTTATTGCAAATGTTTCATTTAATAACTTAAAATGTTATATTCATATGATATATATGTATATATATAAAAATTGGTAATAAATATTTGACTCGTTTTCAATGCACACATCCTTCTAACATATTTATATAACATAAAAATTATAACTTAAAGAATCCATATCTTTGGAACATAAAACTTAAAAAATAAATATTTGGTAAAAACAACCAGTATTACTTAATATCTCCTATAAAAAGAGCATTTCGTAAATAAAAAATATACTACATAAATATCATAATTACATAAATACATAAACTAAATTAAAATCAGTCATGAACTTAATAAACAAAAAATAAACATACATAAAAATGATAAAAAATACTGTGCAGTAAAGTTCATACAATCCTCTTTCACACACACAAATTAAACGTGTCATAAACGGTGGTTAAGTAAAGAAATAAAACTGAAATACGTGATATAAAAAAACGCTTTAAGACTTAGTGTACACGAATAAATAAATAAATAACTTAAATTGTAATCTATGATTGCTTAGCGTGGGCAGCATAAGCTAAGTTTTGGGCATCTTGGGATCTTCCCCATCCGCCGCCGCTTTCCCATCCATGTTCCTCATGAGGAGGTTCAGACCAGCCACTATTCTTCTTTGATTCTAAAAGCTTCTTCAAAGCTCCGAAAGCCGCGGCGATGAAAGCTATCTTGCCGAGGAGGTAAGCCTTGAAGACAGCGAAGGCGATGATACCAAGGAATAAAGGTACTAAGGCAGCGAGCTTTAGTTTAATCAGAGCTAAGATAGGAAGGAGTTTCTTCAGCTTCTTCTTCTTCTTACCACGACCTGGACAAGAATCACAATATAAGTAAGATAAGATGGCAAACGTGCAAGCGGCAGCTTGAAATCGCCGTAATAGCGAAGCGACCATTATCCATACAATAACAATTGAATATGCGTTGCCTACCTTTAATCCGCGGAAGAAGGGACGCATTGACAGATAATGTTTCCTATGCGTCCCTTCCTCCGCTAATTCCCTATTCCATTCTTTCTTTATAAGAAAAGAGTATGAAAAGAAAGAGGACTAATATTAGGCCTCCGGATTAACTCTATAGGTTATTAAAGTAGCGACATAGTGTTGAATTGAAATGTAAATAATTGTTTAACTGTTAATTTTTGTAACTAAGATTAAACAAAAGAGTAAAGTTGATTGTAACAACTTTAAAATCACTGTATCTATTTTTTAAATACTTTCTGTTGATTTATTTGCTTTGCATTTTAATGAAAATATCAACAATAATTTGTAATTTAATTTGAAAGATCAACCGTTCATCGTTGATATTCTAATAGTTTCTGAAGAACCGAATAAGAAGAATCCATTTAGATTATATTATATTTTATGATTATTATATTTTATTTGATTTAAAAATTACTAACATTACCCAAGGCTAGAGTAACTAACCGTGCGTTTACTTTAAACATGAATAAATTAGCCATAGGTAGTGATATTATCTGGACGATAGATAAGTAATAATGTATTGAAATGAACTAATATTTTATAACTAATAAGCATTTAAGTAAATTATGATAGAATATTATTAAATGCTGAAATAAAAATGAAACTTAAAGAAAAAATTGTAGATTATCAGAGTGATTGACAAGACATTTGCTATTGCTCTTGAAATCACTGACATCAAGCATATCGATGTTTTATAGGTTTTATTAATTTAAGGAAAAGCAGAAATAAAGAAAAAAACACCAAAATATATAAATAAACATATGCTAGACGCATTAAATTATTAAATAGATTTGTAATTTTTTAAGAAATTGGTAAAATATTGTATTTATATAGATCACTGGCAGTTTCGCAGGTCAATTAAAATATATTTCTCACCTTCCTCTTCGACAGAGTTATCTTCGATGAAAGATTTCGGCATTCTTAATTGCAGAGCATGGCTTTCTAAGAAATCAACCACATTATCCATTATCCTTTCTTCGACTTGCATCTCTCTCGCCTTAGGATCTGTGTCCAAAGGTTCATAGCTACGCGCAGATCTTGGACTGCCAGTCTTTGCGAAGGTCACACCTTCAACTAAATTCAAATCCTTTGCCACCGCAAGATTGTCCGTGAATTTCATCGCCTTCTCCTGTAAAATAAAAAATAAAATTAATATAGTTTTCGTAAATAGTTCAACTATTAAAATGAAAAAGCTAATAAGTCAATTTTTGCTTTCTTAACTCATCAACGAGGACTTAAACATAATTGAGACGCTTGATAAATTGAATTGACTTGAATTAATTTTTTTGCAGATCGTCATTGTCTATTAAACCCAGGCTTTCTCGTTTAATTGTGTGAACTATAGAACGGCTTACGCGAGACATTTATAATTGACATGAGAGAAAATATGAGATATAAGTATGTAACTAGATCTGATTAACCGTTTTATCCCATTTAAAAAATTTCTATTTTGTAAAAACGCTATTTTATCGGGAAAAAAGTATGAAGTCTAGAATGTAAGTAAGATTAAAGCTTCTTAGATCTTCATAGAAATGAATCGTTTTAATTTAATCACTTTATCATTAACGGTTAAATAACATGATCGTTATTCTCTTTTCTTTGCAATAATTTGGAAGTAACTTAATTTAACTTTAAATAATTATTCTCTATCATCTAAAAAGGTTTAATCTTTCCCGAACTAAATGACGTCACTTATCACTATGCTCTGTCACTTCACTACACTTCACTTCACACACCTTAAGACACAGCATCGTATCGGTTTCCACGCAATCTCTTAGAGCAGAGATGAACCTCTCCATGACTCCATCTTCTTTGGCCGTTGGCATGGCAACGGTGACAGCCACCAAACATAATATCACGAACGCCTTCATCTTCCACGATGTCCAATGTTCAATTGTCATAGAACCTTGTAAGACGGAGAGTTTTATTTTGTACCCCCCTCCTCAAACTGCCATATGTCACGTAGTGGCAGATGTGTGGGGCTATGACGAAACACAAAGCACACGAATCTCGCGCACATTAAACAAATTAACATTACACCGCTATTTTTAATGGTGTATTAGAATAAGTATGTTATCATCACATTACAGGTCAGATGACGCGCATTTTCACTTTTCTATTTTTAAGTTTATGTTAAGTTACTTTTCACTTAATTTCTTACGGTGAGTTGAAGTTTATGTCACAAAGTATGGCACTTAGATTTCATTTGTTTAAATTGCTAGATACATAATTTTTTACCTATATTTTAAAAATATGTATGACGCATGGTATTATATAATTTCTACAACTAAATCTAAGGATTCACTTTTTGTTGAAAACATTGTAACTTTGTTTTTTAACTTCAATTTTATCTTGTAATCAAGCAGTAATATTGTGAACAGTAAACAACTTTTATTCTAGTGGTAGAGTTCCCTTAAAATATTTGAATTTCGAGACATTGATTTTTTTTTTTTTTTTCATCGATTTCTGTTTGATCTTTCGAAATAATTTTAATGATACGTAATTTTTTACTACAGATATGTAATTATGCAAAAACAAAATCTATAATCAATATAAAAAAACTTGTTCGGCAAGTGATTTCATGTTAAAATTACTACGATTCATTCATGTTTTTTTGCATAAGAAGTACTGACATTTTCGTGCATCGAACTTTCGAAAGTCATTGATAATTTTCCCATTAAACATCGAGGTGTCGATCCTTGGGCGTAATAAATGCCATTTGTATGCCGTAAAAAAAATTATAGAGCCTATTTGAAGGCGTAGCATTTAAGCGAAAGTTTAGTAGAAACAAAATATGAACAAAGTTGCTGAATATAAACTATCGAATTATGTAATTACTTCGTAAAAAAAACGCCTATGTATTTTTGGGCAAATTTCACTTACGAGAGTTTATGTAATTTTAGCTTAGGTTAGCCATAATGAATACAATGTGAAATTGTTTGAGTAATTATTTTTCTAATTTATTTTGTTTGAAATATACTAATGGTAATTTTATTATTTTTGGATATAGCCTTTAAAGTTAGTTAGGAAGTTTTAATATAATAGTACTAATTAATAAAAAACTTCAGCGTTTATTTATTACAGATTGTTTGTCAAGAACAAATCAAAATAAAAACTGTTTTATGGATTATTTTCATGCCATTCAGTTTTGGACAATGTTATTTTCATTGTCCTTCTGAACTATGTCTTTAACTGGTCAAAAATAGATGAATTGTGTCTGCGTTCCTTGAAAATCTTTAAATTATATTAATTTCGTCAAATGTTTGAACAAACCTTAGTTTACAATAGATAGTATTTGTGTAGAAAAGGTCTTTGAAGCTTTTACATTATTAAATGTATATGTAAACTTGAAAAAGTTTAGAAGCTTTTCATCCTTTGCCTCATACGGTTGAGCAGTTCACATGTAATTAATAATCCAGTTCAAAAGATTCTCAGACATCACACTTAAGAACCCATTCTCTTTAAACAAAACAAAAAGGTTCTATTGACGTTCAGACAATCACATCTGAATCGGTGAGAGTGCATTTGTCCAGTATCCATATTCAATGCGACATCCAAAGAATTGAAAACACATACAAAATTGAACCTTACTAGCAACAAACTTAGTTTCAGAATCGATTGTCGCGTAGCTGCATTTTCTAAATGTGAACTTGGCTGTAAGGACAAAAATATACGCCTACGGGCACTAGTTGAATGTTTAAGTATTGGGAGAAATTTCCCTTAAATGCTAAGTTAGCACCAAGTCATCTATCAACGCAAGTTCGTATAAAATGTCATTCTAGTCTCTATGACTACACGTAATAGTGTTTAAGTTATATAAAATGACTATCGTAGTCAATACTCGTTGTCTAACGTTTACTCCATTAGTTTCCTTAAGTTAAATGTTTTCTCAACGGAAGTTGAATTGCTATTCTGTGATAAAACTTGAAAGTGAATTTCTCTTATCGTCATGTAATGATTAAATTATCAAATATCTTGGTATAGTTTTATGTAATTTACGAAATATGTAATATTTTTAATGTTAACCGAAGTGACGTCATATTAACAATTAAGTACCCAATAGAACCTTATAGAGGGATAACCTTACCAATACACTACCATGAACATCGTATAAGTACCAAGGTAGTCCAGTCCAGGCAGGTGAATCTTCTGAGGGTCAAAACGAATATTTTCGACATTCGTTTTCGTAAAGTCATCGACATAATAGATCAAAATTTGTATGAGATCTGTCATTGTACTTTATCTAATACAAATTTTATCGATGACGTAACGAACAAATTCTTGAAAATTTTCGTGCTAGCCCACTGGTTGCTAGAAATAATAAGGATCGTACATTTTAGTCCCGTCATATAAAAGACATAAACGGGAGTGTCTACAAAATCACTTGTTGATATAAAATTATTCACGAAATATAGACATGGCTATGTGCTATAATCCAGTAGAGTTTAACATTGCAATAATTCCTATAAGTCCAATATTAGATATTGTCACCAAAAAAAAAAAAATTTACACAATCATGTTAGAATAATGAAAACATTCAACAAACGATTTATATCTATTTCTCTTCATCTATTTCGTTAAAAAATATGTTTTATTACTAAATTACTAATACGTACAAACGTACATTGAAATGAAAAAGAGGATATGACATATTTACACCTTACGATACGTGACTTTCTTTGTTTGTGTTTCGCGTTTACGATGGGTGTAACCGGAATCAAGCGTTACACAATATTCACTCATTGATGAAATATTTAGGTGGGAACCGCGATCATATTTGAACCGGTAGTATCATATTAGAAGAAAGTTATAAACCTAAATATTTTGTATAAGTTATTTTAGAAAAGTTGTCATACTAGTAATTATCTACTATTAATTTACACATCCTTGATCACTCAAGTTTTCTTAGCCTATGCGGTCTACTTAATGTAACTTAAGTTACGTTATATTTTTATTTATTACTAGCAAAGTATTCACATCTTACTAGATGAATCAAAGTAATAAGGTTTATAAAATCTTGTGCGTCGACCCCATGTTTAATAAGGTCATGTAGATGACTAGATGAACAAAATGATAACTGAAATTCTAATTAAAAATAATAAACCAAATATTGGAGTGCAAACAAATAGTTTTATTAAACCAGACATTATTTTGTACAAAACAAACTTAATTAAAAAAATATCGTATTTTGTTATGACATAATTTTATGTTTTAAATAACAAATGAAGTCATAAGGATGAAAGTTGTTTTATTCACCTCATCCGTTAAACATTAGGTCGTCGTTGTCGCGTCATTATTACGTGAGTTCAGATTTATGACATCCTTAAACTTTCACGTTTGGTTTCAATGAGATTCTTACACACGTTAGCAAGTTCGTAAAATTTTTTTAAATATCTCTTAAGTGTTTTTATAGCATAAAGTTTTAAATATGGAATATGAAAATTGAAAGAAATTTATTACAAACTTTTGAGCACCTGAAATAATATTTAACTCAAAGAACTTAATGACCGTAATAAATGTAAAGTAAGATTATTCGAAGTTACAATGAATTATTATTTTAAATCGTAGTTTTTTTCATAACATTAGTGGATTTCATAATAATAATAATGGTTTTGTTTGCCCAAAAAGCTTTGCAAGAAACCATTTTGAAATGTATTTTAAAAATTTGTAACAGTGACATCTATCGACAAGTGGACGCACTAGCAATACTTGCGCAATTATTTTGATTCGACAAGATTTTTTCAAAATCAATTTGTTTAAATATTTTTTTCGTTTTATTTTCAGTGCTTTAGTTATGTTATTTACATATGGTTTAGTTTTTTTCCAGTCAAGATTTTTTGAAAAGTAATCTAATTATTATAACGCCATTAAAAATTATGATGATACATGTGAGATTATTGCCATTCATGTGTTTATCGGTTAAAACGTGTTTTCGAGAACTTTTTAAAATTGCAAAATCGTCTATACTTTTTACACTTATTGTTATCTCTATTTTTTTTTTTTTTTTTGTAAAAGATTGAGGAAAATGACAAATATGAATTTTGGTATATTTTGTTAAGGTCTGTGACAACTTATGGTTAGGTTTATAAAAGCATTATTTATAAAAATTTATCCTATAAAATCATTTAATATTATTTGATAATGGAATAAAATCTAAAATGCCTTGTATTAATTTAATTTCTTAGAAGTTTTTTTTTTTAAGTTTAAGTTTAAATCTAGAAAAATTCTATCCTGTCTGATATATGAGTTGATATTTTTCTGTTATCAGTTTTTATTTGTGGTTAATGTTCTAATAAACATAATTACAACTCTGCATAGAGCAAGTTTTTTGAGCAACATCCCAGTTATATTGCTTTAAGAAAATACCTTTCATTAAAAGTTTCATCAATAGGCTATCGGGATAGCCACTTGTTGAATACCTAATGTAGTCCACCAGCAGGTAATGTATTTTGGAATAATATCCAAGTATATATACGCATGATCGGTTAAACTTAAAAATTCTCATGGCAGTGACTATAATCATCAGAACCAATTTGACCTTGTCCCTACGGAGGGTCGGCACATGTACTACTCTACCATACATCTCTATCATACGTCATATCTAAAATAACTCCCTTCTTAAACAACTCTTTCTTACAACCCATGAAGTCTTTCATCAGTCATCCTCTTCATTTGTAGCTATACACATTCAGTCTCATTACTTCCTTATTTATGAGATCATTATCTCTCCGCATAATGTGTACTTACCACGCTAACCGACCTTATTCATAGTATTCGTAAGAGATTTTACGAATTTGTTTAATTTATTTTATAAAGCTTAAATGAAAACAAGTATTATTTTTCAGTTCTTTATTTGTACGAATCTTCTCGTGCGTAAATAAAATGTGCGTTAAACAATATATCGATAATAATATTTGTAACAAACGTGCGTGCATTTAAAACAAGTATATATTATATGTATATACTGAAATAGAAAACAAGTATATATTATATCTAAATACTGAAATATAAGTAATATACAATAGTCATATGTAACTTGTGTATATATTTTCTGTAAATATAATACTAAAATATGTTTAAATAATGACAGTCAATTGAAATATAGAAAAATAATATGTAATAGGAATAAAAATATAATAATATTATATAATTAATATTTATAGATACAGAAATTATGAGGAAAGAGTTAAACTAAAATATATTTACAAAAATATACAAATATACTTAAAGTACTTAAAATATTATTCAGGTGGATAGAAATAGTATTCTATAAGTTATACATTATGAGAATATAGGACTAGAATGAAATTAATAAATACATAAACATACAACAAATTTGTTTTAAAACAAATTCAACGAATACGGATACCGTATTGGGTTATACAATACTAATATAGTATACATACAAGATCATACAAATTCAGAACAACTTTATGAAAACAACAACAATCTTATTTTTAATCGTTCATCAAAACGTTGAATAAATACTCAAATAAATATTCCTTAAGAATAACATAAATAGCTATGACTCATCTAAGCCCATACAAAGTCAAATTCGATTAGCAATATCGATAGTTTTTTTATATAAGATAATAGGGCATCCGCAACACAAGCGGGTGCGCTGCCGCTCTTTGAGGAAATGATGCTTGCTTCTTGAAGGTCCCTAAGTCGTGGTCAAAGTGTGACAAAATGTATAATTACGTGAAAGTCCCGTGATGTGATGTGTGTTCTATTCTTGAAAGACCGTAATTTAGATACTGGTTTGGAAATACCGAGCATTTTAATTTTCCGATTACCGATATCGCTTATGTTACTTTGTCTTAAGGGGCTGCATCGCTTAATCTGATTTAATATGACCGGAGTACGCTAAGTTCTGAGCATCATCGATAGACCGTCCCCAACCATGTCCACTGCTTGCGAAGTGCTCTTCGTGATGTGGATGTGCTACAACCTCGTAGCTAGTTTCTTGGTGTTTACTTGCTAGAAGCTTCTTCAATGCAATGATACCAGCGACTAGAAGTGAGATCTTAGCGAGGAGGAGAGCCTTGACGGCGGCAAAGGCGATGATAGCCAAGAACAGAGGAATAAGGGCCATGATCTTCAGTTTAGCGATCGCTAAGAGTGGGATGAGTTGCTTCAACTTCTTCTTTTTGCCACGAGCTGGAATGTAAAATAAATATTAAAATTTGGTTCTGTTATATTAATCTTAAGATAGATTTTAAAGAGGAGATCTTAAAGAGGAGAATGTGGTCATGACTTCTTCGAGTCTTGACCGAACCCGACATGACTCGAAGAAGTCATGACCACATTCTCTTCTTTAAGTAGATTATAATCTGTCATGGTATGCTATTTTTCATTCTGGAAAAATGTGAATTGCCCGTGAAATAGAATTGCTTTTATTTTCATAGTACACAAGGACCCAATTTTTTTTTTCAAAGCGGCTGAAGTCACAGACAGTAGCCAGTAATTTATAATGTTTTAAAATGAACTTGAAGGGACTCTTTTTACTGTTTAGGTCGAATGTTAAACAAATAAGTCTTCCGTTATTCTTGTAATGTTTCTTCTTTTTCATTATTACTTTGAACTTTCGAATTTGTTTTTATTTAATAAAGAAATGTATTAAAAGATTTCTTAAAATTAATAACTGAATGACAGTTACGCTATTCAATAATGAATGATTGAATGATTCGACAGTAAGCAATGATGAATCATAATTGTCCATCAATGGTGAAACAACTTTCTTTCCGGAACATCATGGTAAGATTTCACGATGACTTGACCAAGGAAACTGGTTTGAAAGCTTGGAACATAAGGATTCCGACTACGGAACTCGTCTAATGGCCGTAATAGGAATTCCACTTTGAGTTCTACTTTAAGTTCCACTTTCTTGACCCAGTGGGCGTTGTGTTTACTAACGTGTGATCACGTATTACACACCTGTTAGGCATACGAATACACTTATTTGCAAAACAATTGGGTCAAAAGTATTCCATTCTTTTTGTACCTTTTATTAATAATGGATGTTATATCAATTTAAATAGAAGTCAAGTTTCAGATATTTTACAAGTAGATTTCTTTATTTAGTTTAAATTCATTTGTTTTTGGTAATCTTTGGAACTGTTTAATATAATGCGATGAAATTATGTAATCTAATTTTTTTTATTTGCGTTATTTAATTAATTTATTTCTTATGAGTACCGTTTTTACCGTTGATTTCTGAGACCGAAATTTCTATATAAAAGATATCGTCATCCCTTTCATTATCATTGACAAAACAGGGATGACAATATGTTTTAAACGGAGATTTTTATCTCAGAAATCCACTGTAAGTCACATATACAGATAAGCAATGTGGCTTAAATAAAAGTTTTTAATATAAGTTTTCGACAGACATAATAGTAAGGACTGGTTCACATTTACGGCCGTATAAACGTACTTATGGTAATATAGCGGCCAGTGACTCAGTGAAAGTCGTCAGATCCTTGATGCGGGAGAAAGTAACTAAAATTGTTATTTAACAGAAAGGAAAATATTAAGATCAATTAAACAAAAACCGATCGTCGGAAAGTAAAAGTTGTTTCGGAAAGTTAATACAAAAATTTCAGAGTCTTTTAAACAATTGCTCCATACTTCATCATTGAATTGAAAAATCTGAAATAACGTTTTCTAACTTACTTATAAGTTTATACGTCACATGATTTATTTCTCTTCCAAATTGTATCGAGATCTGAGACAGAGTTTAGTCGTTCTGGAGTTAAGTTATGACAAAGAATGTATACAATATACATGTATACATTCTTCCATTCATCCTTACCATTCCATTCTCACCTTATGTGTAAAAAAAATGCTTATCAAATGTCCCATGTTAATGTCGAATTACTAATTAAACATTAAAAAAATACTAGATTTAATTAATTAACCCTACTGGTTAGTTGCTATTTTTAGTAACCTAATTAGATAAAAAATATACGACAATTTATTTCTAAAATTTGAACAAATACTAATTACCCACTAATTTTAGTTATTTATGGATATTTTTTTATTATAAGCTAATTTTATTTATTTATTTTTAATTCAAAGAAAATGTTAGATTATATCCGTCTAATTTAAAAATGCATTGTTAATATGTGATGTATAAACTACGTTAAAAAATACAAACTATTAGCGTTATCTTTTATTTGGTTAACATTGAAACGCAGACCGTGAACTAACGTATTTAACTAAGCATTTCTTTTATTCTCTCTACTGTTTACCGACCCACATTGTTGTTTGTTTTACTTATTTGTGTCTCTTATTTCATTTTCTTACTTCCTTTTTGTTTCGTAACTGACGTAATAGTTTGTGTATTGAAAACGAAAGTACTTGGCGAAGTTCCAATAACTGAGATTTGTGTTGTATTTTAGACTAACTGTCGCCGGCAACTTCGTCCGCAGGGAATTAAAAAAAAAACTTATTTAGTAGCTAATGTTTTCTTCCAGACTATGTTCTACATCTATGCCTAATTTTATCGAGGTATGTTGAGCCGTTGTGGAGATACCTTGTAACAAACATCCATCCATCCATCCATCTAAGCATTCGCATTTATCATATTAGTTAGATTTATTTGCATAACTGATTGAATTTATTAAGTAACGAAATATTTAATTGATGCAAATATTTAAAGCATTTTTTTTTTTACTTTTTTAGTAAGAATCATATTGAGGTCAAAAATAAGTTTTTGTATAATCTAGACTAGTACTAATTATAACAGTACTATTTGTATAAATTTAAATGGAAATATTCGGAATACATAATTTGATAAAAGTTTTTTTTTTACTGTTCGATATTTAAATTATATCAAAATTAGTTCATCAATTTAGATCTTTTTTTTATTAGAACATTGTTCCGCAATAGTCGTTATTTTGCATCTAATAAATAATAATATATGTCAGTATTAAAACTCACCCTCTTCCAAGGATCGCTTCATGCCTTCAACAGCTGATGTTGGTAGTTTGAACTGTATAACGTGATTCTCTAAGAAGTCAGCAGCTGAATCCAATAGTCTTGATTCCACTTGAGCTTCTCTTGCTTGTGGTTCATCAGATAAAGGTTCAAACGCCCTCGCCGACCTCGGGGATCCAGTACCAAGAAGTGTTACTCCATCAGCCAAATCCATCTCTCTAGCAGTCGACAGCGATTCAACGTATTTCAAAGCCTTCTCCTGCAACCAAAAGATAAACTTAGTAATCACGGAATACACAAACACTTCACAACACTACACTAGACACTAAAGTACCTTTAAGCACAAAGATACGTCGTTTTCAACACACTCCTTCACAACTCCCATAACGCTGGTCATCAATCCTTGTTCTTTCGCATCTTGGTCGAAGGCAGGCATAGCCCGCACAGTCGCGACCAGAAATAGGGCGAGTAAACCTCTCATCTTGTCTACAACCCCAGAAAGCTTAGTACAAAGTGTGGCTACGGTGCATAAGACGGACTGTTTTAAACGCATCACCCCACTACCGGCCGGACAAGAAAAGTGAACCCAAAGGCGGTCCGATTAAAGCGGCACCAACGAAATAATTTCACGTTAACACGATCAATTTAATGTGTGTTAGAATTTTGGGTTCATTCACATAGAATGTATGTAGTAGTAATGTTTTTGTATGTGTGTGTACTTGTTCACGGATCAATGGTACTACTTACGTAGGACAGGCTACGGCACGGATGCGTTCAACACTAGATAAAAACTTTCTTGATACTATGAATCTAGTTCACGTTTTATTTTTATAATCGACTAGATATCGCCTGCGACTCTGTCCGCGAGGAATTAAAAAAACTTAATTAGCAGCCTACGTGTTCTTCCAGACTATGCTCTACTTCTATGCCAAGTTTCATCATCATCGAAATCCAAGAGCCGTTTTGGAGATACTTTTTTTTACTATATTATTATATGTTGAGTTCAGTTTGACTTACTAGTGAGAGTTTCATATAAATAACAAGTAAATAATTAAATTAAAAATCATCAATCCTGACTTAACTCATGTTCATCTCTGGGAAAGACTTCGAATAGATTATCATCTCTTACTTTCAAAACGGTACAATCGTTAAGGCTTATAACCATGAAAATTAACCTTCTGTCAGTCGGAAAAATATTTTTTTTTAAAATAGTATAAAAGAAATCTTTTATTCTTATTTTACGTAATGATAATGAAAACCATTAACCAAGATAATGAGAGAGCGTCGGTGGCTCAAGGTTAAGTACTTGACTTGCAATCTGCAGGTCCTGGGTTCGAATCCCATCCAGGCCATGTACAAATGTGTTTTTCCAGTCTCGATTTACATATGTACATTTATAGAATGTTCTTACAATGAAGGAAAACATCGTGATGCTGCACATATCTGAGAAATTCAATGATATGTGTGAAATCAACCCGCACTAGGCCAGCATGGTTGACTATGGCCTAGTCACCCGTAACTTAGGGTAGGCTCCGAGCCCCTCAGTGGGGACGTATAGTGAGCTGATGATGATGAATAAAAATACCTGTACAAAACCTTGTACGATCAAATAACAAAATACCCAAATCCATATTTAACTACGTAAAGAAAGTATAATGAAATCGTTTACTTTTGATACAATTTATTTTTAAATAAGAAAACGATACGTGTTTTAATGAAGACTCATATGTCTAGACATACTTTATTATATTTGCATTTATAATTTTAAAGATCTATATAAATTTCGGAATTATATAAAACCGGAGAAGAACAAATTAAAAGCTTATTTTTCACTAGTAAGATCGTAAAATAAATATGTATTACAAATCTGAATAAATCTTACTAATATTATACATGCAAATGTTTAAATAGACGTATGGATGAACGGATGGATATCTATCCATCCGTTCATCCGGATGGATACGGATGTTTGTTTGAAGATATCTCCGGAACGGCTGAAGGGATCTTGATGAAATTTGGTACAGATGTAGAATATAGTCTGGACGGAGTAGCGGGCGACGCTAGTTCTAATCAAATTAATAAGAAACATTGGTAGATTAAATCTGTACTTAATGGATATGTTAAATATTCATCACAAGAAAGCTTCATACAGAAATATAGACTGTTTTTATTATCATTCGTACTAGGCCGGTCACAACTAGCATTTAAAACATGAACCGCGTGAGAGTCGCATACTTCCCATAAACGCAACAATTATAATTTACCATGAAAGAAAGCAAAGTTTTATAAGTATATTGGTGTTCTCATCAAAAACAATGCCTACTGAACAAAAATCACATGTTATACTTTCCATTAGTGTTCTTGAGTTCTCGTTAATTTTATTGTTTTACTTTATACTGAATTAAATGTTGTTTACTGCGTTTATGTTACATTGTATTCAAGACTAGCGGTTGTCCGCGAACTTCGCCATCGCGGAATTTAAAATAAAGTAGCGTATAATATTCCTGCATGCATCAGCTACTTTTCCGTTAAAGCCTCATTAAAATCAATCCATGCAGACAGACAAACAGACAAATTTTAAAATTGTTTTTCGTCATCAGCAATGCAAATACTCTCTCTCTCTCTCTCTCTCTCTCTCTCTCTCTCTCTCGATCTCTCTTTTCGAACTCTAATTTTGTTAATATATATAGATATAACTCAGTAAATTGTGTGCATACTTAATTATTTCAGTTGATGCCTTCATAAACAAGAATACTCCCGTAAGCTAGAGGAGGAGGCAAAGACGCGATATTAACACACCTGCTGTATTGAATAAAAAGAAATCCGATGTTAATACTTCCATCTAATTTCAAACGTATTTAGTTTTTGTTCATCTTTTTAATTTGACTTCCAGTTAAAATAAATTATTGAGGAGAATTAAAAGTAATGCAAATTATTATCAAGTATCATGATCTTTTGGTTGAACTATACGTTGTCGTGAAACGTACGTCATAAAACGACGTCCACTTCATTGCGGTGTCCGCAACGAGAGGATATTTAATAGAAACCTAACACTTTACAGATATAATGTTCTATCTTCTATTATTCTTCATAAATCAGAATAAATATTTCTTAGGTAGATGGTTTGTCCCAACAAAAAAAAAATCGATGTAAATTAAACTTTTAGCTACCACTACGATAATATTTGCCAAGTGTCAATTTAAAGAGTTGTAGAAAATAGTGTTTACGATAATTGTTTTTTTGGAACTAAATTATTTTTTAAACTAAATATTATAATTAAGAGTAGTCAACGACTTTGATTGCAGACTATTTACTTAATTCACTTAAGTATCTTATCCTTAGTAAGTGGATAATGCGTTCGACATACAACGAATACAATTATATCATGTAATGTTGTTTTGTAGACATGTGACGCTAATGTGACCATACATTTTAAAATCAATTAAGGAAAATGTTGTTTTTAACTTTATTATTTCATGAATAAAAAAATACTTAAAAAGAAAAGAAAAGCGTTATTAATTTAAGAGTTATTTGATATATAAAATTTTAGAGTTGAGACGGAATAAATAATTCCATTAGTAAATAGGGGCGATTAAACGATTGCATGTAAAATGTTAGTAAATTTTGATAAAAAGTTAGCTCTGTTAATAATAATTGAACTACCTGAGTAACTTTTTAAAATAATTATTTTCCTTTCTTGTTAAATAATATTATATTTATATGGTATACTTTACCTGGAAAATATGGACATGGCTACGATAAATATAATGTGGAATTTCCTAGTAAAATGGGAAATGTCTCACAAAATCAAATAACATGGTAACACTATAAAAATTAGTTACAACTGCATCTGGTCTTTGCTTTCTTTTTTGAAAGAAAAAATCTGACCACAGAATAACTTTAGTGATGTAACCTCATTACTTTTTTTATCTCAAACTCACGTTTTTTGTTCGTTTTTTTTTTCATAATCTATTAAAGTCACCGACCTTCGTGATTCACTTAATAGTAGACTGTTAGTTATCTAGATCTAGATGGTAGAGTATTTTCTCAAATTAGTAATTACCTAATTATAAAAATCCAGAAAAAAGTCGACTAACTGAGGTTCTAATGGATGAAAGTTATTTCTTACGTCATTTGTTTGTTTTATTATTTACCGGTGCAAGATACTCTATGACCTTCTGAGGAAGAAGATGAATTGAACCACAAACATGTTTCGACCTCATCGTCACTTAACATCAGGTGGGATCGTATTCAAGCGCTGGCTTAATCGACTAAAAAAAAAAAATGACACCATCCTCTTCAAAATCGGTTCATTCGTGTAGCCTCTAGGTCGTCACTTTGTAATAGTTAAACAAACCAACATACAGAGAAACGAACTTACATACGCTGGAAAAACATTACCCTCTTTGTCAGTCGGTTAAAAAATAACCAGACTACGGAATATTAACATATCAATGCAGATCTTCTACGTACTTCACCGTTGTTGCCCGACTAACGAAGAATAGTCGCGTAGATAGTATTTTGTTTGTTTTTGGACAGATGTCATTCGATTTGTATTCTTTCTTGTACGTAGTTTGATACAGTCAAGCAACTTAAGTTTACATTAAAAGATGAGAAAGGTATATGTACTTAATACCATGTATACATGTCTAGTAATTGACAACGTGAGAAAAGTAAATAAGAACAAATAAGGTCGTTTAATTACTCGAGTTGTAGCAAGACAGCTTTCAATGCAACCTATCATAAATGGAGTTGAAACTTTATTGCTTAGAGTATCCTGTCTTCATCTATATAAATAAAATTGTTTCCGATGTGAATCTAGAAAAACTAGTAATGGATTTGGTGAGGTTTAGTCCTGAGAACAAATATTGAAACAAACATTGCGATTGACTTAATTTTATTCAAGTTGTTTAGTTTTACAATCAAGTAAAATTTAAATTCATAAAAAATGGCTATCTAATTCTTATTTCACTTGTTTAAATATTATGTTTCGGTGGAAACCTAACCTTACTTATTATTACAAAGTCCCACACAACCTGTAACTGAGTTGTTGTTAATTTGTGAAAATCGTGTGGAAAGTGTTTATAATTTTGCCTGATTTATACCAAAAGTGAAAACAAGTGAACGTCAATCACGTCCCAACATATTGCTGTGATAAAATCGTTTTATTATTATTATACTTTACCCATGACTTCATTTACACATATTTTGTTTGAAATTGGTTATTTCGCAATAAATAAATATTAATTTAAGGTCTTCATCTCTCCGTAGTATCCCGAATAAATATAATTGTTGCTATCATCTGAACATTGATTATCTTCTCTCCAAACATACCTATAATTTTCTTCTAACCATCGAAGATGTGTAATTGAAGGGAATTATTAATACATTGAGTACTTCTGGAGATTTGATACTTTCACCGGAGTTCATTGACCTCACGAACTTACAATAATATAATTAAAATATAATTAAATTGAATAGTTTGTGTGTGGTAAAAGATTTGACATCATTAGCACCTTATTTTACTTCTTGCTCTTACTAATAATATAAATGCGAATGTTTAAATATAAATACAATTTATACAAAATATAAATTACAATGTCTTTGTGGTGGCTCAAGGGTTAAGTACTTGACTTGTAATCTGCAGGTCCTGGGTTTGAATCCCGTCATGTACCAATGTGTTTTTCGATTTACATAAGAGTACATATGTACATTTAACCGACGTTCTTTGGGAAGGACGGTTTAGGAAACTAATGGTAGTCGGCAAGCCCCTCAGTGGAGACGTATAGTGAGCTGATGATGATAACTTGTATACATGAAGGTCAAGGGAAATCATTAAATATGTCCGACATAAATACCATTGCGCCGTGTCCGACATAAATTGTGTCGTATTTTGGCAACAATGCGAATTCAGTTTACATTATGCATGAACTTCATTGACTGATACCGTTGGCAACACCATATTAGACGTATCGTATATTGAGTAACACGATCAGTGAAAGTCTAAATAATAAATATACATTTGACATAAATTTTATTTTAATTTTAAATATAATTTGAAAGTCTGAATTAATCGGAAATGTATCAAAGACAAAACAGGATGTTATTTTAAAATGAATTAATAATTTATGTTTAATTACAAAGATTAATATGAATTTAGAAAGTTTTTTTTTCTTTTATAAATTTTCAAGACTTCCCTAGTAACTAAGCTTGTTATATAAAACGAATTTCTTTTTTGAAAAAATAGTAACAAGTAATATATGTAATAACATAGCTGATAAAGTCACTATTTACGTTCCTCTTTAATTTAGAACTCATATGAAAATTAGCTTAAAAAATGTATCATAATAAAAAAGGTATTATTATAAATAAAAAAAATCCGAGCAACAAATTGTTTAATTGATTTATTGTGAACATAAATAAATAGATATGTGAACTTCATGGTACATTCATTGTAAATAAACAATGAAATGAAAAATCATATTTGCATTATTTATTATTAGCACCATTTATAAAAGAATTTGTATGAATATAATAATAATAATAAATAATTGAGATCTGTAATATATATTATAGAAAATATAAAGTACGTATAATATTATTTATTCGTATATCAAATTACATTTTGAATGGAATTGTAAGAATCATATATAAATAAATATAATAAATGCAAAATAATATTTACATATGTACATTTTATTTAATAAATAATATTTTAATACTATATTATGCATACTTTAAAACTCACACATACTATATTTCCATATATATATTAGTGATATACAACTTTTAAAATATAATATATATTATAATACTGATAGATAAATATATAAATATATATATACGATATATAAAATGAGTTAAATAACATTTTTATCCTAGTTATAAAATTCCTTTCATTATAATATTAAAGCATATCCAAAGACTTTTATCAATATACCTTAGTATATTAATATTTAAAGTTATATACAAAATTAAATATATGTATATCTTAATAAATATAATTTAATATAATATTAATATATAAATAAGAGTATTGAGGTACTTTTAAAATAACTTAGTTAAAAATAAATATATTAATTAGTAATTTTATATAAGTTTTGAAAAGATATCTAAATCCGAAAATGGCCGATGTATATAACGCTTTTATGTATAACTTTTTATGTTTCTTGTACTTATTTCTATAAAATCAAATAGTATTTTAATTATATTTTCGTATTCTTCTATCTGTATATATTTTTTCAATTTTTTTTTATATGCATGTGTCACATTTACGTGTAAATAAATAGTGCTTATTAATAAATTAGTTTTCAGTTATTATAATAATTTATTCAACGTCTTTGGTGGGTTTGGTTAGTGCGCGTATGCTTTGTAAGCTAGGTCGTGGGCGTTGTCGAGTGATCTGAAATAAATTGGGAATAAATATTAGCGATTACAATTTAATACTCATAATTATTTCTTCCTCCAAATTTTCGAACAATTAAAATTAAAGAAAGAAGAGTCAGTACATTTAATACAGTAAAATAAGACATATTACTAGATTGGCTCCAGAAATAGAAGGAAGATAAAAAAGAAGTACTTTCCATTTCTATTTTTATAAAAGAGCCAAAGAAATGGAAAAGGCAGCTCAAAGAAGCAATTATATGCGACTAGATGCCACATACGTTCACAAGCTATACCTGAGTCATGCCAACATTAGATAAAAAAGAACATAAGACAAAAAGAAAGATAGGACTGAAAATAAGACATGACAATTTTGAAGGATAAAGCCACTTAATTCCTTAAAAGAACCAACAAGCTTTAACGCTTTTGAAGTACTGCTTTATACAACAGTTATTCGAGACATAAATTTAAAGTTTACATAACAGATGAAAAAATATCTCACCTGCTCCACCCAGAGCCGCCATGTCCTGCAGATACAACAACCTCATGTGCCTCTCCACCACTGCTAGAGGACAGCAGTTTCTTAAGGCCGATTATACCGGCGAGCACCAGCGCTAGCTTCGACACGATCAGAGCCTTGCCCGCGAGTAACGCAAGAGCACCGAATGCGATGGGTACCATCATACCGCCGATGAGCAGGGGAATCGCTAGCAGGGGAGCGATCTTCTTTCTCCTGCCTCGGCCTTCTTCGAATGCGCCTTGCAAATCAGAACCGGTTGGGAATTTGATCTGTAACGTAATCAAATTATAAATTATGGGTCAAATTGTTGGATGTCAATTCACGGTTAATGATAATAATAAAACTTCCATTGTTATCATCATCATCATCTTCCTTTCCTTATTCCACTCTATGTGAGACATACAAGATTTCCGTTTTCAAAATAGATCTATCATTCGTATTTAAGTCGTCATCCCCTTTTTATTCAAGTCACGTTTCACATTATCCATCTTTCACTGTACCTACCCTTATTAGTGTACCCCTCCACATTTAAAGATATAGTCATTGTGGCAATAATTTCTTCTTAGTGTTTCACTATTTATTTTATTTTAAAAACATGATAATTGAATATTTAATGCTTGTTATTTGCCCGAAAATTCTTTGAGAATTCATACTGAATCTATTTATGAATTTTTGAGTGCTAATTTTTGTTATCATACTTATATTATAAATGCGAATGTATAGATGGATGGATAGATGTTTGTTTGAAGGTATCTCCGGAACGGCTCAACTGATCTTAATGAAATTTGGCCCAGATGTAGATCACAGTCTGGAAGAACACATAGGCTACTTATTAAGTTTATTTTTATTCCGCGCGGAAGGAGTAGCGGGCGACAGCTAGTTTTACAATAATTTACGTGCTAAAGAAATGTCAAAGTTACGGATTATCGAATGTAAACACGTAAATATAAGAATTTTGTAGTTTAGACTATTTATAAAGTATATTATATTATACAGTATATACATATGTACTCGTATATAGTTAATGCATTAGTAAGTCCAAGTTAATTAGTTAGTAACGGTTGTTAGTGAAGTAGGGCGTCACAAGAGCGGTTAAATAGAGTGTGCTAGTGAAAAAAGTTGTAAATATGAATTAATAATGTGAAATTATAAAGATCCGTGAAAGCGGTCACGGTGCGTTGTGTACGGTATGTTGTATTTTTTTAATGCGTTCTCGTGGTGGAATTGATTTCGTGTGATTTATTATTCGAATAATCATTACTTGGTTTCCCTTCTTTGCGTGGTGTTATTTTTTTTTTGCTGATATTTTTCTATGAATATTTATTAGAAGAAATAGGAGTGGTAATTTTTTAATTTTATAAAGATTCTGGCGCGATATTTTGCTTTAGAATTCTACATACAATTTGACGATTTTTTAGTGATATATCAAGATTGGATTTGGTACTTTTTAGCAAGCAGTTTAACAATTAATCGTTAATCGTTAACTGTGGGTTTTTGAGACCTAAATCTTCTTTAAAAAAAATACTGTTATCTTTGTTTTATTAAAGATAATGACGGGGATGACGATATCTATATATATATAAAAGAAAGTCGTGTTAGTTACACTATTTATAACTCAAGATCGGTAGAACTGATTTAGCTGAAAATTGATGGGGAGGTAGCTTAGAATAGGAACTTTTTTATCTTGTGTGCATTGTGCGTGCGGACGGAGTCGCGGGTAAAAGCTAGTGTTTTATAAAGAGATTTTGGTCTTCCGCTAAGTAAAATAATTGACAATTTTATGATAAATGATCAGCAAAATACAGTTTTACATTAAATATCGTTAGTAACATCAATGTGGTTTTCGAAAATAACATTCTTCTTCTTACTTCTGTACAAAAAAAAAAACAAGTATAGCGTAACCACGAATATAAAAATCCTGACATGGGGGCGCTTCAATCAGCTTCTCCATTACACTGCTGTGTAATGTGCATAGTGAAGTTAGTTGCATGTCCGCAATATGACGCAATATGATGAGGGTTTTTATATTCCTGGTTAGGCTATAACAATATATTTTATGCGGGTGTTTGAAAATGGAAGAGCATGGTTATAGTGCGGTATGACACAGTGTAACTTTATAATGTATTTCTTTTGATCACATCTCGTTAAACTAGTGACTTTACTAGTTACAGTGCTCCACGAACTGTGACAAAATGCTTGCACACTACTAGTTAGTTGTCATGTGCTACCAAGTGTCACTAATCTTTACTCGAAATGGAGAAATTTGTTAATACTTGAAGTAGCTCAGTATATTATTTAAAAAATATGATTCATGCTTTCTCATAACGAAAATCCTATTTCTAAAATTTTTGTCTGTCTGTCCGCAAGTCCGCGATTATTTCTATTGACTTGACGGGACTTTGATGGGAAACTAATAAATATGGTAATGTTAAGGCTACTTTTTTTTTAAGTAGGCGCTGACAAAGGCATAGGCGACCGCTATTACAATAGTTTGATAATAGCATAGTTATGGTGATTATTTTTGTGAAAAAACTTGTTAAACATAAGTACTGAGGCATAAGAAATAGCAAAGAAGTTACAATCGGACTAAAATCCATAGACAAAGGAACAGTGCTTTTAGTACTCGACTTATCAGAAGTTATTAACGGTTCCATACTTTTTACTTTGTTATTAGATTTGTTTGGCCGTTTTTGACATTGACATCGGGACGCCTATGTGCTTTTGTACTTAATTGTACTTTTGACCTTTTGACCAGTAAAGTTGATCTCAATATAATAAAATAGATACTTTTTAATGTTACATGTTGTCAGAATTCGGCAGTAAAATTAAATTCGTTTAATTAATTTGAACACGTCATGGATCCAAATTTTATTACTATTACATTTTAATAGACTGACATTTTTTATTGTCAGAACACGTGTTGAATAATGATTACCATGATTCATTTCTATTGTGGGTGACGGGTAATCTGACATTAACCCCGTTACTTACGTCATAATTACTTACGTTACGTCATAATAGAACACTTGGATATGTTTGACATTGGTTAAAGAAATTAGATTGTCTTGTTTGTGATTAACCAGTGTTGATTTTTAGTAAAATAAAAAAGCTCTGAAAGTAAGTTTTTTTTTTTTTGTATGTTTAAACCTCTTCATATTGTTTAATATGTAGTAAGTAAGAATCTTTAAAGAGTAATTCGCATTTAATATTATGTCTGGATTTTGATCAGCAGTGAGTGTTATGTAATTTTAGAGTCAAATTTATATTTTAGTACGAGAAAGGATTTGACGATTAACTATCAACCTCTCAATTGAATAATAGTTACTTAAACAGGGATTGGAAATTTTCTCTGTTAATTTTGGGAATTTTGTCTGTTAATTTCCAGATAGTTTTTTTAATGTTATTTGTGTAATGTTTATACTTTACCTGGATGGTATGAGTTCGCATGAATCCAACGATCTTGTCCAAAATAAGGCTGTCCAATGAGTTCTCGTCAAGACTCCTTGGAATCGCTTCTTCAGTTTCAACATTTTCGATTGCATTCTTGTCCTTTGAAATTGTAACTCCGTTGAGTAGATTTATTTCATCGCTCTTCGTTATTCTTGTTAGAGCTTTGGCTAATTTCAATTTGAGACAATTACCAATTTCACTGCCACTGCAATCTTTATATGTTTCATACGCGATCTTCAAATCACCCAAAACACCGTCCTCTGAACTTCTGGCTTCTTCTAATTTGTTCTGATGCGTTGAAGCTGTTCTGCCGGTTACGGCGACTGCCAGAGTCAGAATTAGGAGGTAGTTTGGTACCATTTTGGCTTCGTTCGCACTTCGTTGCCTATTGGCACTCTGTTTGGAATTAGAACAGTGTTGGCGTTTATATGCGCTTAGTGTCACGCTACAGTGGGTGTTACCGAGAGGGATGCATCGATGCATTTATGCAGTTGTATGTACAATCGGGAAGAAAAGTCTTATAAAGGGTATCTATTTGTATTGTACTTTACATATCTCGATATTTTCTTCTCAGCTAAAGTTATAAAAAAGTTATGTATAGAATACAAAATTATCATCTGATTATAATTTAAAAAAAAATCATAGTCTTAATTCAACCGATATTGTAACAATTACTTACAATTACAATGTTCCGAATCTCGAAAAATCTGTATTCTTAGTTCTGTAGTACCCTTTGATATTGTCTTCAATGCTTTAAAGTTAACTCTTTGGAACACCTACCATAGGTTTCTTTCTGAGTTCAAAATCAACGTCTAAAACACATTGATATCTCTTTTTTGTCAAAGATGGGATGGGATATAGTTTATACAAAGATTTTGGTCTCAGAACCTTCGGTTAGTATTGTAAGAGTTTGTCACCAAGTAACTATAAATGTTGTTGTCGAGAGGTAAATATGATATGAATATGTAAAATACTATAATTAAAAGAATAAAACTTTTTCACTTGACTGTACAAACGGTTCCAATTCTCCGTCGACAGCTATGCTTTGATTGAATAGAATGATTTCATCTGTACATTATTAGAAAAAAGTATAACGGGAAGAAGTTTGTTAATAAAAATTTTCTTTTTATTTCAGAAAGTTTTTTTTTATATTATGTACTGGTTACTCGCAACTTCGTCCACGCGGAATAGTAATCTAGATAAAATCTAGTAATAAATATGAAAACCTATGTAACCCGGGGAAAGCGCAGCTTCAGCAGTAGAAGAATTTTTCAAATCGGTTCAGTAATATCGCAGCCTATACAATACAAACAAACAAACAATCAAATCTTTTCTCTTTTTAATATTAGTATTGATCAATGTCGCATGATTTTAGTATACTAAAAAACTAATACTATATTCGTGTGTCAATAATTTCATTTAAGACATTGGTTTTCTTGCGTTATATTTGCTTACTAACATAAACTTACTTACTGAAATAAGTAGGTTTTGTAGAAGCAATGTAGTGTTTCATATTAAAAAAAATGATAGAAATCTGTGGTTTCAATATAATCTTCTTAACAGACTATAAAATCATATCATTATCATAATACGTAAAATAGTGTTTATTAAAGTATACTAAAAAGTATTAAAGAAAATATCCATCTGTTACATGCACTTATGGTGTGTATGGTATTTAGCACACTGGTATTCAGCATTGGATTAACATTTCAAACGTGATTCAATGTTGACCTTACTAGTGTCAATATGTGAATAATAAGTATGAAGTATCGGAAATCATACCAAATGCCCAATGCTTGAGTCGGCAAGTCGAAAGTAAGCGACTTTACTTCTGGGTACTAAGACTTTTTAATTTAATACCGGAGATTAAAATAGTTGAATAGCTGGATTCGAATCCACTACTACGCAGTCGTATATCGTACTTTTAACTATTAGGCTATTGGTGCTTTAATTTTTTTTTATTAAATAAAACACGAACGAAATACATGAACAAGGAAATGTTCTATATACTATATACTTCGCATGAAATGTTCATGTACTTTTTTAACGCACGACTTCGATGTATATTATTTGTTAGGCGGTTTTATTGTCACGTGATTCGATGTAACTTCGGAACTAATTTGTTGGGTTATTAAAGTTGTTGATGAATTACAGAAAGTAATTAGTTTCTACTTTAAATAACACTTTAATGTTTTGTGTCAATTATTTATTCAATTTCATGTTTATATGTATTTTAATACTAGCTATTGCCCGCTACTCCGTCCGCGCGGAATAAAAAAAAAACATAGTAAGTAACATATGTTTTCTTCCAGACTATGTTCTACATCTATGCCAAATTGTATCAAGATCCGTTCAATCGTTTCGGAGATACCTTCAAACAAACATCCATACAAACATTTACATCTATATATATAAAAGAAAGTCGTGTTAGTTACACTATTTATAACTCAAGAACGGCTGAATCGATTTGACTGAAAATTGGTGGGCAAGTAGCTTAGAACCAGGAAAAGGACATAGGATAATTTTTACCCCGTTTTCTATTTTTTATTCCGCGCGGACGGAGTCGCGGGTAAAAGCTAGTTTATAATATTAGTAAAATACTAATCCTACATTGTAAATTAGGAGCTTTCCCTATAAGTAAATTAGGTGAAAAAATATTTGAACATATCTGTGATATATGGTCAGTGCTCTTACATCACTCTAATAATAATATATTTATGGAATTAATCAGACCGAAGAGAGCCCTATCCTATCCCATAATGTTTCAAGTTTTGTGGTACACTTTACTGTGAAACTCTTACACAAAGTGTTAAAGTAAGTAAAGTTAAGTTTATGAAAACTTTTTTTGTCAAAACAGAGTTTATTAAACATTTTTAAAGATCAAAGATAAATCTTATGTCTAGCGTAGATTATAAGTATAAAAAACAGAAAATCTAGTATGCAACGATCACGCTTTTAGCGGACAAACGACGCATTACCAAGTTTAATGAATTGAACGAAACTCTTCATTTAAAATAATAAAGCGCGTATGTGTAGTACGATCCTTCACATGTCACTTATTACTATTATATAAATCCATCTTCATAAAATTATAAAGAAGTAACGCAACAACTTTATCGCCTTTGATAATTAATTAAAACGACGAATCCGTGTAGGTACGTCTGGTATAAAAAATAAATGCTGATTATTTTATAAGGGCCTAATAATACACAAATATTAGGACGCCCTCAAAAACTACACCTCACGTCCATGACCCAAAGAATTAGGGCAGAGATTAAGAAATTCCGTTTGACGCTGGCAGAACTATCCCACCTTAAAAATACAATTACAATCTCGTAATGCTGGAAATATAAAATTTCGAAACAATCAGCTTTTTTACTTTATTAATAAAAGTTAAACATGGCTATGAATATGAGCCTATTGTCACATTTCATTAGCACATTGTTGCATGCGGTGCTCTGAGACTAATTTCACTTTTGTGAAAATTATCAATAGACTAAAGCCATCTCATTTTCTTCGAGGCATTATTAAATTCAAAAATATCTTGTAACCTGTGCGTATTAACTAGATCAGGTTCGAATTCGGTGGGAACTGAAGATTCACTTTTAACTGATATGATTTTTATTAATTATAACTTGGGTTATCTAACTTACTAATATTATAAACGCGAATGTTTGGATGGATGAGTAGATGTCTGTTACAAGTTATCTCCAGAACATCATCATCAGCTCAGTATACGTCCCCACTGAGGGTCTTGAAGCCTACCCCAAGTTAGGGGTGACTAGGCCATAGTCAACCACGCTGGCCAAGTGCGGGTTGGTTGACTTCACACATATCATTGAATTTCTTTTCAGATATGTGCAGGTTGCATCACGATGTTTTCCTTCACCGTAAGAACGTCGGATAAATGTACATATGTAAATCGAAAATCGAAAAACACATTGGTAATGGCGGGATTCGAATCCAGGACCTGCAGATTGCAAGTCAAGTGCTTAACCCCTAAGGCACCGACGCTCTCCTTCTCCATCTCTAGAACGGCTGCATGGAACTCGATGAAATTTGAAATAAATGTAGAACACAGTCTGGAAGAACACATAGGCTACTAATTAAGCTTTTTTTTTAATTCTGAACGGATTAATATACTATATAACTAGCTAACTAATTAGCTAATTAACTAAATAGCTAACTATATAAGCTAGTATACTAAGGAAGGCATAAGTCATTGTGTTAGAGCCAAACTTGATTTATAAATTAATCGAAAGTTGTAGAATTTCCTATAAATTATGAAACTACCAATAAGTAGCTCAAACAAGATGTAATTTAATGACACGAACTGAACACACCCATAATTTTTACAAATTGATTTTCGCTTTCTCGTTTTATTAAGTTGTATAACATTACTGGTTGAGAACGATCGTGTATCATTTAAATTAACTATGGATATCGATTCTTAAAAAATATATCAAATATTATTTATACCTGAGCTAAGCGACTATTTTTAAGTAGTCGAGTTATACTTTATATGTTCAAAAACATTAATGTCACTCGCTCTGTGTCTTTTTAGTTATAACGCAAGTTTAGTTTCAACTCGATTATTTAATAATTAATTAAAAAGTATACGTATATAAAAGTACGAATTTAATATTAGCATATTTAAAAAAAACTACGACAATCTAAAGAGTCCTACAAAAAGCAATAAGTACAACATAATCTGAGAATAGCTTTTGGCATAAATTTTATGTTAATTTTAAAGGCCAGCCCACGTATCTGCGGGCGTCGGACCAATTAATGTTAGACGATCCGATGCTCGTTTGCCTCCTTATGCTATAAAAAATCTACGGTCAATTGTAATCAACGTATTGAATGGTTTCAATATTTAACTAACCCTGGGTTTCTGAGACCAAAATTCCCATTTAAAAAATTGTTTTAAACAGATATTTTGGTCTCAGAAACAAACTGTAAGCAAACTATTGTAATATATTTTTAGAGAGAAACATCTGAAAAGAAAACAAAAGAACGCGAAACACACCAAGGTTGAGTCACTCAAAAGTGGTACATAACTACACAAAAGTCTTGTATTATGTAAAATTTACAATCGTTTTATTGAATGGTTCACGTAATTTGACGTCAGATGTAAGTGTGCCGAACGACCCACGACATCCTTTTCAGAAAATTGAATAAAAACTGACTTTAGTTTCTCTTCACACGAGTCCCTATGTCCGGTTTACATCCGCTTTTCTTTTAAATCTATACAATGCAAACTTAATTATCACAAAACCTTGAGCAC
Source organism: Papilio machaon (assembly GCF_912999745.1). NCBI lineage: Eukaryota > Metazoa > Arthropoda > Insecta > Lepidoptera > Papilionidae > Papilio > Papilio machaon. Next base: position 4,357,003 of record NC_060009.1, read on the forward strand.
ACTAAAATATACCTTAACACTTTCAAAATAAAGCTTTGAATAGGATTTTACAACCGCATTATTAAAGTTGTATCGTCATGTATGTATTCAAAAAACGTTAAGCAATTTTAGACCTTATTCCTTTTTGAAAAATCCCGACTCAATCGTTATAAAATCTCCAACTCAATTCTACGTAAAGACGCAACCTGTTGTACGGCTTTTTATTCCATTACAAAACTGAACATCACGGAAATTTGAGTCTAATACATCAGCAATAAGTTCTAATTTGATTTGAAATGTAGTTCGTGTATAGTAAGACTAGTTTTGTATGTACGAGAAAGGGGGATAGAGGGGGATATTACATAAAACACGTGAGACACAGAAAGCCTGAGCGCCTCTGGCGTCTGAGGCGAAAGCTCGTCAATGACTAATGTATGGGACCCCGCTTAAGGTCATGGAATGGAAAGGCATTTACAAATTACCTACAAACTACGTTACAAATTATTAATAAAAAATTAATGAAAAATTTAAAGTTTCATTCATGATCCATTCCATTCATGAATTACTATCTTCATTGGGTTTGTGTTTATAAAAAATGCCATTTAAAGATAAGTTCATCTGATTTTACGAAAGGCGAATGACCTATCCTTTTAACAAAAGAAACTCAGTTTTTTTTCTAATCATGGGTTTACATTAATTTACAAAACATTCATATTTATATAAAATCACTAAGTTACTACCAAGAAGTGTAGCTTTTTACATGTCTAAACGATGAGAAAATTGTTTTGTCTGTTATTCAACTACAAAATATTCAACTATTCAACTAAAAAAACTAGGTACTACAAACATAATGTATTGTAGTACATTATATGTATAGCATTTTCGAATAATCTAGTAATAAATTAGCCTATGTCACCCGGGGATAGTGTAGCTTCCCAACAGTGAATGTATTTCTCAAATCGGTTCAGTAGTTTCCTAGCCTATTCAATGCAAACAAACAAATGAAGTATCAAATCTTTTCTCTTTATAATATTAGTATTGATGAGTCAATTACAAAATTTTCAAACCAAGTCGACTTAAATAATGGATCAAGTCGACTTAAGAGGATTAACTAATATAAATGCATTTAAGTAATAATATTAAAACAACACACACTGAGTTAAGTCTGGGAATATGTTACGTCAGACAAACAAAACTTTTACTAAACCGAACCGGACATGTAAGAAAAAAAAATGTACACTTTCACTTCATCATGTCTGTCCTTCCTAAATGCTATATCGGACAAAACGATGGACTTTGAATTTAAGTTCTATCACCTGAGAAATTGAGTTGACTTTTGCTTAGCAATTTGATACGTTCAAATGTATGACGCAGTCGATTGAGCAGGTTGTGAGACAATGAAGAGGTCAGAGGCCCTCTACGTACTATTAGAGTTCGAAAACCATCCTATTTTAGTTCCGTACTGTTCAACTTTATCAACCATGAGATTGTACCTAGGACACATGCTACCATTAACAACAATATTGACCACAATATATTTCCATTCAATTATTCATTTATGAAGCCATTCAACGTCAAAAATTCTGAATAGTTAATGATGTCATTGTTATAAATTTTGTTTTCCAAAGAATTTTTAATAATAAGCAAAGCGTAAATTAAAAAAAATCATCGAATTTTCTACAAAATCGTTGTGAATTTACTCATAAAGTCGATAAAATTCTACTAAAATTATAAAATGCGCAAGTTTAGATGTTTTTTAGAAGGGATTTCACTGAAATTAGTCTGGAAGAACACATAGGCTACTAATTAAGTTTTTTTTTAATTCCGCACGGACGGAGTCGCGGATGACAGCTTGCTACCTTACATTATGTCTTCTCTGAATAAAGAATGTCACAGATATCTTACTAATATTATAAATTCGCTGATATTCGGATTCGCGGACGACAGCTAGTTTTATGTAACCTTCATTGTTTCTAGCATAACATGCTCCAAAAAATGTGGGCACTTAAATTATCCGTACCTAATGTTACAAATTAAATCACATCACTATAAGTTACTTAAATTACACAACATATTACGTATTGTATTCGCAATGCAAATAGCTCTCAGAGATTGCTACGCAAATCCACGTCCAATTTTCACCCCATTGTCGTTTCTGTGGGAAGTACCCGTGACGGGCCTCAGAAAACAATGGACAGAATTCAACCAGACATAACAAGGAAAGCTTATAAAACGGACCAGTTCTTACAATAACGTTATACGTAATAATAAACTTCACAAAGGAGGATCTATCAAAGCTAAAGTAGAAGAAATAACTAAAATTACTAAATTAGTATGTGATGTAAATAGAAGTAAAGTTACATCAAAAACATTCAATAATAATGACTTTAATCAACAAATATGTGTTCTTAATAGTTGTTTTGATTTCTGAAGTGATACCTATACAAATAGACCGTCATGATGGAGATATAATAGAAGATCAACTTCCAACATCGCAGTTGAATAAGTGTTTAAATATTAAAAGAGGTGTAGAAGTAGGAGTGTGTTTTGGTGAAGAATTATTAGCTAATTTGAATCATTATGATGAAACAGAATCATTCAGTTTGGCTACTGGTGTTTCTTTCTTACGTGATGAGAAGACACCAAGAGGTTTGGGAAACTTTTTAGACAAGGATCCTCTGGATTATAGGTAATTATTTTAATTAACTCTCTTAATGCTGTAAAATTAGGATTAAGGTTTATTTAAATTGCCTATTTACTTAACATAAATTGTCCGAAAAGTTAAGTATTAAATGTAATTCAGAGTATAGAAAATCTTTTTCGCGAAGAATAAAAAAGCCTGTTTATTTCTTTGTTATAAACTAAATGATATCGGGGACCACGATAACCTTAAATAGGAATCAAATAGCCTATTTGATTCCTATTTATATTTCCACACAAAATTTTATTTCTGCAACAAATTTTATCCAAATCCGTTCAGCTGTTCTGGTGCCACCTGGTAACAATCCATATTACATTTTTCAGATCGATATTGGAAGATGCGAGCGAGTTAATATCAAAGAGGTCGTTACATTGGGACCTGAGTGGACTATGCCCGGGACTTGCGATGAGAATTGGACCAACTTTATCTAACGGAGTACTCGAATTTGTATTAGATCCAAGAGTTAAGGACAGAGGGTATCAGAATCATGGCGAATTAACGACGGGTAAGTAATTTTTTTCGATAGATTAAGATGATTGTACAACGCCATCTATGTTCTAAATATAAAACTACAAGGCTAAATAAAAGTCAAGGCTTCGATAACATTGAACTTGAAGAGCGCCATCTACGTTTATTTATAAATTATACCAAAAGTATAAATTATATGAAACTGTTAAGACAATAATTTATTTAATTTCCAGGTCGTCTGTTAGTACGAAATCTACTTGTTCCATTTCTTCTTGGTCTTAAATTTCACATCGCAACTTTACTGCCATTACTACTGGGTTTGGTACTTATAGCGAGCAAGAAGGCTTTTCTTATCGCTAAAATAGCACTAGCTGCTGCAACTTTATTCTCTGTGAACGGTTTCGGTGGACAATATTTCTCTGGATTTGGAACAACACCGCCACCTACGTTCACTTCGCAAGAAGACTTCGGACATTACCATTCTAATCCTGGAGGTAATTTAGATACGCTTACATTTAATTTGTAAATTTAAATGACAAATCGTCCCTAAAAGCATCAGCATTTTGAAACATAAAATAATTAACATTATTCGATTTTTTTCCCATAGCTATAATTAAGGTTTTAATAATGCTAGCAAATTGTGAGTTTGAAATTAAATGTGTAATAATTCAAGAACATTTTGTGCAAATTAATGTGAAAATCATTTTTGATGAAATATCAAATCAATTGTAGTAAACGGTTTTAACAATTCGATCGGCAAAAAAAAAATATTTGAAAAGAGATCAGTAAATAACCTTAATATTGATTGTAGTAAATACTTTTCTGTCCCGTATTCTTCCCCATTTTCCCTTCAGGTCCATTGACTTCCTGCAAGTGCACTGTTACTAAAACCTCCTTTAATCCCTACGGAACTAAACGTTATCCTTAAATATCCACCACGTATCACGTAAGTATCAATACTTTTTTTAGAGACTTGAAACATAAAATCTGATAAATATATAGCATACAAATACTGCAAATTACTTCGCGAAATGAAATGTACTAACGTTTGAACGTAAACTAAATAAGTTTTTTAAATAAATGTAACCTCATAAGATGGAACGATTTGGTCAAGATTTTGCATTTTTCAGTTGCAAGATTTTGAGTTAATATCAAATAAGAACACCTACTTATGTTATTTTGTGGAACAAATGCACCATATTTACTATTCTAAGTAGTTATACTAACTCTAGGAAACATTAAGCTACGGAGACTGACCATTGATTGTAATTCTATAAAATATTTTAAAATAAAATATTTTTTTTCCCAGGTTACTACCATAGAAGACAGTACAAAGAGAAATCAGCTGAACAAACAACAGCATCACCGATAACTCCTGATGAACTAAGAGATAGATTGGAACGGCTGTTTACATCTAAGAAGGAAATTGATCATACAAGAGAGGAAACGAAAGTTCGCAATGCCAGGAATTATGCTTGGACACCAATAAATATACGACACAGTTGAAACTAACTTTTATCTTAATGTGTAATTTATTAACAAGCTTAATCTAACTTTTTGATGAATTTTGAATTCTTTTTTTAATTTAATCTTACTATTACTAGTCATGGTATTTTTCTTCTTTCTTTAAAAAACTTTTATATTGTAATTAAAACTTCTATACATCAATGAAAAAAACTCCTGAGTGAAAAAAACTTATAATATACGTTTGTGTAACAACATATCTTTTTTATGGGATTCAACAAACATTTCTCTTTATAAAATATACGAGTAGTAGCACTTTTCATCTTTACTGTGATTAAAACTATGGTCTGTTCTATTTAATTAATTGTATTTGTAAACTATAATTAATATAACTTTTTACAAAACCTTACTATTATTTTCCCATTCTTATGTTCAATCGCATTTCACATGTGCTCATTTAAAAGTACCCCACATTATGAGGCCGATTACACGCCCTAATTGTTACAAAGCGACTGTTAATTCACTTGTTACTCGCTAAGAACCTTTGACTATTAAAAGAAAGGATTTGTCTAGCGTACACTAACAAATAAAAGCGAGAAATAAGTTCTAAAATTGCTTGTATCCTCTATTTGTGTGCTCTCGTTTGCGATTATCATCATCACATCACCCTTTATGATGACTTTATTTAATAAGTAAAGGCTTAGTCCTTTTCTCTGACGTCAAAGTTACTAGCCAAGTGCATTAGGATACGTTTCCGATCAAAGAAATAACGAGGGAAAGCGAATAGCATGAACACGTGTTATTTATTTCTTTGCAATGTTACTTTTTTATTGAATCCGGAATATTGATGCACTGAATTCAGTCATCCAAATACTAATCCGGAACAGTTTTGTGTTATTTTTTACTTATCTCACTTTAAGTTTAAGATTATATGAATTGAATATTATTCTCTGTAGCTTCGCTTTGACTTTACTTGAGGAATAAAGCAAGTCTGAAGATAGCCTAGGTTTTTTTTGTGTCGTCGTTGTGAAATAGGACACTATTATGTAAAGGATTATTATCGTCAAGTTTTAAATGATATAAAGACAAAGCTATTAATTAAAGTCGCGTCCATAAAAGTGTGATATTTGTACAGATATTTAAAAAAAAAAGTCAGAATTAATGGAATCTCCGGAACAGATCAAAGGATCTTAATAAAATTTGGTACAGATGTAGAACAAAGTGTGGAAGAACACGTAAGCTACTTATTAGGTTTTTTTAAAAAATCCGCGGAGACGGAGTCGCAGGCGAAAGCTAGTTGCATATAAAAGTAGAATTCCACTGTCGTAACACTTATTTTGATACTATCATCTCATTCATTGTATTTAACAGAACATGGACTACTATATCTACAGATGTTTCGGCAGTGGAATTCTGCGGTAACGCGTATTGACTTTGTTCTTATTTATATTCACAACTGCATCCGTAGCACATTTTTCAAGACTTTCATCATTTTTTTAACGGATGCCGTTCGCTAGTTGTGCATCTTCGCGTGATAATTCTTCGTTTAGACGTCACGCTCATCTAATAAAAGATAATAATGGTCTTTGTTTTCTTATTATTTCAATTATCACCAACTAAATTAGGTTAATTTTATCTCGTACATTATTAATAAAAACGAAGGAGGAATTCAATATAGCAAAAAACATTTTTTTTCTTATCTCAGTTCGAGCCATAGAAAGTCAAAAGGACTCGAATTGCGAAGGACTATCTAGCAATAAATGTCTGTCAACTGTTCATGCTTAATATGAACAAAATAAATTTAAGAGAAAGTGATAATATTTCATTTTTTCATATTTCTAGGCATATCCGATCTTAACCCAGTTACCTTGATATCTTCGTTTCCGTTCGTTAAAGCCATTTATTTGTATTTAACTGGGGTAAATGGAATTAGGATGAATAACTGGCTAGAGACGCTCCAACTGGCAATCTTATACCACAAACCGAGATATCGGTCTAATAACGTTCACTTAGTTATGATTTCATTGATAAAAAGGATGTTAGTCGATAATGATATTTAAAGAGCTTGAAAAATAAAATAATGACAGTATTTTACCATTTTTAAAGGGCACATTTTCTTGCAGGGAAGAAAGAAGAATTTCTAGCGATGCAATCTTACTAATATTATAAATGCGAAAGTTTAGATGGATAGATATTGGTTTGTAGGTATCTCCAGAATGGCTCAACGGATCTTGATTAAATTTGGCACGGTTGTAGAACATAGTCTGGAAGAACACATAGGCTACTTACAAGGTTTTTTTTAATGCCGCGCGAACAGAATCTAGTACTTGAATAAAGACATAACATTCGTCTAGTTCTCTTAAAAAAAACAGTGAACCTTAGATTTAAAGAGTAATGTGATAAGTGAAGGTCATATACTAAAAGAAAAATGTTCTAGGATGTACTAAAACTTCAACTTGAAAAAATTTAAAGCTGGAAACGAAGAAAATCATAAATTAGATGTCATATGAAATTTGAAATAATTGACAGTGTTGATTAATTATTACATGTTAGATATAAATTACAATGTATCACGACAACAGATTTCTTTGAAATATAACACGAGTTTCTACTGTTGAAACTTGTGTTAAAATATTTTCTTTCTATTATCTCATTTTTTTTAAAAAGCGAATAACGCATTACTGTATGTTTTGTACAAGTGTTACGGCAGTGGATGCTTCCTGTTATATCATTTTGAAGCTTTTTTAGCGTGAGCATTTGTATTACCCTGAAGCGTTACGTGGGTTCAGGCTGCGAAAGGTTTAAAAAACTAAATAGATCACTTGAAGAATGCAGCGTGGCGATAATTTAAAGTCAATTATATTGTGAATCCATCGATCGTCTTCCCTGTTCGTGTACTCGCGTATCTGAAAGACACGCAACATTGGAACGCTACAAATAGCTATTATCACGGAAGAACATTTTTAAAATAGCTTCAAATAATCTTCACTTATAACCCTGAAACAGGAATTTATATGATGATTGATAGAAACGTATGGAAGAGTAGTACTTGATGTGCCGACCCTTCTTAGTACTGTCCGTATGAATTAATAACCCTGAGATAGATACAAGATACAACTTGATGATTTTGAGCATAGTACCCGATGCTTTGAGTTGGCAAGCCGGAAACAAGAGTCATTCATCTATGGTAATTCACTGCATCCATGTAAGTTTATATGTCACTAAAATTAGATTTTTCGACATAAGCTCTTTATTGTAAAAAACAATATTCAAATATCTTCTTTAATAATCAGTTCAGTCGCAGGTACAGACCAGTCGCAGTGCAAACCCAAAACAAGGTAGAAAGATGTAGTACTGCAATACATGGGTCAAGTCTCTGTCGAAGATGCCGAGGATGGAACGAAGTGGAAGTGACTGGTAAGTAAATTTGACCCATCTACAATGTGGGATAATAGCTAGGCGAGACAGAGGAAGATTTTTAGAAATTTTTCGTTATTCTAAAATATTTCTGGTGTATTATTTCCTAAATTGCCAGCCACTTTATGTAAAGAAAGGATATTGTATTTGCTAGCCCACGTAGAAGATATTACCACCGACAAAAACTATATTAGAAAACTAAATTAAAAGGAAAGGGAATAAAAATTCAGTTTTTTAAAGTCAACTTAAAATAAATTTAATATTACTGACCTTTTAAATAATCTAAAATAAAACAATAACGAGAGTGGAATAGTTTATAAATCATTTAGTCATTGGTTATTTTTAGGATATTTATCATCATCAATATAAAAATTAAAAATCTTTGGATAAATAAATAAAATTATGTACCATTTCAAAGGTATACGCGTAACCACCAAAATAAACAAGCATTGTTTATGCATTAACAAAAATAAATAAACTTAATATTAAACTTAACAGCACCAACTTATTAATAACCTTACACTAATTCTATACAAAATTGGACAAATGAACATTAAGAACACAGAAATGCACAGTACCCGTCGACTAGCCTAAATTGTAAAAATTATTATATTCACTAACATAATATACAACACAAATATTACCTTAAATATTAAATTATTATTAAATTAACTTTATTTTAAACTTTATACACACTTAAATATTCGGTGCGATAAAGTGAATATAAATTTAACAATATTAAATTAACAATGAATAAATAATTTCAATTTAATAAATGTCGTATGACAATAAAATATTATAACTTATTAAATAATAATAAATTAATAATTTTCATATTCTTGTGCTAAACAAAACCTGTCAATGCAATTCATATCCGACGCGAAGTTGCAATTCAAAAGAGTCGTAAGCCATTACTTGTTTATTGTGTCTTGGCGTAAGCTCGATATGCTCTGTCCTGGGCGGCTGCTTCATCTTCTACACTTCTCCTATAATGACCTCCTGGACCGGTAGTATCGAAATCACTTCCGTAATGAGAGGACGAATATGTATGACTCTGGGATACCTGAGGATGCTTCACGATCTCGTACGTAGTCTTCTCATGGGTATCGCCACCAGAAACCAATTTCTTCAAACCTATTATAGCCGAAAGTAACAGAGCAATCTTACCTATAAGCAGAGCTTTACCGGCTATGAGAGCGATCGCTTGGAAAGCCATAGCCAAGAAACCACCTTTGATAGCAACACCAGCTAATATCGGTCCTATCATTTTCTTCAACTTCCCTCGAGCTTGATTCAATGATCTTCCTATATCATCACCGATGCTCGCCGGCGATATAATAACTCGATGTGTCTGCATCAACTTTGATGTAGCTTCTTGAAGACATTTATCGACTTCATTTGACGTCAGCGCATTCAAATCACCTTCTGGCAGAGAAGACGGGTAAGCGCGCTCCTGGTCAACCCTTCTGACCAGTGCGACGCCGTCGATTAGAGGCAATGTATCCATCCGAGCTGCCCTATCTGCTAGCTTTGCTGCTTGGATTTTGAAACACTTGAGCATCTCCTGGGACTGTTCACAGTTTTCGTACATCCTTCCAATGAGCTTGAGACCGACCCCGAAGGTATCCGCCGAAGCAGTCACAAGGATACATAAGGAAAGGAAGATGGTCGCGCGGTACCGCATTTTAAATTATCAATCGAATGCCCCTTGGAATTTGAATACTGGACCAATGTCCAGTCTATGCGGTTGTGTCTATTGAAATGTGTAGAAAATACATGAGCACTGGCATTTATCTATTTTCACCGGGAACTGCATTTATCTATAAATCTTTTAGAGCGTGCAATCGTTGCATCGTGTGTTCGTGCACTGAGGCGTGCATGCTTGCGTCTGTGATCTTGTTGTATGACTGTGTGAGTCGCAGCTGCTGACCAACGTTGGTCGCTCTTGCACCGGGTACGCATGTATGTCAAGGTCCGTTTATAATTCAAGGCTTTTCTTAAAACTTCTATTTTTTTTTAATTTGTTCTATTTTAATTTCCGGCACGTTTTTAATGCTATAGATTTTTTTAACAGTCAAATATCTTGTTTAAAATGACAAATGGCAGAAGGCGCTTAACCTTTACCTTTCAAGAAAGACTATCTTTTGTTTAAAGGATATGTAGATATAGGATCAGACATCCGTTGGCAACTGAGCACAACACACATCATGTCACTTAAATATTAAATATTATTCCTCCTGTTTTCTGACAATTATTTTTTTGATTTAAACAAAAAGGAAAGATATATGATATTGATTGTAGCTAAAAACTCAAAAACTACTAGACCTAGAAAATTCTTTTGTCATCAGAAATCTACATTATCACTGAATCTGAGCCTAACATAGTTTATACTCGTATTTATACACATAACATAGTTTATAGATTGAATTGATGATTAGAATCAGATCAGAATTTGAATGATTAGATTGTTGAATTCGTTGTCGCGGGAAAAAGCTGGTATTTTAATAGTTTATTTAAATATGTTACTTGTACTTAGGTATTTTTAATATTGATAGATTTAATAAAGTCACCTTAACACGCATTGAATACATAATCTGTGATCAGTTACGTTAAGCGGCAAATTAGATTTTAAATCCGTTCTTTAATGCGTTTATAAGATAATGCCACTATGAGAGCTTATTTTATGACATGGTGATAACATACTTTTTAATTTACAGATTTACTCATTTCGATTAAATTTACGTCAATATATTAAGTCAAAAATATCTGGTTATAACGTTAAAACGAGCGTTAAAAGGAAAACTTTAAAAGGAATGGTATAATTGTGTTCAGAAAGAGACCTGGTCTATTGTAAGCGCTGTTAGTGACGTCCACAGGCTTTTACTTCATGCAAGTCTGACATTTTTTGTTAAAAAAAGATTATAAACAAACAATCTTGTTTTATAAACAACGAGTAAACTTGACATCCATTATTTACATCAACGAAGCGAGCAATAATATAAACATAATGTACATTAAACAATGGCAGTGAACGAACCACTTAGTGTGTTCAAGCCTTAATCACCTCCAACTGGTGATAAGTCAATGTAACTTTAAGGTTAAGATCATGTTTACTGTTTTTTTTGTGAATTCTGCTTCGAATTCTGATTGTTATTTTGGGATTATTTAAATACCAGCTGATGTCCAAGACTCTGTCAGCGCGGCTTTTTAAAAAAAAAACTTATAAGTAACCTATGTGTTCTTCCAGATTATGTTCTACATATTTATAACTCAAGATCGGTCGAACTGATTGAGCTGAAAATTGATGGGGAGGTAGCTTAGAACTAGGAGACGGACATAGGAACTTTTTTATCTTGTGCGCATTTTCTTATTCCGCGCCGACGGAGTCGCGGGTAAAAGTTAGTTTGTAATATTAGTAAGAAGTAAGATTGTCTTCTATTTATTTAGTGACGTAAAATTATTACAATAATTTAATGCAAGCCAACACATCTGCGATGCCACTTACTTAAGATATATCTAATATATAAAATTCTCGTGTCACAGTTTTCGTTCCCGTACTCCTCCGAAACGGCTTGACCGATTCTCATGAAATTTTGTGAGCATATTCAGTAGGTCTGAGAATCGGCCAACATCTATTTTTCATACCCCCCCCCCATTTTTTAACTGCGCGCGGACGGAGTCGCGGGCGACAGCTAGTAAGAAATAAAAACTATTTAGAATGTAAACTAATTAATCATAAAAAGATTTAAGCGTTGATTTATAAAATAGAGCTATTTTCAATTTACTTTCAAATATGATGAAGACTAGTCTACACGACTGTACAACGAGTGATATTAGCAATAATAAAAATGATCCTTATTACGATATGATTAAGTCTTTAATTGCTTGAGAATAATTTAACGTAAGTTTGTGACACTGAATTAATACCGATTATTATTTTTTTACGAAGACAATAAATAACGATTTTTTTATGACTGCAATAATTTATCATTAAGAACATTTAAATCGCTTCTATATTTAATAGATGCCGATACTTGAATCGGAAGGAATATAATATTAAATCTATTTTTACATGGCATATAAATAATTTGTACTATGTACTTTATGATGCGAGTTAATTATCATACATTAATTCAACGTTATTCTAGGGCATCTCATCTAGCATTAATACTTACTTTCCCATAGCTTTTCATTCCTAACTACATACAATCTTAGCAATTATCATTTCTAAGCTTTGACCCCAAGAAGTGAGACTTACTTTTGTTTAAATTACTTGTTATTGTAAACTAGCTTTTCCCTGCGACTCCGTCCGTGCGGAATAAAAAATAAAAAACGGGGTAAAAATTATCCTATGCCCGTTTCCTGGTTCTAAGCTACCTGCCCACCAATTTTCAGTCAAATCGATTCAGCCGTTCTTGAGTTATAAATAGTGTAACTAACACGACTTTCTTTTATATATATAGATATATATAGATTACAAGAACAAAAAAAAAACGGAATATAAATTTTCGTCCCCATTTTTCGGTGATTTGTTGTAACTATAGGGTGTTTCCCTGGAGATATTTTTTCAATGGACTCAAACTGCCCAATGGGAAAAAATCCAAATGGACCCATTTATCGGTAGACTGATCGTCCCAACGGGAAACAATCAACTGTAGTTAGTTAACAATTATCATAACAAAATATGTTCAAACATTTAGTAACACAATTTTTTTTTTTTCAAAAATACTATACATGAACAGTTTTTTTTCCCATTCGAAAATTAACTTAATTCAGCATTAAGAGATGTTTTTATAATGAACAACATTTGTTCCGATTTAAAAGAGTTTTCAATTAACAACTTACTTTCAGCGAATAACACATGTAGCCTGCAACTTTTTCTTACTAATTGTGGTACCAGAAGTACCAGCCAGTATTATTTATGTTATAAAATATATCCGGAAACGTTGCATCATGTTCAATTACTACAAATCTAATTACTCACAAATTCCGTATTGTACGCATGCAAAAGTATAAAACAAAGAGGCTAAATATTTGGATGTGGTATATTTATTTATAATAATAAAGAATTTAAAAATACAAAATTGTTTCGTTACAAGTCTCGTCGAATCCTCTTAATCTACCTATATATATATAAAAGAAAGTCGTGTTAGTTACACTATTTATAACTCAAGAACGGCTGAATCGATTTGACTGAAAATTGGTGGGCAGGTAGCTTAGAACCAGGAAACAGACGTAGGATTATTTTTACCCCGTTTTCTATTTTTTATTCCACGCGGACGGAGTCCTCGAATAAATTAAATTCTAGTAAAACATCGACAATAGATTTTTACTGGTATAAAAAATATTTCACAAAAAATAAATATAAAATGAACTTAAAAGTTACTACAATGATCTTAATTATTATAAACTAGCTGTCGTAAGCGACTCCGTTTGCGTGGATTAAAAAAAAACTTAATAAATCGCAAATGTGTTCTTCCAGACTACGTTCTACATCTGTGCGAAATTTTATCAATATCTGTTCATCCGTTCCGAAGATACCTTCAATCAAACATCCATCCATCCATCTAAACCTTCGCGTTTTTAATATTAGTAAGATTGAAACATTTGTTCATACTTCTTCCGCTTCATTTAAACTCTAAAGAATATTTTCTAAAAACTATATTTCACTCACTCTTCTAATTTCAAATATTAAGGACTTGTACATTCTCCTACAATCCTATAACAATCTGATAACTCAACTACACTCAACCTTTCCGTTTCTATAAACATACACAAGTCTATCTTATAAAGGGGTATTGTACACTCACAGTAATCAGTACAGTTGCTTACTTGATAGTTACAATAAATGTACGAAGATTCTCGTAACTGTATTAGTGTATAACCTCCTTTATACCGTACCCCCGATCTAAGAGACACGATTGTTTATACTCACTGCATAGCCTATAAATACGGTAGACGCTCACGTGCAAATCTGCAGTCTTTTTTATAACCACAACCCGCGTACATCTTTCAAAAATGTTTACTAAAATTTTCATCCTTATTATATTGGGTGTGGTAGAAATAAAGGGTGATTTAGGAATTAAATATGTAATGAGAATGTACGAAGATTGTCAACATTCAAATTTGATACCATGTTTAAAGAAGAAAGCAATATTATTCTTTGATAGAGCTGCAAGGATGGATTCAATACCCGTTGTCGATGGTATTGATATAGTTAAAGGTTCTGATATAGAAATGCCGCCTATTAGTGAGAACGAAATAGATTCCAATTTGCCTAGAGGATTGGGAAGCGAAGATGAAACTTTATCGGCCATGTTATGGGACAAGATTGCAGCGTTTGCTAATTCAAGGACGGTTCAGTTTTCATTACCGAAAATGTCTGGTGAAGAACTCAACAGAGGGGTTGAAGAAGGTATGTCATTTTGAATAAGTTTAACTTCATCTAAGTTATACTTAACGTATATTCATTTGTTTGGTTAAAAAAAATCGTTATCAAAGTAAGGATAAATTGTGATATGTAAAACATATTTTTCTCGCCATCAAAAAGAGGCTTTTACACTATTATTATTATTACCAAATTTACACATCTTTTATAAATTAATATTAAACAAATGATTCTCAAAACATATTGTTTAGCACTTTCTAGCAAAGAGCATACATTACATACATAAATTCAAGCTCATGTAATCTCTCATAAGCAAAATTAATTTGTCCAAACAATGAGTAATTAATTAAGCTAAAACAAGATCGACAATACAATCTTTTTTCTTATACATACTTACGTGTACGTAAGTAATAAAATTAATGTCTATGACATTCATGGTGTCCTCGAAAGCTGAACACGACTGAACTTAATTTACTATCAATTTATAATACCTAACTTAAAGGGAACTTTAGTGAAAGCTTAGTTACTAAGCTACTAACCAAGTTATTCACAATATAAATGTTGGTACATTTAGTTAAATTTCTACAAGTAATTTTACATTAAACAAAATTTGAGTTTACAACGTAATTTGTAAAATGTACAATTCCAGAAAGACTATTGTTCTTTTTGGTAATACGAAATTGAAGGCTCTTCGGTATCTTTGTTTAATTTTATAACAAAGAATATGTAAAATGAGGAAAATAAATGATTCGTAATACATGTATGAAGTAGGTTAACTTATAAATCGTTCTCCATAGTTTTATAGCATATAATAAAACTTAAAACAAAAAGAGGTGACCACATAAATTACAGTCATTATAAAGAACAATCTATTTAAGTTGAATGAATTCGATCACGTATTTATAGAAAAATGTTCAAACCGCAAAACAACTACAATGTAAAATCGTAATGGATAGCCATTTATTAAAATGGACGTGGACCAGATCATAATTTCTTTGAGACTGTTATAATATAATAGTAAATGACTTCTAGTACTTTTCCCATCGCTTTGAATATTCTATCCAAGTCACGATAGATTCTGCAAGTTCCATAAAATGTAATGACAATACCATTTCTAACGGATGTCGTTTTACAAATCGTTGGATACTTAACTTTTACTAAAACCATTTTATATAATTGAAGTGACCGCGGAAGCTTGAAATGGTGCTAACAAAAACAGTTTTATATATATGTATGTATTTTATTGTACGCAACAATAATTCGTAATGTGATCACTTTTCTACATTTCAGTTTTGTTCTTTAAAATAAAGATTTTGGTATCCCTAGCTGTTGCCTACAACTCCGATCGCATTAGTAGCTTACGTGCTATTCTATTCTTATGCCATATTCAATACATCATCTAAATAAGTAATATAAGTACCTAAAATAAGGTTATCTTGGACTATGTTTTATTTACATCAATTCGTAATTATCGTCATTTCGTATAGTTACTTAAACAGTCAGTGTAAACATAGCTCAGTAAATATACTAAGGGACTCCTTAATGACCTTAGGCTACTCTGAGTGAAGCTATTGGTGCCATAATTAAGTAATTCAAGAAAAACCTTACGTTATTTTAAATCGTAAACTTTAACATTCCAGGTCGCGGCAAGATGAAGAAGATGATGGGGATGATGATGATGGGCGGTGTGATGAAATTGGCGGCTATGATACCACTAGCAATGGCCGGTCTCTTCGTGCTGGCAGGAAAAGCTTTGATAGTTTCAAAGGTATTGTTATTTGTACATGCACTAAAATTATTAAAACTTCTATGAGATATTTCAAAGTAAACAAATATCTGCGAGCCTTAGACAAAGGCGAATTCAATTGCATTATGATTTAGGGGAGAGCTTTGGGTCAAAATAAACAAACTACGGTCGATATCAGTTTTGATATCGTGGTATTTGGATTCTAAAAACAAAAGCGTAAATAGTCAAATCTTACTGATATTATAAATGCGAATGTTTAGATGGTGGGATGTTTGCATGAAGGTATCTCCGTAACGGGTCAACGGATCTAGATGAAATTTGACACTGATGTAGAACATAGTCAGGAAGAACACATAAGCTTACGTTTGTTTTTAATTCCGCGCGGACGGAGTCGCATGCGATAGTTAGTGAAACTATAAATAGCAGTCGTAATATACCTGAAATAATTGAGTCTTTAAAGCATTAATAATACTTATATTTTAAGTATTTCAAATCTTCATAATTATTGTGAAACTATTTTACTATTTTCATTGTCTATTTTAATAACACTTTCTATTAGAACAGTGAATAAAATTCTTTAAAATCTTACTGACAATGTAAAAGACTTATTAGAGTATAATTATAAAAAAGAAATGCATAGCTATTACTTTAATAACAGTACCAACTTCAATTCAAATATACTCCACAACGTGAGAATCATTTTATTAGGTTGTGCCTTACTTATGTACCAAAGTATAATACGGGCCATTAAAGTGGAACATCTTTTACTTCTCAGGTATAATTCAATGCAAAATCTTTAATGATTCCTGTCTCAATCTTACATATAAATGCGAAAGTTTAGATGGATAGATTGATGGATGTTTGTTAGATATCTCCAGAACGGTTCAGATCTTGATGAATTTTGACGTCGATCTAGAATATAATCTAGACTAAAAGAACACATAGGGCACTAATTTAGTTTTTTTTTAATTCCGCGCGGACGAATTTGCGGGCCACAGCCAGTATTTGAATAAATGCATATTGAAAATATTACCCTAATTTTTATTATTATTTTCGTTCTTGAATATCTCCAAACAGAGTGGGACAAGGACATGGAAATTATGTTTTCATTGGTCGTATAGTTATTTCTATAACTTAAAGTTATCACTTCGTATTTATACTCGACGTCATTATAGTATACTGTTATACAGTGACAACGATAATGTGGAAACTTGGAGATGCAATTAGTAGCTTCTTTAAGAAAATTCTTTACATATCCTACTTTTATGTCTCGAAGTATATTTCGTTTGCAAGTACACTACTTTTGCTGTACACTTTTGATTTACGTCAAGATTATACGTGAACCCATTACTCGTCTACGTGAGTGAAATTACAAATTAGGTTCATTTGATATATTTAACAATTAGATAGAATTTTAAAATACATTCTTATCTTTGTTTCGTCAAAGATAATGACAGGGATGATGATTTGTTTATAAAGAGATTTTAGTCTCAGAAACCCACTGATAAAGAAAAGATAGAAGAAAAGATAAGATCTTTCGTCTAATAAATATAATTCGACATCTGGCCGAGTAAGTACCATTTCAGTACTAATTGATGTTATTAAATTAATTTTTTATAGTCAATTTATGTCAAACATATATCCTGCAGCTAAAATTATGTTCAGCAATATATAACTAAAAATTAATGGTAAATTCCATTGAAAGACCTTTAAAACCATGTGTGCCGACTCCACTTGAGTGGTAAAGGCCGGGGAGATAATGACATTGATGGACCTTTCAGAATCAAGTCAAAATATCTGTACCCATTATAATTTCATACGCTTGTGACTACAATTCAACAACAATAGCAATACACTACATTTATCATCAGCCACCGTCAAAAGTTATATTGCATTTACATCACGAAAGCGTGAAAAATTTAAATCGTTACCATACACGCAAATGACGCACATTGGAGCGAGTAATGTAAAATTGTAAAATACCGGGAATGTACTTAGCTTTAGCTAAATCTTCTGTGGACTTAGCACGAACATTTGTGACAATAGTCGTCATGTTATTGACAAAATTTATATGTAAAGCGCAGCCCGCATATCGAACGTAAAGTACACCAAAACTGTCATACTCATTTTGACAGAATTGACGAGACATTCGTGCTGATTTGGCGAACGATTGCTAACCGTTGGTTTCTGGGACGAAAATCTCTGTATGAAACATCGTCTTCCCTTTCATCTTTGACAAAACAAAGATAACAATATGTTTAAAAAAAGATTTTCATCTCAGAAACCCACTGTAAGTAATTTATTTGCTGTTAAACACCGTATCATCAAATCTTGTTCTCCTTTTTCTTCTTAGTAAGTAGATATATCAATTTATACATTCGAGGTTTTTATTAATATACTGTTCGTAAGAAAACTTTTACCACGATTAAGCTGTTCGAGCTCAGAAGAATTCCCTTTCTTAAGAATAGTATACTAGTATGTATATACCAAACCAAACAAAACTATGAAATTACTTCATAATTACCGATTGGGTTAATCAGTGGTTAAAAAAATGGATTTAAAATATGTTCAATATTTTCATTAAATTGATTTTGTGACTGTACTGAAGCTAAATCCAATTACAGATAGAAAACAACGAGGTTCCGTTTTATTTCTAGAGCGCTACAGTCACGATCTCGACTGAACATTACGTTTCGCTTTGAAAACACAGTCATCTAATTAGATAAAACTAAACTAGTTTTTAGCATGTAGTATAACCCAATCATTAACATTAATTAAAATTAAAATTTATTAGTCAATTTGGTGTGTGTATGTGTAATATCAAGAAAAATCATATTTCGTACACGTCATGTAATAGCGTTGTTCATAACGTAAAACAAATTTTTAAATTTTGTTTTCTGGGTAATCCGTACCGTTCCGGGTAATCTCCGGAACGGCTGGACCGATTTTGTTAGTATTTGACATGAAGGTAGCTGATACATGCGGGCATATTAAAGGCTATTTTTTAATTCTGGGCTGAAGAAATCGAAGGGGGGCCACTATTAAAAAAACAAAATTAGAACAAGAGTTTAAGCAATCACACATACTAAATGAAACCTCTAATATAATCGAATTAAGAACTCAAATAAAAGTAATTTAAAGTAAATAAACACCTCATATATGTCGTACAGAAACAAATAAGATAGCAAACTAGATGTATCAGTGTATATAAAAAAAATCTTGCTCTGACCTGAATTCGCATGATAACTCAATCCCACATCAAACAACTAATTCTAACGATGCACAGAAAAACAGAATTTCACAAATTCACAGTACTCACGTATAATCATAATGCCAATGACATTGATTTTCTGATGACATAGTTTATTATGACAAGAAATATGGAACAATAATGAGAAAAACGTTTGTAAATGTAATACGAATCTCTATTTAATAACTCAGTTTATTACTAGACTAGCTGTTACCCGCGACTCCATCCACGCTTAATTAAAAAAAAAAAAACGTAGTAAGTAGTCTATGTCTTCCAGACAATGTTCTACATATGTGACAAATTTCATCAAGATCAGTTGAGCCGTTCTGAAGATATCTTCAAACATCCATCCATTTAAATATTCGCAATTATAATATTAGTAGGAAGTAAGATAGTAAGATTGAAAGGTTGGTAATCTTTCTAAACGGTTCTTTAACTTGCTCAGTTTATTTTTGTCAAATGTAGTACTTGAAATTAGACCCAGTTCCCGTTAATTTTTAACGCGTCATTGGAGCATTCATTCGAGTATTATATAGTTAGCCCCTTAAGTATTCAAAATAGGATTACAATCGCAGACTTTACTTCATTAAAATGAAGGAAATCGTCATATTATTCCGCTTTCATTCGCTTAGTCATGTTATTCACTACGGATCATTCATAGAAAGTTTACAGATCATTATGTCCATCTTCTAAATTTGTCACAGACTCAACATCACGTTTTATATAATTTACGGTTGAATAGACTGTGACTGTCGAATGCTGTGACACTTGTACCCATAATGTTGAATTTGAGGATATGTTTCAATATTATTGCAGTCGAAAACCACATTTTAATAAACAAAGGTTTCAAATTTAGAATCTTGTTGCATGACTTTTGTTTTTATGAACTTTAAAAATAGGCGAATAGTCTTGTTTTATAAAATTGATTCATGAACATTCCCAGAATGAACATATTTGAACCGAGGTTTAGGCTAAGCGCCATCTGCGCCCGGCCACCTCAAGCCCGGTGAAACTGTAAATGCCTCCTCAAGGCAAACAGTGACTACTCAGTCACAAAAAAAAAAAAAACATATTTGAACTTTGAAATTTGAATAGATCGAAAATTCAACTGTCAGTTACCTCTGAATTAGTGTCTTAGTTTTTCCTACACACCTTCTATTGTAACTGTACAGTTCTATTATACAGTTAAAACTGTGCAGTTAAATCTGAAGGCGTATACGGGCTTTAAATATAAAAAATAACACTCAACGTATTTTAATAGTAAGTTTTATATTCTAGAAATTTTAATGAAGCAGAATTGAATGCGTGAAATCAATTGTGTATTTACCGTAAGTGCTACTTGAACACTCTTACAAAGACATAACGTTGTCTCTTTATATTCAAATGAAATGAGAGGAACAATATGTTTGTTTCGTGTGTCTAGGCAGTAGAAACACAGAAGGGTTATCCAATGTCTTTGAAGCTACTTCATCATCAGGGCAGGATGATGAAGTAGCTCTCTATGGAGGGTTGGCACAGTATGTACTACTCTTCCATATATCTCCTTACGCATAATATCTTTCATACAATCCATCCATAATTTCTTCAATATTCCTCTACAAAGGTAAACATCCAGATTCAATCTCATTACTTTCTTTTTATCTTTCTTTGAAGCTACAATATGAAAGGAATATTTTTTTATCTTATTTTGCATCAAAAGGATAATTTTCCTGCATTTGCGTGTCTAAAGACTATTCTACAATAATGTTTACTTTCTCGTTAACTATTTGGAATAACTTTACTAGAAAATCTGCATCTGGTATTTTAATGACGTCATTATTTTTATTTTTAACTCGCCTATTAAAATATTATTAACATTCAACTAATGCTTACATTTCAATATAATTGTAAGTTATTATAACTTTACAAGTTAAATAAGAGAAGTTATGTGTATATATGAATGTAAAAGAAGCTAGAAGTGTGTGTGCGCCAAATGGACGTCCGTAGTCTCTGCTTACCCCTCTGAGTTACGGGCGTGAGTTATGTTTTTTTTTTTCTTAGAAAGAAAAATTTTTTTTAATTAATATTTTCTGGCCAGGATACTAGTCCTTTTGGCCAAAGAAAGAAAGAAAAAAAACATATATTGCCACACAAAGAATATAAAACCAAAAAAAAACACAAACACACATACAAGGTATTATAAGAAACTATTTTATAATGTTTCGATAATCAAGTATTTCTTAACTCACAAGTAGTTTTAAACTATGTTATCGACCTTGCTTTAAAGACATTAGAGCGATAAAGTAATTAGTATAGAATATTAAGACCGTCACTGCGCGGCACGTTTTTTAAATAGGATTAGTTCACGAGTTCTGTACTTGTATTGCTGCATCGAAAAACCATTTTTTTTTACATTAAATAAAACAATACATTTAAAAATTCCAGACCGTCCTTTGATCACATTTGGAATCTTAATAAACTTTTGTCTCTTTCGCACATATTTAAAACTAAATAGACCTACTCAAACAATTTTAAGGTTAGGCATAAAAAATTATTTTAAAATAATTTTGTTTCAACATATAATTTTCTATAAGTAAAAAATAGACAAAAATGTTAGAAGACATCATTTGTTTTTTAGGAAAATGTATCAAAATAAATACTCGAACCTTTATCGAGTAAAAAGTAATGTATTAAAAAGTATTAAAACAAACATAACCTACAATACAATTCCTTAAAAATTGTATCTTAAACAAATTAATATGCATATTTACCAGCTCTAGATACGGAACCGATATTATATTATGTAAAACCTGTTCTTGATTTTTATTATCGTTCGTGAGCGAACTATTATATCAGTAGCCAGTATTGTTCTTGACTTTGTAGCACGCGGTCGTTACATTTTCCCGCGTCAATTTCGAAAAAAGAACATAATTTCCCGCGCAATATTTGAAATATCTGAAGAAAGAAAATTCCAATGTCGTTCTAAGTAAATCTCGTGCGGCTTATTTTGTTTATTTAAGTCGCACGAGATTTATTTCGATTGATGTTGGAGTAGCTTCGCAAAACACGTGGCTTCGTTGTGATGTTTAGGTTATTTTATTTCTTTTTTCTTTTGTATTATTTTGTGCCAGCATTTAATAACAAAGAAATATTCACATTCCATACAAAATGCTATCAACTGTTTTTTTTTTTTTTTTATTAAAATGCATCACCCGTTTTATGCAAAATATTAATATAAGTATGAAAATTGTACGCCTTAACACGTCACATTGAATATCGTTTTATTTAAACAATGGAGCAGTGTCATGTACTGAAAAAAATTACTGATTATTTAAACGACTTTATTTCTTTTAATATATTTGCTATTTACTTTTTCAGATCGCGTTATTACTGGCCGGTATACTCGCTATCAAGAAGATAATATCACAGAAGAGTAGCGGGGGAGGTCACGAGAGTCATGGCTGGTCGTCAGGTGGCGGCAGCGGCGGATGGGATAAGAGATCACATAACGACGTCTCGGATCTTGCATATTCCGCGTACAAGACTGAATAGGTAGACACAATACTGCCGCACTCATAATTTTTAATTCACCACTAAGGGAGTCTCTTAGTATAGGTTTGTTATATCTAGTATTAACCCCCCCTTAGTGTACATTTATTTATTTGAACTCAATATTAAGGATGACCTCTTAATGTCCCCGAATACAGTAGTTAGTACATGTAAGAATGAGAAATATACATTGTTCGGTCTGATTAATAAGCGACTCTAGGTTGGTTTTGGTTAGGCAGTTAATAAAAGAGAATTAAAAATTTTAACAACATTGTGACTATAAATATGTAACCAATAGATAGAGTGTTTCGTACAAGTTTTACATCCAATCATGAGTCGTGTTTCGAAAAGTTCTTTTATGTTTTAAATAACAACACTGGGAAATTACCCTTATTTTATTCCCCTCACACTTGTGATCCAGGTTAACATGTAAAGGTTATAAATCTATAGTTTCGATATTTATAAGATATTTATACCGCACTGACAATTTGTCACTTGAGAGAACGTTAGTCAAGAATTAGTGAAACTGATCACTAGGGGGCTCCTTAAGTTACAATTTTAAGTGCTGTAGTAAAACAAATAAGAATTTTGCTTTAAACAAATATGTAACAATAACAAATGTTTAATATTGTTGCGTGACATCTCTCTGACACAAGTATTGTTATTTTAAGGTTGTGTTATTGTAAAAAAAAATGTTTGATCTACTTGGATCGGTGATATGGATCCTCAAAAGGTTAAATGAATTTTAAATTTATTCTAGGTAATCATTTTTTTTACTAACCGTTGGTTTCTGAAATCAAAACCTCTGTATAAAACATATCGTCATTCCCGTCATTATTTTTGAAAAAAAAAATGTTTTAAACGGGTATTTTGGTCTCAGAAACGCACCATAAATTATATAATTTAGTGTAAATTTTATTTCTTTATTGTTAATGTATTCTTTTATTTACTTATTTGGTAAGATTTATTTATTTTAGACAATTTCTAGTTGTAATCTACATCTAAGCATTGTTAACTTATAGTGAACAATTTCATGTACTTTTTATTAAAAGATATCTTTAGTTTGTTTACAGAGGATTTCTGAGACCTAGATCTCGGTCTTAGAAACCCACGGTTAATGTGTCTGTTTTATACATAAGTAATTTATTAAACTATTTATTAAATTTTTTCCTGACTTAAAAATTTTTGTGTTTCTTTTACATCACAAACTTGCCTGAATAGAATGAATTAATCTAGGTTTTTTCATTGCACATAATTTGTTCAGTTTTTTTTTTATATTTGCTATATGACAAAATAAAAAATAGATAAATAAATAGATTGAAAAACTGAAAGAACATTTTATTAGCTAAAGTCCATATCTTTTAGTTATTTATTTTTTAAGTATCTCATGAGTTATTTACGTTACGAAACATATCTTACTAATATTATAAGTACGAATGTTTGGATGGATGGATGTTTATTTGAAGGTATCTCCGGAACGGCTCAACAGATCTTGATGAAATTTGGCATATATATAACATAGTCTGGAAGAACACATAGGCTACTAATAAAGGTTTTTTTAATTCTCCACGAACGTAGTCGTGAGTAACAGCTAATTTATGTTAGTGAAATGTTAGAAACATGTTGTAACAATGTGTTCAATGTAAGTATTAACAAGATTCAGTAATAATATTGTACTGCATTCATAATCCAATAAAGCAAATATGGCTTCTGTTCGGAACAATAATTTCAACATGTTGTATACCAACATAACAAAAATACTAGAAACTACTTTATAACCATCTGAATTTATATATCAGATAATCGACTATTTTTATGATTTTGATTTATATTTAATAATACATAGATTTGGTATTTAGCGTAAAAATAATTGAAATTTAATTTAAAGCAAAGTTATGAAAAATAGACATTTAAACGCTAATATTTCATTTTCCAAACGGTTGTCGTTGTTAGTTTTAGAATTTGAATTAAGTCGACCTCAACGCATTGACTTGTAAACCATTCAATTAAGTTATAAATAAGTTAATGTTACGTTCAAACGTTCTTCCGACTAGTGCAGGAAATTAAACGTATAATTTTTTACAGCTGAATACTGAACACTGCCATCTAGCTGTCGATGTATAAAATACTAACACTCGTATCATTTAAAAGTGTCGACCTATTTCCGACATAACTAATACCGTGTCAATTTAAAAAAGTTTACTTGTTTCGTACAATATAAGAAGAAAAACAATTGTTTTAAATTTACTTTTGTTGTTTCCATGTCCGTATATTCCCAACGTAAGCTTCCACGGTCGGAACTTCTGAGTATAAAATATTGTTTTATGTATTTATTCAAAGAGAATAATAATGCTGAAGAAAATTATGATGATTTTTTAGTTTTGTTTGAGTCTTTAGGTAGTTAACACTCAGTGATACGCAGACATACATATTCCTCTGGCTGTGCATCTATCACCTTAAGTTACAAAAACTTTTACCGTTGCCGTTCTCCAATATTATTTTAAGTCGACGGCAGGAACAACAACTATTGCACAAATGGATAGCCTCGCCCGGTGCAATACCACGACCAAACAGAAGACAGGCGTACAGTGGAAGGAATTCCCCGTTTCGGCTAATGAGTGTGGTGCCGAAGGCCTAATTTTAGTTAGTCCTCTTCCCCTTCCTATTCTGTCTTATAAAGGAAAGGATGGTAATGGGATGGGGATTTGTCGGTAGAGGACGCATAGTATGGGGAAATAATTTTTTTTGTGCATCCCCTCCTCCGTCGATTAAGGGTAAGCAACGTATCTGCAATTGCGGATGTCTATGGGCAGCGGTCGCTCCGCTATTTCAGCGAATCAGGAAGTCGCTTGCTCGTGATGTAAAAAAGTACTAAAATAGCCTCAAGTAGCCCTCTGTTGGGCGTAGGCCTTCGAATAGATCGTCACAATGCGCGGAATTGAGCCTCCCAGTATTTATTATCACGCGTTTTATTTACCTACTTACCTAAGATTCGTGATAGCCATCAGAATTCACTGTAAGATCACGCTGCTCGTTTGCCCCCTGATTTTACTTATAATAAAAATGTTTCCCTGTCAAAAAAAAAAACTGTAATAGCAATAAATTCTGTGTATGTAATTTTTCGGCAATGTAAACCTATGTTAATATAGACGACAGTAAGTGGATTTCGATTAAAACTGGAAGCATTGCTTCCGTCGAATGTCGCACGCAACTGAATTACGCACGATCTTTCCGCGATATTGTTTTTCTTTGCTGTCTAATTTCTCGCATGGCCAGGACTGCACAAATACAAATTACGTAATGGTTTAACATATTGCTGAGGGAACTAATTTAATTTATATAATAGAAAAACGTAAGAGAAAAAGAAATTTACTTATAAAGATAATTTCCAAACTAAGATGAGGTAAAAGTTCGAGGGTTCAAACCCATGCCCTCAATCATTAGCAGAATTCGATGGACTATAGGGCTATCAAACTCCTCCAAAATCGTATTTTTTTGTCAAATATTAAACTGAATTTAATAATGATTATTCCAACTATGCATTTTAATATAATTGGAGTGGATGAATATCAAAAAAAAATCAAATTTCGTACACAATAATGTATTTGTATTGGTGATAACTAAAAAAAATTAAAAAGTTTTTGTCTGCTGTCCGCAAGGCTGCATTTGTCAAGGTAAGGTAATCTTCGGACTAAACCGATAGGCTACTTTTTTAATTCTGCGCTGACGAAGTCGCGTGACGCTTCTACTAGTGGCCTTTAAAGTATAGTAACATTTTGATCACACAGTTTAAAGAGCGACATAAGGTTAAGACTAAACTTTCCAAGGTAGCAGCAATCCTAAAGACTGAAGGGGCACTGGAATAAAAAGGTTCAGGTACCTTGCTGTTATTTAATTACAGAATTTACAATGTATAATGAAAATTATCAAACTTCGTAGAATCTGTGCTATTTGTCAATGCAATTGTCCACAGCAATTAATTGATTTATAATCACTCGTATCATTATACAAGCGCATATTAACATCACGTTTTTTGATGAATTCCTTTTCTACTACTTAGGTAAAAAATTAACACGGCACGAACCGACAGATTTAAATAAACTACTAGTTTTTATGGCACGGTTTAATTTAAAAGCACATATTTACAAAAAACTATTTTTTTATATATTAGTAACGCACTTCTCGATAATAACTTTAATTCTTAAATTTCACGATCATCCGTTTCCACGATCTCCATAAAAAGGATAGTATAATTTTCAGCGGCTTTTAACTTCGAGCGACTTGCTGAGCAGAACACAATTTCAGGTGTAGCGGGGCGTAGCGGGATGCGGGAAGTGGGCACTGCGCAGTGCGCCAATGACCTTGAACCGCCAAGATATATATAAAGAGTAAGAGTATAACAAAGTTTTCACTTCACGTATTAATATGACGATATTGAACGCCAATGAATAGCTTAATGTTAAGATTGCGGACATCACGCTGTCGTGGGATCGATACAACCATTTGAGAACCATATCCTGACCCAAGCCTAGAACTTATTTGGAATAGTTACATGATACATTTTATTTAATAAAAATATTGCCGACGAGAATATTTAGAGCGTCGGTGGCTCAGGGTTAAGTACTTGACTTGCAATCTACAGGTCCTGGGTTTGAATCCCGCCATGTACCATTATGTTTATCTATTCTCGATTTACATATGTACATTTATCTGACGTTCTTACGGTGAAGGAAAACATCGTGATGCTGCACATATCGGAGAAGAAATTCAAAGATATGTGTTAAGTCAACCAACCCATACTGGGCCAGCGTGGTAGACTATGGCCTAGTCACCGCTAACTTGGGGTAGGCTCCGAGCCCCTCAGTGGGGACGTATACTGAGCTGATGATCGCTAAAGATGTAGATTAACTAGATTATAATAGCACGTAGTCATTAAAGAGAAAAGTATGTTATAAAGCAAAGATTTTAATTACAACCATAAAACAGATTCATTGTTAAGTATTTGTATGGCTTATCTCAATAACTTTATAAATTAATAGTTTCTTAAGATCCAAATTGGTAATTTATATGTTATAATTAAACGAGATAGTGTGAGATAAAATACATATTGCTCTTAAGCACGGCATTGTCTTCTATTAAAACAGCATCGTTGTTGCAAATCTAGAAATACTATCTTAGAAAAAGGATAGAAGAAATATCAACTAATATTTGCCACAATCTTCAAAATCGGTCAAATTAGAACAGAAAAAGAAGATTGAAGATTTTTTGTTATTTGACAATTGTGAAACAATGTCAATTCGAGTTTAGAAGAATGTCAACAAAAAAACTACCACAAACTGCCCTTACTTTAAACAAGTCAGAGATAGTCATCTTAAAAATATCAAAATTCGAAGGTTTAGATGGATGGATGGATAGATGTTAAAAACGTAACTCCGGAATGGCTCAACGGATCTTGATGAAATTTGATATAGATGTAGAACATAGTCTGGAAGAATATATAGGCTACTTATTAAGTTTATTTTAAATCCCCACGGACGTAGTGGCGGGCGACAGTAACATCATAAGATTAAGGCATCAAGTAATTTTAAAATAAAAGCGAAAACTCTGACAAGGTAATACAATCAAATAACAGTTGAATTACAGTGAATTGTCAAATTATTGTAAGTAGGGCATGTATTCGAGAATATCTGACGTATTGGATGAAGGCAGGAATCATTAGCGGAAGAAGCAGTGCGTACGGAGACATGCGATGAAAATGCTTTTTATTTTGGGCTATTCTACATTTCGATATCGGAATTGCTAAGCCGTAGGTTCCGCGAGCCCATCCGACCGTGAACAGTCTGGAAAAAAACGCAAGTTTATACTTACACATGTATAAATATAACGTCGCCCAACGATAGTGATTCAGTTTTGCGCGATCGCTTGATACAAAATGATGGTACGAACGGGGTGAGGGTCGGAACAATTATAGAAGAAAGTGTAGTGTACCTGCAAATAGTGACGTACCACCCCAAAATCGATTATTATAATAATCAATATGATTAGCGAGACGTGGTATCGAATCACAATCGTTTCATGCTTAGCCGTGCTATCCACCACTGAAGGATACGATAACAAACTAACGAAACTATGGTCTTTATCTGGTGCATCGAAAAGTGATGGATCTGCAATAGTAAATGTGACCAGTGCATCTATTGTGATACAACCAAGTGGACAGATATCTTCACGAAGAACAAAAGATTTCAAAGGTACTCCTTCCGATTACAGCTACGCGTTTAGACCCCGAACGATACCGGTTCGGTATCATCATGACGAGAAGGTCTATCATTCTCAAGATGTGAAGTACAAATCGGAAGTACCTTTCCCTGGTAATTATCATATTGCCAAAGAGAAAGGTAGTGAGAGCCTGCAGGAATCCCCGCACAACTATGTTAAGGAAGGTGCATTTCATCCAAGAGCTATCCCTTTAATAATTAATCCAGAATTTCAAGGAAGATCATTGAGTGAAGACGAGGAACCTATTCTCGAAAAACCTGAAGGATTTTCGGAAGTCCCTGCGTCAAAGAGATCATTGTCATGTGAGTATATGAATGAAATAATTAAACATAGTAATGAATCCGATTATTGTAACAGAAGAAATGTGCATTCAGCGTAACCATTAGCGTTACACATCTCAATGTTTATCCGATGATCATGAATGAAGTAAGAAGATCTACATTCATATTTAATTTCGTAGTAAAGAATGAATGAATACTTGAATAATGAAAGAATACTGAGTTTAAAACATATTCAGCGAAAAAATAACTGATGAAATTAAAGCTACTAATAGCTTAGCTTACCACGTTTTGAATGTCAATTGTTTTATGTTTATTTGCGGAGTTTTTTTTTAATTCCGATAGTAAACAAAAGCCAGCGACCTATTTGTTTTCCTTAAACTCATGACTTAATTATTAAATATCAACCATGGTTTCGATTTCCAAAATACTCAGTCAAATAACCGGCAAATTTTTGGTACAGAGATAATATTGTAGTCCAAACCTAATACCACAGAAAGCAAAATACTATTATTTGCTTACATCGAACTCTTACTCTAAATACTATTCAAGTTGACAATTTCAATTTAATATCGCATCTAAAGCTATCATTATGACCCGTTAGCAGTCATCGTCGAGCGAACATCAGCTCTCCCCGAGACCCTTAAATTTCATCAATGCAACTTATAATCTTTTCCGCTTGTTGGCTGCGAAATGCAAATATATATCATGAATTATTGTCGCGTGGCTAGTGAAATGACATCGTCACGCTACGTTACAATGAACCCAATATTCGTGATACTGAAACATTACTATTGCTTATTGATTTCAATTTATTGACAAATTAATATGCTATCGAAAGAGGCTTTGACCTCTTTTAATAAAGTTTGTTGTCTATATTTTATGAAGCTTTTTACTATATGTAATATAACAAAATATAAAAAAAAGAATAGTAATGAAAATATCTTGAACAGTTCAACTGTCAATCAACTCTCAGGAGCTTATAGCTAGTGTATCACTAGTACCATACGTGTTATTTTGTTCTAATAAAAGAATACACTTTCATACTAATCAAGATCTGCTGATAATTGAAACGCAACTCTCGTTAAAGTTACCATATTGCTGTAAAATTAAAGAAGACAATTATGTCCACATAAAGGGCATTTATACCACATATTTCATCTATAAAACTCGTCTCATAAACAAGAACTCCCTGCCTAACGCTGGTCCACACCTACCACAAGAAGGAGAGCCCCAAGTACCTATAAACTCTTATAAAACAATGAATATTTTTTAATCTGATTCTTTTCTTGCAGTCTTAGGAGCTGAGGATGACGAGGAAGAAGTAGACGAAGAAGAAGAAGAAGAAGAGGAGGACGGGGAATACGAAATCAGTGAAGATACGGATGATAAAGGTCACAAACACAAACCGTATAACAAAATAAAGAAGAAACTGAATAAGAAATCGAAGAAGATGACCAAATACATGATGCCGTTACTATTAGCTTACAAATTGAAGTACTTCGCTTTAGTTCCTGTGATGATAGGTGGACTTGTATTACTGGTAGGAGCGACAGGATTGGCTGGTTTCTTCTTTGCGTTATTTGCAGCGGTAATGGGATTACAGAAAGGAGGTTATTAATAAAATAAATTAGGTCGACGGGTTGCTCGCAGATGCCATTTCAGTTAAGTTAGTTATGATAATTTCGAAGCTACTTCTTCAATATATATTTTTACTATCAATTTAAATTTGTTTATTTTGACAAGTAGACATTTAGTTTCTAGTCCGATGTAATGTCGATTAATAACTATTTCTGCATCAATTCTTCATTTCATATATTTGTTATTAAGTTAATAATACAATGAAATGATGTTTCAGTTTCGCTGTTGTAAATATTGATTGTAACTAAGGAATTCAATAATTTTAAGTTATTTTTTTTTAAATTAACACGTAGTATAAACTAGAAAAGCTAATGTAGTTACCATTCATCATTGTTTAATTACGACACACAAGAATAATATAAATGTTCTCAGATTGGTACTGTGTTTTACTTAAAACTAAATGACCTTGAATTTAACGGAACTAGACATATTTTTTCCAAAAATCTATCTACATACAATTAATAAAATTGACATCGATAAAAATTATATTTCGAGAACATAATGTATTTATATTACTTAAAAAAGAAATTTTGTCTCTGTCCACAATTATTTGTTTGTTCCGAGTAATCCAGAACGGCTGGACCGATTTTGACCGAACTTTGACTGTAAGGTAGCTGATGTATGCGAGCATGATATAATTCGGCTAGTTTTAATATAAAACATGGGAGTGAAGAAAGGAATGATATAGTACATCTTAATCATATTAAACAAGACAAGGAACTATGCACAGGCGATTGAAGGCGACCAAGTTAACTATAATTGACTTCTAACTCAGTTTGGATCAGATCAGATTTAAGTAAAATATTTATAAGATTTTTTCTATACTAACTTCTAACTATAATTTACAATTACATTTATAAAGGATATCACGCTATGTATTACAACTAAATATGATAGAAAAATATCGCATATCACCTGAAAAATTGGTGCCTTAGAGGTCATCAACCTCAAAGAAAATAGCCATAAATCACGAAAGGTCGAGCCCAACGCCTTGCCCTGATAAATATCGTGATAAAAGTTTATTTATATTGATTTCTGCGGTAACCTTAAGAAATAGTGCGGAATAATAAATGATTTAATGAGAAACACTTTTTAATTTGAAAAGAAATGATAAATTGTTTTGAAAATTAACAATTCACATATCAATAGGCATATCATTAATAGTATAAATAATAATCTGACCAACATATCATAAAAAAATAAGACCAAAAGTAGAGTAATAGAATACGAGTATATTCATTGGTAATAATCCAAATCCAACTTTGGAAAAAAAATCACGAGACATTTTGTTCACACCCTATCTAATTAATACGCGAAAAATGCGTTACTCGTGATTTTGTAGCCATTAATATATTTTACACCTACAATATTCCCTGAGTAATTATGAAGTAATCAATATACAAAAACTGGCTGTCGCCCGCTACGTCCACGCAGAATTGAAAAAAATCTAATAAGTGGCCTATATGTTCTTCCAGACTATATTCTACGTATATGCCAAATTTCATCAAGATCCGTTCGGACGTTCCGGAGATACCTTCAACAAACATCCATCCATCTAAACATTCGCATTTATAATATTAGTAAAAATATTATCTTTCTGTAACTTACATTAACAGTTTACATACACACAGCCTAATAACACAAAAATAATAATGACAAATTAAGTTTTATTTTATTTACCTTTTTACGACTTTCCCTAAAAATTACCTCCGTTATTAACAATTAAAAGTTCAAACGCTCATTTAACATAATACTTAAATATTTACATGTACTACTTAACATGGTATAAGTATAAATTACCCTGACGAAATTACGTAGTTGATATTAACTTGCAAAGCAACACATACGAGTATAATTCAGCTATCAACTTAAATATAGCACAAACTGACCACCAAGTACCTTCATAAAATTGTGGCATAAAAATTAAAAAGTGATTAAACAACGTAATAATTGACAATGTCTTATATCAACAGTCTCATTTTTGACACAACTAATTATGAAATTGTAACAGAAACTTTGTTTTATATCCCTAAAAGTGAAAATAATACGAGTTTTATCAATGAAAACAGCAGTTGGATGTTAAATCAATTACCGTTCCAAGAAAGAGCATTTCAAGGTAAGTCATTGTGATAAAAAAATTGTTAAAAAATAACTACTAACTGGGGGTTAAAAACAACTACTACTAGGGGTTTAACTACTAATAAGGGATAAATCTTATGAAATCAAAATAATGACTTATTCAGAAAAAATAGTTTATTATTAACTGTAAAATAATTTTTGCCATAAAAAATATGCTTTTGTAAGGAAATATTAATGTAAATTGAATGTTAACAGAGACGGTACCTGAGAAAGTGATAAAAAATTCACCAGGAAAAAATAATATTAAAAAGGTAAAAAATCGTCAAGGGAGGAAAATTAAAAAGATTGATAAAGCAAAAGGAAAAATAAAGAAATGTTTCCTTAAACTTTTAAAGGGAAAAGGAAAGAAAGGCAAGAAAGGATTATATAATTATATGATGCCATTAATATTTGGCATAGTGTTAGCCAAAAGTTTTCTAAAACTTATAATACTTAAGGCGCTCACATTTATTTCAGCTAAAGGTAAGTTCATTTACAACACAAAAAAGTAAACTATCTTCACACACTGCATAAAATGCTGCTAAATTTATTGTTAGAGCGTCGGTGGCTCAATGGTTAAGCACTTGATTTGTAACCTGCATGTTCTGGATTCAAATCCCACCATGTACTAATGTGTTTTTCGATTTACATTTATACAACTAACCGAAGTTCTTACAGCGATAAAATTGAAGGATACGTCAACCAACCCGTACTGGGCCAGAGTGGTTGACTATAGCCTAGTCACCCCTAACTTAGGATAGGCTCCAAGTCCTACAGTTAGGACATATAGTTAGCTGATGATGATGATGAAATTTATTGCTAAATGTGGTTGAGATGCGTATGCTAAGATGGATTTGTTGTTAGACTAGAAAGAATAAAGTTTAGTTTAAAGTTTATATTAGAGGAAGTTTGGAAGTAGCGCCAGTGATGGAGAAATTGAGAAGTAGACCGTTAGGTGTGAACATATTATGCGGAGAGATGATGATCACATAAATAAGAAAGTAATGACATTGAATGTGGAAGGCTACAAAGGTAGAGGACAACCGAAGAAAGTATGGATGGATTGTGTGAAAGAGGATATGCGTAAGAGTAGAGTGAATTCGGATATAATAGCTGATAGAGATGTAAGGAAGAGTACATACTGTGCCGAGCCTTCGTAGATACAAGGGTAGATTGATGAAATTTACTGCAAAATAAGCCGGGGACAATGGGTTGCCAATTGGCACAGTACTGACACATCTTTATCATATTCCCACATGAAAACATCTACACATTATTCAACTTATAACACTGAGCTTCTTCTACAGGTCTCATGTTAGGTTTCTTCTCAACCATCCTTGCGTCAATTCTCAGTTTAAAGGGCATGTTTGGATCTCACGGATATCAGCAACGAATTGATAACGCAAATACACAAGTAGAAATCATTCGACTACCAAAAGCCGAACATTACTACAACGATATTTATAGAAGAAGAGGTTTCGTACCAGTTTATAAAAGGATTAGTTACAATTAATGTAATATAAAATACTAGCTTTTACCCGCGACTCCGTCCGCGCGGAATAAAAAATAGAAAACGGGGTAAAAATTACCCTATGTCCTATATATGTATTTCCTGGTTCAAAGCTACCTGCCCACCAATTTTCAGTCAAATCGATTCAGCCGTTCTCGAGTTATAAATAGTGTAACTAACACGACTTTCTTTTATATATATAGATATATAGATTGATAAACTTACAATAATATAAACTCACTTTTACTAATTAAGTAAATTTAGGTATAAAATGTTATTTACATATATTTGTGTGGAGAAATATATTGAAATATATTTTTCATTACACAGTTAACAAGTCCCAGTATTTTCAAATAATACGTATTTTTTAAATTAAATTTTATAGTACTTTTGAAACAAATCTTGTCACGCCTTCGTTTCACATCTATTCGATATAAGACTGAGATCCTAAATAGAAAGTATTGGTAGGTTCATTGTCATGTCCTTGAGAGTGTGGTACTACTACCAATCTCTGTTAAGAGTAGATTTACATGCAACTATAAATATGATATAAATCTACGATTGTAATAAAAATAATAACTTGATAACTGTAAATTAAAAAAAAAAACTATTTAATCAACTGGAGAGGGAACGCACAGAAAGAGATTAACCCTACATATGAGTCCTGTCCTTGGCCAAATTCGTCTCCTTCTCACGTCAGGAGAAAAAAGGAAGGAGAGGGGCTGGGAAGAGGAATACATCAAAATTAGACCTCCGGCACGCACTGGACTCAAATTCCTATGTTCTTGTTTACTTATTACAGCAGTGGAAACTGACAGGATACTTAACACATTTATAATAAACTGATAATCCTTTTCAATGAATAATATAAAAGTTTCTTATAATCACAGTGTAAACGCATCTTTAAGTGTAAGAGAAAGTTGGATATCCTTGACCTGTTTAAGATGAGAAAACTTCAATCGGCTGCTTTGGGATACTGCGTTATAAATAATGACCAGCTTTCAAAGGTCATTGACATATAAATTTTGAAATAATTCAAAATTGTCTTGCACTTTTTGATAAATTCAACTAGGATGCTAATTAATTATTAATCGCATTGAAAACATTGGCTAAAGGATAAGCGGCCTTATGTTACTTTGTGATAAGGGAAAATATTGAATCCAATCAAGCCATTCGAAAATAATGACACTATACTACAATCCGCAACCTTATAAATCCTTTACGCAATCTGTTTTACTTCTTTTACATCAAATATTCGAGAAAGTTTGACATATTTTATTTTGATGACACAGAATGCATGAATTACTTGTTGTTTGCCAACTGTTACAATGGAGTAATAAAACAAACTTCACTTCTACATAAACTAACTTGAGAATACATTTTGCATTATAAAATATTTATTGTAACCCACTGATGTATAAGACTTTACTATTGTATTTTATCAACATAAAATGATCATCCCCCGATCCTTATTTCACTCTATGTAGAGTCCGCAACAAGTAATAGTACACCAAATTGATCTAGTAGCACACTTCCTGAACATATCTTATACTAATATTATAAATACTAATGTT
This sequence comes from Papilio machaon, assembly GCF_912999745.1. NCBI lineage: Eukaryota > Metazoa > Arthropoda > Insecta > Lepidoptera > Papilionidae > Papilio > Papilio machaon. The sequence goes on from NC_060009.1 coordinate 4,393,342, forward strand.
TAGATGGATGGAAGGACGCATGTTTATTTGAAGGTATCTGCTGGACGGGTAAACGAATCTTGATGAAGTTTTGGCAGATGTAGAACATAGTCTGGAAGAACACATAGGTTATTTAAGTTTTTTTTTTAAATCCGCGTGGACGGAGTCACAGGCGACAGCTAGTGATAATATAAAATAAAAAGTTCATTTCTCCAAAATCATAATGAGATTAGCTCTATATCCTAAAGTCACGCCTCTGAATTGTTGATAGTGAATCTTCACCCATATGAATGAGAGTATACCAACACCTTGTAGTCTTGATACTTTGATTTTTTGTCAAAAATAGATTTAAAAAAATAGAGTATTAGTCACTGAATCGAATATTGCAACTTTTTGCTACATTGTTAAACCTCTACTCGTATGTTTAATAATTAAGTAAATAAAGTAATTTTTAAGCTTAAATAGTTTTTGTGTAATATTAATAATACATTAAAAACTTGCCCTAATCATTGCATTATAGGATGCAGTTTTTTAATTATTTGTAATAAACGTATCTATGAATTTTCACAAATTATTTTTAAATATTTATTAATAAAGCCTAATGTAAAAAAAGAACATTATGGTAAAAAAAAATTGTCAAGTATCAAGAACCCTTAACCCACTTAATTCCCCGAACCTAATCCAATGGGTCTAAGCCTTACAGAATTTATTCGTCTTCCCTCTTTGAATATAAAAGCGTGGGTATCCCGGACGCGTCTCAATCGATCCTCGACAACAGCCTAAGTAGGACCCACCGAATAACTTAGACTAAGTTCCAATTAAGTTACATGATGCGAGTGTTGTGTACTATACTTGTCGTCGCGGTGGTAGCCTGCAGTGCTGCGCCTGGAGGTTCTGAAGATGATGGAAGGATAGAGCTTTTTTCTGGAGTAGCTATAGAGCGGTAAGTCATTTTATATACCAGTAAAAAATAAAGTTACACTTTACTACACTTTTTATTAATGGGAGTCCGAAGGTTCTTTTTTTCCAAATATATTCAAGAGATATTAATAGTGGTTCCTTTTGTATAACTTAAGGTAGTGACATAACCTTTTTTCTTGTTACAATGGAATTAATTCATGTACTTACATATCATATAAATTTTCAAATAGCTTTTCATACCATTGTTAGGCAATAGTTCTAGAAATATCTATGCTCTACAAATATCTTATTCCAAATAAACTTGATAAAAACAAAGTGTACGAATCATAGCTGCTTTTGTATTACAAAATAGTGAATCACATTAACTTTAACGAGCCTTACCAGACACAAGCTTTGTCTATTTCGCGATAAATATTGTACATTATTGATAAAGGAAAAGAGATTCCAAATGTAGAGTCGTTTAATAATTAAAAATACTGTGAGTCAGTTTTGATACTTTGTTGTTTTATTTTATGAAGTGAAAATATCAATCGATTGTTACTTAATTGCAAATAGTTTTCCATTTTGGAAAATTCAATTTTAATGTATTTAAAAAAATAAAGTTATACGATTTTACCAAAAATTAATTCCATTTCTGGTTATTCAATTTCAAATTCAATATATTAATTTACAATCTTAGGATATTTTACGGTAGACTAAAAGACATCAACGCGCAAAACATGTCACATGTGTCCTTTTGCAAAACATAATTCAAGTTGATGCAAATTAACTTTGTCATAAAAATATTTTTATGCACATATAGATTTTTTTTATATTTTCTTAAGAAATTTAATGTCAATGATTTTAGCTTGTTTCCATTTCCTTAATTTAACTTAACTTACATACTTTAAAGTAAGATTTTAATTTGTACATAAGTAAAGTTTGTTAATTTATTACTTAGGGATGCAAAAGGTGAAGAAAAGCTTAATGTTAAATTCGAGCCGGGAGAACTACGCGAAGCGGCGAGAACTTTTGAAGAAGGTAAGATATACTAACATTTAACGTCACTGTATGCCTACTTTTATTTAAAAAAAAATGTAATTTCGAGCTTCTAAAGACATTAGAAATTATAAATAACGTGAATTTCCACTGCCTCATACACCTGTATTAAAACATCGTTAACTACATGTCTACTTTTTCAAGTAGAATTAAAGTGAATTTTGCGGTAAAAATAAACAATTTATCTTTCTTTTTATTCTTTACCTTGAGGAAAATAAAATAAATGTACATAAAAAATTATTATAATTTACATAACAATAATTTACGTAATAATAGTATTAAAAATTGAAACTAATTTTATCTTAAATAAGGTGACCACATATTTCATTACGCTCATGCAAAGTTCAGCTTACAATGACATACGCGCGCAGCATTTATCGTCGAAGGAAAAGAAAGTCATTGGTGGAGTTCGTTGACCTGTTACGTGAACGGACGCAACGCTCGGTCAAGGTTACTTCACCGGGCATGATACGATCGCGTACTCGCGCAATTATACTCCTTAAGGTGCAGCTACATGCATACAACATATGTAGTAGTAATTACATACCATATAATAATAATAAAAAATCGCATAGAAACATATATTTTTCTGGACTTTGGAAATATTTAGCAAATAATACTTTGTTCTCTACAGTCACAATGGCAAAACACTGGCAATAAAATTTAATTTTTTTTAAAAAATAATTAAGGAATTACAAAAATTTTCTCGTTTATCTCAACACCAATACATACATTTAGGGCCATGAGAGAGGATGTACATAAAAAGGATATTTTACCTTCTTATACATAGTATATACGAAATATTATTATTCATAGGGTTTTTAAAATAATATTTACACAAACTTTATAAAAAGTGAGTGGCAGTATCGTTCTGGGCGATCACGGACTTATACCAGATTGTTAAAATAATCAAAAAGGGCAGTATTAAGAGCACCGGAAACCAACGTGTAAGTATGCGTAGATGTATGAATGTAGAAGAAGCGAGATGATCAGGATCGCGTCAAATAGAGATCGGTAGTCTCTGCCTATCCCTGTTGGTTACGGGCGTGAGTTATATTGTTTATGTTGTTGTAATAATTAAAAACTTTTCCTTCCATAGCCCGAGGCAAGATAAAGAAGTACACACCACTACTAGCTGGCATCGGAGTCAAAGTGATTGCTGTGATCGGTCTGCTTTTCGGAGCTCTAACACTACTCGTCACTAAAGCACTTGTGGTCGCCAAGCTGGCTTTCCTTGCAGCTGCCGCGCTTGGCCTTCATAAATTACTGAGCGGAGGTGGACTTAACAACTTAAGCGGGAAGGTAATTTTTATATATTAAATAATATACAGTCTTCATTTTAAATGTTTAAACACTCTAAATATCGTCGAAATAAGACAGCATTCTTTACATGTTCTTTAAAAGTAGGTTACCACCACGAATAACCTATACAAGAATATATAGATCTCATTCTCTTTAAAAAGGATGATTTGTGCATCTATTTCGTCTATAAAATACGACGGAAAGAGACTACCTATCAACGTATCTATATAATAATGACTTGCTTTTCCATCTGTTATTAGTAATTCTATGAATATTTTTGATTCATCTAAACACTTTGTTAGATCCTCCATCCTCGTTTCTCAGCATTTATCACTCTCTCTTATATACATTTGACTACATAACTTTACATTTCCAGATCGCAGGTTTCCAGTCATCACCACAACAATGGACGTCACCTACAGCGTCTGCCGCTTCTTATCCGTACGCAAGATCTGCGAGCTTAGCTGCTGACGCTAACGACCTGGCTTATAAAGCACAGATTAACTCATAAAACTCTACAAATTAATTTAAAAAAATACTTTGACTACATAATTAAAACGATAAATGATCGTTCGGTGTATGTTAACGACATTAGACATAGTCGTTTTAAATATTTTGCCTATAGAGTATTTTTAATTATTTACTTACATGAAAAAAAATATTTGAATAAAGAATTGCAAGCTTTGAAACTTACACATAATTATTTACTTTAGATTTTTTTTAATATATAATTTAATTATGTAATTTTTAATATTTCTATAAATATTTATCTGCAATTTAGAGAAAATAAACTAATATTAAGCTTTTCCAATGATCTTAATTATTAATGTAAGATAAATTGCATTTATTACATTTTAATAGTATTAAGTAGGCTTTAATTATTATCGGCAGCTGAATTTTATGGTGCATTTTACACATTTTATTAAAATTTACGGTTTCGTTAAATTATATACCGTAGATTTCCATTGCCGAGAAACCTTAATTGACAATAACTTGTCTGTAGAGGAGTTTTTCAGCGATGAAAATCTACGGTAACGTAGTATAATATATTGAATTCAGAAAATAATTCTCATAGGGTAGGTTATTTTTTATTTAAAGGAATAAAAATGGCCAGTAAGACAAGGACATAATTTAAATTAATTTATCAACCGTATTATAAGATTAGTATTGTATGCTATAAACGTGAGTTTACACTACCAAAATACCTTTTCTCTCTTTTTTCAAACATTCTGAAATGACCATTAGATTTTTCGGCAGTGGAAACCCACATTAATGATAAGGCATTGTATAAATAACCAAGTTTGGAAGGAACAGGGTATCGATAATACAATTAAAAGTGTCAAATAACTTCAAAATAAAACAAAAATAATTTCATAAATATAATTTTTATATTATAATTTAATCACTAATATTATTTGTTTCTTTTTTTGTAATATTGCTATCTCTTTTTTTGAATTAATTTATTGACTAAAGGTTTATTTTATTTTTAAGATTAATTTATTTCTAAATGTTACGGGTAATTTGTCTTTCTATTTATAAATAATTTTATAGTTTTTATAGTTTATTGAAAAGACTGTAATTATTTTTAAGATTAATAAAAGTTTTAATTATGATAAATTGTGTTTTTATTTGTTAATATCATTCTTCTTGTAAGAACCTTTATTCTTATACTCAAGATTATTTAGTCTTCAGATGTTCTAAATATATCTAAAGAAAACTGGACAGAAAAATCATTAATAATCGAAACATTTGAACAAGACATTCAATTTATTTCGATGAGCTCAACGATTCAATAAAAACTACTAACGCCATCTAGTGTCAAAAAGCAAAAAGATTTAACATACTGCGACGTCGAATAAAATATTTAGGTTAAATAAAAGTATATTAATTAGTCTAATTAGATAATTTAGTGCTACAATAAAATCATATTTTAATTATTATTCCCAAAAATTAGATTTTAGACTACTAGTTAAATTTAATGGTAAGGTAAATTAATATTCGTATACAATTTTTGTCGTACTAGCTTACTACTTACAAATGATAGCAATTACATAAACGTTATAAATATTATATCAAAAGATCGTAGGTTTAAGGTAGCATTAAGAATTTAATAAGACTCGATCTACATGATAACCAATGTTCAGTAAGTTTCTGTTCTGAATTATTATCTAAACGATTAGAAACATTCTTTAGCTTAAAATAATATAATCGATTTCTTATTGGTTATGTATAAATATAAAATTTATAATTCATCTCATAAAAGTATTTGGTAAACTTAATGTAATCAACATAGAAATAACAAGTCGAAAGTTTAAAATAAGATGGATTAAGTTTAAATAACAAACAAGATCATATCAAGAAATTAACTAAGTTCATTTACGTAAATTAATTTTCTAAAATGGAGAAATTAAATGCTCATTTGTAACTTAAGACAATTAGATTTTGCATTAAAAATAATTGAGTTTTATCTTTAAGTAAACTTATTTTCAATGTGAAATAAGGATTCTGTGAAGTCATAGATTTCTATTTTATCCTGAAAAACATGTGATGCGCCACTCTCTATAACATTTTGAAACTAAACATCGTTAACAGACAGACCCACTTTTATACTGGTTTTATATTGTATAGAGCGTGTAAAAAAGAACGAATACCATCTTCACTCACACACATAAATAATAGCGTGATTACATTCGTATACGTACACGCCTTTCACTCGCGCACACATAGAATAATCGTCGGAACAGGGAAAATGAGGAGTTGCTACTGACAAACATATTTCCAATAAATTTTCCTAATTCTATGAGAACAATACAAATTAGTTGGTACAAGTAAACAGTTTAAAATCTCCGGATTTTTTAGCTTTTTTCGTTTAAAAATGTACGCATTTTTTTAATTTTATCATTTTAAGTATGACAACGAGGTTACACAGAACTTTCTCGACAGACCATTAACACTAAATATATCTATATAAAATACTTAAGTTGTCTCGAAGGTTGTTTGATTTTTATATTTCTTCAATATATAGCATATTTATTGCTTTAATTTTGCATTAAAAAATAAACACCAAGTTATTTAACACGTACTTTTGTTAATCACTTAATAAGAATTACTAAATTGCTTACAGTTCAGTTTATTTTTAATTAAGAAATAAAATACTACGAAAATTTATATTTGTAAAATTAATTGTACACAGTGACCATGTAACTCAAAATTTAATTCTTTATATTTATACACATATTTAACAGAGAAAAAAATCATAGAATGACACTCCGTAGATTTCCCTGTCCAAATTTACAAAGCGAGAAACTTTCTTAACTACTACAAGAGCATTATGTTAGTGTGGGTGACACTTTCACTCCACACATTTTTGTCGTATTACTTTATCCATTATGATGTATTTAAACAAAATATTATGCTATATCATTAAAAACTTTCCCTTCAACTTCATGATAGACAACATAAAGATGTCACTTACATACATTTTGGAATTTCACTTTAAATTTGATATATTGATGTTTAATACAACGACAAATTATTGGTTCAGTCGCCTCAGGGGCATTGCTTCAACCCTAGATGCAAAAACAACAGAATTCAAGCGCGTAACCCAAAGGGCGTAGGCAGAGAACAAGGACCTCATAACAACAAGAGACGAGAGAAGAGAGAACAAGGAACATAACTCTCTCGCTTCTTCTACATTCATCCATTGATGCATACTCAAGAAGGATGGTATTAAGAGTTTCGGATGCTCTTAATACCGTCCTTCTTGAGTATTTGTACAATCTGGACGGTATAAGTCCGTCTGGGACGGTCCTGACCGAAACAACCGAACTTTCGCGCCATAAATTTCTTTTATTTATTTCCTTTTATACATCCTTTCAACATGTTCAAACCATATACACAAACCTCAACTCAAATAGAAACTTTAGGCGAACCTAAATCTATGCGAAAACTCACTAACAGTTACTGGAAAAGATAATTACATATTTATTTGATCTTGGCTGTCGATATCCAATAGAAAATTAATATGCAGAGTGTAAGAATGAGACCCAAGATGGGAAGGGTCCTTAAGAACCCAATTGACTTCAAATCATCATGTTATACATACAATCCACTCGAATTTCTACATCTATGTTTCAAGTAATTCACAGCAAGCAATAAACAAAATATACAATAATAAACAATTGGTGAACACTTTAGGAAAATTATTTATCAATAAAATAAAATAAATAAAAATATTGATAACTTACAAGTAAAGACAGTTGACCTTTTGTAATAATAGAATAAATAAAGATAAATTCTTACTTATAAAAAAATGACAATCCAATGCAGTTTTGTGATACATGATATACCCATGGGTTTTTGAGACCAAAATCCTCGTTTAAAATGTATTGTTACCTCAGTTTTGTCAAAGATAATGGCAGGTATGACGAAATGTTTTAAACAGTTTGATACATAAATTTTTAGGTTCGAAAGACCAGATAAGATTCCAAAATTTCATTAGAAACAAGTCTAACTTGTATCTTTATTCACAAAATTAATCTCTTATCTCGAGTTCTTCTTCTGACTGGTCTCTTAGACTGGTTCTCCTAGATCTTACCAGTACTAGATATTCTTCAACATGCATAAGCAATGAAAGACATATATTCATAAAATGGTCTTGTTTTGTCATTGTATTTTAAGTTCGATAAATGTAATACAAATTCAAGAATGTGTAAGTAGCTACAAACACTTTCCCCCAAATTTTCGTTCAGAATTAAAAACGTTGTCGTACTTTTTTCGCACACTAAAAGTTGTACAAAAATGTTGTCTACTTTGTATGTACTTCCTCAATTTTTTTAATTATCTATCCTTAAACTATCAAAGTTATATAAATATCAGATAAACATAAATTTAATTAAGCCTTTTTGACTGTAATTTGATTAGTTTGAATCACACAGAGCACCTGTGTTCATAGCGGAGAGAAAAAAAATCTCTCACCGCCTTAGGAATTTGGGGCCCACTGACACTGCCGCTTACACCTTTCTCTTTGCTTTCACGTCGAGAGAGCAAACATGGTGCCCTCGATGGCAAACACTAACCCTTAAAAAAGGACATAACTTCAAATAGCATGCAACAAAAAAATAACCTTTAATACCTTGTTAATACGTTCACGAATGCCCTGATCGTTGAAGGAGTTATGTCTAAATGTGATTGGTTTGTCAGCAGGTGAACGAAGAGTTTCCATTTTTTTGTCTGTCGTTTTTAATTCAGGTGTGGTTGGTACTTCAACTTGATTTTCCAGTACTTTTCATCTTTTTCAAAAAAGTTTTTTTTGTTTCTGCTTTAACCGCTACTACCTATGAAAATATTAATTAATCTTACTAATATTATAAACGCGAATGTTTAGATGGCTGGATGAATGTTTGAAGGTATCTCAGGAACGGCTCAACGGATCTTTATGAAATTAGGCACAGATGTAGATCATAGTCTGAAAGAACACATAGGCTTTTTAAGATTTTTTTTATTCCGGTCGACGGTGTCACGGGAGACAGCTAGTTGGATATATTTATAAAAGTCCGCGGTAGAAATACTAATCAATGACATCTCACAACACAAAATCTGTCGAGCTATTTATTTCTTACTTCGATTAAAAATCGAATGAATCCAATTGACGGTATGATACAGGATCAAAATTTAAGTACATGACTAATTTAGACTAATAATAATATAAAAGCATCGGTGGCTCAGGGGTTAAGCACTTAACTTGCAATCTGTAAGTCATGAGTTCGAATCCCGCCATGTACCAATGTGTTTTCGATTTACATATGTACATTTATCCGACGTTTCTATGGTGATGGAAAACATCGTGATGCAACCTGCACATAGCTGCGAAGAAATTCAAAGATATGTGTGAAGTCAATCAACCCGCACTTGGACAGCGTGGTTGACTATGGCCTAGTCACCCCTAACTTGGGGTAGGCTCCGAGCACCTCAGTTGGGCTGATGATGATGAATAATATAAGCAATAAATATTTGATATGAAATTATCGGAAAGAAAATAAAGACGATGCAATTGGCATATTGTTTCATTTTTCATTTCAGAGTCCCATTTCTTTAACAGACCACTTTTATTCAAAATAAATTAAATTTGTAAGATCATTTGTTGCATCTCTTGCATTGCATGTATCTCTGTTATTATTTAATGATCAGAAAAACAAACATTTCTATGATATAAACTCGAGAAACAAGTAAAACATAATTTCTATCAAGAAAATCTCCTATTTCTAAGCTACATCAAGTGCTATTACAAAGCGAGTATATAAAAACAGATATAGATCTTTAATTCAACTTTCCACAGCGTGACATTGAAAATTGTTGCTTTCAAATTAGAAAGTTGCCGCAGATTAACTCGGAGATGTATCGCTTCAATGTTAACGTAGAGTTTGGGAACATTAAATGAAATCGAATTCCAACAATACATGCTTTTCTAGAAACATGTATGTACTACAAGTTATCTACATAGCTATAAGTATAGTATAGTTGTAAGTGTAGAATTTAATGTGGCAGTTAATTTACTTGTTAGATAATTAACTAGCACTTTAATAGGACATTGTAATATAGATCTATAGTCCTCACATTAATGAGTCAATATTGAATTCTTTAAACCAAAGTAAATTGAATTACAACGATTTTTTGTGAGACCATTAATACAAGAAATACCTCTGTACTCAGAGTCATTTTAATGATTAATTAAACGTTCACTTGGAGTAGATGGATGAATGGATGGGTAGATGTTTGTTAGTAGGTATACCCAGAACGGCTCAACGGATCTTGGTGGCATAGATGTAGATAGTGTGGAAGAACACATAGGCTACTTATTATGTTTTTTTTAATTCCCCGCAAACAGAGTCGTGGGTGAGAGCTAGTATTAGTATATTTATAACTTTCTCAAATCATTTATCAAAACAAACACAACAGGTGTTTCTTAACCTTCGAGAGCCGGATGTATTTTTTCGCCAGTCGAAAGTGAAAGCAAAGAGAAGTCTTCGAAAGTTGTGAAAGTGAATGGTCGACAGTCTCTTTGCAAACGTGCGACGTAGCAAATACACCGGCTGATTTAATAATCGAATGCTCAGGAGACACGCCTATAGATATTTTGGTCACTTGTTTCATCATCGACAGAAGAATATGTGTAATTTAATTAAATTGATGTTGCTTAGATATTCCAAATATTATAAATATGGACAAAGTAAATTATTTAAATACTTTTTATAATGTTACTATTCTGTTATTTAAACTGTACCACTAAGAGTTCTGACTCCTATAATACGGGTCTAGAACTTAGTTTAGGAACTAGGCGTACTATTACTTTGTAATTTAACCATACCTTTGTTGCCTAAATAAACGATTTTATTATTATTTATTTTGTCTCCACCTGGCAGGGTTTATTATTATATTAATTTGTCGATGTCGTTCAAGATTCTACAAGAATCCTAGAGTATTTTGAAATAAAAATAATTTAAAATAGATTGTGTACAATTTTCTTTACAATTAAACCATTAAAATATAAATTATAATTAAAAACTTTTCTAATAAAACAATGGTTCTACACACTACAGTAATACTTTGAAAATTTAAAAAATAAAATTTTCCCTCCTCCTAAAACCATCCAAGTAAACTTTAAGTAAACTTTAGAGATTTAAATTACATGTAATAACGTTTCTTTTTTATAAATTTATCTTATTAACTACATCTTACAAGTGTAAATTACTAGCTGTCGCCCGCGACTCCGTCCGCGCGGAATAAAAAACGTAATAAAAGCCTATGTGTTCTTCTAGACCAGGTTTCCCTAAACTATTTTGGACAAGTGACAACTTTTCTAAAATTAACTATTACCTGAGACCCCCATAGCCAAATTACCTACTTTTAAGATCAATTATTATTATTATTATTATTCATTTTATCTTAGGTCAATAGAAAAAGACAGAGTGAAAATTAGCAATGCTTTAAGTTCGACCACATTGGGAATACCTGTTCTAGACTATGATCTACATCTATGCCAAATTTCATCGAGATACGTTGAGCCGTTCTGGAGATACCTTCTAACAAACATCCATCCATCTAAACATTCGCATTTATAATATTTTGTAAGATTAAGAAATTATATATAATGCAACGCCTAAAAAGGCATAAATCATTGCATAATAATATATTAATAAATAATTTAACTATGAAAAACAAGTACACCTTTCTTAAAATAACTCCGTCAACCTTAGAATAGGAATATAGGTAATACTGTTTTTTTATTAGTGAAAAATATAAATAACTTTTTAAGATTAGTAAAAGTATAAAAAACAAGACTCAGATATTCGTAAATAGCGTCTTAACGCCCACGTGTTCGAAAATTCGTGAGCGTAAGAGAAAGCTCCAGTGCAATGACATCATTTGTGACAGCATCCTTGGTAAGGTTATATCACTCCTCTGAATCCAAGATGGCCGACGAGAAAGTCGGCCGACGAACTCGCGCGTCACACCACGATCACGTTTTTGTATCCACTTAACACATACTTGTATATATGTCTATACTAGCTGTCGCCTGCGTCTCCGTTTACGAGGAATTTAAACAAAAAAACTTAATTTGTAACCCATATATTCTTCCAGGCTATGTTCTACATCTATACCAATAAGATTCGTTATGCCGTTCTGGATTTACCTTCTAACAAACATCTATCCACCAATTCATCCATCTACACGAATCCGCATTTATAATACTAGTAAAATATGGTTGATTGAAACTTAACATGTAACATTATTACTAGCAGTCGCACTCAAAATATTGATAGATTTAGTATAAAAATCAACTCCAAGTGACCGTTCTATAATACTTATTGCTTAACCTTATCAGGCGAGCGAGATTTATATAGCTTCAATTATAAAACTTAAAACTGTTTATAGAAATAAACATGTTATCTTTTCGAAAATAAGTGACTCAATATTGACTTTTCATTAAAAAAAACTACTTAGAACTCTTGTTAAGATAAAAAAAGATTAACAAATTCCACAGAAAATCTAGTTACTTTCTAAAAAGACAAAACAATATTAAAGGTCGTATGTTACCAACAACTAAAGTTACAACTTCCGATGTAAAATAAACAAGTACATTATATTGAAGAACTTACGGAAATCTTTTAATGACGAAACGAAAATCTATCGGAAGTCACGGAACGTCTACACTTTCCATTGTACGCTTGTGTGCGTGCCATTGGCATTCACACACACACACACACACACACATACTATTTACTTACTCACACATTTATCCTTCCCCGACAGTTTGTAGGATTTGTCATTTTGTAATCTTACTAGGCATATAAGTTTCCTGGCTATCTCACAGCTATCTTGAAAAATCATTGATTGATATTGTTTAATCATAAACAAAATTTTACTTAACTCCATTGACAGTTTATAAACTGTCGAATTCAAATCACCAAATCTAATATATAAAATTCTCGTGTCACAGTTTTCGTTCCCGTACTCCTCCGAAACGGCTTGACCGATTCTCATGAAATTTTGTGAGCATATTCGTAGGTCTGAGAATCGGCCAACAACTATTTTTCATACCCCCCCCCCATTTTTTAACTGCACGCGGACGGAGTCGCGGGCGACAGCTAATAGTAGATAGATAATTTGATTCCCTTAGTTCTATATTGCTAAAAGGTATAGATAAAGTTTTTTGAGATTACAAATAAACAAGTGTTTCGTTCGTCTAGTTCGATTTCAAAATGACAATATTTTCAATAATACGGTAACATACCGACTATGTACCGACCTGATTTTCCATCCCGTTGCGTTGAGCGTATGTATTTATGTATTTGGGATGTGGAATGGAATGCCGGACCTACTAGCATGGTTACACTATGCTTCTCCTACTTTAATTGCCTAGACAATGTTGAGAGAAGTGAGAATTTTATCCAATAGTTTGTTTAGATTAATTTTGCAATTAGGAATTAAAGTAAGAATTGACTTCTGTAATACAAAACGATTTTAGAAAACAAGGCGATTTTAAATAAAATTATATTTTAAATGAACATTTTAATAAAACAAAGATTTGTTCTCTTGAAAAGTTGACAAATAAAATAACAATGTTTACTAATGTACTTTGTTGTTTTTTTTTATGTTGACATTACAACATGTATTGGGTTCAGTGAGTAAAGTATAAAATAACGAGATTATTTACATTGATGATTTGTTCTAAATATTCAGTGCCTCACCATAAAAAAACTAAGACAGTGTTTCAAATACATTTTTTAGCTTAAACATACGTCGACCCTTTTATACCTTGACGAACGCCCGGCGCGGATTTTTGACATATCATGGTTATTGGAACATTATTCTGCATAGGCATGCGAAGTCCGATATTTACGAATAAATATTAAAGCACTTATACCGAAAGCATTGTGGTGATACAGATGGTCAAACATATCACCACGTTGATGACAATAAAATCAATCAGCGGCAGGTAAAGGGTTAAACATGTTTAACAAAAAAAAAAACAGTCGAATTGATAACCTCCTTCTTTATGAAGTCCGCTAAAAACAGTATTTTTTGGGTAATACAGTTAAATTTGTTTCTATGTTGTATCTACGTAACATATTAATTAATTGTACTTAAATGTGCTCAAAATCGAATGTACATGTTAAAGAATACACACTTGAATACTACAACAGTATTCGTCGAATTTCGTCACTTACGTAACAGACGCAAGAGTCGAGCTTTCACAACTTTCATTTTTCACATACTTACATGATGTTCAATTAAATATGACCTGTGTTTTGTTGTGAATAAAATCTATTTTACTTTGAATATAAATAAAATCAAAGTACGAGGAATAAAGTTTTTTAATAAGTTACATAATACTTATGAGTACATTACGATACTTATTTAAACGAATTTGGAATAAGTTATAATCTGTAATATTTGTAAGTTTTAAAATCTTATTAATATTTTAAATGCGAACGTTTATATGGATTGATGGATGGATAGATGTTTCTTAGGTCTAAGGCTCAACGGATATCGATGAAATATCTAGGCTACTAATTAAGCATTTTTTTTAATCTGCGTAGACGGACATAACCCCAGTTATGCATATTGAAATCATGCATACTTTGAAATTGTTGAAATATAATATTTTCTTAAACATTGAGCATAATATTAGTATAAATTCAGTCTAAAATAATTTGAAACATTATCATAATAAAAAAAAGGATAATTCCATGCCAACCATTCATTGCAGTTGCAAAAATAGTAAAAAAAGAAAACAACTAGCGCAATCTATGTCACGCAAGTGTAAACCACTTTCGTTTAAAAGCGACATCTAGTGGTGAGATATTCAACATGACACAACAAAACATTGAATGCTTCAAATAAAACCACCACGAGACGCTAGAGTGTGTTGTTTTTTTTTTCTTTTTGATGCAAATCATTGCTTACGTAAAAAAAGACCGCACATTTTATCATCTCTCTTATAATAGTACCAGTAATCTGGGTTAAAGTTTTATTGTATTAAAATTTAAACCAAATGTATTTCTTTGTATAAATGAACCATACATGTTTTTTTGACATAAAAGTCTTGCTTAACCTACTTAATAAACTTAGAATAACTCGATTTATTTGAAATAAATTTATTACATAAGTCAGCAAAACTTATTTTTAAGTACTTAAAAATAATAGCGTCGTCTGTTGGTCAAAAAAAAAAAAACTGAATTTATATGACCCTAAAAAATCTACTAGTCTTCTAGTTATTTAAAAAAAATAAAAAAGGGAACCAATCTGCAAGCACTTACTTTCGATTAAAATAATCTTTATCAAAATCGGACCACCAGGGGCGGAGATTCGCAGTAACACACATAAAAAAAAAATCAGTCGAATTGATAACCTCCTTCTTTTTGAAGTCGCCTAAAAATACTATTATTAAATTACAAACATAGTTAACTCTCGACTAGTTTAAGGGGAGTTTAATCACTTGTTTATTTTGTGATTCTAAATGCCATCAATATCCATCGTGCTAATAGACATCAAACGGTAAAACATGTCATTTTCTCTAATGATCGAATGGTTTCTAAACAAACTATATGCCACTTTCCTTGGGTGCATTCACTTTCAGTCATCGTATGCCATTAATGACCACCATCGCACGAGACAACAGCAAAAACTTCTCAATGATGCAGCTGATTCAGATTCCAATTACAAATAAATATCTTTTTTTATCAAGTTTATTTTTTCCTTGGAATCAAATAGCGAGTCTACTGTCACTTGTTTTCACTTAACAAATAATAACTAAATATATTCTGAACATGAATGAAAAAGCAAGGATTAAGGATATTGGATATCCATTTTCGGGAAATAAGGGTCTAAAGCCTAAAGCTTAAAGGTACTGCTAATTACACTTCCCAGGAGCAGCTAGTCACTACATAGACGAGATATTTACGCGTATACCACTAGTGGTATACGCGTAAATATCTCGTCTTTTAAAGACAGACCCTTTCCACAGCGACGGGCGTATTGATTTTACTAACCAATTACATAACATTGGGTCACTCATCGAGAGCCCGATATTGAGTCGTCGTGTACGCGTTATTGCTGTGCGTATGGCGATAAAATCAAGGGTATGGATTTAAATAAATTATAAAATAAACAAAAACCCAACATGAAATAAACGAAAATTCAACTGTCAATATTCATAATGATCTTGAAATTTTTAAAGTAAATTCTATTTTATTAGAGAGTTGACAAACTTTCTGCTCACCTCTCTTAATAAACGTCGTGCATATAGAGCGAATCGCCGCCAAACATAATATTTTATTAGTGATGCAACGGAAGTGTCTTAGCGGAACCAGAAACGGAAACAGATGTCAAAAATAAATTTTAGCAGAAACGGAAACGGAAGCGGATGCGGAAACAGAAGTGTAAATAATATGAAAAAAAAACATATTTACAAATATTTTTTCTTTTGGTAAAAACAGTTTATATTCGTTTTTAATTTATTAAGGCATGGGATATCGGTGTCCTTTAGCCTTCAATGTATGTATTTTTACTGTGCTGCAATAAGTTAAAATACGTGTTGATAAACGGAGGCTTTTAAATATTAAAACCATTTTACAAATATATTTCTTTATTAATACATTCACTGCTGACCACTCGGATCCGAGTGGGCAGAGCTATTAGTAGCGGCGCCTCCCCCTCGGATCCGAGCGAGGGGTCCGTTCACTTTGCAGTAGTAGTAAGCCGCCGGCGTTTGAAGCGAAACGAAAAAGAGTATTAATTTCATTCTTACAGTGTTATAGTGATTAGTACCACGCTCGTACGGAGGCAAACATACAAATATCTTGTATCACATTAAGCTAAGTCTGAACTTTGTTATGTATGTATATTTTTCTATATATGTATGTCCTGTATGTGTGTGTGTGTGTGTGTATATGCGTTTTTTTGGGTATGTGTGTGTGTGTGTATACGTGTGTGTGTATGAAATGTTACAAGATCTTGAACCATGTAGATAAAAGATGGTTTTGATTAGTATCCTTACATGTTTTACTCAATATTCTGGAATTTGATGAAAAACTTGACTTTGTCAAAATCTTGTAACATATTAGTACACAGAAATGCAATCGTGGAACAAATATCTACATATTAGTGAACATATGTTCACGTGAATGATTTACATTGCCATCCCTAGCGCTCAAAATGATGATCCCTAGCGATCAAATGCAAAAATTGTGTTTTTTTATTTAAATAATTATAATAACATTATTAATTTATCTATATGTTCAAAAATTCCCAGATACTAAATAAAAATTCACCATAAAAAGTTTTGGCACCCAGCTGTTACCTTTTTTTTTTTGTAAACAGTGAATGTGTTAAGTATCAAATACCCCAAATCACCATTAGAAAAAGATATAATTATTAGGCGTCGGCGGCTCGTGGCACTTGAGTTGCAATCTGCAGGGGCTGGGTTCGAATCCCGCCATGTACCAATGTGTTTTTCGATTTACATATGTACATTTATCCGACGTTCTTACGGTGAAGGAAACATAGTGATGCTGCCTGCACATATCTGAGAAAAAATTCAATGATATGTGTGAAGTCAACCCGCTCTGAGCCTGTGTGGTTGACTATGGCCTAGTCACCCTTAATTTGGGGTAGGCTCCCAGCCCCTCAGTGTATAGTGAGCTGATGATAATAATGATGATGATATATTACATGGTTATCACTTATTCAAAGTACATTTAATAACTTGTAAGTATGAAATAGTCACATTTTGCCAGTTGTCAAATTTTATATGGACAACAACTAGACAGTTAACTCCAGCAAGAGAAGCTGATTGTTTCAAACAGCAGCAGAAAATATTACGCGCTTAAATTCACGAAAAAGTACGTAAACAAACAAATGCGACAAGTGCCGAAAGGCCGCGCACGGACTGCGCGTCTCGCGCCGCGCATTTGTATCTCTCAGCCGTCGTAAAGTTCCGTTTTATCTCCGTTATAAAAGTTGCGGAAACAGAAGCAGAAACGGATGTTGAAAAGCGTGCGGAACTTCCGCAGTTGCGGAAACGGAAACAGACATCCGTTGCATCACTATATTTTATGCACGACTGCCTACAATCTAAAATATCAACAGAAATGCCTTCGGTGAAAAAAAGAAAATTGATAATTTTTATTATGTTTCCATGTTTAAAATAATAGACTCGACAATCTTAACTAAACATATTTGTGTAGAGTAATTTTTAATAATTATAAGATAAAATAATGAATCTTAAAGGCAGCTACACAGTTTTAGCTAAACAGTGGGACTGTTCAGTTATAATTGAAGGTGTGCGAAGTCAAACATTTGACTTAAAATGTTTTTAATGAAATTTAAGATAGTACAAAAAAGTGTATAAAACAATTTTGATTCAATACCCCTGGAATTTGTCTCATCGCTTTCTGCGTCCAAATTGTGACGCGACTCTATTTTAACATCAAGTGTCATTACTAAAAATGACTTAAGTTACATTTCTCTATTGTTTCCCACCAATACTATTATAGACTTACAACGTAATCTGACCCGATGGGCATAAGTCAAACTTAACTATATTGGCTCACTAACGGACTCCTATCAATGACAAAATAATGACACAAAATCCTCATCATACTATGTAGTCCAGTGTTTCCCAAAGTGAGCGATAACGATATCGCCCCCAAGGGGGCGATAAGGGGCCCAAAAAATGGGGGCATTGAAATTAATTAAAGTAATGAAATTGTGGTTTTATTATAAGTTTTAGGGCTGAATAAAAATTAGGGGGCTCTGAAATATAATTGATTTTCAAAGGGGGCGGTGAAAGAAAATAAGTTTGACAATCACTGATGTAGTCAAACAACAATATCTGAGTCAGTGAGAGTGGCGCTGCTGTCGCGGTTAGTCAAAAAACATGTAAAACTATATTTATATAGAAAATAATATAAAAGGATCTTCTGATACTTGTTTGACATTGATAGGAGTGCGCTACTGAGCTAATATAATTAAGTTTAACTTATGACTTATGCCCACCCTGTCTCCTTGCTTAGTCTATAGTTATCATGTCACGTTTTTCTTATGACATTTCCTATACACATGTAGGTTTTACATATTTTTTGACAGAACTAACCGCGATAGTAGCGCCTCTCTCACCGGGCCAGATATACACATTATAGTGACTACAGCGATACTTTTATTGACATATATTATCATCTCTTACATTCTATTTGAGTAAACAGAAGCTCAATATTATTCTATGATATATTATTTAACTTAAAGCTGCACTTAGCGTGGTCACTAAGAGCTTCTCTTCTCTCTGTACTGATCCATATTGACTTACGTAATGTTACTAAGAATCTTTTAACCATCGAGCATACAATAAAAAGCATCTTTCGACACTTTATATAAGATAAATATTTATAATTTTTATATAGTAATTATATATACATAGTCTTCATAATTCTTGTTATTTTAACGTGGTTAAAGACAAAACTTGTAATCTGAATTCAGATAAAATCAAGTGAAACTTTAACACAGTCAATTAATATTTAATCGAATCAGACGTACAAAAGATGTCGTGATTTACAATCGTATTGAAAGTTCACGGATTAAATTTAATGAAAAACAAAAAGAAAATCTAATAATCTATTGAAGAGAACTGCTTGTTAATATTTACATTTTACCAAAAAACCAAAAGCCGAGGAACACCTAAGTAAGTATGGATATGAAGGGAACGAATTCAAATATGACGGCTGATAGATGTCTGAAAGAACGATATACTGTATAGCCCTTTGAAGGGAAAAGGGCTGATTATGGTAAGAGAAAAAAGGATACTAGCTGAGAAATTATTGAATATATATATTTTATAAATGTCTTTTAAATTAAATTTTTATACCACTAACAGTTGTCGTGACTTCGTCCGAGCGGAATTTAAATTTAAAAATCTAATAATAAATATAGCATAAAAGCACTCTGGGCTTATATAATCCAACAGTGAAAGAATTCTTCAAATCAATTCAGTAATTTCGGAGTCTATTCAATGCAAACAAACAAACAAATCTTGATAATAATTAGTATAGATAAGAAATCACTGTCAAAACACCTACACATGTTACTACAGACTGTTTTTTAAGGTTATGAGAAAAAACTATTTTCTTGTGTTCGACTGTGGAAACGACAATTTAGTGTTTAGAACTATGTTTTCGTTGATTTATTGCAAAAGCATTGAACCGTGACAGAATATTGTTTTGCCACTCTAAAATCATTCTTACGTCCTTTTGTTAAAATTGATTATTGAACGGCAACTCTACCATTCTTAAAGTTTGTTTTCATTACTTGATAAATAAAAGTTCTTTTATTAAGAGCCATATTAAATAATCTTTCATGTTATAAAGTTTCCTATTTTTTTCTTTATTTAATTTAAAAATAAAATAAATTAAAACTAGCAACTAATTTTTTACATGTTCCGGATTAAAAACAAAAACACAATTTTTAATAAAAATAAAAAAATAAGAAATTAGTCGGACATTCCCTCTACTCCACTGAGTGCGTACGTTAATAAACCAAAACTTGAGAATAAAAATGTACACTAAAATAAGCCTTAAAACATTACCAGAGAGGATAATTTAGCGTGCACACGTTAAACTTTTTGCAATCAGCCTTCTATGAAAATATAATAGAGCAAGAGTACACAGTACTAATCATCCAACTATGTGAGACATATAAAAGCAGACCGATTCAGTCGCCTTATCAAATTGTAACCGTCTTCGTTTCCATACAGACGTGAGTGACTGGTATAGAAAAAAAATGTATATCACAATATATTTCTGTTCGTTAATCGTTACTTATACATTGGCCTTACCCAATCCTGAAGTGAGAGATGGATTACAAAATAATATAGAACCAGAATCGTCAGCGCGAGTTTTAGGAAAGGATTGTTCCGGAGGTATTTTTAGTCCGACATGTTTGAAAATAGAAGCTATATCAATTCTGGAGAAATTAAGTTCAAAGGAAGAATTGCAACTTCTACCCGGTGTTAGTGTTGTGAAGGAAGAAAAGGAAAATGGGAGCAAAGCTGAGGAGTTTGCCGCGGAATTGGCAAGATCTTTACCATCGAAGCCTGATGAAAGACTGGATAAATATCTCTTGTACAGACTCGGAAATTATCTAGATACACACTCAGTGAAACTAAGGCTTTTAGATGATGGAGCGTCAGAAGATGCTAGGGCCTTAATGGGTGAGGGAAGAGGTAAAGGTGGACTTGGTGGTGGAAAGAAAGGAGGTATGGGTGGACTATTAGCTGCCGCTCTTATGATGAAAGGTGAGTACTCTAGTGCCATTAAATTACATTACATTTAACATGATGAGGCTCATTTATTATTTAAGTTTTCTTATCATAAACTACAGCGTAACTTAAAGTTACAATTTCGAGCTTTTATCAGAACACAAGTGTTAGGTATTTTCTAATGTGCTAGTTATTGTGTAATATTACTTATGTAACGAGAAATTGTTTTGTGCATAAATATATAATAATAAAAACAGTGTGCTACAAAATCGGTTTCATAAATAGGAAAATAATAAAAGATTCGATAAATAAACGTATAAAATACTAAAAACATCAGTTAAATAATTATAGATTGCGTCTAGAAAAACAGTTTTTAAACGAATTTTTAATTTCATAAACAGATTTTGTAATCTTTCAAATTTAATTCAAATATCTCAAAAGTCAATGAATAAACGTCACAATTTCAGTAGCAAAAATACTGAAATTGAACAGTAAATTTGATTATTTAAATCCACACATCACATAATCATGATAATCAATTTACTGGCAGCTAAAAAATATTACAATGTATATCCAAAACGCACTTGAAATTCTTCTTATTTTCTATGACAAAAGAGTGTTAAAATGCTCTCTATATTAAGTTTTAAAGCAAGTTTAAATCTTTGATCTGTATTCACAGACTAGTTGTCGCCCGCGACTCAGTCCACACGGAATAAAAAACTTAATAAGTAGCCTTTGTATTCGAGACTATGTTCTACATTTGTGCGAAATTTCATCAAGATCCATACACTCGCTACGGAAATACATTCAAACAAACATCCATCCATCCATCTAAACATTCGCATTTATAATATTCGTAAGATATTATATGTGACTGTATGTATGTAACAAACGCAATTGGTTTACTCATATTAAATATCTAGATGTTCGTTTGTTTTTAATTTTAATTTTTAATACAGAATTAAAAGACAACTTTCAATAGAAACAAAGAATAACATATTAAAAAGCAATCTAATGCTACCAGCTAATAACAAAGTCGGAATCAGAGCATTAAAATTATAGAGAAAAATGACGAGTAAATTTTACCGTCCCCATGGACTAGTCATCGACTGCTTTACCGCAAAACGACAATTTTCTTTAATAACTTTTACATTAACCGATTTTGCAGCGTTAATGTTAAGATAACTGTAGAGATTAGTTTTTTTGTTATACATTGTATCCGGCCACTTCTTATTTTTTGATTCGAATCGCAGAACAACGAACAACGATTAGGCGAAATCGCCGTCTAATCAACGCATACGTTACTCTAAATCCGAAATCCATTAAATTCTTATATGTACCTAAAAAACCCAAGAAGCCTAACAAGAACTAGAACCAGTCTTTTAAGAAAGCAAGTATGCATTTGCTTTTCTCTAAATCTATTAGTTCCTGACCTGCTATGCATCTCTATCAACCGTCATATTTAAATTCACTGTCTTCTTACGCATATCCTCTCTCACAAATTCCATCCATGCTTTCTTCGTTCTTCCTCTACCTTTGTAGCTATCCACATTCAATCTCATTACTGTCACTTAATCTCTACTTTATTATTTAAAAATCTTTAAACAAATCTTATCTTTCCAGGTACCCTCATGTCAATTGGTCTCGGAGGCCTCGCTATGTTGGCGGGAAAGGCTTTAATGACAGCTCTAATGTCACTTCTCTTGTCCGCAATCATTGGTTTGAAGTCATTGACCAGCGGTGGCAAGTCGACCACATATGAAATTGTGTCCAAGCCAGTTTATAGTCATTCACATTCTCACTCCACCGCACACGAAGATGTCGGAGGTTACGGTCATTCTGGATATGGAAGGAATTTAAAAGTAAGAAGACGTTAACGGCATAGAGTCGACAATATTGCAAGATTCAAACTTTATGGCAGCTCGTGATTCTCTCGAGCGCACCGTGCACATGTCTGGGCAAGTGGGTACGACCAGGTGGGCCCACTCGAGTGGAGAAAAATTTAAATTACATGACATTTGTATATGAACATAATTGTTGTCTCTTTGTTTTCAAAGAGAATAAGAGAGATGGCAATATTGTCCTAATTATACATGTTAAGATAAAGGAGACTCGCCTTAAAATCGTGTTCAGTGCGACTCGTGCGAAATTACAAGCCGTTGTAAAGCTTGGATAGCACAAAACGAACAACAAAGGAATGGAGACGATTAAAACTGTGAATTATTTATTTTATTTATTCCTAGTATTATCGACTTGTATTACGAATTTATTTTAATTTAAATATTTATTTTTTATTATCTAATGGGTACAAATACGAACAGTTGTTGCATTTTAAAGTAGAGTAAGTACAAAAAATATTTTTGTAAAAAATATATTTATAAATAACCTTTAAGTGTTGACACTATTTATAATTTATTAATGTATATTATTGTATTTTATTATTTATTTTTGAAATATAAAATATTTGTGTTTTTGTTCCTATTTATTATCTGTTATGTATTAATTTGTAGAAATTTCGGATTTCGTTTGTATTTTGTATGTTTAATAGAATAGTTTAATATGTTATTTATTTATTTTATAATCAAATTCTATTTATTGTATTTTATAGTATTTAAATGTGTACATATATATTAACTTTATGTTTTAAATCAATGTATTGAATTTTATTTATATGTGTACGGATAGTTTATGTTGATATAACTATTTATTTATATTTATGTATAAAACCAAATTGTGTATTGTTATTTTTTTATTTATTTTTAAGTAAAATATGTGATATTCTTTTATTTATTTTTTATGTTTTGTTTGCACCAAATATAAAATATTTAAAAAACTGTGTAAAGTCATTTGAGATCCCTTACCTTTACTAATAATGTCTGTTTTTTTTTTAAACTGTGTAAGAAAAGTGCGTTTCAGAAAAAATTCTAAAGTCTACTACTTGGCTAGTGCTAGTAATAGGTGCTAGTGCTAGTAGTAGGAATCGGCTTTGTGAGTCACTGTAACTACTGATTACTGAAAAAGTAAAGTAATAGCAAGTTATAGCAAGCAAATGGCTAGAAACAAAGAAATACTTGAACTGAACTTGAATAATATATCCGAATAGAAACTCAATAAAAAGTTATGCACCAACTAATTTTAGTTTGAGGTTTTGTAACACAAACAAAATGTTAAGTGATATACATTTTCTAGGATCTGTACCTAAGTGGCTAAGCTAACCCAAAATCATTTTCAAAGATCATTTATTTTGGTTGCTTCCCGTTGGACCGATCATCTTACCGTTCAATCGATCCAATGGGATTTTTTTCTATTGATTCGATTTATTCTATGGAGTCGATCATCACAATTAGAAAAAATACTAAGGTCCTTCGATCGGTAGGATCCCCACCCTTTATTTTAAATGCGATTTGTATAATTAAAATTAAAAAGTAAAAGTTTAGGTACTTTTTCTTTTAACTGACCTCGAGAAACGCAGTGTCATTTTCCTTTTTCATAATTCTTATTTCTTTTGTCACGATCGGAGAAAGTTAAATAATTTCAACCATTATCAAATCAAAAGATAAAGATTTTTATTTCTACTTTGTCGGATTATTTCATTCCATTACAGTATTATTTCTTTCCATTTAAATTATAGTATGAAACGTCTAGTTTACGTGTTCGAGACTTTGTCAGCTTGGAATTCAGTTGTGAGCTATAGCAGACAGTAAGACCTGTTCTTAGTATAATCCGTGTAACTATTTAGGTGTAACCTGCTAACAAGCATCCATTCATCCATCGAAACTTTCAAAGTTATAATTTAATAAGATAGTAAAAACATGAATAATAATAAAATGTGAATATAAAATAGCCTAGAAGTAAGCTAGGCTAATCAAATTTAGCTTATTTAGCGCCATCTGTCGATGATACCTAACTATATACATTATTATAAATACAAATAACATCGGTCATCCTATATGAGATGTTTTTATTCATTAGTACTGTTTCAAGTTTTGATAGTACTTTTTTTAAAGGTCGGCAATACATCTACAGTTCCTCTGGTGTTACCTCTGGTCTTTGATAACGTCTAAAGGCGACGGTGATAACTTAAAATGTGTTATTTGGAACTAAACACAATGGCGTGTCTAATTTATAAAAAGGTTTATTTTTGTAAACAAACAAAAAAGCGTTAACTCCAAACTTACAGAATTATAATTAAACTCCTTCTAGTCATGGCGATAAAGCACAAAATTATAGTCATTTTATAATTTCTTTAAATAAATAAGAAATATAAATACTCGTACCTTTTTTTGTACAGTTTTTTTGTCTATCTAACTATATATAATTAATAAATATACATGCTATTTTATATTTGTTAGAGCAATAACTTGCTAAAGCAAACTATAAATTATTGTTATCATTGAATAACAATTGATCAGATTATTTAACATTCAAATAATCGATTCGTTAATCAAAAATGTTACAATAATTAGACACTTAGTAACACTTTCATCAAACTATTACAAGTGAAAATCTACTTTTTTACTGTCAACATTCAACCAATTTATTTGCTACAATTCCAGCGGCATTTCGTTAACAACGACATTGCTCTTTTTAACAATCTCATTCTATTCTTGTTCGATTTTTCCACTCAGATTGGTATAAAATGAACTAGCTTTGCTCAAAATGTATCAGTCAAGTTCGAACATCGATAGAAATGTATCAAAACTGATAAATAACAGTGTAGTGAAAAAGTGTCAAAATGTTTAAAAGTTTACTAACAACAACAGCCTTTGTGCTATGTGCATACCGTATTAATTGTTCAATACATGGATCTACATCTAATGAAATACAAATAGATAAAACTAACACTAGTGAAAGATCTGGAAGATCACTGAATAAAGAATGTAATAACAGTCTTAACGCAAAATGTATAAAGATTCATGTACTATCATTCTTGGAAAATTTAAGTTCAAAAGATGAGTTGACACTTCTGCCTGGATTGAGTATTGTGAAGGAGAACTACACTTCGAATACAAGTCCTGAAGAAATGGCTGCAGAATTATCCCGTCAGTTCCCTGGGAAACCAGAGGAGAAGTTGAATAGATTTCTTATTTACCGTTTGCAAGATTACTTGGATGGTCACTCTTTAAGGTACAAGTTATTGGATCCGAAGACATCGCAGGAGGCCTTGGAAATGGCTAACGGCGACGGGGAATCAGTGGGAAGGAAAGGAGGTGGAGGAGGTTTAGGAGGTGGCGGCAAAGGAGGTGGCGGTGGCGCTTTGCTCGCTGCTGCATTGATGATGAAAGGTGGGTATAATGTTTGGAAATATTTGTCAAAATGTAATACGCTACGCCACTGGTCTATATTATACGCTAGTTTTACCGCACACTAGAGTTATAGCGGTGTGATAAATTTAATCAAGGACATGCTATTTTGATTTAAGAATAGAATTAAGGTTAGATGTTCTAAAATAGAATTTAAGTTACTTCAAGTTACTAAAGCAATATATCTTTGTAAAAAGATACTTACCTAATTATGTATGTTATTTTTTTGAAAATTTGGTGACGACGTTATGATTAAATTTGAGTACATACTAATTATTAACTACAGTATGTTTTACTTTTGTAACTACAAATAGTTTATATTAAGCATAAAGTATGTGCAGAAGCTCTTTTATATTAAAGCAGCGTAGTTCTTATTTACATCAATACTGTAGTAATGTAAAGTAAACGAGTCTTTTTTTTTGTAATCAACAAAATTTAGTGTTATCTAAAACTCATCTCGATACCGATATGGTGATACGCCTGTTAAAAAAAAATCGGCAATTCATTGAATTTTAACTATTACAAAATTTTACTTAATTACTGAGAAAAAATAGCCTTATAACCGAAATGTATGAAAATTGAAATATCTCTACATAATTAAGTTATTTTATATAGTTATATAGTTTTTTCTTGTTATCAGGTGCTTTAGGCGCAGCAGCATTGGGTGCACTGGCGTTGTTAGCTGGGAAGGCGCTTATGACAGCATTAATGTCATTACTTTTATCAGCATTAGTGGGATTGAAAGGTGGTGGTGGTCACAAGTCTACCACTTATGAGATCATCACCAAACCAGAAGTATCCCACCACCATTCACATAGCCATGAAGAACACCATGAGCACGAACATGGACATCATGGTGGTTACAGACGAGCTTATGACGCTGATTACAATAGTTACATGCCTTATGATAATGTAAGTTAAGTACCAAAATGATTAAGTCGGAGTATAAACTCTGAACTGTTTTAATATGTTGATGAATAATTCTTGATGCTATTTGAAAAAATTAATAATTCGTTAAAATACTTGTTAACATATAAAAATATTCTAAAGTGCATTTTTACTAATGATATGTTACTTTGATTTTTATAATAGCGTAGTATTAAGTTATTTATTTAATTTATAGTATTTATTATTATTTATTATCTATTATTAATGATAATTAAAATTATTATAATAGCTTAAAGGTACATATTTATACTTCATTTGTAAATATATTCCCAATTTGTACCAAAAATCATTGCTTAAATCTTAATTTATTTACTTATCTTCTTTAGATTGCTTTTTATGACATTTTATTTTATTTTATTTAATAAACTGTTATAATTTATTTGCACGTTTCGCCCACCGTATCCACGATTTATTTTACTTTTTTTATTTACGTATATTTTTATTCTCGTATTGCAGTATGTATAACTGTGATATTTCTGTATTCTCTTTTTGTCTAAACTTTTTATTTTATTAAATAAAATATGTATACTAAACACAAAGCTTATACCAAATGTATAATATATAGAAATATGTATGAATATGTTTGAAAAAATAAACGCATATACAAATAATGTATTGATTATTATTTCTAAACCTAATAGAGAATAGAACGCTGTTCTTTAAAAAAAATCTTAAAAACGTTTTGTATAACTACCTATTTGAGACTAGTAGTAAAAGAAAAATAAATAACTGTGTTATTTTTATTTGTTGTTTTTTATCACTAAAACCTTTTGTAACTTATTATAAACTTCCTGCAAAACTAATAAAAACTGTCCAATGGCCATAGGCTAAGTAATGCATAGGAGACAAACATACCTACAAGAAACACAAGATGAATACGTCCAAAGAATATACATGTAACGAAATATTTTCATACTTCTGATGTTATAAATATCAGCATGTAATTAATCTCATCCGAGTGAGAGATTGTATTGATAAGACGCTTTCAATTCATTATAATAACGATAAGAGAGCGGGATAATCTCTTGGAAAGTCTCTCTGATAGACATTAGATCATATCATATCAGACGATCTGTGTGCGAGAAAATCGCATACCAATTTTTCTACATGCTCATATTAGCCGTGGGTTTCCGTTAAAGAAATATTGTAATCCTACATATTCCCATTGAAAAAAATGAGACAACATTATGTTTGTACGGTAGTTTTGGTAATTAGCTGTTATCTTTAATGTTATAAGACTTTACTAAGTTATACAATATGTTCACCACGATCATTGAATATTTAATGAAGGAACTTAACATCTAGTAAAAAATGAAACATATAAAAATTGACTAAGATCCTACGAAGACAAAACAAACACACTACACCTGAGAGTATGCCTACGTGTTTTTTTTTTTCATATCGTAAGGTGGGAAATGAGCAAGAGGCCACCTGGATTCGCCGCAATAGCGAGGCGACCTTGCCCATAGACATCCGCAAATGCAGATGCGTTGTCTACTTTAATCAACGGAGAAGGGGACGCACAGAAAGAGGATATTTCTCCTTCCTATGCGTCTCTTCTTCCGCCAAATCCAGTTCCCCTTCCTATCTTTTCCTAATAAGAAAAGGGTGGGAAGGGAAAGAGGACTAAAATTAGGCCTCCGGTACCACACTCATCAGACGAAATGCGGAATTGCTTCCACTTTACGCCAGTCTTCTATGTGGTCGGTCGGTGGTATAGTATTACAGAATGACGATGTAATACAATAAGATAATAAAGGTATTGCCCTTTTTGTAACATTTTAAAAGTTGGTCAAAATAAGTTCGTTCATCTAATTCCCCTTGAATTCCTTTATGTTCCTGTATACGACACGTACTGAAAAGACTTGTCACCTTTGATTGTGTTCATATTGCTAGTAATCTTTTAAATAGTATGTCACCACCCTACAATCCGGTATTCCTTTTATATTCTAACTTTATTTCCCGCCTGCAAAAAAACAATAGCAAATATAATGTTACAAAGAATGATGCTATGGACAAAGGTTCAGACTAGCATAACTGAAATATTGCAGACATATGAGTAATTTGATGTGGAATGAAAATCTTTATTAACAAAAATAAAATTAAGTAGCACAATAACTTGACAAAATTGTAAAATGGCAGTTTAACTGTTTTGTTTTCAGTTTTCCACTGCTTACTTGAACACCATCTATCGACAAATTGTTGAACTTTTTCAAACTGTCACAGCATGGGAGTCAAAATTCCAGCAGTTTTACAATTTGGTGTGATAGATGGCATTTTAAAGAAAATTATAACAAAGGGACAGCAAGCAAGGGGAAGCAAATTAAAGAAATAATTTTAATAGTTCGAAACACACTAAAAGCTCTTTTCCAATATCCTTAAATTCCAAATTTACATATTCTAGAAATTCCTAAAAAAATCAGATAAATGTCGGAAAAATATGATCGTACCAAGAAAGATTCTTTGGTAATTTTTATATGACTTCAAAAATATTGTTCGTTAGCATCATTATCTCTTGTCTGTCCATCGCTGGACATAGGCCTTTCCCAATGCCTTCCACAGTTTGCAGTCTTTAGCTTTCTGTATCCAACGAATGCGATTATTCTTATTAAATAATTAAACATTCTACAGCATCCGATATGGTCTAGTGGCTAGGATACCTGGCTCTCACCCAGGAGGCTCGGGTTCGATTCCCGGTATCGGAATACACCTTTTTGTTTTTTTGCTAAGAAAAAAATCTCAAATGTTTTGTAAACGACGATTTTATCCGTTTTTAATATTGATGAAAATAGACAATTATAAATCACGTCTTATTTATATGTATTAACATAAAATGCGTAAATAAGGAAACACAATTATCGATTTACATCTTGTTTATTTGTGACATTGTCATGGCAACCAGTGTTGACATATGACTTATATTACTGGGATAAACAGAAGCAGAATGTACCTAACTTCCTTTGGCCTAGTTTATTCAGCCAGAAACATTATAATATAGTATACTAATATAAATAACACTTGATAAATAATAAATCTATACTTCAACATAAACTGTGTGGTATTACATAAAACTATTATTTTCCCACTTCTCTTTCATTTGTTACTAGCTGTTGCCCACGATTTCGTCCACACGGAATAAAAAAGCTTTATCTCTAGAAGAATACAGAGGAAACTGATTACGATGGAACTGATCTACATGTATGCCAAATTTCATCGAGATACGTTGAACCGTTCCGGAGATACCTTCAAAACTACAAACATATCCTACAAACAGAAATCTACAAACATATCCATTCATCTAAACATTCGCATTTATAACATAAGTAAGATATGAGGAAAAATAACTATGTCAAGGGCTAGATGTAATTGTCAGACGGATCTTGGAAAATGCCGTCTAAACTTGACTCGTTTATAGTGACCGCGTGTCTACGACAAGCTGTCGCTTTCAAAAGGCCCGCTCGCACTGCAATGTTACTTAAACTAGGTTTAACTGAAATTAAATTAAAATCTTTAGCACTTACAAGGCTATAAAGTTTCGACTAACATTCGTCCTATGTGAAACTTGTAAATTAATAATTACATGAATCTATTATAAAACTATTTTTTCAGAGCAAAAGGAAGTAGAATTGGCGAAGGGAAGGCGGCTGACCGTAAAAAATTAAGCCAAAACTGTAATGTTCATAAAACCTTTTGCACTGACCGCACTAAAGTGGGATTAGACCAGATAGATAATGATGACTATGTTACCAATATAAATACAACTACTAGATTGTTTTGCTATTTATTTCTAACATGGCTTTAAGCTGGAAACACTAGTACAAAAATATGTACTGTTACATTCCTCAGTCTCTGAAAAAACTGAGACAGTTGACAGAATACATATTGTATTATATATAGAAGTGAAAACTCACCACAAATAAATAAAAAACGACGAGAAAACAATTACCGATATCTGTGAAATATCGTACACATGAACAGGGCAGGCGAAGAGAGCCCAATACTATCCTACAATGTTTATATTTTTGTTGTACACCTTACTAAGAAACTGTTTTAGATTTGGGCTTTGGCACAGTAATTTAAATTTATTTGTTATTATTAATTAGATAATTAGAGAAATTTTATTTCATAAATGAGAATTTTATTGTATCTTTAAAACGCCATCTATTAGTAAATTATAACATCAAAAATATGTGCATTTTTAAAAATTATATTTTACAAATTTTGATAATTAGTAAAGCACTTTTTGCTAGTTATTTAACATTTGATTATAACTCTTACTTGTTATACTATCTAAGAGTTAAAAATTACGTTAAGTTAAACTTTCGGTTAAAAGGATAGTTGTAATCGGCGTGCACATTCGGTCAAAGACCTAGATCTTCAACTGGCTCTTGAACATGGTTTGGCAAATGATAGTGATGTCACAAAAAAATCTCGATATCGATAGTTTCACATTTACGAATATCCTTCCAGTTTAATGTTTTTTTTTTCAGTTGATAAAAAATAATATTTAAAAATCTAAAGCCTAATCGCACTGGTCAATATAGAAAGAAATTACCTTATAACCGTCAAATGTACCGTCATTGCAAGTATTAAAAAACTTGATCATCAAAATATTTAAAATTATTGATATTGTTTTACTTTAAAACATAAAGAAAAGTAGCTCTTGAACTACAATAAATGCAAATGATAAAAATAATACATTTTAATAATTTTACTAATATCTAAAAATGGACGAAGAGTTGCAAGTGAAGTTATATTTTGTTGAAGAATTTTTTTTATTTATCGATAAGAAAGTGGCTCATCCCCAACATTTCCAAGAGGTGCGACAGAGAGGCCCGCCTTTCATCGCCCCTCTCACAACTTACCTCATCTAAGTTAGTAACTTACTCGATAGCTCGGACAGAGCATGTGTATTGATGTTAACTTAAATTGACCTCTAATTATAGCCTACATACGCGTGTAAACAAAAACATTTCTTTTTTGTTTTTAATTTTTTTTTTCAGTCTGTGGTTTTGTGTTTTTTTTTATGCTGATTGCGTTGGAACAAAGGTAAATTATAAATTAAGATTAATTATGTTTTAATATCATGATAATTTCTAAGAAACCTGTAAGCTGCCGGGTTTTATCTGGGTTGAATATATTCCTCATTATTATTTTATTAAAGTTTCTCTTTCAGATTATATTGATAACATAATAAAGCTTAGTTACAAGTTTAATATATACTAATATTATAAAGATTTGATTGTTTGTTTGCATTGAATAGACTCTGAAACTACTGAACTGATTCCAAAAATTCTTTCACTGTTGGGAAGCTTTACTATCTCCGAGTGACATAGATATAGGTGACATATATTTTTTTTTGGATTCCGGGCAGACGATGTCGCGGGCAACTAGTTGTTTTTATAATTGTTTTTTTAATAAGTCAACTATGTCTATACTTATAACTTTATTAAGCACCTTTAAATATCTTGGAACATGCGTATACATCGGCAGTGCTTTTTGCAACCATTTTGCTGGGGCACGACAGAAAAAGTCATCTTCAAAAAAGTTAACTCCAAAATTTCCATGCCTTATAGGGTATTTCAGCCCCTTTCGTACCCCCCCCCCCCCCCGCCACTTTGATCATGCAATGGTAAAAATAAGAATTGAAGATTACTGAAGTAAGGAATCACACTAATGACCTAATTTTGTTAATTGTTAATTCTCATATCGATCTGGCTTTACATTGTTTCTGTAGAGGCATAAGCGTCGCCAGGGTGAGGTAGTGGTCGTAGTTCTCCCCCCTAGATAACTATGTACCTCGAAAAGCCTTATCAATGGTAGCTAACCCCCCACCCCCCTACACCAAGCATGTATCATCAGCAGACGACGCCCATATCTAAAGGTTTTGGCAATGAAATCGCACAGTATAGGATAACTGAAGGATCTTGTTACATGACATTATATTACATTATCATTTTTATACCTTTCATGAGAACAAAAACATGTTTCAAGTGAATGCAGCTAAAAATGTCAAGATAGAAGCCGAAAAAGGTCTGGGACATACTTTCGGTTTTTGGAGAGAAAACGTCGGCGTTATCACGGAATATAAATTGAAAATTATATGCCGGAATTCAAGCTGAATAGGCATAATTACATGTCTGGAATTAATTAAGTTGCAGTTGTTTTGTAGAGAAAATTTTGGTCCTGAGTTTATGAATAGCATTTTATATAAACAAAAATCATTGTTTATTTTCTTATCGTTAATACCTAGTATGTTATTTTACTTCTTACTGATATTATAAATGCGAATGTTTGGATGGACAGATGTTTGTTTGAAGGTATTTCCGGAACGGTTCAACGGATCTTGATGAAATTTGGGAGTAGTATTATTGTAATTTGGTTAGTGAGTTAAATCTCAATTGAGGTCACAAGTTACAGGTTACAGGTGTCGCATTGCCCATTTTACATTTATTGAATCAGAACATAATATTTTATGGGTGGATAAAATAATTGATACATTAGTTAACGTTTACTTTGAAATTTATAAGAAAAGAAATTTAATGTTTCGGATGAAAAATATAGTAAAGTCATACACATTTCTGGTTCCTTATTTTCAACGAAGTCTTTAATGATAACGGAACACATAAAAAGACAAGAATAGATCTTCACGTTATATGCAAATTCATGTATCTTACTAACATTATGAATGCTAATTTAAGATGGATGGATAGACGCATGTTTGTTAGAAGATATCTACGGAACGGCTGCTAGGATCTCGCTGAAATTTGGCATAGATGTAGAAAGTTGATGTATATGTCTGGAAGAACACATAGGTGACTAATTACTAATTTTAACTAATTTTTACTATTTTTTTAAAACTAATAACTTTTCCCGCGCGAAAGGAGTCTTGGGCGACACCCAGTAGACCATAAACAACTATCTTTCGTTCATATTTACGCATACTTTTCATTTCGTTCGAGTCGAACTGGACTAATTCGACCACTTTCTCTGGTCAAGTTTAAAACGGCTCTTTGGCCGTCGATTTCGTGATGAATTTATTATGTTTCGTTTATATAAAGGGAGGGATTTGGAAGGTTGTTCAAAAGCTTTGCAAAGGTCAACGACCCCTGTCTATGAAGGAGTGTACAACAATTTTCAATTGATTTATTCTTATTTTATTTTGTGAAAGCTCATAGTTATTGCATCATCATATGAACCACAAAACAAAAATAAATTAATAGACAATATCGTTGTTTCTTTTTTAAGAAAGTAAATAATTGCATGAAAGGGATGACATGTTGTCATACAGACGTTTCGACAGTGAAAATTTACGCTAATATTTTTCATCATTTATTGATAAAATCGAACATCGGTGGCTTAGGTGTTAAGCACTTTACTTGTAATCTGCAGATCCAGGGTTCGAAAACCGCCATGTATAAATTTGTTTTTCGATTTACATATGTACATTTGTAAAAATACTCACGTTGAAGTAGAATATCGTATTGCAATCTGCATCTGCGAATAAATTCAAAGATATTTGTGAAGTTAACCAACCCGCACTGATCCAGCGTTAACTTAAGGTATGCTCCGAGCCCCTCAGTGTGGAGGTATAGTGAGCTGATGATGATTGATAAATGAATATAGAGACACTTATTATAAAAGTCATTGATTTATTATTATTTATTATTTATCAAAAATGTGACGTATGTGAGTATGTCATCTATAATATTTTGTACCGTTTCGTTCACTTTCACCTTCTCGCACGAATTTATACGTCGGAAAAATATCGCACAACTTTCACGTATATTTTTCATAGTTAATTCCTTATATTGACAAATGTTATATTATTAAAATGTGAGAATAAACATCAATAATTTTGTCTGCGGTAGCTATTTTATCAACGTTACGCGGGACTGTTGACAAAAAGGGGCCAAAAGTTGAAATTTTTGAACTTATTTGAACTCATCTTCATCATTGTCTGTCATTAGTCACGTAAATTCACAAGTTACCTAAATTGTAATGACTTGTGACATGATAGTTATGACATAACCTGTGAGCTTCCACTGTAGAAAAACTTATATTAAAACATATTTATTTGTTTCGTTTTTGTACCTTCAGTGAAAGGCTATGATTATACATCCGCTAATAACTTTACATTACCCTTTTCCATTCGGAAAAAAATATAGTATTTATTACTTGAATTATATATTTGACCACGTTTTATCATAAACTAGAAGTTGCTTGTTAACAATTAAAACAAATAGAAATAGACAGAGGTGACTAACATTAACACCCGGACGTTCTCAGAGAAAGTTGTGTACAAATTTCTTTCTCGCTTCCAAACCATGACGTACGTATCAGAGAAAAGGTTGCCAACCTGTTTCACCCATAAACCGGTTGAAGTTTGACTTTTATTGTTAATCATGCCCTTAAATTAGTGATTTAATGCTTAAACCTACTAACGGTTAAACCAAGCCTGTGGCATACTCTCGCGAAAGCTAACCAAAGCGAAGTGTATAAGAACGAAGCAAAAATGGAACACAGAGTTCGGTTGACGCTAATTTGGACTTATTCTTTGAGCCAATTTGATAATAATAAATTAAAAATAATTGAAATTATTAAATAGCTTCTGTTACTGTTCGCTTATGTGGCGGTGTGTTAGAGACCTTACAGTAAATTTATTTTAAAAGTAATTATCCTTTGTTTATTACAGACAAATATTGTGCTTAAGATTCACGTTATTTTTTAAATTGCTTAAGACATTTACATAAAGATACACAAGTTTGACCTTAAAAAATGTTTACGTTGATTTTTGTAATAAAAATCACAAGAAATACATACTACATACTTTGCCAAAACTGAGATAACAATATGTTTTAAACGGAGATTTTGGGCTAAGAAACCCACGGTTAGTGAGACAATGTTATCTTAGTTTTAAAGAATAGTGTCACCTTGAATATTATATTTCTGAACACTTTCTCGCTAGGTTAAGAGCATGGTCAATAGAGATTTCTTGTTTTACCACGAGTAGGTGACTTTCTGACTTGTGCTAATAATGATTTCTTCAATAATATTTATTTTCGATGTATTAATTTAAGAATTCACTGCACAAATAACCTCTATTTTTTTAAGTAAAATAGCTTCACACTTATATACTTTATTGCTATAATTAATTGCGTAGTTAAAAAGGGGACATAACCAGTTCATAAAACCACACATCAATGCAACCGAAGCAATTTGTACGGAATGCGACGTCCATTCGAAAACAAAAGTCTATCGTGATCGAGTGAACTCAGATATATAAATCTTATAGCAGCGTTATGTCTAGGTCAGTGACATTGATATACTGATTGTAAATGTTAATGACCTCACCATTTCTATTGCCGGAACATCTGACAAAAGTTGTTATATCGCTCACAACTCCGAAAATATGGTGGTAACAATATATTTTTGTACATACATTACAATATTGAACACAAAGTTATACTTATGTTTATTTATAAAGAGAACCCATCAGATTGTATTTGATAAAATTACAATTAAGTCAACTTTACATATATTTGTTGGAACGAAGTTCCTTATCGCACGTTGTGAAAGGGGGCTAGATGGAAAAAGTTCTTACGAAAAGTTGTCACGACACTTTTGGCTAAGTAAGTTAACGACGAATGAGCGCTACTTCACCATGGAAACGACGTGACAATATATAACGAAAATTCATAGAAATAAAATGTACTTCTTGTGAAGACTTAAGTTTTTTATTCATAGAATAAACATTGGTTCCTTCACTAATTAATCGAAAGGAACTTCGTTCCATCCGGGTGTCCCTTGACACCTCTCAAGTTTTTTTATACATACATTACAAAATTGAATACAAAGTTATACTTATGCTTGTTTATAAAGAGAACCCATCATATTGTGTTTGATAAAATTACAATTAAGTCAACTTTACATATATTTGTTTATATTAATAACAATTTACTTCACCTACATAAAAGCACGAAAACATGAAACTAGTCTGTTATTTAAATAAAGATTGTAACAAAATAAAACTTCTTTATTCTCATATGAAAACTTTTTTGTCAAAAAATTCACACACACATCACCAGTAGTAATCAAAAATGTATTTGTTTTGTTATTAAATTTGAGTCATGTTAAAAACGTGATATTGAATGGGGCTAGTAGGCGCGTCCTTACTTTCTTCACAAATATGTGAGTTATTCGTTTTTATTTACATAATGTCTTTACTGTCGTCGACTTCTATCACTTTTATTTACTTCTTCAAATTATAACGACAACATAATGTTTTGTTTGTATTTTTAGATTAGATATTTGAACAAAATTTACTTCATGAAATAACGGTTAACGTTGAGGCATTTCGTACACAAGGTAACGTAAATCTTCAAAACCTCGTGACAATGTCATAGAGTTTTGCACACAGCCGCATCCCTGACTTTTCTATCTGCAATCATGTCATCGCCAAAGACTGTCGCTTACACATCTGTTTGTCAAAACCGTCGTGAGTTAATTCGCTGCAATTTTCAAGATAGTAGAGTAAATCTATATAATTTAAATGTGGTCGCTATGCCTTTAATGATATCAAAGATGCTAAGCAATGGCCAAATTAATATAAATCAAAAGTTCTGTAACATATTTTTATAAATTTTTACACGGGGTCAAATACCAGTCAAATAAACTTAAAAAAAATTACATCTAA
Organism: Papilio machaon; assembly: GCF_912999745.1. Classification (NCBI taxonomy): domain Eukaryota; kingdom Metazoa; phylum Arthropoda; class Insecta; order Lepidoptera; family Papilionidae; genus Papilio; species Papilio machaon. The sequence goes on from NC_060009.1 coordinate 4,431,341, forward strand.
ATGCGTTGTTATTATAAATACAAATATTGAAATATCCTTAAATAATCCTCGGTTAAAATTTAATCAAGTAACATAAATGCGGGTTCTATTCGATCTAATTATGTGTTGATGCTGCACGCGCCACTGGAAAGCGTAACGAATACCCGCTGCTTCGGAATCCAAAACAAAACGATGCTCATTGATGTGTAAAGACTTTTATCTCATAAATATTATGTTATCCTGGTACCTTAAATGTAAACGTATTTTATAATCTTAGAGGAATACAAACTGACGGAAAATCGTGAAGCATTTAATACTACTCGTACTTTGACTTAAATTCTAACAATTAATAATGTCGCCAGTTAAATAGGTACATAAATTTTTTGAAAAGTAAAACTTAGACAGTTTTTCAATTATTTAATTTAAATTCAACTTAAACATCAACCCTTTTATCACACACTGGATATTGGAAATTACTTGAAATCATGATTGAAATACGATTATGGACTTTTTTTTATAAATTACTAGCTGTCGCCCGCGACTCCGTCCCCGCGTAGTTAAAAAAAAATGAAAAATAGATGTTGGCCGAATCTCAGACCTACTGAATATGCTCACAAAATTTCATGAGAATCGGTCAAGCCGTTTCGGAGGAGTACGGTGACGAAAACTGTGACACGAGAATTTTATATATTAGATATTAGATGACGAAATTATTTCAAAGATATCGTTCGATTGATCGATCGGAAATATCTTTCATGTTGTTAATTTCATTTTTACTTTATTTACAGATTTTCACTTTCTACTCGCAGATTCACGATACATTAAAACAATTCAATAAAATAAACAATCTAAATAAAAAATTGAATATATTTTTTAAAACATTATGACATTAAATCAACTTCACCGATTTTATTCACAGTGATCAATTTCACTAATATTAAGGAAAGTTTCTTCGAATTTCTTTCTATTTTTAGCTATTAATCATTCTAAGAATATTCGAAACAAAATGGAAATATCAAGGTTATGAAGTTTGTCATTTATAACATTAAAACTGCTTCTATACTCGTATAATAATTGCATAATTAATATTCATAATCCAAATATCTGTTAATACCGACAGAAATAACAATCTATTGCGGCAACACTGGCTCCGGAATGGCGTGACCATTGTGCACCGCACTATGAAAACGAAAATGAAAATCTTTTTTGGTTTTCATTTCTAACATGGTATTTTTTTTTAATAATAGATTATTTAAGAACGGCTTAACTCACGTGTGATCGTCGACTAGTTTCGGATCCGACGGGTCCGGTAGTAAGTCCGAAGTAAGAATATATTTTTAAGTAACAGACCAAAAAATTAAAGAATCTCATTTTGTTCGATATATTAAAATCTATTAAGAAACGGCTTAACTCACGTGTGATCGTCCGGTGACGGCACCGACTAGTTTCAGCCCCATCGGGGGTCCATCTTCGGGGCGAGTGTTTATTCTGAGGACTTCGCGGTCTCGTCGCGTCTCGCACTCAATGTTTCTTAATGAATTAATTATTATGTCTCACGAAAGTTTAAACAACTTAATTATTAAAATCTAGTCTAATATTGGTTGACAACTTTTGTAAGGCTAGTTTATACTGACGCTTTGACATCAAATGAGCCGCCTGCAGATGTCTTACTATAAAAAGAAATAATATTGAAGAGATATAAATGACTCGATGTTATAGTCTACATTTCATTCGTTGATGGTCGATAATCTTCAGCCAATCCGGTCGTATGACCGGCAAACACACTTGACAAGGCACACTTTATACACCGACCTTCTTGTCTCTTATTCAAAGGTAAATAGTACATTGGGGTTAAGAAAATTTACAGATTGTTTACGTACTTTTCTAAATTGTAAATTAACTAATACTTTAGTAAGTTGCTTTCTATCTGTATTCTATTCTATTCAAAGACAATGAGCAGTACAACAATATGATTTTGTAATTGTTTATCGGCTGTGGAAACCCGTCGATATGTCAATGTAACACTGTTTAAGTATACCTTCGTCAGTATTACCTTCGTATACTGCTGTGTAAGAAATGAAAAAAAAATGAATTTAAAAGGTATTAACTAATATAGGTACGGTTAAAACACTCACGTACATATGTCCGGTGTCGGCACCGACTAGTTTGGAACCCATCGGGGACTCTACATCAGGGTGAGTGTGACTGGTTTAAAAGACATTTTTCTTCTTTTGCAGATGATAACCATCACGAACAAGAACTGAGAAGAACATTCTCAAAGGCATCACAAAAGTTCCAGTGTCTACATACATTTTATCTGAAAAATGGGATCATTAGAAAAAACATACGTCAACCAAAGTTTATAATTTTCCGGCTCTGACGATGGCCAACAAAAATGTGTTTAAGTGTGCGAAAGAACTACAAAACGTGAGACGAAAAAGTCTCAATATGTTAGATATATTAAAAACTAGTGTAATATTAATTCTAATTATAAACACAAGTATAGTTAAATGCAGTGAAAACGCAACAAACGATGAAATAAGGAACATAGAAAAAGATATACCGAAAAGGTTAAAATTATTAGAAGCTATATCTGGTAGATCTTTGAATAATGTCTACCAAAATGGTACATTTAATACTGGTAATAGATTATGGGATAATATACTTAATGAGTGTACATTCAAGCCATCAGTTAGTTGTCTACAGAAGAACGTTTATTCATATTTAGATGAAAGTTTAGATTTCAATGGTGATGTGAATGTTGCTAGTGGTATGTGCTTCAGCAAAAATAATGTGGACATCAATAAATATAGTAAAGAAGCGAATATAATTTATGTGACTGGAAGTAAGAAACAAGATGGTGATAAACGATCATTAGATGAAGAAAATGAAATCAACGATGAGGAAGAATCAGGTAAGTAAATTAAAACTTTAATGACTTTATCCTATCGACAGTGGTAGAGCCCGTAATAACATATTTTGCACGAATGGACTAGCTCGACCGGTGAAATACCACGACCACACAAGGCAGGCGTGAAATGGAAGTAATTCCGCGTACAATCTGATGAGTGTGCGTGCGGAGACCTAATTTTCCTCTCCCCTTCGCACCCATTTCTTATAAGGAAGAGATGAGGAGGGGAGGTGGATTTGTAAGAGTACGGGATACTTAGGAAGCGAAAGATATTCGTTTTCATAAGTCCCCTTCTTTTTCGATTAAAGATAGGCAACGCATCTGTAAAAATCTATACGCAGCGGTCGCTTCATTGTTTTTGGCGAATTCAATTGGCCGCTTGCTCGTTTGCTACCTTGTTACTATAAAAATGAATAAAAGGAAGCATTAATATTAGCAATATTGTGAGGAACTAATATGACATGTGCGTATTAAAACTGTTAGTTTTGCTTAAAGACTTCGCCATAAAATTTTCTACGCACATAAACAATATACTGAAGAAAAAGGTTGTGAACATGAATCGTATTATCATTAATAGATTTTAAACATTAATAAATAAACTAGACATCGTAACTGTATCATAAGACTGTTAACAGTGTGTCATTATGGCACTATTAAAAAAGAATTTAGCACCAAAAACGTTGTCTTCTATTCTTTATAGTAATTTCACGGTCACCAAGTCAAGTATGTACTAAGTTCTGAATTTCTAATCATCATTTAACATCCTCAATGCTCAATTCAAACCTCAAGCCGAGAAAGCATTAACGTATTTAAACCTCGTACGCATAGTAACAATGAACCATACATATTCGTGTCACATCCGTATGGTTGTGTTATAGAAATCAGAAGACGGTCCATTTTAATGTGACCTCCACCCGTTTCCTTTTCGACTTAGAAATGTGTTAAGTTTAGAATTCATCAACCAGTTTGCATACTTAGCAATACAACTGAGTTTACAGTAGAGGACGTTTATTTACTACCCATTACGGTGAAATTCGACGGTCAAAACGCAATTACAAATGTCGAAAGTTCTCATAGCAACAAATATACTATGTTATATATCTTACGGGGATAACTTGTTGAATATATATCCCAAGTGTAGCACTAATTTAATTCTTTGACTGTACGTTTGTTTTACTTTCATAATGATGAAATAAATTAGGTCTTTTTTTTTAAATTTAAAAATAAACCGTGCCAGTGTTAGTTGTCTATTTTTATTATTTGGTGACAATTTAATAACAAAAAACGTTTTAAATGAGTACGTAAACGCTTTGTTTGTAGCAAGAACATTTAGTTCGTTTCTCATTCTATTTTTAACTCTGATTAAAAGGGCAGCGATATAAAAAAACAATAATACTGTCTCAGCGGACTTCCTGTTTATGATTGACTTGAGATAAAGTTGTGAAAGCCTTCGATTAACGACAAACAACTTAAAACAAAACAATAAAAAAATGGAATCGCTTTCTAATGCCAAATACGTGTCAGAAGAGGAATAACTTTTTACTATCAGACTAAAAAGGATAGGTCTCTTTAGTGGTTATAGATTAGAATTTTCTGAAACATAAGGTTAAATGTTCATGTTATATACAAATAAAACCTTTTTAAATAAATAAAAATATAAAAATCGTATATAATCAAACCAGGATATCTGATCTTTCGGTTTCTGTCAGAAAATATGTAAAACCTCATATAACCTACTAGCTTTTACCCGCGACTCCGTCCGCGCGGAATAAAAAATAGAAAACGGGGTAAAAATTATCCTATGTCCTTTTCCTGGTTCTAAGCTACCTGCCCACCAATTTTCAGTCAAATCGATTCAGCCGTTCTTGAGTTATAAATAGTGTAACTAACACGACTTTCTTTTATATATATAGATTAAATCTAATATATAAAATTCTAGTGTCACAGTTTTCGTTCCCGTACTCCTCCGAAACGGCTTGACCGATTCTCATGAAATTTTGTGAGCATATTCAGTAGGTCTGAGAATCGGCCAACATCTATTTTTCATTTATTTTTTTTAACTGCGCGCGGACAGAGTCGCGGGCGACAGCTAGTATAATATAGAAATTGGCATAAAAGAAAAAATACAGATACAGAACGAATGAGATCTTGTGACACTTTTTTGACATTGACAGGAGAGTACTAGTGAGTTGTCATATTTCAGTTGTACTTCAGTTTGACTGATGTCTACCGTGTCTGATATCCAGTGTGACTATAATATGCAAACTTACTCTAAGTCAAGTAAAGTTACTAAAGCATAGTAAAAAGTATTCTACGTTAGCTCATGTTGCATGATTAACTTAAAGCTTTGTTTATTGGAGCCGAATAAGGTAGTCTGCAACCGTATGTGTACCTTTTAAGGTTATACTACTTTCGTCTCCCCGTTCTCAAATGTTCGTAAACGGCAAATTATCCACAAAATAACTTGTTAACATAAACTTCACTTTGTGACACTAAAACTCTTCTACATTCGGTCAACCAAAACATTTACCTTTTAGTATTAAGATAGGTAATGTATTTTAGGTCATCTTCAAAAACTTTGTATTCAAAATGTAAATTTAAACCACAGGTTAAAAAAGTCAGGCTCTAGTTACTAGTAAAATTTCTTTAAAAAAAAAACTTTGAATTACAAATGAGGTTTTCTCTTATCATTTGGTTGTACAGTTCCGCTGTCAGGTTTTGGTTCGAAGGTCAAAATTTGCAATATGGGACTTAACGGTATTTTTGCTCTGCACTGTACTCAAATACAAATTACTTGCTTACAATTACTTTATAATAACAGTTAAATATTTTACTCCTTGAAGAAAAAACAAAATTAAGAATTAAATTTATGTATCACTCAATTCCCGTATTCTTATATTAAACATATTTTTTTTTTCACATGTCACCCCTCTAATTGGCTTTGAAAAAAACTGAGATAACAATATGTTTATGTCCGGGCGTGTCGTCAATGGAAACCCACTGTAAAGATAAACATAGGTCTGTCATATTGACGTTCACATAGCCTGAATTACCGTCATTAGTATGAACACATATGAAGGGGGAAGTAATGATGTGTGCATATGAGGAAAGAAAATGGCTAAACAATTAGGTATTTAAAATCCTAATCAAATTATGTAGTCCTTTAAGATTTCCATTTTGAGATAGATTTTTCATTATCTTAATTAAATAACTCAGTATGAAGTTTAATTCAGTTAATAAAAATAATTACAAAAATTACGAACGCCATCTATTAGAAAAAAATAAAATAACATTAGCATTGCAACAGCACATTAACATTAGTTTGGATGGATGGATGTTTGAAGATATCTCCAAAAAGGTTCAAAAGATCTGTAGATTATTACCTGGAAGGACACATAGGCTACTTACTTATTTTTATTCCGTGTGGACGGAGTCGAGTGTTTTATGTTTTTTTTATTATGCGCGGAATTAAAAAAAAAATAGTCTATGTGTTCTTCCTGGTTATGTTCGAAATTTTCATCGAGATCCGTTGAGTCGATCTGGAGATACCTTCAAACAAACAACCATCCATCCATCCAAATATTCGCATTAATAATATTAGTAAGAATAAGAAGTAAGATATGATCAAATATATCACAATGTATTTAATAATATTTTGGCCAACTCACGGTCTAGTACTCAACAACATATATAAAAGTACAATCTTGCTCTAAATTTCCGAAGTGACATGTGCAGTGTATGGCTCAGCGCGTCTGTACCATAATTAGGATAATCAAAGTAGTCACCAGAGCGTTTCCGACATAGAGAACCTAAACTACAATTACCAATATATTTTATTGCACTTTTTTACTTAACTATACTTGGAAGTAAGATTATTTATGACTATCGGTCGCCCGCGATGTTGTTTGCGCTTGTCCCGTCAAAATCGATCCATCCATTTCAGAGATTACCCAGAACAAACGCGGCCATGCGGACAGACAAATATTAAGCAAAAAAAGGATATTCGTTATAAATAGGTACACTACGTCCGCGAAACATAATTTTTTTTTCGGAATTGGAAACGATGCTATAATTTTATTAAATGTAATAGATTGCTTCGTCAAATACTAAATAATAACAATTAATCGATAGAATAATATTTGTATAAGTTCAACAAAAAATATGTAACTACTAGCAGTCGCCCACGGTCGTCCGTAGGCGCAGAATTAAAAAAAAGTCACAAGTAGCCTATGTGTTCTTCCACATTATGTTCTATCGTTCAGCCGTTCCGGAGATACTTCAAACAAACATCCATCCATCCATCCACACATTCGCATTTATAACATTAGTAAGAAGTAAAATATATAAATCCTATCTATTCATTCTGGAGCCATATACCTAAATGGATAAATATTATCTATTACATACAATACTTCCGTATAATCAACCCACTGATGCTACACAAATCGATTGCATTATGAAAATGTTTTATATATTTTTTACACTTGAAATAAAATAATATGCTCCTTTGAAATTATTAAACACATCTCAATAATCTTTCACATTTTCTTAATCTTCGAATGTCATTTGTTTATCATTATTTTTATAAGTGGTAACGTTAGCGTGCATATGGCCAGTTCTACCTACGTCCTACCAAAGAGGTTGAATGTTTAATTATTATGAAAAATACAGTTTATTTAACAACGAATTATATTAAACTTCCAAAGTAACGTCTATGCGCGTATACACTATGATTCTTGTAAGAGTTTAATCGCGTTAGGCAGTTTATTAAGTGTTCAGATAAAAACAATCCTAAACGATTTTTAAATATTTTATACACTTTGCAGCACTCGTGGTCACACAGAGTACTAACTGACATTTTTATCGTATCTTTTTTAAATTAACGTTCTTGTTCTGAACCATGCATAGTTACTTACAGTATCTTGACATATTGCTGTTGTATAAAGCATTTAACTTAGTTTAACATTTATTTGATGACAAGATCTTATCTGTTAGTAGCGATGTTATATATTGAAAGTTTTTTCACTCTATTGTTAGACGGACCTTTGACAGATTTGATAAGAGTTGACTTCAACTCTGTACAAAAAAGGAGTTTTATTATTTTATTTTTATATTTATATTTTTACGGAACACATCTCTGTGAAGATATATCTTATATGGTTGTTTGTTTTAAGATATCTCCAGAGAGGATCTTAATGAAATGTGGCAATGATAGAATATAATCTGGAAGTACACACAAGCTACTCATTAAGTTTTTTTTTTTTTATTTTAATCCCGCGCGGACAGAGTCGCGTGAGACAGTTGGTTATTTATAATAGTAATGCTAACAATAAATTTTTTAACGCAGATTAAAAAATTACAATTAAAAAAAATTATTAACGACGAGATACCAAGTAAGAAACGTCGAAAGAATTTCACTTCAAGTGAAAGTAAAATAGACTGAATCGCTTCTATTATTAATTTATTCTAAAAATGTATCGTATTACCATGTGTTAAAGATCGTTATGCAATGTACTCGTATGATGGACACCAACTTTTGACAGGTGCATACTAAATACTTGTGCAATAAACGTAACCCTTATTATATAGGTCGTAGAGATGTTATTTGATTGCGTAAGTGCTTCTTTGCTCGACGGAGAAATCAATAAAAAAGTTTAGACCCGAATTCAATACAATTTATAAGACTAGCTGACAACCCCGACTCCGTCTGCAACCAATTAAAAAAATCCTAGTTAGTAGCCTATGTGTTCTTCCAGGCTATCTTATTTCTTACTATATCTTAATAATATTATAAATGCGAATGTTTTGATGAATGGATGGAAGTTGGTTTGAAGGTATCCCTGGAACGGCTCAACGGATCTTGATAAAATTTGGCACAGATGTAGGACAAGAACACATAGGCTGTTTATTACTTTTTTTAATTCCGTGCGGACAGATACAGCTAGTAATACATAAATATCAAGAACAGTCAGAAACTTATCTTATGTTATTTATATTCCATAACATATTAAAAACTAAAATTTTGTTAGCACTTTGCATTTATAGCGGCAATTACGCATTTTGATATTTTCATCGAAAATTAAATTATTTCAATTATTCCGTCGAATACATTGCGAAACTTAATTGTTTTATCCAAAAAAATGTAATTTACAAGTTTCAGCTTCAAAATCAATTGTTTACAAAACTTAATTTAGTTAAAACAATTAGAGCGTCGGTAACTCAGGGGTTAAGTACTTGACTTGTAATCTGCAGGTCCTTGGTTCGAATCCCGGCAGGTACCAATGTGTTTTTCCATTTTCAATTCCCATATGTACTTTTATCTGACTTTCTTACGATGAAGGAAACAACGTGATGAATGCTGTACATATCTGAGAAGAAATTCAATGATGTGCGTGAAGTCAACCCGCACTAGGCTATCGTGGTTGACTATGGTCTAATCACCCCTAACTTAGGGTAGGCTCCGAGCCCCTCGGTGGGAACTTATAGTGAGCTTTAATGAATAGAATTTAAATTAAAAAAAAAAAAGATTCCTGCCGCCGAGTTTCGTCATCGGACGACCCGTCAGACCGCCAGGTACCATCCATACCATCTGGATGGCTGGCATTCCACAACAGTGCGGTTCTCGCGAAATTTCTTGCCGCGCACGGCCGTGTTGTGGAATGGTCTGTCCTCGGCGGTATTTCCAAACCACTACGACTTAGGGTCCTTCAAGAAGCGAGCATATATCTATCTTAAAGGCCGGCAACGCATCTGCAATTCTCCTAGTGTTGCGGATGTCCATGGGCGTCGATGATCACTTCGGTGTTCGCGCCGCTCGTTTGCCCCCTTCTCATATAAAAAAAAAAAAACTAATAACCCGATAGTTACTCAATAATCTTACAATTTATTTGTCCATAAATTTACAGACAACTGACAAAACAAGCTTAAAAGCAGTAAATCATACATTTACCGTACTTGTGTTGTTAACTAAGTACTTTACTACTGAGTACTAATGATGTTACAACTTTCTTCTTAACACTTCCGCATCGGAAAATGTGAGAAAAATCATTGACAAAATACATCATAACGATATGACAAAGCCTATTGTTATGTTAACGTTATGTCGGCTTTCACGCGCAATACTCGTAACTCAATACTGGAAATATTCCTTTCAAATATCATCGTGGATTTCCACCGATGAAAAAACAACCATGCTATCTAAAATAAAGGAAAAATCAAAGCACCTGCAGCGGAGTTACATGGTAACACAAACAAATACAGACGAATTGATAATCTTCTTGTGTTTTGAAGTCGGCTTAAAATTATGAAACTTATCCACAAACTTTCCTGTATTACTCCAAAAATACAGTGAGATACTGTTGAGTTAAACACGTGTTTTAACCCTTTGACCGCCGCTGATTGATATTATTGACGTAAAGGTGATTTTAAGAGTTTGTTTTAAACCTTTTTGTATCGTCAAAACTACTTCCAGTATAAGTACTTTGATTTTGAAGTTAACGCATAATCATATTTCAATAATGTATACCCACAATAAATATGGCGTCCCATTAATCGGTTGACATATGTTTAAGTAAAAGTTAAGTAGAAGTGTAAAATGCACTGTTTGTATAGTTAGGGCCTACGTGTTTGTCAAAATACTGAACAGTATACGGCATTAGACACATAAGTACACATTTGAGGTGTCTGATGAATGGCTTGATGAAACAAATTTGTTAAAAATCTTTTATCAATTTTAGACGTCTTAGGTTGTGATGAAAATAATATGAAAGTACTAGAAAGTAATATTAGCTTTATCTGGAACGTGAGATATAATTGATAATATTGAACGTAATAATGCAGAGAAATTAAAAAAGTAATAAAAACTTTTAAATGATTTTCATTGAATAGGGAAAACTATTGTTTCCGGTAAAAGTAAATTACATTAATATTGTACAAGAGAAAGATTTGTATTTGTATGTTTGTCTATACTAATATTACAAAGAGGAAAGAATAGTTTTGTTTTGTTTGTTTGTTCGCATTGAATAGGTTCCGAAACTACTGAACCGATTTCAAAAATTCGTGACAAAGGCTACATTTATTACTAGAATGTTTAAATTCCATGCGAACGAAGTCACGGTCAACTACAAGTAACTTATAAAATGAAATACTATTGAAGTGATTAAAAAAATGCTTTTTGAATGCAGTCTACTGATAATCCATATTTAATAATGCCATAATTATATTTTTTACTGTAAACTTTTAGGATATATAAGACTCCTTATATTGACTATTAAACGACCGAAAGTATAACAGTTATTTAAATAGAATTAAAATGATCTTATTCACAGAAACACCATTAGAAGAAGTGACAGATGCATTATACGACAAAGGAGTGAAATTTCTCATGGAACACGATCTTAAGTTGACATTACCTGAACTGTTCTTTCACGGGACTACATTAAAAGTTTCACCACGAGCATTAACGAAGACTGGAGCTTTAGTACACATTGATTTAGAGCCAAATGAAGATGTGGGACGGGGGAGGACATTCTTTCATAAAATAAGTGAGTATATATCTTTATTTTTAAATGCAGAAAAGGGAGTAAAGATGGGGAAGGAAATAAGTCTGTTGAAACATAGTCTTGAGGTGGTAAGATTTGAATTTTAATCACCACCACTGTTAGTTGCTCCTTAATAAGTAATTTTTCTATGAAATCCTATAGAAATATTGTTTAGTCTAACCCTGGACTACCATTATCAACAAGTAAGTTAAAGGAAGTATCACAGTTTTTTGAACCTATAAATAATTACAACACATAATCCAAGGTCACGGTCAAGGTCAAGCATTATTTTTATCCGAAACATCCAAATAAAAAAGTTACATTTCTTATGAGACCTCTTTACAAATACAATACTTTTAGTTGAATGATTAATTATAAGTATACTAGCTTTTACCCGCGACTCCGTCCGCGCGGAATAAAAAATAGAAAACGGGGTAAAAATTATCCTATGTCCGTTTCCTGGTTCTAACCTGCCCACCAATTTTTCAGTCAAATCGATTCAGCCTTTCTTGAGTTATAAATAGAGTAACTAACACGACTTTCTTTTATATATATAGATATTCCTTTGTTTCAGAGAAATACATCAAAAAGAAACTAGTAATGGCTGCACTAGCTATCATACTGGTGGTAAAACTAATAGCTTTAAAGTTAATATTTGTACTACCGTCAGTGTTAGGAGTTTCCACCGCGAAGAAAATGTTCTTAAAGTTCTTGCTGTTTCTATTCCCAGCATTGAGTCATATATTCAAACTTTGCTCGTGGTATCACCAGAATTATCATACAACGAAGTATCATCATCATCATCATTTGATTACCCATCATCATCACAAGGTGAGGAAAAAGTTCATACTTGAAAAACCTGAATCATTGTTACAGTGGTCAAGATTTTTTTATGAATCTAATGATAATTGCAAAGAAGTCTCCAGTTACCAAGAAGGTTTTAATAAAAATTACATTACGTATAGAAAAATCGTATATTAAAATTACAAATCTATATCAAAAACTGTAATAATTTATAGTGCCGGTATTGTTGCCGGAGGCCTAATTTTAGTCCTCTTTCCCTTCCCACCCTTTTCTTATAAGAAAAGGATGGAAAGGGGAGGTGGATTTGTTGGAGGAGGAGATGCATTGGAAGGTTAAATATTCTCTTTTTGTGTGTCTCCTCCTTTGTCGATTGGGGGTAGGCAATGCATCTGAAATTACGAATGTCTATCGGCAGCGGTCACTTCGCCATTTCGGTGAATTCATGTGGCCGCTTGCTCGTTTGCCACCTTGTAATATATAAAAAAATAGTTGTTACTACAATGTTAGTTTGTAGATTTAAAAATATTTCAAATATGAAGCAGAATTCATTATAGTTACTGTTCGTAAGAAACGGGATTCCTACCACGATTAGGTGGTTTGAGCTCCCGATATTTCCCAACCCGTGAACATGGCGCATGCAACTGTGCCGAAATATCGGGAGCTCAAACAGCCTAATCGTGGTAAGAATCCCGTTTCTTACGAACAGTATATTAGTAAAAATCACGAAAGTTTGAAGTTATAGAATTCATTACACTTTCTCTAAGATGAAATTTTTGTTCACAAATAATAAGCAATCCATATGACTAGTAACTTTCATATCACTTTTCATACTGATAAGACAAAATGTAGGAGACAAGCTTCCGTGATATTAATGTTTTGACTAACACTTTCCAAAGATATTCTGTAATAATAAGATAAACTGCAGATGCTTCATGTTGAGAATAATGATAAGGAAATAAACATTAAGGGTTTTAAAAAGCATGTATAGGAAAATATACTCAGTCGTTAAGTCATAAAGATTCATTATTTAACAAAATAATCTCCCTACAATTTCAAGGGTTTGCTAAATTTGTTACCATAACGACATCTTCCAGGCGCCGTATGGTCCTGCGTATGGTCATCCTTCACATGTCGTGGTGAAGCCCCACGTTGAACACCATCCGCACACACTTGACTACAATACTCAAGACTGGGAACTATCTGGACCGGGACTTGGCAGCGAGTAAGCTTATTAACAATAACCGTCAACAACATGTACTTATTCCTATTCTTGTGTAGTCGTATCAACTTTTCGTCCTCCTCATTTTGGTTGTCAATCCCTTCTACATCATGATACCCCTATCGGCTTACCCCTATCGATTTTCCTCTTCACAGTCATATAGCTCTCCTTCATTTTCATATCATGTGCATCCTTTATTGTTTTTTGTAGTTTGCGTTGAGGAATACAGTCACTATAAATCTACAATCCACATAATAAAATTGTCACTAAATATGAACGTATTTATTCAGGTACATCGCGTCAGATATACATCGCAATGCCATAGCTAATTTCAAGCCCCATGCAAATGACATCAACGACATTAATTCTTGGGGACTTGGCCTACCACCAGGTAATAAAGATTTTGATTTTTACTAAAATATCCACCGCTATTAGCATTAAAAATAGATATAGCTGTGTCTATTTCAGTCATTAATAGGTTATATACCCCAAAGTTAATTACCTCACAGACTCAAAAACTAAGCAACTCAAAAATCTCACAAACTCAAAATCCGCACCGACTAAAAAACCTCACAATCTCAAAAACAAACATACGTTTTTGTCTGTGTGAATGAGATAAAAATATTTATTAAGCTTGGAACATATTAGACGAGTACTCAATTATACAGGGTACCTATATTTGTCATTACAGGTCAGGCTAATATTGGTGAATACGCGAGCAGTAATAATGCAGTACCTAATGTTGTTGCTGCACCTGCTGGAGGACATAAGGTTCCGCCTGGTAGTCTAATAAGGTAATTTATCAAGAACCAACAGAAAATCATGTTTATAGATGGGAAATAATCTTAGCAAAGGATTGCCACAGATTTCGGTTTCCGTCCTCAACTATCTAATTAATCTATCTACAATCAGCTACATGAAGAATTTACTCTGCGATGTTCATTTTACATATCATAATAGCCACAAAAGTCTGTCGTACGAAAAATTCTTGCCTAATAACGTATCATTTACTGTAGGTTTCTGAAAGCAAAATCCCCGTTTAAAACATACTGTTATCTCAGTTATGTCAAAGATAATGATAGGGATGACGATATGTTTTTATTACGTTTCAATTGGTATAGCACTTTATGTCTCAATATTAAAAATGACTTAAGCCTTTCACATGTAAAAGTGAGTTCATTGATCTATGAAACATATTATATAATAAATCGCGTGCGAGTGAAAATACTCTGCTCCAACGACACTAAATTATAACAACATTTTATCACGATATTGTAATAGTAAATAAATATCTAGTCAAATAGTAATGACATATCTGTGTAATAAATTGTTCACTATTAACACATTCGTCAACATTAAAGTTTCCGACGAAAAAAAATTAATTAAATAATTATTTTTAACAGCGATTTAAACGAAAATACGTAATTATTTTTAATAAAAAATCATGAAGAATGTATAGTAAATTTTTCATTTATTATTCCAGGCCCGCCGGACCTCCTAATCCGTACTACAGGAATAAGAAAGCGACAGCAAGAGACCCAGAAAAAGAAGCACTTCGTCGCCTCAGTGCTTTTTTGTTCTATCGACCAAATTGACCGAAAATGGACTTTAAATGTAGTATCGTAAAGATTTAAATTTCAGTCTTGTTGGTAAAGGAAGATTAGGAAGTTTTTGTTTCTAAAACTACAAAAAAACATTTAAATTTTACGTATGACACGACACTGCAATGAATTTTTTGTGCTTATTTGTTCTAAGTCCAGTGTTTGTTTTATATCCTACATCGTTATAAAAATTCAGTGCTTGTGTGTTCTATGTCCAATGAATTGACCAATCACAGCCCACGACGCCATGTCCGCCATTTTGTTTGATTGTCATTGTTTCCGAAGTCATCACTGAGACCACTTAGTCGCTCCCGGAAAAAATAAAAAAAAACATATCAATCGTTGTGTGTTTGTGCCAGAATTGTTTCAAAGAAGTGATAAACAATGTCTGCAACTAGTCGCAAAAATAAATATAAGAAGATGCAGCTCCGAACTGAGCAGCGAGTACTTTTTAACCTTCTCTCAATCCCGTTATGAATTGGATACAGGGTGTTGTTTTTAATAACTGAGAACCATTTCTGCTAACTTGTACACTTTTACCCATCCCTCAAAGGGAGAGGGAGGGTCCGAAAAAATCATCATAAATCACAAGCGAGGGGGGGGAGGTTTAAGGAGATATTATGACGTGTATTTATTTTCGAGACCGAAAAAATAAGTTTTTACAATCTTGCATAATAGCGCTATAATAATAACTGATAACGCTAACAACATTTTAACCGACTTCAAAAAAGGGTGAGCTCAATTCTACGGTTTTGTTTGTTACCTCACAACTTTCGACTGGGTAAACCGATTTTGATGATTCTTTTTTTATTTGAAAGCTTGTGCTTCCCGTATGATCCTATTGTCTCCAGGTCAGGATCTGATGATGAGATCCCGGAGAAATCGAGGGAACTCTTAAAGTTTTATAGGCACACTTGAAGCGATTTGTATATATAAAAAGCTATTCAGGTACCAACTTGAACATCGAATCGAGTTGCTGAGCTGATGATGGAAGGTGTAACTCCTTAACCGTTAGGAGTTAAGGGAAAATTCTTTGAGTAAATGGGTACGATTGGATGTAAGTTGCTATCTTTCCTGATACTTTCTAAATGAGCGGCACTAAGAAAGGATTTTTTTAATATAAAATGACATTATTTTTACTTTTTGGTGGTACTCGTACCTTCTGTTTATTTGAAATCGCTTTACATTTTTTTCCAATTTAGTTAATTTTAAATAATTAATATCTTGATCCGGAACCACCCTTAAAATTTTAATACCTACCTATTCTTTATTCTAATCTCTCATTTATTTTTTTCACTCAGCATCATTTAGCCCCAAGATAAGCACCTAAAGCTTGTGTTATGGGTACTACATGACTGATATACATATAATACGACTGATATACACTACTTATATAGATACAGGCTAGTTGAGTCTACCTCGCTCTTGTCATTGCGAGGTATGACTCGCCTGAACGCTAAGGTTGCGCTGTTTTTGTCCCACTAAGGGAATACAGCAGAAGTCCGTCTAAAAAAAAAAAACTACTTATATAGATATTTTTATTATACATAGAAAAACGACCAGATCATCTTGAACAAATACCCGCAACCTTTGCGTTACAGGCAGACTTTCGCCCTACTGCGCCACAGAGGTCCTCTATAGATCGAGGTAACTATTTAACAATTTTTTACTTATTGTTTCATGTACTTAAAAAGGGTTGCAAAAGTCAAGAAAAAGCTTTTTGATGATGACAAAAGTTAATGACAAAAAAATAAACATCCTATATATACTTTTGGCACATAGAACAAACAAGCACGCAAAAATGGAACAATAACTTTGGCCTATCTCTTATGTGATAATGTTCTAACTCCATATTCGTAATAACATTTGTGCATGTTTGTTCTATCTCCAAATATAAACTGTGAAATAAGGTATAATTCATAACCATCCCTACATGAGAATTATAAAAATCTATTGATTGGTAACTATTTTACTAAGAAAGACTTTCGAATCTAAAAACAAATGCTTTTTTTTTTAAATCGAGATAAAAACGTGTCTACTGGAAAAAGTAACCGTTGGTAGATAGAACAAATAAGCACTGAGGCGACGACTTGTAAGTAAAAGAGATAGTACTTTTCCCGGAGTTACATATAGGTGTATAAAATGGATAAAATGAGCGAAATATCGAAAAAAGCGAAATGAGCAAAAAAAGCGAAAAGAGCGAAGTAAGTGACAAGAAAAATTAGTGATTTAAATTTTCAGATCCGTGCAGCGTCGCTCGCCGCTCGAGCGCCCGCCTCTCCCGTCAGAGATGAGATACTCAGAGTATCACAGGCGAAGCTGACGGAAACAAATCGGGTGAAAGCTGAAACAGAACTTGTCAGACAACAGCAGGAAATACTCGCTGCTCAAGATCCTGTAAGTATTTATTGTACAAGTTGAGTTGTTTTATGTGAAATGACTTAATCTCAGAATTACAAAAAATTTATTACACTTTGAGTATAGAGTATATACTATGCAAAATCTTGGGAAAACTTTTAGAGTGTCACAGAATGTAGGTTTAATATGACAAATGTATACTCAAGAACTGCTTAAACATGAGTTGTTTAGGGACCCTTTACTCTATCATACTACTGTCCCTTAATAACAGTAAAACTAGTCATCATCATCAGCTCACTATACGTCCCCACCGAGGGGCCCGGAGCCTACTCTAAGTTAGGGGTGACTAGGCTATAGTCAACAACACTGGCCCAGTGGGGGTTGACCTCAGACATATCTTTGAATTTCTTCTCAGATATGTATGTGCAGGTTGCATCACGACGACGACGACGACGACGAAATGTACATATGAAAATCTAAAATCACATTAGTACATAGCGGGATTCGAACCCAGGACCTGCAGATAGCAAGTCAAGTGCTTAACCCCTGAGCAACCGATGCTCCTAGAGAATGAACTCCATGAGAACAGTAAACCTAGTAATTTTCGTTAAATTCAATTACAGGATACGATAGCCGCTGAGAAGTTCTATGGTGCGTTATTGGAGAAAGTCGACTCAATTCTGATGCCGATGGGAGCGAATGACATCGGCTGCAGGGAGCGAGCCGTTTGCGCGATGTACAGCGATCCGTTCAAACATTCGCCGTACAGTAATCTAGTCTCTAATGAACTAAGCAAGTACGTATCTTTGAAATATAAAGTACTAATTTTAACGTGTTAGTTATAGTTTTGAATAGATGTCGTTGTAATTTTACTCTTGTTTATAGACAGTATAGGCTTGACGATACAATGTTGGAAACTGAAATACGAATTTTAAAACTTTAATAAATATGTATCGCATTGTCTTTGTTCCAAACCGTAAAAAGTTCATTATAACAAAATCCGTCACGGCTTTTGATCACAAATTACTTTACTTTGACTAACAGACAACGGTAATTGTGTCACAAATTCTATTGTTTTTTAAATAGAAAATTGGTCTAAGAAATGTCACGGAGAACACCTGTTAAGTTTTGTTGTTTCTATTTTTTTACGTTCTACGTAGTTATTTATGTCTGTTACTGTAACTTGTCCAATGTATCCCCTTCCTTTGAATCCATTCTCTTCCTTTATTTTTCATATTGGGAAGAAATCACGCAGTATACTGCTATAATACTTCACGTCTGTTTTCTGTGAGGTATTGTTATTAGTTATTAGCCGGCCGAGTGAGAGTATTCTGCAATAGATGTTGATTTGCAGACTCTACCAAGTTTTTTTGCTTTTGACTAGGTAATAAATATCCTGATCACTTGCTACGTCATCTCCTTGTCTTTTATAATTCTGTTGATTTATTTCATGTATATATATATCTCACTTCTTACTAATATTATAAATGCGAATGTTTAGATGGTATGTTTAAATGTTTGTTGAAGGTATCGCCGGAACGGCTGAACTTTAGCACAGATGTAAAACATAGTTTGAAAGAACACATAGGCTACTTATTAAGTATTTTTTTAATTCCGCGTGGATGATGACGCTGGCGACAGCTAGTAAAAATATTTTTTTTATTCTTTTCAAGGGACTCCAGCGAATTAGTGCCTCCCGCTGACAGCAAGATGGCGCTAAGGTACTACAGATACGTGCAAGCTGCTAGAGACGGACAGGAACAAAAAGACTGTACTCTTCTATATCCAAATTGTAATATAAATTACAATCAAAAGTAATGTAAATGATTTATACAACTTCGATATAAAATGAAAAATATTACGTGCCTAAAATCTGATAGGATTTATTTAAACTATATTTATTATTACGTTGTAATTTTACGGTATTATTATGAACATTTTACAGCAATAAAAAATATTCACGTGGAATTATTTAAATATTTTAATTGCTTATTTTGTTCATGATTTCTTATTATACAATATTTATTATTATTTTATTAAATTAATAATATAATTAATTATCAAATACACAATAATTATAACATCGGATTCATGATTTTAAGAACCAGCTACAGCCAAACAGATACACAATTTAATAGCAAAGATATAAGTCGTTAATTAAATTAATGATTATCATTTTTTTAATATACTATTCGTAAGAAACAGGAATCTTAACACGATAAAGAAAAATTCTTACGAACATTATATTAGTAAGAACCACGAAAGTTTTAAGTCGTATCTTTTTTACTTTAATAAAAAATACTTGAAGACATTTTTCTACAATATCATGAAAACTGATTCTACCTAAAAGCTATCCTAACGCCATCTCTTGGTGTTTTTACTTATCATTTGTTTTGTTAATAACTTAACTTTTGACAAAAGATAGATGACGTTTGGAAAGCTTTGAAACAAAAAAGAAATAATTAAGATTTTAAAGAAGATGTTAAAATAATACAATTAACTGTTAAGTTTAAGAATTCTTGCATTTGTTAGAGATAATTTAAATATTTTTCTAATTTAAATATTTATTAAAAAAATAATTATGTTTTTGTCTTTATTAAAGGTTTGTGTCGATTTTACTAAAAAAATACTTTAAGCACAACCTAAATATTCCTATTTTAGGTTGTTTTTTTTATTTTTATACTTTAATTAGTTAATATTAATTTTTGTTATTATAAAACAATTTAGTCACTAGGACTTTAGTTTCCGTTACAAAGAATTATTTTGCTCAAAAAATATAATTTAGAACGTTACTATGAGTTTTCACTGCCGATACATCTAACAAGAATACAGTATCGTCTCTTTCATTCTTATATGTAAAGATAAGGATAACAATTTTTTTTTTTTGTTAACGTATTTTGACAGTGACAACTCACAGTTAGTCATCGTTCGGAATAATCCAAATTGTTTATCGCAAAGAAATTTATTTATTCAAATTAGTGATTAATAATTTATTATAATTTATTTAATAAAACTTATTTCATCTAGTTTTTTTTTTTTTCATTTTTTGCTATCAAATAAATCACCTAATCAACAATTTTTATTCCTTGGTGTTAGGTAATTACTGCTATTCATAAAGTACATTCGAACCAGGATAAGCGAGAAACCTATATAAGCGTGCGTTGTCCGGTCCAGACGGACGACCTCCATTAGCGAGACACTCGGGTCGGAGAGAAAACCTCTATCAGTGAGAAAAATATCGCGGTCCCTCGGATTCTCGCTTATCCAGGTTCGACTATATTTCATCATCATCAACAGCCTTTATCTGCCCACTGCTGGGCATAGGCCTTTCCCAATGCCTTCCACGGTACGCGGTCCTCCGCCTCCCGCATCTAACGACTTTCCGCCGTTGCGAACTATGTCGTCGGTCCACCTGGACAGAGGACGCCCCACGCTCCTGGTCCCCTTCCGTGGCTTCCATTCTTAGACTTTCCTTCCTCATCTGGCGTCGCTGGCCAAGATGGCCACTACACGTGTGAACTAAAACTGCAATGCTGATTAAATTCTCGGTAATGTATTTCAAAATATTACCGTTGTAATTCAGTCAACATTTTGTTGACTTTATTAAATGTAAACAATATTAACTCGATACACAGCATTCGTAGCACAATGCACTAAATGAGAGTTCTCCTTATCGTAGTTACCATTTTTCTGGTAAGTATTTGATTACATTTTCTAAGAATTAATATTTAAAAATAATTGAATGTATTAAATTAAAAAGTATGAATCGAACTTAAGGGAACTTGAAGTTGTTATTGACTGTAATAATTTTAGGTTACAAATTGACCTATTTTGTGGTTGGGCCCATAAAGTTTCGCCTTACACGGACATCTCCAAGCAGTCGGAAGCAGCAGCTTCAAGTTGACTTGACGGCCACTTGTCGGCTCTAATAAATACGGCCAACACTACACCGATTGCTTGGAACTGTCCGTATATGGCGGCCCTTACAAATCGTCTTGTAAGTACTACTCTTCCATACATCTCTATCAGCTGTTATCTGAATTCGCTCCCTTCTTATCCATATCCTCTTTCACACAGTCCATCCATACTATTGTAGCCATTTACATTCATCTATTTACATCTAGGTTAGAATAACTATGTATTTATAATCATACTCATAAAAAGTACTTCATTTCTCTGACGTCACTATCAACAACATTTCTGTACTACCTAGTTTCATTTCTATTTTGGTATTGGCAGACAATAGAGGTGACTTCATTTCCCAGCCGACGTTGAGGCGGAACTTTGCACCCTCATTTCACATTGATACGTGATCAAATGCGTAATGAGGTGAAATTCTATCGAACTGATTAGTATAATGTACGGTTACACATGTTTATAATTTAAAATTAACTTTAGGTTTCGAAAATAACAAACAAGAAAGAAAATTCAAGAACTTATTTTCCGATTTCAGTCTAACCTCATTATCTCTATTGCAAATTAAACATAGAGTAGACTAAAAATGTGTAGTAAACTTTAATGACAGTAAGTATTCTAGAATAGACATAATTTAATCTTACTAATATTATAAATGCGAATGTTTGAATGGATGGATGGATGTTTGTTTGAAGGTATCTCCAGAACAGCTCCACCGATCTTAATGAAATTTGGCATTGATATAGAGCATAGTATGGAAGAACACATAGGCTACGAATAAAGTTTTTTCAATTACGCGATAGCGGAGTCTCCGGCTACAACTAGTTAATCATAATTTGCTTTTCATTTGTTTTTTATTATCATCATCGTCATAATTTCTTTATCTGCCTACTGTATGACAAAGGATTCCATCTTATATAACAAATTTACTATATAAATACATGTTTAACTTTAAAATTGAATTTTTAAAGTCAACAACTAAATTTCCCCACGTGAGTAAAATTTAAATATAAGCGCCTGGTGAATTTTTAACCATGTGCTAATAATGTAAACATTTTTACAGGTAACAACTCTTCCACGTGTCGTCTCTCATCGAGGAATAAAAACAGGATATGCAGATACTGAATTGAAAACACTGCTAAATATATACAAAATGAATCCTTTAAAACGTTCCAAAGTATATGAAAAGTTTTCTAAACAGTTACTGTCGTTTAGGCCGGATACAAAACGTCCTGCGTTGAATATTGATTTAAATGAAAGTAGAAGGTATAAAGAAAAGAAAACGAGCGCCAAATTGGGATACATCGAATCGATTATAAGAAATTCGCAAGAACATACGACAGAATTTAATCCTTTCGTTGATAATACTCCAGAAAATTTTATGCAAGGTTTATTACTAGATGACATTTTAAAAATCGAACACTACAATGAAGATGATAAAATCGCTAAAGAAGAAATCAAGATACTGGACAGTAATGTTGACGAAAAATTTATTTCTGATGTAGTATTAAATAATATATCATCAGAACAAGAGAAACAAGCTAAACGAATATTTAAACATCCAAAAGGAGGTTTTAATAGGACAGATGAAAACAAATCAGACAACAATAACGTCGTAGTACTAAGATAGGGTAAAAATAACAAACGATTAGTAGAATTTGAAACCTTAAATCATAGACTTTATTTACAGTATAATAAATAAATTAAATAAATAAATTAATCAGAGGTCCGTGTTATTTTAAAGCTTAGTATATGTTTTTGGTTTAGATTTGCCCTGAGTAGGCGATTTCGTGGGCTTCTTCGTAGGATCTCGCTTGGTAAGGGCCATGGGAGTCCCAGCCTGGGGCGTGGTGGTCTACGTGATGCTCGACATGGTGCTGGGGATAGTGGATCACTTCGTAGTTCACAACCTTAGGCTTGGTGAATTTGAAGATGACCATAGCACCTGGAAGAGATACAAAAGTTATATATTTCTTATCTATCATTGCAATCTAACTTTGACTTAATGTTACTTTTTAAGCACGTAGAAGATATACATTAGTTTAAGTAATTCAGATTGATTATACGTTTTCTTTGTTTAGCAGAACTTACCAGAAAGAACAAGAGAGATGAGACCAAGAGTAAGAGCCTTCCAGGTCTTAAGGGCGATCATAGCGAGAGCGAGGGGCACGAGGACAGCAGTCTTGAACTTCAAACCGAGAAGGAAGGGCAGGACCACCTTCTTGATGAAACCGTGTTCTGGAATCAAATAATCAATTAATAACAAAATTTTTGTTTACTTTCGTTGTAATGTTTAAGTCAATTACGCACTGCTCTTGATCCTCAAAGGTTTGGGAAGCTTGATCTTCTTCTTCCTGCCTTCGAAGGTTTCCACCTCTTCTTCACCGTCCAATGGCATGCTCAGCTCAGAAGGCAGGTCTGTTAGCAGCGACCTGGGCACGTACTCCGATGCAGAAGAGCTCACAATCTCATCGGGCACTTTCACTCTGATAGAATGAGTTTGGAGAAAGCGGTCTACTTTATCGAACATAGCGTAAGCAGGGTCCTTGGCCATCCTAGGGTCTACTTCTTCATCGTCTTCTAGCGTTCCCATCTTGACGATGGACAGATTATCGGTGATCTTGATTTCATCATCGTTTCCCACTCGAGAAATCCACTCCAGGGTTCTTGGTTTCACACACTCCACGGAATATTGACTCAAACATTCTTTGTAAATGTTCTTAACGAGTTTGGATGCGGGATATTGAGCACTGACAAGCGCCGCAAGGGATAAAATCACAAATAATTTCATTTCGCACTTTATATTTCGCGATTTGTTTTAATTAAACGACGGCAGATGCGTCCGACTGCCGTCCGAGAAGCGGTCACAATGTATGCCATGGATGTTCAGGGCTCGGTTTATATACAAGCATTAATACGTGACGTGATACCGGAATGCGCGATGGTGCTATCTTCGGCGATACTTGCGGGGTGCGCTTGTGGTACATTTTAATTGTGTTGGTGAGAAGTGACATTGTATTGGAACTGTCAGTTAGTTGCTTTACCCTTCAGGGAGATAGAGTTCCTATAAGTAAAGCTAATGATAAGTTTCGAGATAACAGTGCTTCCAAAGATAAAAATTAATGTTAATTTCTTGTATTGATTCTTGTAAAATTCATCTCAAGTCAACGTACATTGTGATTTTTTTATGTATCTTTCTAAGATTACAAATGCGAAAGTCTGGATGTATGGGTAGATGGATATTTGTTAGAAGGTATCTCCAGAACGACTCAACGGATCTTGATGAAATTTGCCATGGATGTAGAACATAGTGTGGAAGAACACATAGGCTACTAATTTTTTTAATACGTGCGGATGTAGTATATTTTAATTCGATGGCCTGGTAACTCAATAATCAAATTAATGTGTTTTAGTTGTAAATATTGTAATTACATTTTTGTTGGGTTAATACGTCTCATTGTCAAAATTTCTGTCGATTATAAATCAAAGCAAGATAAGATCTTTTATTACGACATAAATAAAAGTTGATTGAAAGTGCAAAAAGTTTTCAGTTCCTTGTTCATTTGATATCCAGTTCCAAACATTTCCTATCAGTCGGTTAATATGCTATTTCTATTGATGGCGGTAAGAAGATTATTGCTTACTTTTAAGTTGCAAAATAAATTAAACTATTTGTTTGAAAATTAATTTTTAACCAATTTTTTTCATTAATTGATATCGTTGATGTCTTTTATATGGACTTATGTTACTTCTTATTAACATTATGTACTGCGAATGTTTGGAAGGATGTTTGTTACTAGGTATCTCTAGAACGACACATAGGATCTTGATGAAATTTGGTATACAAGTAAAACATAGTCTGAACGAACATATGGGCCAATACCAATGATCCCGGAAATGTATACGGTTCCTCCGGGATACGTTTAAGTATAATACTTACTCGATAAATCTGCAACGAATCGACATGACTTAATGTAATTTGGCCCAGGTATAGAACATAGTCTCAAATCATCTTATTCGTATTGCTTTTTTATATCCGCATGGACGGAGTTACAGGCGTCCATTTATAGTTATGACTATTTATTTACTTTTATAAAGTACGAGCTGTACACCCGCGTCTCCGCCCGCGCGGAATTAAAAAAAAACTTAATAGGTAACCTATGTGTTCTTCCAGACTATGTTCTACATCTGTGCCAAATTACATCAAGATCTGTTGAGCCGTTCCGGAGATACCTTCAAAACAAAAACCAACCATCTATGTAAAGTAACGAATTTGCAATATTAGTAAGATTTTAAAACGGCGTTAACACAAATTTATTATAATTGCATGATACGAATAGCAACTTTATTTGTTTTCTGTAATCTCTTGAGTTTCCACTTTCCAAATACATCTAAAAAACATAAGCAATGTGTTTGTATAACGGTGTGTAATTAACGTTATTTTATTGTATAACATTTATTTGAGATAATATACTCAATACTTCCAGTGTCCTAGTAACTAAATCAATCACACGATTGGTAGTTTTTATTCTATCTCAAATGAAATTCATTTGTTTAAATACGTGACAAAAAGCTTAAATAATACTCACGCTGTTTTAAAAAAGTAACATTTTATAAACAAACGAACATCAGTTACAGGAGTTGGTCTTTAATTCAGAGATGGCGAATCTCTACATACCAAAGTACCATTTTCGTAAAATAATATTTAATGAACTCATAGACATGCCACCGTTTAAAATTCATAAATTTTGTTTTTTGTAATTATTTATTGCGAAGATTACTTATGTTAGTGTAGTGCATAATGAATTTTGTGATCTGTGCCCGAAATATTGTGTCGCGTTCCATTAAACGCAAACGTGCCATTGGTTTGCCATCCCTGCTCTATTTGACATTTACACCAAAAATATTGTTATTTTGTAAAAACCAGAAATTATATCTCACAGTTTACAGTACTTTGAGATCAACTACATATCTACTGCTTGTACTTTACTCCTGTCTACTGTTAGTTCGTAGTCATCAATCGAAACGATCATGCAACATATATTGTAAGCTCCAACAACTAATTTGTGTCTGTCCTGACAATTATATAAAAGAAAGTGACACTTTTTAACGCGTGGCATTGCGTTCGCATTCCTTACGTAATAAAGTCAACATTTCATATAGATACCCAATTCAAGTCACACATTCAAGTGAAAGATGTCGCTTCAAAACGGATGCTAGCGTCCGTGATATGATTCCCAACATCCATCCAACCTACGCCCAACTTCGGAACTATATTGAATTGTAATAAAGTCGATTGTAATGGATTGCTTTAAATGTAATAAGTACTCTATGGTCGTGAAATTTAAATCATTGATTTATGAAGATTGCATTGATTTTTTACAATTTTTCATCACTACTCCTTAATGTGCCTCTTATAACATTGCAAATGTTTTCCGAGCGTATTTTGTTTTTCACTTTTTTAATAACAATTTTCTTAGTGGCCAGTTGAATCACTTTGGTAGTATATTTTGGGTTTTTGAACATTTGAATAAAGTCAAATACGTCAACGTTAGTTAATAGCTTCAGGCATAAACGAAATTCGAACCATCTTAATATTATTTCAAAGTGTTATCTACTCTATAAGTTTTACAACAAATAATATAATTTATCTTTAATAGTACGAGATCAGAAAGATAATCTCTCTTGTGACCATTAAGGGAAGACAAAGCATCGACATAATACACGATAAGGTTAATTAGCGCCATTTCAAATAGAGCAGCAATTCAAATAAATCGATACATTAAACAAGCTTACAAAGTATCCGGTTGATATTAATTGACCTATAATAATCGTTTGAAGTGCAAAGAAAACGTCGCCCTAAACATGGCACCTTTAATTGATTTATTTCAAGCCGTCAAGCGATCACTAGTTTTAATATTCCGAGGGCGAAATGCAGCGAAATCGTCCTGAATAAATCGACGCCCGACCCGTCAAACTAATCAATGGATAATTCCGAATCTTTGGTCTTCCGTCTAGTCCCTAAGTATGTAGGACATTGATTTGCCTTTGATTTTAGAGATATGAGTCGCCAAATTAGCCATCTAAGATTAGCTATTCTTAATTTTGATTGAAATAACCGTAAAAGACACATACCAAAAAATGGTATGGAGTCTAACCGAATACGCCAAATTTGGAAAACAGCGCCATCTAATGATTTTGATCAATAATTTAGTTAATGATTATTATTTGAAAAGTCTACGTACAATACGTAAGCTGTAATCTGCCCTAGCTATGATCGGATAGTCAGTTGCACTAAAATTATGTACTAGGTTACACAGCACTACAGTCTCTTGAAAAGTTTTTGGAACAAATAAGCAATTTATTTCTACTTCAAAAAAATTGTTTACTTAAATCTCTTCTGGATCTTTCCGGAGCGTTCATATTATTTATTTATTGTCTATGCGATTGTGACCAGAGACCACAGACAATCGCCCTTGTCAAATTTGTCATTTTCACAAGCAAACTGATGTCAGCGTTGTGTTAGATTTTGTGAGAAAATAGTTTTTATTGTGTTGTTTTAAGTGATTCTTCGAACATTTCGTCTTATTATTCTCTGACATCAATACTTTTGAGGCGTAAATCGTCTTATGTTTATTCGGTGACACGTGATTTAGGTGTGTTTCTGAAATGACAATGGCGAATAACAGGATACCATCAGGACCCAATACGCCTGGCAGTCAGCAAACGCCTACACAACAAGGAATAAAAATATTCATTCAAAGAGATTATTCTGAAGGGACTGCTGTTAAGTTTCAAACAAGGTTTCCTCCTGAGCTAGAAGACAGAGTAAGTGAAAGTTACCACTAGACTAATTTCGAAATGAAAATAATCACGATCTCACAGTAATATAATTTGTTTTCTTAACTAATTTAATATTTGTATATTGTGAAATAAATAAAATGTTGATCATTTTATACAAACATGTATAAACATGTAATAGATCTTTGGCACTAAAGATAAAGGTTCCATTGCCAGATTTTTAATCAAATATTCCAAAAAGATAGACACCATACTTGATTTCTTAAACAAGATACTTACATATGGCTAATGTTTATGGTTAGAATACCTTAAGGTGAATTAAGAATAGGATATTTCTGAGCTAGGTAAAAGGGTGGTTATATTATAAGAACCATTTTTAATTACAGTTTCTCAACTTAAATATTCAACCTACAGTATGAATTCTACATTTTAGGGCCTACTCAACATTTAGTTGACACACAAGACATTTCAACTTAAATCTATTACCTAAAAATATTATTTAAGTCCGTAATTCTTTGAAGAGGATTATATCATGATAATTAAAAAAATCTCTATTTTATATTTTTGCAGATAGACAGACAAACATTTGAATACACAATGGAGAGATTGAACGAACACTTTGAAATGGCTGAGACGGCAGATTGCAGTACTTACTGTGAAGGCTGTCTAGCCTGTCTCACAGCTTACTTTATTTACATATGCACGGAGACACATTATGAAAAGGTAATAAACATACTTAATAATACAATGGCTCCTATGAATAAGGGGCAATGAGAGGCTCTCAAAGTTTCAACCATGTAGGAAAATTGGCCAAATAGGCTCTTTTACTTCAGCAAAAAATAATATTTACACCTGTAAACATGTATTTTAGTACATGTTAACTAAACTAAGAGGTAGCTTTTAACATAAAAAAGTAAAAATCAATTTGTTACTTTGGTCTACATACATAGGACCCATAATTTTATAATGCTTTGACAGTATTGTGATAAATTAATCAAAAAGTTGCCTAACTAAACTAAAGTCTCAGTAATTTTTCTAGCACAGTCTTAGTAATAGTGGCTATGGTCACTACAACTCCACAACTAGCCTGTATTTTGTGTGAGGGTAGGATGTGGATCACTTAACCCAACTCTCCAGCTATCCAAAGAACCTCAGCAATCACTTTGTTGCTATCTCCGAGAGTGATCTAATGCCCAGTTTACAGTATAGTTTCAGTAGTCTGAGGAGTGTTAAAATGAGATAAAAATTGTACTGAACTATTATTTACTGCTTGTCTTGACTGGTCGAAATTTAAATATTTTGTTGATTCTAAATGCTATGCGAAAATGATTGATTGCCAATGCAGTTGTTTGTGTATTTAATTATTTTATTTAGACAGTAATATGGATTTAAAAAATAAATATTGTATTTTCAATGTTTCAGCATCTTCGAAAAATATCGAAGTTCATAGCGACGCAGAATGAAAGAGTGTACAATCCTCGAGGAATACACATAACCGATCCAATACTTAGGGGCCTCCGAGTTATAGAAATAACAATAATAGATTTACCTAATTGCCAAAGCCCCACCGGTAATTCAAATAACACACAAATGAGGCACACTTGACCACCACACGAAAACCGGGAGTTCTTTATGTAACAATCAAGGTACTGGTTTTAAACCAATAACTATTTTAAACTATCAATGGTGTAAATTTAGAATATTGGGCACAACATGCAAAACACGCCACAAGTTATTCCAAGTGTGTTAAGTTTAAATACACATTAAGTTATCTTGTCTTTTGAAGTTATTTTCATCCTAACTTTTAACCTAGCTGACTTAAAAAAGTTTTTGTGTATGTACAGTACCTTTGTTCGCGCTATTTCACGTGCAGTGCCTCACTCCTTGCTAAACTAAACTCCATATTTTTCTTCAGGAACAAATTGCTTAAAAATATTTTTATCAAATTAAAACAGCAGTTTTTAATCCCTGTATATTTTCATATGCTGTTATTTTATTGTCACTTAAAGTAGAATACCGCTAATGACTCTGACTGTACATCTCTTATGTTGCGTCTTAACAGCTTGTTGTGAGATGTCCGTTTACTGTGTACTAAGGAATTAACTTAAAATGTTTCACTGTTTTTACCTTGAGTTTCCACTTTTAAAACACTTGTCAAATATATGAGCCGCTTATTTTGAAAGTGGCCTAACTCCATTTATCTTCAAATCGAGATATTGAAAGTTTTGCGTTTCAATGAATTTAAAAATATACGTATAAGATACTAAGGAGTCATACTGCTTAAGCGTATCTAAGGATGTTAAATTTAAAGTTCCTGTTAAAATAGTGGCAATTATTAAGTAAATAACGTGCGTTTTCTTATCAAGAATGGAGTTGGGCCACTTTCAAAATTAACAGCCAGATTCATTATAAAATTTTAAGGTGCACAAGTCCATTCAACATAATTTAAGATGTTTCAAATGGAAAAAAAGAATACGGAATTTGTTTTGCATATGTTGAAAACACTTCGGAAACATAATTTATGCGATTCAAAACATTTTTTAATTACAGAACATAGAAAATTACAAACATAAATTTATTACAAAACAATTTACTAGACTACCCTGACGTGGTAATAAATTCAGAACTTTAAAATTTTCATTTTAATTCATGGATGTCTTATAAAAAAAATTATATGGTTCAATTCTGGCAAAACGCATCTAACATATTCTTAACCAGTTTACTGATTCTCCATCAGAATTTTTTACTCTTAAAAATTGCGTCTTCTAATAATTTTGTCAATACAAAATATTCCTGTCTCATTTCATTAAGAATAAAATTATTACCCTTCCGACACTTTTTAATAATCTTGTAATAATCTTGGGGAACGTACATTAAATTATTTTTTAATGCCATTTCTACCACGGCAAAATCTCTATCAATTGGTAAAAACGAATGTCCTGATATTAAAAAATTATGATCTATAATTTCTACATTATTATCCAAAGCTTGGACAATTTTCAACCACATTAAAGCTACTTTAATGTTTCTATTTTGCCCGGTGCACATGTCACTGTAAGCTATGATGTGTTTTTCACTTCTTAATTTTTTAATATGTTTTAAGATACATGAAACAATAACTTGATGTAACTATAAGTGGAGTTGGGCCACTTTCAAACTACACGGCTCAGTTATTCAATTAATTCGGAAAACTTATGTGTAAAAAATTTTTCGTACTTTCTCTGAATATAAGCAATCTGAAGTGCTTCACTGATAAATAACATGAAGTTGTACATGTAACAATGGTAACCGGCAAAAAATTGAAAAACGGAGTTAGGTCACTTTCAAAATAAACGGCTCATATTGTTGTCTCTAATTTTTCAATGAGAAGGACAGTGATGAATATGTTTTTGTACATGTTTTGGTAGTGGAAACCTACAGTTATTCAAGCTATACATTCCTATACCTGAATGAAAGTTGTTTACAAATGATTATTTAGTAATAAAACTATTTTCTTTTCGTCCGGAATGTTTTGATGATTAAAATTTCTTTTTGAATGTAAATTTGAGGACACTTTAGGACATAAAATATTATAGGAAAATATAGGAAATTTGAATTATTAAATAAATTATTCGGTACATTTAAGTAATTGGAAAACTTTTTTCAATGTAAAACACAGTATAGTAGTTTTATGGTTTAAATACCAGTAATATGAAAGAACTCCTGAGCCAAATTATCTTCCATTGTCAATGGAATTAATTGATAATTTTATAAATGTGATGTATAATAATTTATAAAAATATATTCATTCGATTTCGAGTGGAAATAAATAAGATAGGAATTAATTGGGAATGGTTGTAGTCGTTTTGGCATTTAAAAATACACTCGA
The DNA here is from genome assembly GCF_912999745.1 of Papilio machaon. Classification (NCBI taxonomy): domain Eukaryota; kingdom Metazoa; phylum Arthropoda; class Insecta; order Lepidoptera; family Papilionidae; genus Papilio; species Papilio machaon. The sequence goes on from NC_060009.1 coordinate 4,463,337, forward strand.
ACTTGGATAAGAGAGAGTCCAAGGGACTATGGTATATCTCTCAAATATAAAGGTTTCTCTCTAACACGAATTTCTTCCATATGTACCTCGTCCGTTGGGTTCGGACAATACTCAATTGTACAGGTTTCTCGCTTATCCAGGTTCGTCTGTACTTTTAATTATTTTCTAAATAAATTATGTTTTATAATTAGTACCTTTATGCCCATTTTGCATTCAAGTCCAGCAATCCAATCTAGCAACACCTGCCAGCGAGTAGAAAAAGTAAACTCACACTGGAATGCAATGTGGGCTTACATTGTTCCAGTTGTAATCCATAGTGGTTTTAATCACTGGACTTGAATAATGTAAACTGGACATTATAAATAATGACTACAATATGAGAAATAGACAGGATATAAGATTGTTATTTGATTTTGTGTATGACAAATTACAGTATGAATTGTATATCGCTGTATGAGAATTATTAAAAACCATGATATCAAAGTATAATTTCTCTTGAATGTGTCAAGTTTGGCTCAAATTTAACGAAATAAGAGCTCTTGGCCAAGAGAATTTTAACATAAGATTGCATTTAAACGTTTATAGTACGACAAACTAATCTGGTCCAGTGAGAGGCAGAATTTTGACACTTAATAAATATTTAAAACCCATTTAAGTATAGAAAATAACATACAAAAAAAGAGTTGACAAGACAGTCCGACATGATATATGGCATAGGTAAAGCATCTTTTACATGAATGGGCCCGCACAACCTGTGAAATATCACAGCCACACAGAAGACAGGAGTTAAGAGAGATGAATGTGAGTGCCGTAGACCTACTTTTACTACATTTCTCCTTTCTACCCTTTTCTTGAAAGGAAGGGATAGATTTTGCAGTGAATGGGATGCATTGAAAGTTAAAATATCCACTTTCTGAGGGTCCCCTTCTTCAATTAAAGGCAGGCAACTCATCTGCATTTGCAGATCTCTATGGGCAGTGATCGCTTCGCTATTTCGGCGAATTTATGTGGCTGTTTCCTTGTTTTCCACCCTTTGCTATAAAAAAAAAAAAAAACTTGAGAGGTGTGTTGGGACACCCGGATGGAGCGAAGTTGCTTTCGATTAATTAGTGAAGGAACCAATGTTTATTCTATGAATAAAAAACTTAAGTCTTCACAAGAAGTACATTTTATTTCTATGAATTTTCGTTATATAGGTATTGTCACGTCGTTGCCATGGTGAAGTAGCGCTCATTCTTCTATAGCAAAAAGTGTCGTGACAACTTTTCGTAAGAATTTTCTAGCCCCCTTTCACAACGCGCGATAAGGAACTTCGTTCCAACTTTTTTGACATTAAAGGGGTACTCGGCTATACCAATTTAGTTTCACGTACCGGGCCACTTGGTCAGATATGTTTGTCGATCTATGATTATCCCATTTACTATAGGGATATATACAGAGTACGTAAAAATGTCTGATTTTAATTTTAAGTTTTAAAATTTGTATCGCATAAAGTTTTTGATTTGTCGAATGAAATATTTAATTTCATTAATAAGTTTGATTGTATTTTGGTTTAAATTTTTAATAATAGACATATTTATTCGGGAAAGTTTACTGGAAACAAGTCAATATTTTTTGCTTGCAAAATTTACTTCAGCCGAAAATTATTGTTGCTTTATAATTAGGGAAAATATATGAATAAGCTAATTTTAATGAAAAATTTAATGCCTATTCCATAAAAATTAGCCTATTCAGTTATTAAACTAGTGCATATAATATTTTGACCACTTAATATCAAGTGAACATTTCGTTGAGTAACAATTAAAAAAAATTAACAGAAGGCTTATTAATCTTTTTTTTTTGTTTTGAATTTTTTTTTAATGAAATTAACATAAAATTAATATGAATAATAGTTGTAATAAATGATTATTTTTCAGCCATTGTGTGTATGAAATGTAAAATATGTATGTACCTTGTATTTTTAATTATGTAATTTATTGTAACGGTAATTTGTTTTTTATATAGTTAATGTGTGTCAGTGCGTTTTCACTGTCTAAAATAACTATACAAAAACATATTGTTATCTTTATTATTTTCTTAATGAAAGAGTGAGAAAGTAGTATGTTTTTACTACAAATTTTAAGCAGTGGAAACGCACGGTAATTGTTATAAAGTAACATTATGTTACATTTGGTGTAAGGTTGGGGATGTTTTTGTGAATTGATATTTAGGATTAATTCATGTATATTATATAAAAAACGACATTCTATACTAATTTGTAGCATTTAAGTCCAGAGAAGTTATATTGTACATTTTATTATAATTCTTATCATTATTAAAATAATTATAAAATAATGATTTTTATTACCTTTTTTTATTAAAAAGTTTGTGCCGGAGGAATAATTTTAGTCCTCTCCCTGCCTATAATTTTTTTAAAGAAATGATGTGAGGAAGTGGATTCTAATGGAGTACTGCAAGGGGAAATATTTTCTTTCTGTGCGTCTCTACCTCCGTTGATTCTGCAATTGCGAATGTCTTTAGGCAGTCGTCGCTTCGCTATTTTGGCGAATTAAGGAGGTCGATTCATTTGCCACTTTGTAGTATAATTAATTTTCCAAATAAAAGAAAATGTCTAGTAATCATTATAACCTATATCACCCGGGGATGTGTACCTTCGTAACCTAGCCTATTAGCCTATTCCTTGCAAACAAAAACAAATCTTTCGTCTTTATAATATAAGTATAGACAAAATTTGCTAGAAATAGCTAGATGTGTGAGAATTACATACTATGCCGACCTTGCATAGAAAAAAGTGAAGGTAATGTATAATGAAAGATCTTCCTTGTCAGACTGTCGGAAAGGTTCTAATTATGTTTTTCTCTTAAAATAGTTTAAGAGCCAGTGGGAGATCGACCTTCACATATATTGAATAACTTTTGATATAAGTAGGCCTAGCTAGGCATATTATTTGTGTTGTAACTGTCAGTTGATATGAAATTTATTCGGTTATTAAAATAGTCATGAACACTTTTTGATATAACTTGCCATGATAGGCACATTTTTAAATCAATAGTATTTAATAAAAAAATGTATAATCTATCAGATGGGTGAAGGTTGACCTCCTATGGTCTCTTCTACTATAATGTACTGTAGACCTTTTAAAATATAGTTTAGACAGATAGATTAACTTATCCTATTTATATACTTCCTCGGAGTGTCAAAGGGTACTTGAGTGACAAATGGATATTAGAAAATTGTTTTTTTTAAACTGTATATTTGTTCTTAGTCCAAATTAAAAGGTTAGTTTATAATAGGCTTAGTCCCTGCATAAATTGTCAAAGTTTACCATTCATCGAGTTCATACTGAGTTACTTCAAGTAGCAAATAAATTCCGTACGCATAACATCACGGTTGACAATTTACCCTTTTGTCCTTAGACGAATTTGATCCCGGCACATAATTCTTGGCGGAGTCTCATAATGTTTTATGGCGTCTAATTACATGGGGGTTATTACGGCGTGGGCTGCGAACGGGTGAGGGGCTGCGGAGTTCATGTTTGGTGCAAAATAAAAAAAAATGGGTAAGAAAGTACTGGTTAAAATCATTATCAATAGATGACTTATTTATTAAATTGATTTGGGTATTCTAAATTTATTAATTGTTTTGTATACAGTGTATTTTTTTTAAATAAATAATTCGTATAGATTCATAAATAGGAAAGCTCATAAACATGTACAAACATGTACATTGCCTTGTATAGTATAGGGTAGAGCTAGACGTGTGTGAATCAGCTCTAAATAGGTTCCAAAATTCAGCTAACATAGAACTGTACCGTTGAGCTGCAGCTCAACAACTAAATTGGCAGCTCACGACCCATTGCGATTTATTAAAACTGTGAGCTGCTAACTGCCTGATAACTCGCAGTTCGAAGATCGAAACGCAAATCAGAACTCTATGCAGGCACAAATTGAGCTATGTTCCGAAGCCGTTTCACTGATCCGCTACCCCTATGCGAACCGTGAGCTGATCTAGAGGTCAACAAGTAAATCAGTTTTTGATTAAAATATTTAGAGAACATTTTAAAAACCCACTGGCAGCGCCACCTACCAGTTTAAAATGTAAACTAATCATTCCGAAACCTGAAAAGAATTAAAAAAATACCTACCTTTAAAATAAACAGCTTTTTATTATCGTTCAAATATTCTGAAATTAAAAGTTTATGTGATAAAATTTAACTGCAGCCGCTCGCGTTTATTACTTGTCTAAGCACATTTATAACGACGTATAAGTTAAGAAAAACGCAAATATAACAAGATCTACCCTCTCCCTCTTAGTCGATTCAGTACAGCAGCGTTAAGAGGAATCTTCATAGTATCGTAGAGACCAACATTAACTGGTCGCTAGATATTTACTTAGGGAATATTGCAAGGTATTAAATACAGCATAAGCTTTAAATGTCTTATATTTTTGCATATTGTGGCTTCATTTGCTTAAATAAATTATAAATATATTGTCTTAACTTAATAATAAGATAGTTATTTAATTCATTATCATTACTCTGTCCTTTTCTTACCCAGTGTGGGCACAGAATTATATCTGCATTCACCTCTACCTTAGTAGCCAACCACATTCAATCTCATTACCTTCGTATTATTACTTAAAATAGCTGTCAGCCGCGACTCAGTCCGCGTAGAATTAAAAAAAAAATAGTAACCTATGTGTTCTTTCAGACTATGTTCTACATCTGTGCCAAATTTCATTAAGATCCATTCAGCCCTTCCGAAGATACTTTCGAACAAACATCTATCCATCTAAACATTCCCATTTATAATATTAGTAAGAAGTAGATACAATTCAGAATAAAAATACGCACCTTAAAAGTATTTTAATTGCCATTTAAAACAAAGACAGTGAAAGTAATTTCAGATGAATATTGCAAGAATGGTTTAATATTGAAACCATTCTTATCTCGACATTTAAAAGAGAAATAATGAAACAAAAGATAATTATGAATACTAGGCTTTATAGCTGACGTTATTAATATTGTACCGTAAACTACACAACATTTTCATAAATAAAAAATTAATTTTTAAGTAATAGTTTAAAATGTTAAATGCATAATTATTAAAAATTATTAAAATGAATGACTAAAAATCTATGGGTACCTTAGTTATAATAGGGGAGGAGAAGCGGGGATTTTTGAATTTACTCGAGCTTGGCAGTTATACATAAGGGATCAACATTGCACATAATGGAGTAGTCTTACTATAAGTAAAATGCTTAATATAAAGCCGCGCTTTAAGGGTAGTCTTTTAGGAAACTAAGTAAAAAATCTATTAATAATAACCTATAGTAACAAGATGAGTTAATTGTATGCAGAAAAAGCCGAGCGTCGGTGGTTTGAATGGTTGAAATCCCTGATATGTGTTGAAATTCAATGATATGTGTGAAGTCAACCCGCACTGAGCCAGCGTCGTTGACTATGGCCTAATCACTCCTAACTTAGGGTAGGCTCCGATCCCCTCAGTGGGGACGTATCACAATGACAGGAGGTTTGATCAGTCTTATTTTAAACTTATTGTACGCTCCACAGAATTTCAATAATTAATATTTCAGTATGATCTTTGCCTTTACACATGGATGTTGGAGAGTCGATTTCAATTATCTTTGAATTATTTTCGAAGTAGAGTAATAAGTCAAATGGGGCAAATTTATTGATAAAGTTTTCGAAGGATTGATTTATTTATGCAAAACAACCCCCACCCTTGTTGATAGAATCGGTAAACATTAAGAGTTGAAGGCTCCCCCTTACTGGGAAAACAGTCACACAAATTACATGAATCTACAGACTACACTTTTTTGCAAAAAAATCGGGTCAATTTTCACATCAATGCATTTCTTAGCAAAATTTTATCCATTAACTTTATATATTCTTGTTGATGATTTCACATTATTGGATACATTGATAAATATAACGCGACAAAATTAAAAATCAGTTTTAAATTTTATGACAAATTGTACATTATTCCCTTAGTTCATAAGTAATACACAATGTATTTTACTTAAACATTTTGTATAGAAAATACCTTTTAAATATGATATATCTTAGTAATATTGTAAATGAGAATGTTTAGATGGATGGATAAATGTTTTAAGGTATATCCAGAACGGCTCAATGGATCTTGATGAAATTTAGTTACAGATGTAGAACATAGTCTGGAAGAACACATAAGCTACTTGTTAAGTTTTTATTAATTCCGCGCGGACGAAGTCGCGGACGACAGCTAGTATATATAACAATGAAAATTAACTATTTAACACAAAGGACGTCTCTCAGTAAATAGAATTCGTAATTAAGTAAGTAAATACTTCAGTTTCTCGCCTTTATTTAACAAAATAACTAGAACTTTCTCACACTGAATAATTCATCAAAAAGGGTTAAATCAACGGTATTCAGACTTATTTGTTATACAAAATTAAACCCCTGCTTTGTCTGATGTTGAATTTGTCTCTATAATACAGTTTTGAATATCTGGAAACATAATGTAATATTATAAATTAGCTTTTACCCGCGACTCCGTCCGCGCGGAATAAAAAAATAGAAAACGGGGTAAAAATTATCCTATGTCCTTTTCCTGGTTCTAAGCTACATGCCCACCAATTTTCAGTCAAATCGATTCAGCCGTTCTTGAGTTATAAATGGTGTAACTAACACGACTTTCTTTTATATATTACTAGCTTTTACCCGCGACTCCGTCCGCGCGCAATAAAAAATAGAAAACGGGGTAAAAATTATCCTATGTCCATTTCCTAGTTCTAAGCTACCTTCCCACAAATTTTCTGTCAAATCGATTCAGCCGTTCTTGAGTTATAAATAGTGTAACTAACACGACTTTCTTTTATATATGTAGAAGATAGATATAGATAACGTAACTCTAATTTTATTAAAAAAAAAAATCAGACTCACTGAGACTCTAGTAAGTGAAATAACGTCTACGTATCAAAATATTTTTTATTTACACTAAGTAAACTGTAAACTGTAATATTATGTTGCCTGTCGGCCGCGATTCCGTCCGCGCGGAATGGAAAAAATACATAATAACTAATCTATGTGTTTTTCAAAACTATGTTCTACATCTGTGCCAAATTTCATCAAGATCCGTTTAGCTGTTCCAAAGATACCTTCTAACGTCCATCCATCCATCCAAACTTTCACATTTATATTATTCTAGCTGTCGCCCGCGACTCCATCCGCGCGGAATTAAAAAATCTTAATAAGTAGCCTATGTGTTCTTACAGACTATGTTCTACATCTGTGTCAAATTTCATCAAGATCCGTTGAGCCGTTCCGGAGATACCTTCAAACAAATATTCATCCATCCATCCATCTAAACTTTCGCATTTATAATTTTAATAAGATAAAATACTTTCTTATTTTAGGATATACTCGTAAACATCGAAAAAAAGATTAAACATTGAAAAAATAAGTTATTGTGATAGAGATTTGAACTCGTTCTTTTCACAATTTTCTTAGAATCTCATCTTTCACCTCCATAACATGTGTTTTATGTCCATATTATATACCTATGCGAGAGCGTCGGTGGCTCAGGGGTTAAGCACTTGACTTGCAATCTGCAGGTCCTCGGTTCGAATACCGCCATGTACCAATGTGTTTTTCGATTTACATATATACATTTATCCGACGTTCTTACGGTGAAGGAAAACATGGTGATGCAACCTGCACATATCTGAGTAGAAATTCAATGATATGTGTGAAGTCAACCCGCACTTGGCCAGCGTAGTTGACTATGGCCTAGTCACCCCTAACTTGGGGTAGGCTCCGAGCCCCTCGATGGGGACGTATAGCGAGCTGATGATGATGATGATACCCTATGACACTCCGGGGAAGAAGATGAATCTAATTACATCTCACTTGTCACAGTTGAGTCAGTTGTTTAGGCTCTAGGCCGTCACAATAAAATTGACATACATACAAACTCACATACATAAAATAGACTTACATACGCAAAAAAAACATTAATCTTTTTGTGAGTCGGGTAAATAGATAATTATATTTCTAGGTATTTATAAAAAAAAGGTATTTGTACAAACGTACAAAACCCTGTCTTAGAAGGCAGGGTATCTTTCTAAAAAACTTTGATATTCATGTATCCTTAACTACAGTCGAACCTGGATAAGCGAGAGTCCAAGGAACCGCTTAATTTTTCTCGCTTATAGAGGTTTTTATCTGAAATTTCCTGCTTTTGAATATTTCTCGCTTATCCAGGTTCGACTGTATTAGGTTTTGAAAGTCGTGTGAGAATGTATTTATTAAAAATCTTCCCACGAGAGCTTAGTAAGGAGACCTCAAGCAACCATAACATACGGAGTTACGTACGAGAACGAAGGAAATGACACGTGATTGCTGTTTTTTTATCTTTATATATTTTGTTTTGTATAACATATCTAATTTTGACACGAAATAAAAATTAAATCAATTTCGAACACTAAAATTTATCCATACAAAGTTGACGTAAGTCTTCACTGCTTATATCTATACAAAAGTGAATTATTATATCATTTTTATTTTCAGTAAGAATCGTGATGTTTTTGTATCAATGTTTTAATTTAAAAACAAACGCGGTTTAGAATGGTAGTACTTTTGTAACTAATGTCTCTATTTCTGTATATAATGTAGTTCCTTATATAAAGCACATAATACATAAGCATGTTCTACTGTTAGTTGGAACTACCTGAATTGTTTCGCGTTACAAACTTTTGCTTGTTAACTAACTTTGGAACTACAATGTTTGCCAAGAATACAACACATAGTAACCGCCAGCTTCGAATTCTTTTGTTTAATTATGAGTTCTTATGCATTCACATAAAAAAAAAAGTATAATATAGTTGAAAATATTATTTCTTACCAATATTTTAAATGCGAATGTTTAGATGGATGGATGTTTGTTTGAAGGTATCTCCATAACGCCTCAATGGATCTGAATGAAATTTTACATGGATATAGAACATATTCCGGAAGAACATAATTTTTTAATTCCGCGTGGACGAATTCGCCTGCTATAGCTCGTATATACATATAGTTAGACATACGATAATTAGTTTGTTCGATTTTTATCGCCTTTGTTACCATAAAGTAACGTCTCATTTTAAATCTTAATATCTCCATTAAAGCCACCTGCTAACGAGCAAAGGGTCACCAGATTTCGCCGAAATAGAGAAGCGATCTGCCTACTAATATTCGCAATTGCAGATGCGTTGTTAACCTTTAATCGACGGAGGAGGGACGCACTAGAATACAACATTTCCCCTTCCTATACGTTCCCTTCTCTGTCAAATCCACTTCCCTTTCCCATCCTCTCCTTATAAGAAAAGGATGGAATGGGAAAGAGGACTAATATTAAGCCTCCGGCATTTAAACTCGTCAGTCGAAACTCGGAATTGCTTCAACGACACGCTTGTCTTCTGTGCGGTCGTGGTATTTCACCGGTAGAGCCGACCCATTCGTGCAACATATGTTATTGTTGCTGCGAGCTACCACTGTTAGTCATAACATCTTGGATCATTAAACGACTGACCGTTGGTTTTTGAGACCAAATCTCTATATAAATGAATGAATAAATAAAATAAATAAATGAATAAATAAATAAATAAATTTGAATTTAAAACATATCCATGTCATTATCTTTGACAAAACATAGATAACAATATGTTTTAAGTGGAGATTTTGGTCTCAGAAATCCACGATTAGATAGGTATAACTTAAAATTGTTCAGCATCGATTGTTGAGTCCGATCGATTAACATCCTCATCATATCCGTGTCTGGATATTTACCCTAAAGATAAACTATATTTATTTGTTAGTTGTAACTGAATTTTATCGACCACTAGTTTTTACCCGCGACTCAGTCCGCGCGGAATAAAAAATAGAAAACGGGGTAAAAATTATCCTATGTCCGTTTCCTGGTTCTAAGCTACCTGCCCACCAATTTTCAGTCAAATCGATTCAGCCGATCTTGAGTTATAAATAGTGTAACTAACACGACTTTTTTATATATATATAGATGTAACTGTTTCAGTCAATTTAATAAAAGCTTATATAAGATAAGGTCGATACGAAAGCAGAGAGTGAACGATAACGAGCGGGAATGATTTTGATATTACCATATTCATGAGCCGCGGCTTGTATTGCGGTGCCATTCGGAGCCAAACTTCTTTATTACTCTACCTTCTCATCCATATATCTTACTTCTTACTAATATTATAAATGCAAATGTTTGGATATATGGATGAATGGATGTTTGTTACTAGATATATCCAGAATTGTATCAGGTATCAGAAAGTGTTACGAACATTCCGGATAAGCCACGAAGGTAACTTAACTGTTAACTTTTGTTCATCGCCTAAAGATCAAAGATTAATTGGCTCTCAGCCAAAAAATTATTTGAATAAATCTTAGCTTTTTGAGAAGGGACTGAAGAGCTTGGAGCCTACCCTAAGTTAAGGGTGAATAGGCCATAGTCAACCACTCTGACCAGGGCTGACAGTGCGGGTTGGTGACTTCACAGATATCTTTGAATTTCTTCTCAGATATATGCAGGTTGTATCACGATGTTTTCCTTCACCGTAAGAACGTCGGATAAATGTAAAAAAAAAAAAAAAATGTATTTATTTCAAGTAAATCTTTACAATCAAGTTGCCGGGGCTTCCCAAAAAGTACATATGTAAATCAAAAATCGAAAAACACATTGGTAAGTTGCGGGATTCGAACCCAGGACCTGAATATTGCAAGTCAAGTGCTTAACCCCTGAGCCACCGACGCTCTATATCAACTAGATAAACTAGTAAACTAACTATATAAACTATATTTAGTCTTCTCTCTCTTCAGACTTTTTTCTTATAAGGAAAGGATGGGAAGGGGAAGTGGATTCGATGAAGGAGGTAATGTATAGGAAGGGCAAATATTATCTTTCTTTTCGTCCTTTGAAAAGGGGTAGGCAACGCATCTGTAATTACGGATGTCTATGGGCAGCGGTCGCGATCTCAGGTGGCCGCTTGCTCGTTTACTACCTCATGATATAAAAAAAGATCTAATGTTTATTATATGAGAACAGAAATTTATATAATAAAATATTATAAAACAAGATGATTATTAAATAGAGTTATTTTTCTCACGTCGCTTTATTGTTTCCATATCAAAATCATTTTGATTTGAATCTCACATATTATTTTAACAATATATTTAACAAATAAAACATATAGGTATTAAAAACGATAGAAAATTCTCATAATTTTAAATACTTGCTTATAAAAAACTTACTTATAAAAAATTCCATGCTAGTATTACCGCTTCTAACGTAACGTAGGGTACAAAAAATGCGAGCTACTAAAATAAATAGCTCGCTGGGGTTACGCCAACTGCTTGAAGCTAACATTTGAAAATATATTTCTTGTTTACGATAATGGATCAGATTTATGTTTCTATTCAACGAAATACTTTCTTAAAAACCAGCGAGCTTAAAACCTGATGAGCTCTTTTCATTAAGGGTCTTAGTGCTCGTTTGCCCCCTATTCATATAAAAAACATCTGTAATAAACTTAACGAATCAATTGGTTTTTTTTTGTGGTAAATTTTATTTTATGCACTTATAAAAATCTTTTTTTTTTCTTTTTTTTTTATTGAACTTGTTTGATAACATTAAGTAAATTGAAATGAAATATATATATGTTTGTATCCTTCTCATTTTTCCTCCCACTTTCAAATTGATTCTCACGTTTTTCTTCATTTTATATAATACTAGCTGCTCCCGGCTTCAGAAAGGAATTTCAGGAAATTCCATTCAGTTTAATTCACAGAAAAACTTTGTTTCTTTTTTTTAATTTGGCAACGCGACTTTGTTTAACATTTTGTTTACATCGCGTAAAACTTTCAATTGCAAATGTCAATATTCAAAAGCTCAAACGACAGCGAAGGCCTTTACTATTGGCTGAAAATTACCGTTACCATGGCAACCTTTGCTGCTATTACATTTTTTGCTTTTATTACATTATTTGCTGCTATTGCTATTTACAAATTTTGTCCCTTTCTCGCACAACCTTTTTTTTATAATTTACTTAAACTGTAAGTTTAATGACGTGAAAATATATAGCCTAAAGCGTGTCAAAAGGATAGGGCTTTTTATGATAAAAAGAACCATACAAAAATATGCCGTGATTGCTAAGATTCTGCGTTACAAAGAAGTGTGTGTTTATATTAAGGGTTAGTTTTATAGATTACTCTCAAAGACTATTAATAAAATGATATCAATACGATGTAGTAAAATTTTCATGTGGCAACTTTACAACTAATAAAGTGCCATAAATGTGCCTCTAACATCTACACAGAAACTGGGTTACGATAAATTGTAGTTTGGAAAATTTATAACCCCCCAATCGATGGTGAACTCTACTTATAATATACTATAACTTATTTTATGACATTTGATGACGTCTTCATTTACGTCCCTAGAGATGTTTTCTGGTTGATTTGTAATGGCTATCTCATGTGAAATAAATCCTTCTGTTTTTATTAATAAAGAATGGCAAAGCTTTTTAATTCAAGGCCTCGAAGTTATTTGTGTGAAGAAGACGTGTGTAAATCAGCTCTAAACTGTTCAAAAGATCAGGTCACATATAATTGAACCGCTTAGTTACGACTCAACAACTAAATCATCGCGATGTACTATTACAATGTGAGCTTATGAGCGGCGAGCTTACTGGCAACTCGCAGTTAGCAGCTCTAACTCTTTGCAGGTTCTAATTGATCCGGTTCAGTAATTTGTTTCAGACATATAAACAGTGAGCTGATTTACAGGTTATCAATTATATTTAAGTTGCCCATTACTAGTCTATAAACAACCAATTCGCGGTGAACCAGCGTATTGACTACTCGTCCCTTACCAAGTATTTTAAACCTCAAAATTCTCTACGTAACATATTAAGTGAGTAATTCAATATTCTTTTGTTTTCCAATAAAGCAATAATCTTAATCTGCTTTTAATCAATATGGAATACGAAATAATTGTTTAAAAGATGATTATCCTATTTCTGTATTCGCCATTGTATTAAAAATCCTACAGTCAACTATTTAAGTTAAAAAAAAAAAAACAGTCGAATTGATAACCTTTTTGAAGTCGGGTAAAAATGGAGGAAAATAACGCGAAACCGCGTGCTTAACGTTAAGTTACACATAAGTATATATGCAATACGATCTTTTCGGTGTTCGTGCCAATGACATTGAATGTAGGTAATTAATTTCATTGAAAGTAATTACGATACACTGGTCGTCCTTATACATATCGCAAGTGATCTGACCAAGGGGAATTACTTTTAAAACCTTTTATTTAGTTTTTATCTCTTGATATTAGTGTTTACTCTTAATATAAAGTATATAAAAGTTTGCATCATCATCATCAGCTCACTGTACATCTCCACTTAGGGGTTCGAAGCTTACCCTAAGTTAGGGGTGGCCCAGTGTGGGTTGGTTGGCACACATACCTTTGAATTTCTTAGCAGATAAGTGTAAGTTGCATTACGATGTTTTCCTTCCGTAAGAAGAACGGGTAATATGTACATATGTCGAAAAACATATTGGCATATGGCAGGATTCGAACCCAGGACCTGCAGATTGCAAGTCAAGAGCTTAACTCTTGAGCTACCGACAATCTAGAGTATACGTCATTATAAATTGTTCCCACTAAATCTAAGAGTAGATCGAACAAAGAAAATAGTAAAAATAAATTTTAAAAAATTAAAAAAGAACATATATAAATATAACATACATACAAAAGGACATTATCGCATATACATATGTGTAGTGATGTTTAAATAAGGTAACAGTTTTATTGTTATATAGAAACCAACATATACTTTTTTACATAGTACTCTACACTCACACTAAGTATATAACACTCTTTGTTATAATAAAGTGTCGGTAGGTAAGAGGATATTCGCAAGTTAATTACACGTACAAGTGAACAATATAATTAAAATTATCCTATTATTTTGTCGGCACATTTTGTTGCTTTAACTTGAAATTTACCAGAGTGAAAGGTATCATTTTTTTTTAACTAAATAGAAAATACATTTTATTTTTCCTTACGGTGAAGGAATACGTCGTAATGCAACCTGTTCATATCTGTAAAGACATTCAAAGTTGTGTCGTCGCCTCAGTGCTTATTTGTTCTATCTACCAACGGTTACTTTTTCCAGTAGACACGTTTTTATCTCGATTTAAAAAAAAAAGCATTTGTTTTTAGATTCGAAAGTCTTTCTTAGTAAAATAGTTACCAATCAATAGATTTTTATAATTCTCATGTAGGGATGGTTATGAATTATACCTTATTTCACAGTTTATATTTGGAGATAGAACAAACATGCACAAATGTTATTACGAATATGGAGTTAGAACATTATCACATAAGAGATAGGCCAAAGTTATTGTTCCATTTTTGCGTGCTTGTTTGTTCTATGTGCCAAAAGTATATATAGGATGTTTATTTTTTTGTCATTAACTTTTGTCATCATCAAAAAGCTTTTTCTTGACTTTTGCAACCCTTTTTAAGTACATGAAACAATAAGTAAAAAATTGTTAAATAGTTACCTCGATCTATAGAGGACCTCTGTGGCGCAGTAGGGCGAAAGTCTGCCTGTAACGCAAAGGTTGCGGGTATTTGTTCAAGATGATCTGGTCGTTTTTCTATGTATAATAAAAATATCTATATAAGTAGTTTTTTTTTTTTAGACGGACTTCTGCTGTATTCCCTTAGTGGGACAAAAACAGCGCAACCTTAGCGTTCAGGCGAGTCATACCTCGCAATGACAAGAGCGAGGTAGACTCAACTAGCCTGTATCTATATAAGTAGTGTATATCAGTCGTATTATATGTATATCAGTCATGTAGTACCCATAACACAAGCTTTAGGTGCTTATCTTGGGGCTAAATGATGCTGAGTGAAAAAAATAAATGAGAGATTAGAATAAAGAATAGGTAGGTATTAAAATTTTAAGGGTGGTTCCGGATCAAGATATTAATTATTTAAAATTAACTAAATTGGAAAAAAATGTAAAGCGATTTCAAATAAACAGAAGGTACGAGTACCACCAAAAAGTAAAAATAATGTCATTTTATATTAAAAAAATCCTTTCTTAGTGCCGCTCATTTAGAAAGTATCAGGAAAGATAGCAACTTACATCCAATCGTACCCATTTACTCAAAGAATTTTCCCTTAACTCCTAACGGTTAAGGAGTTACACCTTCCATCATCAGCTCAGCAACTCGATTCGATGTTCAAGTTGGTACCTGAATAGCTTTTTATATATACAAATCGCTTCAAGTGTGCCTATAAAACTTTAAGAGTTCCCTCGATTTCTCCGGGATCTCATCATCAGATCCTGACCTGGAGACAATAGGATCATACGGGAAGCACAAGCTTTCAAATAAAAAAAGAATCATCAAAATCGGTTTACCCAGTCGAAAGTTGTGAGGTAACAAACAAAACCGTAGAATTGAGCTCACCCTTTTTTGAAGTCGGTTAAAATGTTGTTAGCGTTATCAGTTATTATTATAGCGCTATTATGCAAGATTGTAAAAACTTATTTTTTCGGTCTCGAAAATAAATACACGTCATAATATCTCCTTAAACCTCCCCCCCCTCGCTTGTGATTTATGATGATTTTTTCGGACCCTCCCTCTCCCTTTGAGGGATGGGTAAAAGTGTACAAGTTAGCAGAAATGGTTCTCAGTTATTAAAAACAACACCCTGTATCCAATTCATAACGGGATTGAGAGAAGGTTAAAAAGTACTCGCTGCTCAGTTCGGAGCTGCATCTTCTTATATTTATTTTTGCGACTAGTTGCAGACATTGTTTATCACTTCTTTGAAACAATTCTGGCACAAACACACAACGATTGATATGTTTTTTTTTATTTTTTCCGGGAGCGACTAAGTGGTCTCAGTGATGACTTCGGAAACAATGACAATCAAACAAAATGGCGGACATGGCGTCGTGGGCTGTGATTGGTCAATTCATTGGACATAGAACACACAAGCACTGAATTTTTATAACGATGTAGGATATAAAACAAACACTGGACTTAGAACAAATAAGCACAAAAAATTCATTGCAGTGTCGTGTCATACGTAAAATTTAAATGTTTTTTTGTAGTTTTAGAAACAAAAACTTCCTAATCTTCCTTTACCAACAAGACTGAAATTTAAATCTTTACGATACTACATTTAAAGTCCATTTTCGGTCAATTTGGTCGATAGAACAAAAAAGCACTGAGGCGACGGTGTGTCAACCAAACCCGCAATGGGCTAGTGTATTTTACTAAGACCTAGTCACCCCTAACATTGGGTAGGTTCGAGCGTTTCGGTGAGCACGTTTATGAGCCGATGACAACAGTTTTTTTAATTGATTTTTTCTCGCTTAAATCGTCTATGTGTGTTTCTAGTCTATGCATTTCGCGTGCCTGGGCGGGCGCGAGGAGAGGTGGGGGACGGGGCTCGCGATTGGCCCGGCTAGCGGCTCAACAACCGAACGAGCCTTTGCCTCAGTCTGCCCCCGAGCGTCAAACAGTAATTACGTGTTTGTGATTGAATCGTGATCGCATGTGAATAACGCGAAATCTTAAATTAAAACGAGTGTTCAAGCTTTTAATTAATTTCAGTGTTTTACTATCACCTGTGACGTCATAGTTTACTTGAATTTGGTACAATTAAACGCGTCATTATCTGCTACGTAGTGACCTAGAGCTGTACGTAGTAATTTTTCAGCGAACGTAAGTAGACACGAAAATCTATCGTCGCCTGCTATTGTTTTGTTTTTAATTGTTACCATTTTCGTCGGGTCATAAAATACGTCAATAATTACCAGACATTTCGTTAGTAAATAATCAGTAATGTACTTTTAAAATAGAGAATTAAAAAAATGTGTTTTTTAAAACAACCGGCTTATCCGATCTGTCATGAATTTCGCTGGAATATGATATAAGTTTGTAGAAACGTAACGAAATCGTTAAGATATGACAACGAAAAGATAAAATTTTATTTTGCATAGTATATATTCCTAGTTTTATATATTAATTTTATAAGTAGAATCTGTATGTAAATAATAATTTCTAGTTTAATAACTAGCAATCTTTATTTATCTTTGTGTTATTATATGACATAATCACAATACAAAGAAGAAATATTTCCGTCGTATTAGTGTGAAAAATACTAGACCGATAATTTTTTTTTATTCAATTAGAATGTTACGATGAACTGAACGAACGAATTATATCACTATTTTCAAATATTGTAACATTGAAATTAAACCTGACAAAGCCTGTAAAATGTAACAAAGTGAAAAGCTAAGAATTTTTCACAATACTATCTCACTAATATTATAAATGCGAATGTTTAGATGGATGGATGGTTGTTTGTTTGAAGGTATCTCCGGAACGGCTCAACGGATCTTGATGAAATTTGGCACAGTTATAGAACATAGTCTGGAAAAACACATAGGCTACTTATTGAGATTATTTTTGGTTTTCCACTGATGTAGTTGACGGCGACAGCTACTGTACTGAATAAAAGAAGAAATATGTAGAAAAGAGATTAGAAGAGAACGAGTTTATTCATCACAAGAAACAGATAAATAATGAAACTCTATGGTCTCTATGAAATCAACGTTATTTAATCTGTTTTAAAAATTAAGAAAAAAACCTGTATAATTGTGTGGTTATAATATATCAGGTAAAATTACAAATTGAATCACACCTCTTTTCAATTGATCCAGCTGTTTACTCTACATGTCACATCATCTTACTAAGATCTTTCGTACAAGGCAACGTATATCGTCGAAATTAAAATTGTATGATTGCATCGCGTTGCGCGCTCTGTACATACAGTTGGATTGTCGACGCCAGTTATCTATTTGGTCAGTACGGGATTAGATTTGCTCTCATCATCAGCTCACTATACGTCCCCACCGAGGGGCTCGGAGCCTACCCCAATTTAGGGGTGACTAGGCCATAGTCAACCACGCTGGCCAAGTGCGGGTTGGTTGACTTCACACATATCATTGAATTTCTTCTCAGATATGTGCAGGTTGCATCACGATGTTTTCCTTCACCGTAAGAACGTCGGATAAATGTACATATGTAAATCGGAAATCGAAAAACACATTGGTACATGGCGGGATTCGAACCCAGGACCTGCAGATTGCAAGTCAAGTGCTTAACCCCTGAGCCACCGACGCTCTTTACGCAGATTTGCTCTACCATCTTTAAAATCGCAGCAATTTTTCTCTCGACGATCTTGAACAGATTGCGATCGACAGACTTTAGCGATGATAGAGAGAAATGTCGGCGACGCGTGCAATGTAAACTCTGACATTGTAATTAATTAATTAAGAAACGGCTTAACTCACGTTTGATCGTCCGGTGACGGCATCGACTAGTTTGCGTCGCCGACGCACGCAACGGCCACTGCGCCCCCCGCGCCCGCCGCCCCCTCGAGCCGCGCGCTACGCGCTATGGCCCGCAGTGCGAGACGCGACGCGACCGCGAAGTCTTCGGATTAAACACTCGCCCTGAAGATGGACCCCCGATGGGTTCGAAACTAGTCGGTGCCGTCACCGGACGATCAAACGTGAGTTAAGCCGTTTCTTAATTAATTAATTATGATGTCTCACGAAAGTTTAAATAATTTAATCTGACATTGTATTGCATAAGTCGGTTAGTGACTAAACTCGCCAGGTTTTGAAGATTTACGTTACCTTGCGTACAAAGTGCCTAACAGTAGCTTTGACCTTAGTGCAGAATGTAGATGACAAATGTACACTAATAGTCTTTTTAATGATAACTCTACGTAGTCAGTTTTCTAAAAGAAATATTTGTAAATTTGTATAATAGAATAAAGTCATTAACAACTGAACCATTTTCAAAAATGATTTTACTATTAGAAAGCTAATTATTAAGTAACATAGACTATTATTCACCTTTATTTTTAGTTAGCTTTTGCCAGCGTATCTGGTCCGCGCGGAATAAAAAAACTTTGTATTATTATTTTTTTTATATTATTACATTTTTTAACTTATTATGTTCCAGAGATACCTTCAAACAAACATCCATCCATCCAGATACATAAGTATTTATAATATTACTAAGAAGTAAAATTCGGCGCTGACGTAGTCGCTGGGAAAAGCTAGTCAAATATAAAATTTGATGTAGCAAAAATCTTGACCTACCTTTCTGCATTTAAATAACAAATTTAATGAGGGATTAACAAATAAATCCTTCCCCGAGTTAAACAACGAGTTCAAACAAAAAAAATTACGTTGAAGAATTTCTGCTTACGTTTGTATGCACAAGATAAACATGTTACGTTACGTGTGTGATGCAAGAAAATTAAATCATTTTTAATTTTAAATAAGACAATAATAATGTGATGTTTTGAAATATAAAAGATTACTTCTTTAAACCAAATGGGAAACTGGATAAAATGAATTTCCATCTTCCATTTTATTTCTATTGTACATTAGTATGTTTACGAACCTCTGAGTTTCCCGTTCCTTATGACATTTTTACATTTTTTATTTATGACTACCTGTCACCCGCGACTCCGTCCGCATGGAATTATAAATATACCTTATTAGTAGCCTTTGTGTTCTTCCAGATAATGTTCTGCATCTAAGCAAAATTTCAGCGAGATCCGTTAGCTGTTCCGTTAACCTTTTAACAAACATCCATTTATCCATCCATCCATCCATCTATGTAAACATTTGCATTTATAATATTAATAAAAAGTAAGATTTTACAGACTAAAAATAACAGTAATAAGAAGGAAGTTAATTAAATATGATGGCTCAGATTTCCCCTACCTTTGCGTCCCTTCTCCTGCCAAATCCGTTCCTTCCCATCCTTTTCTTGTGCGAAAAGGGTAAAAAGGGAAAGATGACTAAAATTGTACCTCATTCACACCTTCATCAACACCTTGGTGTTCCCGCTGCTAATTTGCCCCCTTCTCTTATAAAAAAAACATAGAATTGGACTTTAATAAACTAATTTTGATTTAAATAAAGGTGTGTACTTCGTTTAATGTGAATTACTTTAAATGGAATTTATCCTATATCGATTCTATCGCTGTGTTACTAATTAAATTATAATCTGAATTTCAAAGGGAACCATTCACTCGTATCTGATATATTATAAATCTATTTCGCCGATGTGAATGACAGAATCGGTAAATGTCATTCAATCGATCATATTGTGACATAATGAAGACCGATAATGTTTCGAATGAAAAACATATTCGTAGTGAAGTTGTTTTTTACTACTTCGTTCACCTTTGAATTATAATAAAACGTAAAAGTAGCCTATGTGTTCTTCCAGACTATGTTCTACATCTATGCCAAATTTCAGTAAGATCCGTTCAGCCGTTCTAAAAATACCTTTAAAGAAACATCCATCCACCCAAACATTCGCATTTATTATATTAGTAATATGAGTATTCTATATTTCATCTCTTAATGGATTGAATTTTCGAATAAAATTATATTAAAAAAAACTTGAGAGGTGTCAAGGGACACCCGGATGGAACGAAGTTCGTTTCGATTAATTAGTGAAGGAACCAATGTTTATTCAATTGTCGTTATATATTGTCACGTCGTTGCCATGGTGAAGTAGCGCTCATTCGTCGTTAACATACTTATTATAGCAAAAAGTGTCGTGACAACTTTTCGTAAGAATTTTTTCCGTCTAGCCCCCTTTCACAACGCGCGATAAGGAACTTCGTTCCAAAATTTACAATTAAAACAAAGAAAAAATCCCAACTCACTTTATTATTATGGCTTTCCACAATAAATAAAAGACTGAATGATATCATTTTAAAATCGATTGCTACACGAACGGAACTATAACACTTGGATGTTTGTTTGAAAGTATCTCCAGAATGGCTTAATCAATCTTGAAGAAATTAGGCATAGATGTAGATCACAGTTTCGAAGAACACAGGCTAATTATTCTTTTTTAAATCCGCGCGGACGGAGTCTCATGTGACAGCTACTTATTAATATAAATTTTAATAGCCTTACCATAAATAACATAGTTTACCAAATACATTTTAGCTTGAACGTAGATCAACCCCTTTATACCGTGACTCTAGCTTACGCGATTATTATGCGTAGGTTCACGAATTGCGATTAACCAATAAATAATGAAGTACTTACATCGAAAGCATTGTGGTGATACATAATTATGGTGAAACATATCACGTTGAGGTCAATAATATCAAATCAGCGGCGGTCAAAGTGTTAAAACACGTGTGTAACTAAGCAGTGTCTATATTTTTGTGGATAATTAAGTTAATGTTTTATTTGTGAATTTAAAAATAATTTAATCTATTTTTGTCTTTGAAATACCGCATACATTCAAGTTATTTCCGGTTAAGCTTCCAAGTATAGAGTTCTATCGACCACGCAAATTCAATATTGAATATCCAGTAACTAACTTTTGTGCATCGAACGAGAACCAGATGCATTCAAGAATAGATTGGCAGGGAACGAAGAATATTTTATATCTCTTTTATATTTAAATCTTATTATACCCCTTAATTTATTGTTAATTTCGTGTCCACACAACAAATAATTAAAAATATGAATTATGAGTCACCTTTATCACACACAATGAAATGATTATCTTGTTAATTAATTAAAAAAAAAAAAAACCGACGTAACTAAGGTTTTAATGGATAAATTAGTGCTATCTATTCGCTGCATTTAAGTGCAACGATTTTTAAACTTTTAATTTAAACTGAATAAACTATAATGTTTTTTAAATAATACTGAAAAAATTATTTAAAAAATGGCGACCGTTATTCGAACTTCTTTGTCTCATTTTAGAATTTGTATTTTTACGTCCACTATATGTATTTTGTGCTGAAGTAATATACTCTATGACACTCCGGGGAAGAAGACGAATCGAATGACATCTCACTTGTCACAATCGTGTCAGTTTTTTAGGCTCTAGGCTGTCACAATGGAATTTACATACATACAAATCCACATACATAAAAATAAACTTGTAAATAAACGCTTGAAAAACATTACCCTCTTTCTTAGTCGGGTAAAAAATAACAAATAAATGAAACTTAAAAAAAGAAAAAGATTAAAATTAAATTCTTACCGGCCAGTTACTTGGGTACTAACTGGCCAGTATTAGACAAGCAAAGAGTTCGGAAGGAAAAATGACATATATTTATTGACCAGTTAGAATGTCGTCCTCGAGCCCGTATCGTCGCATCTGTGCGGTGACGAGATAATGAAGATATAGAGGCCAGATAACCCGCCTGATAAACAATTGTAAGAACAATTCACATTACGTAACATAATACATACAAGTACAATAGTATGAAAAATCGACTTATATACTTTTCTGAATGATTTGACTTCGTATTAAAAAAAATGGAATACGATGGAAAACGGGTAACTAATAAGTGACCGCAGTTGCTCATAGAATTACTACTAATATTAGAGTGAGTAAAACAGACAGGAAAATAACCTATCCATTCTCTTCCTCATCAAAAATGTTTAAAAATCTTTTAGTAGGAAGTCGGTAAAATATTAAGGAAAGTTACAAGCTATTTAACATCATACTACTGCTGTGGAATAGCGAAGAAAGAAAATTAATCTAATGTAAAAAGATTTAGTAAATACACTCGTTAAAATTAAACAAATCTCGTAGCAATCAATCCTAATACCATAGTATTTATTTATTTATTTATTTATTTATTTATTTATTTACATGGCAGACTTACAGCTAGAAAACAACAGTATTATAAACAAGATAGTTAACATACAGCTAATTACAAGTCCACACTTATAGCATTGGTTTAGTTAATTTGTCAGTCAGCACAGGAAATATAAAAGTAAGTAATTAAATTTACTGCTCAAGTTATTTGAAAAAATCTCGGCTAAGGCAACTCCTCGCTGAGGACACACTAGTTGCAAATGGGTCTATATCATGCTTCTTGCACAGTATGTTGAAACTGGAGCTCGCACGCACCACGCACGTATTCTGCCTGTAGTTGGTTGACGCATACGGTACGCTTATAATGGGATTGTATCGACGGGATTTGCTAGGTACGCTAAAGTTGATTTTGGATAGTAATTCCGGACAGTCAATATAATTTTTTAATATTTTGTGGACGAACATAAAATCGGCAGTCTCACGACGGTTGATCAGCGGCAATAAATGAAATTTTTTACAAAGTGAGATGTAGTCTTTAGAGTGATAAGGTATTCTTTGGTGAAAGCAAAGGAACTTAATGAATCGTTTCTGAATATTTTCTAACCTGTCGATATATTTATGGTATCGGGGATTCCAAATTTGCGACGCATACTCTAGATGGCTTCTGACGTAGGTACAGTAGAGTATTTTAAGAGTCTTAGCTTCAGTGAAACATTTAGCGAGTCGCATGATAAACCCGAGCGACTTGGAGGCTTTTTTGGCAATAGTATCAACATGCATATTGAAGAGCAAATTGCTGTCATGATGAACGCCTAAATCCCGGGTATTTGTGCATTTAGGCAGACTTTGACCACCCAGCGTATAGGAAGTATTAAATATCATACGTTTTCGAGTATAGGTAATTACCGAGCACTTCAAAGGGTTAAGATCGAGTTTATTAGTGACGCAATAATTTTCTAATCGACAGAGATCGGCCTGAAGTGCTTTCATGTCATCAAACGACGATATTGTGGTAAATATTTTCATGTCATCGGCAAAACACAATAGGTTTGAAGACTCAAGGCAGGAAGCAATGTCGTTTACATAGATCACAAATAATAAGGGCCCGAGCAAGGAGCCTTGGGGAACACCGCTAGGCACAGTAATCCAACTCGAAATGTAGTTATTTAGTACGACAGCCTGAGATCTATTGTCAATGTACGATGAAAACCACCGAAGTAGGTCACCCCTTATACCTATATTACAGAGCTTATGTAATAGGATGTCATATTTTATACGATCAAATGCCTTGCTGTAGTCGGTATATACTACATCTACCTGGTCGCCTCTGTCCATAGCTTCGCTAAGGAAATCGTTGAACAGTGTGAGGTTTGTGACTGTTGATCGCCCTCGTAAGAAACCATGCTGAAATGGAGTAAAAGACGAAGCTACGGCCGAATATAATTGCTCATGAACAATTTTTTCAAAGACTTTGGCGACGACGCAAAGCTTTGAGATAGGTCTATAATTACTTATTTCATTTTTAGGACCTTTTTTATGTATAGGCGTGATGTACGCAGATTTCCAGATACGAGGAAATACGCACATTTGAAGGGACTTTTGGAAAAGAAGTGAAATAGGCAAAGATATAGTCGAGGAACAATTTACAAGAAGTTTGGGTGAAATGTTATCTGGCCCAGCTCCTTTCGATAGATCTAAGTTACGAAGAATGTTTTTCACTTTGTCAACTTTAACTTCCACACTACATATATCAGATTGCGGCGATGTTGACTGGGAAAATGGGGGCAAGTTTGAATTATCATTTTGTTTTGACTGGTTGTTAATGGTACAGGGATTAAGAAAAGACGTATAGAAAAAGGAAGAGAACGCCTCGCAGATTGCACTCCCATCAGAGAAGGATTCATTATTGTAGACAAGAGTACTAGGGACAGTATGCGAGTTATAACGGTTTTTAACAAAACTCCAAAAAGCCTTGGGATTATTTTTAATAGAATTTTCACAGCGATTAATATAATTTTGGTAACATTTAGCTTCCATGGTTTTTACTCTGTCACGCAATAGCTTGAATGTTAGATTATCTGACCTATTACCATAATTCTTAAATTTTTTAAAGTATTTATATTTTTCTTTAATGGTTTTTATAAGAGGCAGGTCAAACCACACCGGATATGATTTATTATTAATTCTCTTACGGGGAATATGTTTATTTTGTAGGTGTGTTATGGTTTCATTAAAAAACTCAACGGACTCATCAACAGTCCGCTGTGCAAATTCTTTGTCCCAGTCGATTGAGGATATGTCCTTGTTTAAGGATTCAAAATCTCCTTTACTGAAAATGTAGCGCATTCCTGGAGCGCAATCCAGAGGTGGCAACAAACTAACTTTGATGTCAATTAGTAGTGCGGGGTGGTAGGCGTCAATAGGAACGAGGGGGTCTGGACACTCAATTACCGAAACTACGTTATTCGAGAGTACTAGGTCTAAAATTTTACCATATCTATTGGTCACACCGTTATACTGCCCTAGGCCCATCGTAAATAACCCATCCACTAGCGCAACTTCATCACGGCTAGAGTGATTCTCTGGATTAAAACATAGGTGATCGGACCTCCATAGGATTCCACTCAAGTTAAAGTCGCCTAATATCACAAATATGTCGGTTTTATTATTGTTGTTGATCACTGTCCCACTGAGCGTCGACAGAAAATTGTCAAGTTGCGAAGAGAATGAGAGACCATTGCTCTGCTTACATAAATAAACAACACAGATGTGCATAGTTATATGGTCGCGTGAGTCACGGTTTTTAATTCGAATTTTTATCCAGAGATCCTCGGCTGTGGAGTGCAAGAGTGGGTTCGGGGAGGCAAGTAACTCCCTCCGCGTTGCGATGAGTACACCACCGCCAAGGACCTGCCCAGTCAAGTTATAATCACGATCACGTCGCCATACCATATACCTTTCATCAAAGAACTCCGAATCAAGTATACTACTATTTAACCATGTCTCTGTCAACACAATAATATCGTATGAATGTAATTGCAACTGTCGATAAAAGGCATCGGTTTTACTTCTTAGCCCCCGTACGTTTTGATAAAAAATATTTAACTTTTGTTCACCGATATACGCGCCTGTAAGTTAGAACAACAGTTGTACAGAAATCATTATAAATTTTAAAAACATTCATATATTTAAAATCGAAGTTAAGTAATACACGATTAATATTATTGCATATAGAAAGTGGGTGCATCGAAGTTAGTTTCGTATAATAAATATTTGTTAACTTTGGTATCGTTGAGTTAAAGCAGAATGGAAGATAGAAGTGCATATTAATTAGTGCGGGCGCGAGCGAGCTGCAGATAGTTAATTGTATTGAACAAAGAGCAGTTACAGACCTCAATAACGAGGCAGGGGTGTTAAACCTTTTCCAAGTATGTAAAATGTTAATATTATTACAGATTGATGAATTTAATACAAAAATAAAATAAAAATCTTGTAAGGAGATAAACGTAGAAGATGGATAACATTTTAAATAATTTTGTTTAAATCTGTCTCCTTCCTAATAATAATAGTTTTCGACGAGGTATTTTTCCTGATATGTATTTTACCATACTTTACCCATACAAATGTGTAATTGCGTTCTTTGGCTATGGCTTTAACTTTACTTAATAATTGTTTTGACTCGACGGTGAGATGATCGTTTATGTAGACACGCTGCGGTGAACAGTGAAATCCCAAGTTTGACGTCGTAAGTTCCTTAATAGCACGCGCTGCAGCAATAAATTCTTCTTTGATGTAACGGTTTAAGAAGCTGACTATGATAAGTTTTTCTTTAGAGTTCTGCATGGGGACTCTGGAAATATAGTTTATTGCCGATTTGGGGCAGTTATATTTGACTTCACGGCAGATAGACTCCATAATACTGAACAAATTTTCATTGGTTTTCAGAGGTATGCCTTTGATCTCAACATTGTTCAGTCTTGATCTTTGGTCATCTGAGGCCAATTTAAATTGCAGTTTGGCCATGTCAGCTTGAACAATATTCACTGAGTCCCGTAATGCAACGGTAGTGCCTACTGTGGCCTCTAGTTCTACAAGCTTAGCCTGAAAGTCGTCAAGCCTGCCGCTTGAGAACTCGGAAAACATTTTAAGCTCGGAAAGCTCCTCTTTTATAGTTTTTATATCGTCTACTAAGGTTGGCAAATTCACTAGTTGTCGCCTTATATCTCTGATTTCACATAAAATCACGTCAAGTGATGCAGACACCGACGGCTCCGAAGCAGATGCAGGCATAGTAGGCGAGGAAGGACGACATTGCGGACACTTCCATTGCGCTCTTCTTTCTGTGCCCAGCTTCCTCCAGCCTGACTCGGTTATATTGGCACAACCAAAGTCCAATTGCATTTTGCATATGCCACACTTAGCACCATCGTTAAACTGGACACTACAAATACCGCACGTCTTCATTATGTGTTTGCGAAAAAGGTTGACGATATATGACTTTACAAGTAAAAATAGATATATATTATCGAAAGCGAAATACGTGTTCACTGGCTGTGATCTGACTGAATACTGATATTATAAATGCGAATGTTTAGATGGATGGATGGATGTTTGAAGGTATCTCCGTAACAGCTGAACGGATCTTGACGAAATTTGGCACAGATGTAGAACATAGTCTGGAAGAACATATAGGCTATTTATTACTTTACGTTTTTTAATGCCGCGCGGGCGGAGTCGCGGGCAACAGCTAGTTTATTTTATAAATGTTATCAGTGATCGATATTCTAAGATCATTGGTATGAGCTATAAACAAGATAATTAGATAAATAACAACGCGAATGGGACATTAATCGTTTGCGAGATGAATCATTTTGCGTTGTTAATTAGTAATTCGAATGAACCTGTGACCGGTAACAGAAATATAAGGATAATTACGTTAATATTAATTTGGTTAAATATATTTGAATTCTGTTTTTATCTCTTATGGGTAAATACAGCAAAAAAGTATCTTCGGAATTTAAATACTAGACAAAGAAATTTAAATATATCATTTACTAGCTGTCACCCGCAACTCCGTCCGTGGGGAATTAAAAAAAAACTTAATTAGTAGCCTATGTGTTCTTCCAGACTATGTTCTACATCCGTACCAAATTTCATCAAGATCCATGCAACCATTCTAGAGAAACCTTGTAACTGAATAAATAACCTTTAATATAATAGGGCTCTAATATAACCCTATAAAATTATAGGTGGGCCATTTTCTTAAGTCACATTTGACACTTCATCAAATCCACGTAACCTTGTAACGGCGGACAAAATATATATATATATATATATATATATATATATATATATATATATATATATATATATTTTTTTTTTTTTTTTTTTTGAAGTTAGAACTGCATAATGGTTTACCTTTTTCCAGCTTTCGATTACATGTTTATTGTAATTATGTCAATCGAACGTCGTTACAATTACAATGTTGCGTCAGTGATGCCAAAAAAAATCGAACGAAAATAACGTATATTTCAAAACAACTGAACATAAGTTTGGTGTCCGAATCGATTCATTCACTTTAATCCATAGTTTTACGTAGCTCACCTCACTATGAAGAAAAATTTGATAGGTGTCAAATGGGACCTATTAAATTGGTCCACCAATAGTAATGCTACCACTCGGTATTATTTGTGAATTACAATTTAGTTCGAAGTATCCTGTCTATATTGAATGTCTCTGATGGTCAATGGGTAAATAGGTTTATAGTACGTATGAGTGAACTGGAACCGGTTTGAACTGGATTACCTTAGTGAACTTACTACAATCTAGCTTGTCTACAAGCTAACATATGACGTAAAACAAATATAGATTTAGCATAAGGGTGTTAATGTCTCTATTAATGCGCGTAATTTGTAACCATTGTCGTTCTCGTTATTTTCCAAAGAGAGTGAAAGAGATGACGAATAAATTTTTGCGAATGTGTTTCGGCAGTAGCTATAATTCCTTTAGTATTTAATCGAAGGACTACAAGGTGTCTGAGTCACGCAGTCTTTGTCATAACCCAGGTGCCAACTGAACTTTAGACTACGCTTGTAGAGTGGCGAGAGATTAAAATGTTACTGGGCCGGACATTGTTGTGTTTGAGTGAGTGTTTATACATATTTTTGAAATATCAGCGATACAGTCAGTGCTATACCCAGTACATATATATTAGTAAATAAAATAGGGTCCGAGTGTCTCGACCGATTGGGCGAGCACTCAACCGTTTACAAATACAAGCGCTCAGCCGAGACTACTGTCTCGCTCCTGTACTCGGTAAGTGTAATTTGGCTATTATGGAGACGTTCGTGTCAATTTATATTTCAACTAGTTTTTTCCCGCGACTTTTTGAAAATCACATAGAACACAATCTGACGTTTAAAGTTTACATTCTTGTTGTGGCTCCACTTTTCGAGCGCCGACTGTATCTATGTAAAGCTCGCTACACACGCTTGGCAAACAACGGCAATCATCAAACACCAAATAACAAACATAAACGTGTAGATTGGTGTTTGCCTGTTTTTGTTTGGTGAACGGCGTCTCTACGGTTGCCCTACACAAATCAAAGGTTGTTCGAAAAACGTGAGGATGCCTGTTTGTGTTCAGTGTTTGGCACGTGTTTGATGATTGTGGCTGTTAAGCAAACACCAAGCGTCTGGAGCGACCTTGATATATGATCGAAGAGTATAGGTCGCTATGTATAAGTATTAGGATCGCATACACAAAAGTAATCAAACTTTCTACGTGGGCTGAACACGTGCGATGCTATACTTATGAAGCTTGAACATTTGTTCGTATACTAAGTTGCAAAAGAAATTATACGAAAGACTAGCAGTAATGTATAACCACAATAGTCCGAGGCCGCTAGTAAAAGATGTCGTAATAAAAATTCAATTTAAACGAGTATTGCTCAGAGAAATTTTCTATTACTTTCACGTCCTAAGTTTTTATGTGATCGTACTAAAATAGACATTTTACGTCTAGACGTAAACCGTACATAGTACAAAAATATTATAGAGAAAAAAAATTGTAGCTTTTAATTTATTTTTTTTCTTAAAAGAAAAGCATGTTTATTAATTTCTATTAGGACATTAGTTACTATACCTAAATGAAATCTTTAAATAATTGCAACTTTACTTATAAATGCGAATGTTTAGATGGATGTCCGTTACAAGTAGCGTTGCCAGGTCGCCAAACCTACTAGCCGGACAGACTAGCCAGTTTGGCCGGACATTTGGGTAGAAAGGTCGGACACTCTATAATATTTAGGATTTTGTCTCAGTATTAATAGGTACACTCTAGTTTGGGAAATGTAAAAAGCCTAACAAAAGCCGGAAAATCGATTATTTTGGCTGGACACGCAATCAAAAAGCCTACATAAGTCTTAATCTCCAGAACAGCTGCATGGATATAGAGCATAATCTGGAAGAACACATAGGCTACTAATTATTTATTTGTTAACCCCCCCCCCCCCCCGCGAGTCGCGGTCGACAGCTAGTAGTATATAAATATATATGTATATATGTTGTACTATATCTGAGGCGTCGATTTAAATCAAGTGGAAAAGTCGATCATGATAAAATTTATCTTCTTAAGTACAGCGGCCTTAACATAAGGTTGTCAAGTTTGAAATGTTTTAAATTAATTTTCAAGTTTGTAATTTTAATTTTGTATAAGAGTTGATATATCATTAACTAAAGATAATAACTTACTTTAATAAACAATTGTACCAAAAAAAACGCTCTTTGAAAATCAATGTTACTTTACTCTAGAAATTATTAAACGATCCGACATATTGTGATAAAACTTTGGTAATATGTTCCGCCTACGATATAGAATGTTAGCTGTTTAAAAACCAGAACGAAACCAGATCAATTTTTCTTTCTGGTGGTTTAACACATAAATCTTGATTAAAACGTTTCGACAAATCGATTCGAGATATGACTATTCGTCGTTGATTTGAGAAGTTAAAAAAAAAGTTATTATTTATTTACTCTTATGTGACAACCCTAAGTGAAGACGATAACGCGGGTTGACAGTATCACTAAATACTAATAGCGCGTCCATTCAATGTCACTCAGAGATTGTCATGAGATCATTTTAGGTTTTGCCGGCTCAATTCCTTTTCATTTATCTTATACTAACTGCTACCCGTGACTTCATCTGAGTGGAATTTAAAATCGAAATTTATCTTTTTGGCACAAAGTCTATAAAAAAGTAAAATAAATTTTATATTCGACCTGCAGTTGATAGAATAGGTGTTAGAGAACACAGTCTTGAAGAACACATAGGCATACTAAGTTTTTTTTTAATTCCGAGCGGACGGAGTTGCGGTTGACAACTAGTTTCATTATAAAATCATAGCATAAATGATTAATTAAAAATCGTAATACACCATATCTTTACAAATATTAATTCAATTTCTTAAATTTATTAAAAAAAAAATAGAAGATTGTAACGTAATATTTGTCGTATTGGATGGGTATTCTATATAGATAGAATTGACGGATGGACGAACAGACAAAAAATTAAATTGATATGTTTTTTGGTTATATTGATACGTTTCTAAGACATTCAAAACGGAAAATCATATTTTTATATGGCATAAAAATGTCAATATTTGCGTGATATTCAATAATGAGCGATAAAATAAATATTTGAAATTATAAAATGAAACTTGATCACAATATATTTTTAACGTACTAACTATACAAGAAATAGATAGATAATTAGATAAAATATTATAAAACTCAACCGTTTACCTCGATATCAAATACCAAAAAGTAAATTGAAAAAAAAAGATTATTAATTAAATCTTTTTCGATTTAAGAATTTTAATATTGTTTATGGAGTCAACGGCTTTTATAATGAATTTTTAAATTCGATTATTCTCACGAATTCGATTCTCAAACGAACTGAGAGCCTAGACAGAATCATTACATGAATAATTAATATGAAATCGTTCGTCTCAAGTACTTTGAATATCGATTCAATTCCCACGCTCATTTGTTAGCTTAATTTTGAATTTCGCTGATTTCAAAATTCGAAATAAAATTCTCGATTCCAAGTTATACATTTACTAGCCCATGACTTCGTCTGCGCTGAATTTAAAATAGGTTGAAAAGTATCTCGGTGTGTTATACGAGACTATTGTATGTTCTGTATTCGTGTCAAATTTTAATAACAAGTGTTGAACCGTTGCGTTATCGTTATCGTTGAAGTTATCGAGTGATCAAATAAATCCCATAGGAACCGTGCACATAATGCGATAAGCAGACTATGTGTTCTTTCAGACTGCGTTCTACATTTATACCAAATTTCACAGAAATCCATTAAGCCGTTCTGGAGATACCTTCTAACATCCATTTTATTATTAGGATTTATTTAAGTTTTTTTTTTTTCGTAGATACCGGGTATTGAAAAATGTTGTACAATCATGTATCAACGATATCCTTTGAAAATATCGCCCTTTTGTACTGTATACGTCCTCATATTGTCAATTATATTATAACTAGCTGTCGCCCGCGACTCCGTCCGCGCGCAGTTAAAAAAAAAAAACAAAATGAAAAATAGATGTTGGCCGATTCTCAGACCTACTGAATATGCTCACAAAATTTCATGAGAATCGGTCAAGCCGTTTCGGAAGAGTATGGCAACGAAAACTGTGACACGAGAATTTTATATATTAGATAAGAAATAGTATAGGCCTTTAGAAATCATATTGTAAAAGATATGGATCTTGAAAGTTATGCTTTCAAAACCTAGAATATTATAATAGACGAGGTTTAAACGAGATGGTGAATATTTTATACGTTTGCTAAGAAACTGCGCTATTAGTTTTTAAAGTAAATGTTACTCCGGTAAGTCCTTTGCAAGAACCAATCTTGGTATGGACTTTTATTGGTTCTTAGGTAAAGCCAGCGGCTATTTTGAAATTGCCTTTTCTATTTTAAAAGTACAATAATGTTGCTATGCTTTAATCTATGAACTCTGAACTGTGTTTAAATCTATGGACTAAAGGAGTAAAGAAACTCACAAGAATAAACATTATTTATTAGAGTTTTTTTAATAAAACATTTTATGGTCAATTTTTAATATTATTATTTTTTCGATATCATGTTCTAATTAAGTGAAACAAAACCGCTTTGATTCAAAATTGATAATTTGTTTATACCACATAAAAACGTCTCATAAAGTTTACAATTCAAAGATAATAAAGACGAGACAAAAAACGAATTTATTGCTTTCATTCTGATGAATTGATAAAAATATAGAATTTTATAAACAACTAGCTTTTACCCGCGACTCCGTCCGCGCGGAATAAAAAATAGAAAACGGGGTAAAAATTATCCTATGTCCGTTTCCTGGTTCTAACCTACCTGCCCATCAATTTTCAGTCAAATCGATTCAGCCGTTCTTGAGTTATAAATAGTGTAACTAACACAACTTTCTTTTATATATATAGATAGTATATAAGAGAAAAAGAAATGGAAAGAATATGAACAAACAGTTCAATAGATTTTTAATTAATAATATTATTTAAATATTAGGAGACGTATTATTTCTCACAATAAGCTACATAAGATGCATTTCAAAGTTGAGTTTTTTTTTTATTGTGAAACTTCCGGAATTCTTTTTAAAGCCAGCATCATCCTATATTTACATCGGGACTGTTAGATGCATGCCACACGGGTGATTTGATAATGTTAAGACTACAGAGGGCCTATCACGAAAATGCCTTGGGACACAGGCCTTCGTAAAGTTATGGCGTATGTGTATCTGACGCTTATGAAGTATCGAATTAATTTTATATGAACATTAATGTTGTACTTAATGGACTATGACATTAACCATCGAAATACGAAAAGATTTATAACCGATTTTATTTAACCCATCTCTAGTGATTTCTCAAACGAATTGTCAGACTAATAATCCTTAAATAGATACACTATATCACCAAACATGTCTAAATTTGTATCAGATTTGTTGGTGTACTTTACGCCCGGTAGGGGCGCTGCACAAATTTTAATAACAAAAAAATTGTCGATAATTTAACGAAAACTTTCCCACGAATAATTCGTACTATGCCCTCTGTCTGGTGCGTTTCTTGCGACACTTCCCTTATATTTTGACAGCTATTAATGCTACTTACGTTTTGTTTTTTTTATAAAATTAATACCTCATCTAATTCAGCTGCAAAAACGAGATCAGTCGTCATTTTCTTTGGCAAGTCGCGTTGTAATAACGAATATCAGAAATAATAACGGACTGCGTTGTGATAAACATCAAAGACTCTCTCAATATTTTGGTTCCAAATACTAATGGCTTTTGCTAACGGATAAGGTTAGGGTTGCCACAACAAACATATCCAGAAATAGTTTTACTATCGTATTTATAAGTAGGGTCTATAATAACATTGCGTTTAAATATGACGGCAATCTTAATAATATTATAAATGCGAATGATGGATGGATGAATGGAAGTTTCCTAGAAGATATTTCCAGAATGGCTCAACGGATCTCGATGAAATTTGGCATAGATTATAGAACATAATCTGGAAGTATACATAGGCTACTTATTAAGTTTTTAATACCGCGCGGACATAGTCGCGGGTGACAGCTAGTTAGTTCTATATTTTTACAAACAGAATTCAAATCTTACCGAC
Organism: Papilio machaon; assembly: GCF_912999745.1. Lineage (NCBI taxonomy): Eukaryota > Metazoa > Arthropoda > Insecta > Lepidoptera > Papilionidae > Papilio > Papilio machaon. The sequence continues at coordinate 4,497,812 of NC_060009.1, forward strand.
CACACTTGATTACTATTATCTAAACTTTAAAAAGAAAACCTAAAAGAAGTTATATTACATGTTTTTATACGGCTGCTTCGACAATGGAAACTGACGGAAACACGAATCATTAATTTCACTCACCTTTAAGGCCTACCGAGGCGTCTTAAACTAGTTGGTAGCAAAACCTGACTACACGTGAATTAAGAATTTAAATAAATAAATAAATATAGTCGTGATTTTTAATTAATGTACGATTAAAACAGTCATTTGTTTCATTCATTATTGAAATGTAAAATTATTACATCAAAAAAAGTTGTAGTAATTAATGGACCAATAAATTGCATTTCCGTTCCAACTAATCTCATAAAAAACAAATCGTATGACCCACATTGACCACAGTCACTTGACCCCTACACTTAAATATCATTTTGTTTGAGTCAATTCATTCAAAGCTGATTCATTAGCAACATAGTTCCCGTAATATTATAATATGACGCACGAAATAAGGAAAAATTTCCTTGTAAAGTTAATTCTACGATATCTTCATATAATTGTTGTTTATTTCTTTTTATTTTGTTATTGTACAGTTATTAAATTATAATCAAAACATACATAATAATTAACAGTAGGTAATTTAATCGTATCAACGTATTTAATCAAAGGAAAGCTCTCTCTGTTCATTACTCTATGAGCAAACTTTTTAATGTATAGAGTCTCCGGAAATGAATTGCTAAGTGCGGTAAAAGCTTACTCGGCAATAGGGCTGTCACCTTTTCTAGTTTAATCGAAATTCTCCGGGTTTGCACTTGGAATTTTTAAAGTAAATGGTAAACGAGCAAGTGGTCACTTGTTTCCCCTAAAGTATCGAAGTGATTTAGACCTGCAGTAAAATAAAAGGTAGTAGATGCATTACATGTTGCGTATTCTACAATTACTCTTAATTTTATAGCCTAAGCATTCTAATCGCGCGGAATTAAAAAAAAAAAACATAATAAGTAGCCTATGTGTTTTTCCAGACTATGTTGTGCATCTATGTCAAATTTCGTTGAGATCCGTTGAGCGCTTCCGGAGATACCTATTAACGTCCATCCATCTAAACTTTCGCAATTCTGACTTGTTTTACTACGATCCAATAAGTGGTAAGATAATCATTTTTTTATCTTCGTATGCTAAGGATCAAGTGTAGATGTTGTTTTTTTTTGCTGCCAGTGTCTATTCTGTAAAAGATGGCTGCCCTATTCAGTAATGGCAAGAGGAAAAGTGCTTAGCTTAGCTGGTACTTAGCTATTCAGAAAATATAATGCAACTTGAGATATTTCTTATCATAGATAATTTACTCCGTATTATTTAAGCGAAAAAAACTCAAAAAACTAATATTGTGCTAAGAAAAACTTTGACTCTTTTACTCTTAATTTTATAGCCTAAGAATCCTAATCCCTAGTAATAAATTAATCCGGTAGAAATACTCCAAATGCGGTAGTAATAACGAAGTATCCCGAGCCGAGGCTCCTAACTATAGTTACTCTTAAACGACGTATAGACTAAGCGCCATCTGCGCCCGCACACCTCAAGTCCGGTGAAGTAAATAAGGTAGGCAAGGCATTTGCGAATGTCTATGGGCAACGATCGCCCCGCTATTTCGGCAAATTCAGGTTGCCGTTTCCTCGTTTGCTACATTATGATATAAAAAACAAGGCAAACAGAGATTACTCAGTCACAAAAAAAGGCCTAACCATTTATCATTGTGTCCTACATTAATTTTTGTACATTTTTCGCTTTATACATTGACCCAGAAGATGGAACATCTTACTAATTAAATTCTTGCAACTTATAGTGGTGTAATGCACCCGCGCTATGTTTTTATGTGCATCAGTTTTATGACGTCATTACATTGTAGTTCTCAGAATGAAAAATAGAGCGGACGTTGACATATATGTTTTGTTTATTGCAAGTATGAAATTTAACAATATGAAATTTATACAGTTACAATTTTATTTAAAGAGTTTAAACATTATCAATATTTTATTTAACTTGACTCTAGTATCTTTCTCGCTCTATAGAAAATATTTCTATCTTTCAATTTATTTGTTTCTATTTACTAAATTTCAAGTTCGTAATATAATCCTTATTTAATAAACAATATTCCACGTTATTGTACTTAATTATTTCTTCAGAAATAACATCTAGCATCTCTAGTCACGTTATTAACATAGTGCCGTATACCAAACAAGCTTTAACGTAATCACGCTCCAACTTAATCACGTAATCACACTGCGACGTAATCTCGTTCAACGTGATCCTAGTAAGTATCCCACTAAAAACGTATATACACGTTAGTTTAGCAAAATATGTTGAAGAAAAATGAAACAAGTACGGAAAATTTAAAATTTTCTTTTTATTATTTATTTGATAGCTTAAAAATCTCCAAATTAAATTTGTTTAAATCTGAAATCAATTTTAAGTTAACCAAGTTTATGTAATGAAGCATTTTACTAACGATATTATTCAAAGCACTGTCATGCGTGTTTGAAACACGCTCCAAAGTAAACACGCTTCGCGTGACCTTACGAAAGCCTTACGAATATAAAATGCATATTATATCAAGAGATTTTATTCACGTATTTTGATGAAATTTCAAGAAGATATATTTGAATTGAAAACATAATATTGGCAACCGTCCAACATTTCAATTACATATATGTATGTTAATTATTTAAATGTAAAAATAAATAAATTTTAACCTTCAGGTGATTATGATTTATTTTCAGAGTCGAACTTTTTATGGCCAAACACAAACCTAATACAGATTGTATTAATTTGGCCGATCAGGAATGGTCACAGATTCAAGTAGTTACCTATGTATATAGCAACTAACTGTCGCCAGCGATTCCGTCCGTGCGAAATAAAATGAACTTAATAAGTAGCCTATGTGTTCTTCCAGATTATGTTCTACATTAACAGCGGTAGATCCCGCAACAACAATATTTGTTGGGTGCACGAATTGGCCGGGTCGACCGGTGCAATACCACGACCTCACAAAAGACAGGCGTGAAGTGGAAGCAATTCCGCGTTTCGTCTGATGAGTGTGGTACCGGAGGCCTAATTTTAGTCCTCTTTCCCTTCCCACCCTTTACTTATTAGAAAAGGATGGGAAGAGAAATTGGATTTGGCGGAAGAGGGGACTCATAGGAAAGAGAAATATCCCCTTTCTGTGCTTCCCCTTCTCCGTTGATTAAAAGTAGGCAACGCATCTGCATTTACGGATGTCTAAGGGCAACGGTCGCCTCGCTATTGCGGCGAATCCAGGTGGCCGTTTGCTCGTTTGCCACCTTATGATATAAAAAAAATAATACATTTGTACCAAATAACATCAAGATCCGTTCAGCCATTCCGGAGATACCTTCAAACAAACATCCAACCATCCATTTGCATTTAAAATATAAGTATGAAGTATAATAGTAATGATACTATGATTACCTGTAATTTTATCGAGATTAAAATTACGCAGTCGTCGCGTCGTCGTCTTGAAATAAAAAAAAATATCTTTCAATTGACATAATTCAATTATTTTTAATCGCGTCGCGTCGTATAAATTGCTTTGAGTTATACACCAATCCAATAAAAACTAATTTCTGACGTCAGAAAGTGGTTATAAAGGACCGTATTCACGTGTTGTTCGTAAACAAAAATAACAACGTTGACGACAGTATTCTACCATGACCACGACACACTTGAATCTTTTATATCCATAAGCGTTGGTTACGCTGTGTTTTTCTCGTCAGAATACATGCAAACGAGCAAGCGGCCACATGAATTCGCCGAAATGGCGAAGCGACCGCTGCCTATAGACATTCGCAATTACAGATACGTTGCCTACCTCTAATCGATGAAGGAGGAGACGCACAAAAAGAGAATATTTAACCTTCCTATGCATCTCCTCCTCCATCAAATCCACCTCCCCTTCCCATCCTTTCCTTATAAGAAAAGAGTGGGAAGGGAAAGAGGACTACAATTAGGCCTCCGGCACCACATTCATCAGACGGAACGCGGAATTACTTCCACTTCACGCCTGTCTTCTGTGTGGTCGTGGTATTTCACCGGGCGAGCCGGCCAATTCGTGCAACGGATGTTGTTGTTGCTAGCGTCTACCACTGTTGAATACTGTAATAATTTTTTATTAGATATAGGTGGAAAAAGTAAAAAGACGACTAAGTATGTATTCTAAGTACATATAATATTCCAACTGATGAATTGATCAGTTTGCCGATTAGCCTAACGGGAAACATGCATTGACTGTAGAAAACTATTCGCGTTCACTGCATAATGGAATCCCGGTTTAACTTAACTAAATTTAAGTTAGTTAAGTTGTAATCTCCATCGTCGGTAGCTAACGCCATCTCTAACTTAATTATCTCGCAACGAGTGAGCTAATCCAACAGGAGCTATGTCAGCATGGATATTAACTTTACGACGATAATTTTTCGACATTATTCCAATTTGGACTGGCAACTTTTACGTAGTTATAAGTTAAAATATTACTATAGTACATTAGCGCCCTCTATTAATATCAAAAAAACTTGAGAGGTGTGTTGGGACACCCGGATGGAACGAAGTTCCTTTCTATTAATTAGTGAAGGAACCAATGTTTATTCTTTGAATAAAAAACTTAAGTCTCCACAAGAACTACATTTTATTTCTATGAATTTTCGTTATATATTGTCACGTCGTTGTCATGGTGAAGTAGCGCTCATTCGTCGTTAACATACTTACTATAGCAAAAAGTGTCGTGACAACTTTTCGTAAGAATTTTTTCCGTCTAGCCCCCTTTCACAACGCGCGATAAGGAACTTCGTTCCAAAAAGTGCCACAAGATCCTCTAACTGTCTTGTCTTGCGTCACTTTCTATTTTTTTACATAGCAAAAAGTGGCAAACGAGAAAGCGGCTACTTGAATTCGCCAAAATAGCGAAAAAAACGATTTGCAGATGCGACGAAGGAATGGACGAACAGAAATAGAATAATTCCCTAATTAGCTCATAGATTCTCTAACACAACCAGCACCTCTTTCACCGGGCCATATAAGTTAGTCGCACTATAGTCGGTTATAGTTGTAGATGTCACTGGGCAATAACAAGTTACGTCAGAGCCGGGCCCGGTCCAGAAATAAAGTAGACAATATCGTGTAATTGGTGGGAAATGTTGGGCTGTGTTTGTCCGACCTCGAATAGGGCTGAAAAGTACAGTCATTCGCGAAATGCTTTACGCAATAATTGTAAAAGTATTTATGAATTAAATGCTAGTTGTATTATTTTTTTTGGAACGAAGTTCCTTATCGCGCGTTGTGAAAGGGGGCTAGACGGGAAAAATTCTTACGAAAAGTTGTCACGACACTTTTTGCTATAGTAAGTATGTTAACGACGAATGAGCGCTACTTCACCATGGCAACGACGTGACAATATATAACGAAAATTCATAGAAATAAAATGTACTTCTTGTGAAGACTTAAGTTTTTTATTCATAGAATAAACATTGGTTCCTTCACTAATTAATTGAAAGGAACTTCGTTCCATCCGGGTGTCCCAACACACCTCTCAAGTTTTTTTTCTTTTACGGTTACTTAAATTGATGTTTGATTGTTTGTGAAATATTTACACAAGATTTTTTAATGACGAAAATTTCATTTTATCCAGTCAGTTGTAATTCAAGATGATGATTGTATTTAACGAACATTTTTAATGCAACATCAAATATTTACGAATTTTGTTGGTAACTGTACCTTTGGCCTTTCCTCTACTTTGATAATACAAAACAAGCATCCGTCCATTGCTTAAATACTTGTGACAACTTCGTAATTGTTAGAGCAATGTTTTGACTTTTTGTTATTTATTTATACATATATATACTTTTACATATATAATTAATATATTTAGAGTGTATATAATAAGTAAAAAAAATCGCGAATATGTGTATTTTCTTTGCTTAAAATTTGAATCCAATTTTTTTAACTGTTTGTCTGTTTGCCTGCTCGCAAGTCCGTGTTTGTTCCGGGTCATCTCCGAAACCGCAGGACCAGTTTTAACTTAACATTTACTAGAAGATAGCTGATTTTACGCTGACGAAGTCGCGCTTGGCAGCTATCTTACTAATATTATAAATGCGAATATTTAGATGTATGGATGAATGTTTATTAGAAGGTATCTCGGTAACGGCTCAACGAATCTTATTGAAATTTGAGACAGATGTAGAATATTGTCTGGAAGAACACGTAGACTATATATAATTAAGTTTTTTTTAATTCCGCACGGACGGAGTCGTGGGCGACAGCTAGTATAAATAAACTAAATGAATTTGAAGATGACTTACTTTCTAATCTAAAAAGGTGAATTGAAACATAAATTATTTCTACTTTATTATTAAAGGTTATGAGAATATATTCATTATAATAATGGACGGCTGGCGCTTTTCGATCATTTCCCAGTACAGTAAACATTTACAGACCTCTTCACGAACATCATTACTGCCTCCGTTCATTTTATATTCATTAAACTTGCAGAAGGACGGAAAATGTTCCTCTACGTTTCTTTAATGCAGAACAATTTTTATTAAATTAAAATGTATATTTTCATATAATCATTTTCTTTAATTATAAGGTAGCAAATGAGAAAGAAACCTTAATTCAACGAAATAGCGAAGTGACTGCCTAAAGACATCCTCAATTGCAAATGCGTTACCTACCTTTTATAGACGGAGGAGTAGACGCACAGAAAGAGAATATTTCCCCCTCCTTTATTCTTTCTCTATCTTCTTCTATACTTTATTTGGGGACGCCCAAAGGCAAGGGAAAAGTTCACTTTTATGTTACCAACATTTTTAGCACATCTTCAAGGTTTAACTTTAATCTTAATTCTTTAACCATTGACTAAAGAATTTAGAGATTTTTGTATCAGACCTTGATTCAGTTAACTTCGAGAACTGTATTCAAATTCAAATGTTTTCTTTGTTAGTATACAATAATTTACATTAAAAAAGATGTAGAGTGGGATGCCTATTATGAAATCCAAAACGACCTATCTCAATAGACTCGTAAAGGATTAGAAGCTATTGAACCTTGACGTACACATAGACATGTAACATACATGCAACATACAATCGTGTCTCACTTCCAAATGAAGCGCTGCTCAAATATTCATGTCCGACATCGATCGTGCATTGTCCACTCGCCTGACTCACAGACGTTAAGAATGAACAATCTGACTGCCAATAGTCTTAAAGTCCGTTCACACAACTGTCCGGGACCCACTGCGTGCTTATTAACGCTCGCGCATCCGATCGGCTTCGATAGCATACTGTTTCGCACTTGCTCAGACAACTGGCTTGACTAGGTCTTCTTGCCGCACTACGGACACCGCATGCACCGTTTGTTTGCGCGATACTAATGGTAAACCGCCTACGAAAAGTCTGTAGCTCCGAGCGGATCCATCTGGATCTCCATCTGGAGCGAAATTTGGCTGTGAGCACATTTGCTTGTTTTTTTTTACGAAAATTTTTATTGGCTTTCATTTCGATCGTTTTCATAACACAAAATTGTAAAACATCTGATTAAATTGTATTGACTGTTCGCCAAATCTAAGAGCCGTGTGTCGCGCGCTACACGAAGCAATAAAGCAATTGTGGGGCAGCAGATCGTTACGCAATCCCGCGAGGATGGGTTAATACTAAGATCACTATGATATTTTCTTTGTAAAGGAATTTATGGTTCACTAAATGACTGACCGACTGAGGAGTGCCTGCAGCTCAAAGTACTGAGACTAGAGACATGAAATTTTGCACAGAGATTGTGGAAAATTTCATGTCTCTAGGCTCAACATCTTGTCTCATCATGTCTCTTGTCTTTTCTTAGGGCAAGCACTAAGAAAAGACTTCAGAAAATTCATCACCTAAAGGTCTATCTTAAGAAGGAATCTAGGAAAGGAATGTAGTCCTAACATTTTCGAAATTAGTTTGATATTTTACTAAGCATGATTTTCATCTGTCGCAATATTGTTTGTTATGCAGGGAGTTAATTCAATGGAAACCCATCGTAATTTAGAATATAGAAACATGTCCAGGATTTTGATAAAACCATGGCAAACCTTGCTAATAGCGAAAGTGGATATAACGAATACAGCGGTACGGTCTTTGTAATTCTCTTCTCTAAGAACGTAAGTCTCTACTTACGCTCTGGAATAATAATGCAACTCTTTACTAACAGTTTTACCTTTTTAGTAATGGAGCCTACAGTCCGACAATCATATCTGGCCCGGTGATAGATGCGCTACTATCGCGATCACTGTCAAAAATATGTAAAATCTACTTAGGCATAGAAAATAACATTAATAAAAACATGACAAGTCAGCTACAGTATGGATACACGTATCATGTGACAGTTTAGTCTATTGACAGGAGGGTCCTACTGAGGTATAGACCGACAAGGATATTTGACCCAGCAGGCACAATTCAAGCAAAATTATGACAGTTCACTAGCGTCCCTGTTAAAGTAAGAAAACTATCACAAGATCCTTGTTTTACTGCAGTTCTTATGTCATGTTTTGTTTCTTTTATGGCATTTTCTATGCCCAATAGTTAAAAATATTTTCTGACAGAACTAACTGCGATAGCAGCGCCTCTTTTACAAAAATGGCACAAAATCCTTGCCATACTTTATACACGGATGTGACATGTTTTTATCATTGACTGCTAGGGGTGATAATGTATTATTGTAAACTAGCTTTTACCCGCGACTTCGTCTGCGCGGAATTTAAAAAAATGGACACAAGATAAAAAAGTTCCTATGTCCGTTTCCTGGTTCTAAGCTACCTGCCCACCAATTTTCAGTCAAAGCGATTCAGCCGTTCTTGAGTTATAAATAGTGTAACTAACACGACTTTCTTTTATATATATAGATTAGTGTCACTTCACCGGGTCAGATAAGTATGTCGGACTGTAGTAAATTTTACGAGTCATATCGTATATGACTTGTTCCATGCCAAAACGTTTATGTAACGTTGTTTTGTACCAAAGAGATTCTTACTTTGAACGCTTGTTAGCTTAAAATGTTTTTATACGGGACTAGAAATACTGTTGGATTAAAATTTGACAGCAATTTTAAGTAGAATGCATTTTCTAAAGGTTCGTTACACAACACGCGTTTTATTTTTAGTCACCAAAGACAGTCGCTCGCAACATGTTTGTCATGATCGTTGTGAGAAAAGTAGCCGCAATTTTCAAGATGGCGGTGAAAATCTAAAGAGTTTTATCGTTCGACTCGCGTCGACGATTCAACACTGAGTACTACGCGGTACTCTAGACGCAAGGATACAATTTTAGTTCGGAAGATTTACGTTGTTTTGTATACGAAGGGACTTACGTTATAGCGTTATATGTAAATGAAATGCTACTTACCATTTATATTAAGCTCAATAAAATGGAACCCTTTGTTTTATTGCATTAGATGTTGAATAATGATAGAGTATTAGCATTTGTATGCTTGCTCTACACAAATGGCTTCTATTTATCTGGCAATAAAAAATAGTCTTTAATTAAATTAATTTTGATGGACTAAAGAGTTATAAACGATTTAACGATCTAGTCCAATTCGCTTACGCAATACTGAAATGTTATTTAGCACCTAAAAAGAGTAAGAATGGAAATAAATCATTCTTTTAATTCAAGCAAACCGTTTGGGGAATAGTTCCATTGGTCGTTAGCGCCCGTATGCATGGTGCGAGAGATTTCCCGTTCACGCATGCGAGAATCGTTTTCATAAATATTTGGGACCCGCATGCGTTTATACTCGTTAAGCCGCCGCACGACACGTGCTTTTAATGACCGATCATTTTCATTGGTGGACAGCCCGTATGCGGGAACTCCCCGCATACTGTATAACCGAGTTATCGACTAATAAAATCGCACCCTTAGGCTACAGGAGGTTCGGTAAAGAGATAAAAATTAAAGGAATATTGTGAACATAAAATACTCTCACATTACTTTATGTTATACTAGCTTTTACCCGTGACTCCGTCCGCGCGGAATAAAAAATAGAAAACGGGGTAAAAATTATCCTATGTCCGTTTCCTGGTTCTAAGCTACCTGCCCACCAATTTTCAGTCAAATCGATTCAGCCGTTCTTGAGTTATAAATAGTGTAACTAACACGACTTTCTTTTATATATATATAGACTAGCTGTCGCCCGCGACTCCGTCCGCGCGCAGTTAAAAAAAAAATGAAAAATAGATGTTGGCCGATTCTCAGACCTACTGAATATGCTCACAAAATTTCATGAGAATCGGTCAAGCCGTTTCGGAGGAGTACGGTGACGAAAACTGTGACACGACAATTTTATATATTAGATATAAGATTTTATTAACTTAGTACATACAACATATATTTTACTTATGTAAAACGTCACATATAATATGGTGTCATTTTAACTGACATATGATTTAACTTGGCTCCTATAAATATGTGAGATATAAATTACATTCAGATGACATCTCTAGTATTAGAGTTATGGAACCAAGATTAATGTCTTGAGTTGATAAGAGCTTCTGCGACAAAGCGATTATTATAGGATAGATATAACAATATTTTGACATAAACTAAAATCATCATCAACCTGCCCTTATCCCTATGGAGGGTCGGCACAGTGTGTACTACTCCTCTATACATCTCTATCAGCAGTCATATCTGAATTCACCCCTTCTAACGCATATCCTCTTTCACACAATCCATCCATACTTTCTTTGGTCTTCCTCTACCTTTATAATCACACACTAAAATAAACTAAAATATCAACTCAAAAATTATCTGACACTATGAGTATTAGGGTGGGTCAAAAAAATCAACTATTTTTTTTTTTTACAATTAATACGGAAAAATGGGTTACTAGGCACCTTAAAAAAATTCTCACCAAATATGAACTCTTAATTTTAATAGGAAGATCCTCCGCGTCGCAGTTTTTCATTTTTTTCTCAGTCCAATAGAAAAAAATTCATTCCTCATCATTAATTGGTCGTACAGAAAATTTTTTTTAAGAATTTTGTAGGAAATTTAATGCTCTACAAAAAAGGTATCTTATGTTTTTTCCGTAAACCTCACCATTTCACTAATATTGAAGATTTAAGATTGATTATTTTAAGTCAAATGTCACTTTTGTTTATTTAAGTAATAAGTGTAACTTATACTCATTGAGTATAAGTTACACTTATTACTACTACTTACGTTAGCTTATCCATACCATAAAAGGACATAGGATAATTTTTACCCCGTTTTCTATTTTTTATTCCGCGCGGACGGAGTCGCGGGTAAAAGCTAGTAAGCTATATTTATTATTGTTTATTTTTTCCAATGCAAACGAAGTTGTTTGTAACTACTATTAGTTATAAATTTGTAACACTAATAAATTAGTTTGCCTATTTTAGGACCAAGTATTGATATAACTTTTCGTTACAATACCAAATAAAATGATACATTCAGATTATCAATATACTAAATTGCAAAAGTTTGGAATACTAAATAAAGTTATACATGTACAATAAAGTATAATAAAAACCGAAACTAGTTATATTTGCAGAGGTCGCAAAAGAATGGCGAGCGATCGGGACTATCTAAATAATGTTGTCCGTGAAAATATGTCGGTCATTCGAGGTACTACGTGAATGAATAAATATTTTCTGTATTTTCTCTTCGACTTTTCCTTTCATGTTTTTTTATGTAATAGTTTATTATCTTATACTAATATTTTTCTATTCGACCAACAAACCAAGGCATACTTTGTTGTAAGTTTATCACTTGAGTATATTAATTAAAAGACATTTTTATAAGAAAAGGGGACAAACAACGAGGTGATCATCGATTCCCAAAGACATCTGTAACATTAGAGGAATTGCACATGCGTTGTCAAATATTACTGTGATTAAGACGCTTAGTATATAAGGCAACGTAAATCTTGGAAACAAACATCCTTACGTCCCGAGTATTGCGTTACGTGCGCTCCATACACTTCGATGCGAGTCGCTTATTCTGTCGGTGCAGGCTTAAAGATTTCATATGAACTATTATAGATTTCCTCCGCTATCTTGAAAATCCCAGTAATATTTCTCACGACTATCTTCACAAACATTAAACGACTTAAGAACAAAATGGCAACGAGCGTCTGTGTACGAACCTCTCTGACTTTATAATACGTTAGTCGACAAGTTCGTTGCTGTGTGTACGAAAGGCCTCACTGATGGTCTTTCTAATCCTTTAAGATGTTCTGGTCTGAACTTATTGGCTATGTAATATGACAAAAAGGTCAAATATTAACTGGCAGGTTTGTATCAAACGTATTATAGACGACCAAAGACAACAGTAAAGACTTTTTATTACCCACTAGCTGTCACCCTCGACTCAACAAAACATACTATAATTAGCCTATATGTTCTACCAGACTATGATCTACATCTGTGTCAAATTCCATCGAGATCCGTTGAGCTGTTCTGGAGATATCTTCAAACACCCATCCATCCATCCATCCAAATATTCGCATTTATAATATAAGTAAAATTAGATCGTCTCGTCGAAGTTAATTAGGTCACTAATTACGTCATAATAATATCAGGTAACTCTATTAATGTACGAAACATATTTATCCGAAACAAATGGCATTATGTTACACCCTTAATGGATTGTACGAAAAGAGAATGCGACAGGTGACGGGTTAATGTGGCACGTGTTTGCTCTTTGACTTTTGTTTTATTAGATAATGTATCAGAATGTATGTTTTCTTTCTTTTCATTATTAATAATATAAATCAATTTGTTTTGTATGTTTCACGTTCCTAAAATATTGATAGAGATATATTGAATATAGTTTTTGAGATAGAAATTATTGATTTGAATTTCATTTGTTTACAGGTAAAAAAACAATGATATCAAAAAGAAATGTCTGCCAAAAAGCCAGTAGCAGTCAACCCTAAAGAAAAACTAGATAAGTGCTAAAACTGCCATGACATCCGAAGAACCGATCGATGTTGTCACCAAATCCGAGAAAAAGACAGGAACGAGCTTCCCGAGTGAGAGTTCGGGTGACAATAAAACAGCAAAACCCTCGGACGAACATAAAAAGCGGTCGCAGGAACTAATGCGACTCGTATATGAATTACCTGAAGATATAAGGAAACCAGAAATAAATGTAAGCATGTTAAAAGAAAATCCACCGATTACAATACTTGAGATAACTGAACAGAACGGTTGTGAAACAGAACTGGGAAGTGGCACGCAAATTGATAGTGAATGTTGTAAAGGATCTAGTACTGATAATGCATACGATGCTTATCCAAACGAAATTATAATGCAATGTGATGAATACAAAGAGGTTATAGATAGATCATCACCGGACGATTGTACAGATGAAGATTTGCTCGAATTAAAGAAAATCTTAGAGAACAAACCGAAACTATTGGAAAGATATTTAAGGGAATGCGCGTCTTCTGACGAAGTGAACCGGATTCACAATATAACGTCATGCGGTCCATTGTCACCAAGGCCACACCACGAAGCGAGAAGTACATCAGTGACGTCAGATCTGTTCCAGTTATGGCTGTCGTCATCACCAGTAAAGGTAAGTGTTAATGATAATAGCAATATTTCATTTGACTGTTTGACTTTTAGATGTACTTAGAACATTGCCATGGAAACAACATGACTTTTAATAGGTCTATTATGCAACAGTATCCGGAACTCTCATCTTAAATGTACAAACATATATGCATTGTAACCTTCAAATTTAGCAAAGGTATAATAGGCAAGATAATTTTCTTCATTACGAGTTAAAAATTAAACTGTTTAAGGACACCTCAGAACAAAACAAGTTTGAATCCAAAGGAATTTTCGAAGATATTCCAAATCTAGAGAAATGTCGTCTCCTTGTACATTAGACGTGTTTACATCTTCAACTTATTAACATTTTTAATAATGTTGGACGCACATACTACATTAGGAAACTTGTACGATATTCAATATTGATATTCATTGTTTCTGAACGTTGCTAGCGAGTATGTGATAAGTTATCAAAACAGTTTTTCATATTCAAGCGATCTGATAATAAGTTAAAAGCCACTCGAGGACTCTCAGTATGTCTTGCGTCACCGTTACAAAAGTCATCAATTGTAAAATAAATATTGACGTTGACATAATTAATAACACCCGTTTTTACTAACATAATTCTAATTTTTAGTGAAACAATTGTTTCTTATGAGAAAGATCTTTAAACCAATCAAAATATACAGCTCTAATTTAATCCCTTTTTAGCCGACTTCAAAAAGAACGGGGTTGTCAATCCAACTGTATTTTTTATGTGCTCCGATTTTTATGAAATTTCATTTAATCGAAAGGTGGTGCTTGCAAATGGGTCCCATTATTTTTTTTAATTTTTAAAATAACTAGAAGACTAGTAGATTTTAAGTTTTTATTTACAATACATGTAATTTTTTATTGCTTGATCTATTTTATATTTTATTCTTAATTCTTTGAGGTATTTTTTTAACAAGATAGACGAGAAATGAGATGACGTAACGTTGATGAACTTACGATGTCATTACAAGTATAGACCCTAAAGACAAAATCCTTACTAATATTATAAATGCGAAAGTAACTCTGTCTGTCTGTCTGTCTGTCTGTCTCGCTTTCACGCAAAAACTACTGAACCGATTTAAATGAAATTTTGTACACAGATAGTCTAGAGCCTGAGGATGGACATAGGCTACATTTTAACGCGAAAAAGATGTTGTAAGGGGTTGAAAGTGGGGGTGAAAGGTTGTATGGAATTATCGTCATTTTTACAGGTAGAAGGTTGAAACTTATTTTCAAAGCTAATTTGATAAAGATAAATATGAAATTAAATTTTTGTAAAAATTTTACCCCCAAGGGTGCTAAATAACAATAGGGGATGAAATTTTGTTTTGCAATATGTTCGGTTTTGGTGAATGTTTAGTTTAATATGCTTTGCTGTAACTCTTACCAATATTTGGTCTAGAGCCCGAGGAAAGACGTAGGCTACATTTTAACGCGAAAAGGGGGTTGTAAGGGGTTAAAAGTGGGGGTGAAAGTTTGTATGGAATTATCGTCATTTTTACAGGTAGAAGGTTGAAACTTATTTTCAAGGCTGCTAATTTGATAAAGATAAATATGAAATTAAATTTTTGTAATTTTTTTTCCCCCAAGGGTGCTAAATAACAATAGGGGATGAAATTTTGTTTTGCAATATGTTCGGTTTTGGTGAATGTTTTGTTTAATATGCTTTGCTGTAACCCTTACCAATATTTGGTCTAGAGCCCGAGGAAAGACGTAGGCTACATTTTAACGCGAAAAGGGGGTTGTAAGGGGTTAAATGTGGGGGTGAAAGTTTGTATGGAATTATCGTCATTTTTACAGTTAGAAGCTTGAAACTTACTTTTAAGGTTGCTAATTTGATATAGATAAATATGAAATTAAATTTTTGTAAAAATTTTACCCCTAAGGGTGCAAAATAATAATAGGGGATGAAATTTTGTTTAGCAATATGTGGGGTTTTGGTGAATGTCAAAACACATTTAATGTGTTTTGCTGTTACCCTTACCAATATTTACTTAGTCTAGAGCCTGAGAAAGGAAAAAGGCTACTTTTTAACGCAGGAAAAGCGTTGTAAGGGGTTGAAAGTGGGGGTGGAAAATTTAATGTAAGTGTCGTCATTTTTACAGTTCGAAGTTTGAAACTTATTTTTTAGGCTGCTGATTTGATATAAATAAATTTGAAGTTTGTAAAAGTTTTACCCTCAAGGCTGCAATATTACAAAAGGGAATAGGGGATGAATGTTTGTATGGGAATATACGATTTTATGTGAATATTTTGTAAGTTTAATATGTTTTGTTGTAATTTTTTATAAGTTTAAGTAAAATACCACAACAACAACAAAATTCATGCCAGTAACCCAGAAGGGTAGGCAGAGACCCAGGACCAGACATTTGGCGTGGTCCTGGCAGACCTCTCTCCATGTTCTTCTACATCCATACATCAAATCATAGCACGTCGGTTAAGTAAAATAATTAGCCTAAAAAAAAATCTATCCGAAGACAGAATTTCACGCGGACGAAGTCGCGGGCACAGCTAGTAGCTAATAATTAAAGAAGTCTAACAATGAAAACTGTGTTTTAATCGAGCCTAACTTTTATACATAAACATATACTCATCTTCATTTATTTAACCTCTTTAACCTGACCTAAGAACGTTAAGTATGAGTGTGTAGGGGTACACAGGTAGAGGTAGACCTAGGAAGAGATGGATTGCGTGAAAGGTGAAATGATCAAGAAGGGGGTGACAATAGAGATGATGACAGACAAATTGATTTGGAAGACGGAAACCTTAAGTACCGACCTTAAGTAAGTGGGACAAGGTCAGGGAGATGACGAACAGGTTCATCACATCTATACCTATACCTATCACTGTTCAGCTCTTTTCGTTCTTTATAGACATTTTCTCCATTGCTTATAATTTTATTGTTACATCAAGCTCTCAAATGTGTCGTTCTATTCTATTTGGTCAATATTTTATCTGATATAGCCGTAAAAGCGTTTCAGCGGTACTATCTTTGAGTATGGTTTGATTATGTAATATACATTTTACTGATATGTAAAAAATATGCTACCACGTGTTTTAGTAATGCATGATTAGTTGATATATAGGATTCTGTGAGATTATCAGCGAGTTTGTAGAAAATATAACCTCAATTTGAATTTTTCAAAACGTATTCCAGCATGTTAGATTAAATAGTACAAACGCATCCTACTCGTTTAGTGTTATTTTCTTTCCGCTCGACTCTTTTTTTATTTTATAAGGTTGCAAATGAGCAAGTGGCCACCTAAATCAGCCGAAATATCGAGTGATTACTGCCTATTGAAATCTTCAATTGCAGATGCGTTGCCTACCTTTAATCAAAGGATGATGGGACGGACTAAGAAAGTATATTTTCTCTACCTATGCGTCCCCTCCTCTGCCAAGTCCACTTTCCATTTTCATCATTTTCTTATAAGGAAAGGGTGACAAGGAAACGTGAAATCAAACTATTGCAGATTAAACCTTCCTAAATAAAAATCAATTGAATGCAAAAAGACTTTTGAAAACCCGATCAGCCATTTCTAATGTTATGGCGCACGAACTGTTTAGCTTTTGTTTATTGGAATCGAACTCATAGACTAATTTGCCAATGAATTTGGTCCATTTACCTAACAATGGAGCGATAAATAACAGGTCGTTGGTTTTATTTGCTTTTGTAATTAAAAGCCGCAAACACTAATCGACCTGTACACGACAGGAGCGTCGACCTGTATCCAAAGTGATACTAATCATTAAGTAATACAGCTAGATATTGCTTTTAGAAAATTACTAGCTTTTACCCGCGACTCCGTCCGCGCGGAATAAAAAAAAAAGAAAACGGGGTAAAAATTATCCTATGTCCTTTTCCTGGTTCTAAGCTACCTGCCCACCAATTTTCAGTCAAATCGATTCAGCCGTTCTTGAGTTATAAATGGTGTAACTAACACGACTTTCTTTTATATATATAGATAAGATTTGACAGGATTTATTATTATAGTAACTTCTTTATTAGATAATGCCATTACGAATTTTAGATTACTTAAAAATCATTGTCAAAGAGTAACAAGAAAAATGAATAATAAAGTGTTGATCATCAGCGGCATCAGAGAAAAAATTTATATAAATACATAAAATTGATCATAGGAGAGGAATTAGTATATAGGTACTCATCTTACAAATATTATAAATGCGAATGTTTAGATGGATGGATGGATGGAATGTTTATTTGAAGGTATCTCCAGAACGCCTCAACGGATCTGGATAAAATTTAGCATGGATATAGAACATAGTCTAGAAGAACACATAGTTTACTAATTAAGTTTTTTTCATTCCGAGCGGACGGAGTCACGGGTGACGGCTAGTACAATGTATCAATAAGCAAATAATTATACTAAGATATTTTGAGCATATTATTTCATCTACATAAAATTTTGTCTGTCTGTATGTTTGTCTGTCTGAAGGGCCGCCCTTGTTCCGGGTGATCTTCTTTCCGAAGACTTTGACGGGAAAGTCTGCACACGGACATATTTACGTGGCTACTTTTTTATTATTTTATTCCTACACTGACGAAGCCGCGATTGACCGCTAGTCGTAATATAGAATTAGAACATAAAATACCCTATAATCATTCATTATTAATGAACCAACATGAATATAAACTAGATGTTCAGTTAGTGTAATTACTGACGTAGGCGTCTAACGGCTTTGACTAATTTGCCAATGAATTCTGCCGATACGTCCGTTGATAAAGTGACAAATCGTTGATCGTTAATCCTAGTGCTCTGTCATTAGTGACTCTGCGCATTATTTACTCTATGGCGTATCCGTGCCAATGGACATGTTTATGCAGTAGCAAACAGTACATATTAAATTGATTACTGCAAAACGTCAAAATTTTGAATAAAAGTTATAGAAAAAACTTACTAATACAGGTAGAGAAAAAATGTGTAAATGTAACCCTGTGTAGGAAAAGTGTAGTAATTTTTCTGTATAATTTATGTTAGCAATAAGAGTTAATAAATAAATAAATAAATAAATAAATAAATAAATAAATAAATAACCCAAATAGATATTATAGCTCTTACTTGTATGACCTGTAATTTATATATTACCAATAAAATTGTAATTGTAATTGTAATTGTAATTATGGTAGGGAGTAAGTAAGAGATGTGAGGAAAGGATAAGAAGAAAGCTATAAGTACGCCAAACCGGTGATAAAAATGGAATAAAAGACAGAAAAGTTGTTTTAGTAAAAACAAATGCTACTTTGAATACTTCGACTTTTCGATTCGATTCCTTATTCTTCAGTTAGCCGTAAGCCGAAGCATGAAGTAAAGCTATTAACGTCCCGCGTGTTCGCTTCCCTCTCGTTTTGAATGGTCCTTTTACACTAGGTCAGGGTTGCTTAATTTTCTTCATGATTAGGCGTAATTCTTCTTTTTTCTTTACCATACTATTTTTTTGTTTTCTTCAAAATTATAGTCTTCACAATTGGGAATTATTTTGAACGTTATCTATCTATGGAACCTACTAATACCATGCATCATAGAAGGGTAAAAGCTTGCTATTTTAATGTCTGACATGTATAATATGCGGCTGCAAAATAGGCCAGATAACTGTTTCGGGGCTGTGCCTGGTGGAAATCTAGTATGTAGTTTGTAGATATTTTTTTTTTGCCTACGTTTTCGTCTTACATTGCACACTTTATCAACAATAAGATATTTAGGTATTAAGGATTTTCCAATTTTAAGGTAGAAAAATTTACATAATCGAATAAATTATGTAATTCTAAGAATCTAATAATGTAAACGCAGAGCTGTTTCTAAAAATCAGTGTACAACCCTAAAAAATACATTTTAAAGTATATCAGGGTAAGCTTTTAATTGCAGACCAACCCTTTGCCTTTAGCTCTTAACACCCTGCACGTTCTGGAATGTTCTATTATTAAAATATGAATATGTAAAGAGCTTCATAGATATGTAGGTAGCAAAGAAAATACAGTCAACGTAGTCGTAAGCCACAATCCAAAGTAATTTTCAAAAATAATATATCATGTTGCGGACTCTCATACACTCGTAGAATCGTCGACGCGCGTCGTCTATCAGGTCAGCACAGGCATAGCGACTATTTGTCAACTGTAAAGATTTGCTTCCGCCATCTTGAAAATCACGGCGACTTTTTCGCGACGATATTTAAAAAAGGCTGCGAGGGACTAACTTTGTATGCGTAAGTATTGGTGACTAAAACCACCGGGTTTCTTCGGTTATTTAAATTCCTAATACAGTCAGAATATTTGTATCTCAGGTAAATGTCAAAGGTCAGATATGCTTTTAGGTCTTTCCAATCAGAGTAAGTGCTCTTTTGTACTGATGAACTTAAATAGTAACTGAAACCTTCGAATATATACTATTCCGCTATTAAATTTATGCTATACTAGCTTTTACCCGCGACTCCGTCCGCGCAGAATAAAAAATAGAAAACGGGGTAAAAATTATCCTATGTCCGGTTCCTGGTTCTAAGCTACCTGCCCACCAATTTTCAGTCAAATCGATTCAGCCGTTCTTGAGTTATAAATAGTGTAACTAACACGACTTTCTTTTATATATATAGACTAGCTTTTACCCGCGACTTCGTCCGCGCGGAATAAAAAATAGAAAACGGGGTAAAAATTATCCTATGTCCGTTTCCTGGTTCTAAGCTACCTGCCCACCAATTTTCAGTCAAATCGATTCAGCCGTTCTTGAGTTATAAATAGTGTAACTAACACGACTTTCTTTTATATACATAGATAGATTAACGGCAGAAATCAGTATTCAAGCCTTGAGATCTATCCAAAAATTATTTTACTTTGTGTGTTACAGGGTACTAAAGAAATTGTAATATCTTGATTCGATGGTTACTGTATAGTTGGATCGATTAATTTTGATATAAATGGATTAAAACAACCGTGGAAATAAACTAAATTATTAATACTAAATTTGAGGGTTCCTTTTGGTGTTTTTAAAAATCCCTTTTTTCCCTTTTTTATTTTTTCTTTTTAGCATGTTTGGTTTATTTCTACAGTTCATATTATAAGTATGAACCGTTTTAATTCCCCCAGCGTCAATATTTTATTCTCGTTTCATCTTGAATAAGTTGTTGGTTTTGAGCCCAACAGATTTCCCTTGCGAATGTGTGAATTAATCCTCGGCTATAAAAAGTTTGTAGTCGGTTTAATGGTCGATCTTCAAGATAATGTTAAAAAGAATTCTTAATGATCGTATTTTGATCTCGAATAAATGTTACGTAGGTTAATAACTGTCTAACCTTGAAAATAAAATAATAAAAAGCTAAGGAAAATAATTTCAGACCGTTCCTATTAAGGAATGGTCTGAAATTAATTTCCTTAGCTTAAAATTATTTGGAACGGACAATATTCTCTAAGACATATTTCATAAAAATTAAATAGCATATTCGAACGCACGAATTTTTTGCAATGCTTTCTCTGAACTGTTAAGTTATTGACTAACGTGACCATTTATTTTTTTTGCCAAAGCAGGACATCTGCGACAATTGTACTTTTTAAAAATGTTATGTTTTACATGTTTTTTTGTTATAAAAAATAGAAGAACACAAAATAATTTTAGTACATAATAGTTAATATCTGCTAAATAACTTTTTAGAAATATCGGGTATTTTTTATATAAGTGTGGAATTCAATACTTGTTTTATTTATCTTATTAATATTATATTATATATATTGTCTTACTTATATAATAAATGTGAATGTTTATATGGATGGATGGATTGATGTTTGTTTGAAGGTATCTCCGGAACGGCTGAACTAATCTTGATGAAATTTGGTACACATGTAGAACATAATCTGGAAGAACGCATAGGGTACTTTTTAAGTATTTCCGCAAGGAAAAAGTCGCGAGCGACTCAGTTATAAAAATAATTTTAAGTTCTGCAGCACAACTTTTTATTTATGTTCAAATATTTCAGAAAAATCTCTTTTAATAGGTGCGATATACATTTCAACTATGGTTTGGTCTGCTTGCAAAAGCAGGACTATATTAGCTTCGCTTGGGACACCGGAACAGACTGTCTGATAGCGGGACTGTCCCGCCCAAAGCGGTATATATTGTCACGTTATTATTGACCTTTAACTGTAAACTGTAGCCTAAATGGATTAATCTTATTTGAAGAGTGAAGCGCCGTTCAAGTCGAATTAAACTTACCTAAGTAAATACTTAATACATACGTTAATTACTAGGGTCAGAAGCTTTTATATACAAGTTTAATTTACACGTAATCAAGATAAGCGGTCCCTAGCGTCAGGATTAGATAAACGCTAAGTTGAACTAAGTTAAACGCCCGAGAATGTTTACTTGAGTATTTATAACTTAACGTTTAAGTTACGACGCTCATTGCGGTAATAAAAGCTAATTATGATAAATGTAAAGACTACGAAATGTTTTACAAATAATGTAATGAGGGATAGGCAGAGAAATCTATTTTTAATTTCATATCTTGCTATTAAATTGAAAAATAAAAATGTCTGTCAATTCAAAAATAAAATTGTATCAAAATTGTAAGTGCGATAAGTAGAGTCGAAACTCAGAGTTATGAGTGGTTTTAAATCTACACTAAGAGCTTCTCTGAGTGGCAAAATAAATTACATATTATAGCTTTAAAACCAAATTATATAGTTTAAAAAGTAATTTTTTCCTATAAAACCTATAATGTAAACCTTTTCAGAGGAAACCTTTTACAAAGAAAGAAAAATCGTTCGCTTTTATCAAAGTCAAAGGCTTTTTATGTTACAAGCCGAGTTAAAAAAAGGTTGCCTCAAATAACGTATGCGTATGGCTTCTGTATGCGGGTATTCTGTTGCATAAAGGTGTGTACACACTAGCGGAAAAACCAAAAGAAAATAATTTTATTGTTTATTGTAAGATAAATAAAAACCGTAACGCGTGCGTTTCATGTTTCATGCAATGCGTTTCAAAAAAAATGTATGAACACGTTTTGTGACGTCATTGCTCTCAAATAAAAAAAATATACAGCAGCAAAAAAGATTTTTATTTGTCTTTTTTTCTGATTTGAGGAGAAGGCAATCAAAAAATAAAACTTTTTTATGTTAAGGTTTAAATTGTTCAAACTTTCGTGAGACATTATCACTAACTTATTTAGAAACGGCTAAAACACTCACGTATATATATCCGGTGTCGGCACCGACTAGTTTCGAGCCCTTCGGGGGCCCTTCATCAGGGTGAGTGGGACTGGTATTATTTCGTGGACGCGGCCCGTCGCTCACTCTATGTTAAGGTTTCATCCAATGTTCCACAATCCACTTATGAAGCGTTGACCATCTGTCATCGACGACTTTAAAATCATCAAAACCCTTTTCTTTTATGAAACAAAAGTATCAACTAGGTTTATTACCAAGCAGAACCTCTGATCTATACAAAAGTTCAATTTTTATTGGTACTGTAAAACACTTTCAAGTCAGGTTAGAGCTACGTCAATCAGATGTACGCCGGAAATAGCGTCACGTTAGCAAATTGGACGATTTAATTGCGTTTACGTTACGAACTGTGTACGAATCAGTTCTCACGTTTCGAGATTACGTAACTATCGAACCAGCATGCAAAAATTTATACCGATTTGCTGATATAAGATATATTGATTAGAGGCAATATATCTGTAATCGTGGATGTCTCTGGCCAGCGGTCGCTTCGCTTTCATCGAATTCAAGCGGCCGCTTGCTCGCTTCATCATCATCATCTCACTATATGTCCCCACTGAGGGACTCGGAGCCTACCCGTAGTTAGGGGTAACTAAGCCAACAACCACGTTGGCCAAGTGCGGGTTGGTTGACTTCACACATATCATTGAATTTCTTCTCAGATATATGCAGGTTGCATCACGATGTTTTCCTACACCGTAAGGATGTCGGATAGATGTACATAGGTAAATCGAAATTCGAAAAACACATTTGTACATGGCGGGATTCGAACCCAGAACCTGCAGATCGCAAGGCAAGTGCTTAACCCTTGTGCCACCGACGTCTTTGCTCGTTTGCCACCTTATAATAAAAAAATAAAAAAAACTTTGTAACCTGAGGATTACATGCATATTATACTTTAGTGAGATAGTAAAGTTAATATTATGAATTAGATAATTAAGTTTTACAGTTTATAACCCCTGATTTATACCTTGTAGCGCATAGATAAATAACATTTTGAAAACACCTATTTACAAAAATGACGAAAGATCGTCCAATCTTCACCAACCCTTTCAAGAGACACGTAAATGTTTATTTACTTAAAGGCATTATCTATTCCTAGAGTCTGTAAAATATTTGTACAGTGAGAACGCAACCTTATGCATACAGTATAGATAAACATTGGAAGAATCACACACAACTATTTGCCAACCAGAGGATTCCTTTATTGGATAAAGTTGAGAGTTTTTCTATACTTTTTATACTGTACTAGTAGTCGCCTGCGACTCTGTT
Organism: Papilio machaon; assembly: GCF_912999745.1. NCBI lineage: Eukaryota > Metazoa > Arthropoda > Insecta > Lepidoptera > Papilionidae > Papilio > Papilio machaon. The sequence continues at coordinate 4,521,943 of NC_060009.1, forward strand.
CGAGTGGAATTAAAAAAACTCAACATGTGACCGATGTGTTCTTCTAGAATGTGTTCTATATCTATGCCATATTTCAGCGAGATCCATTGTGGACATTGTGGACCTTCTAATAAACATCAATCCATCTAAACATTCGCATTTATAATATTAATAAGATTTCTTTAGAACCAACAACAAACCATTCAATGTTTTCAAAATGTAGAAGCATTGCACTTTGACAGTGAGAACTCTATGTTGGTCAACATCTGATCAACTCATTCAAAAATATAATGTTACTCAAAAACTAAATCTATTATTTCTATGTTAATCAAAATTTTCTACGTTAATTGAAAGGCTAAATTGAAACTGTGAATTGTATTAGGGTAGATTGGGCCGCAATTATCCGAAAACCCCAAGATAAGATCTCAATCAACGGATATGGAATTCCAATTGGTTTCCGATTAGTCGTTAGGTTTACGAGGGGTCTTAGTAAATACGCCTTACTAATTAGTAGATTTATTAAGTCTTATTATTAAAAAATTAAGAAATTTAATAAAATACCAACGCAAAAGCTACGTTGTTAGAGCAGCTAATTTTACTTACTTTTTTTTTACTAATATTATATTGATCTTAATTAAATTTGGAACAGAAGTAGTAACACTCTGAACATTTAGGCTACTTAGTTTTTGAATTCACACGGACGAAGTCGTGCGCGACATCTATTATTTTAAACTCCAGTGTGTATGTACCTTTACTTACGCTATGTAGAGTATACAGAACCGATACTAACTGTGTTTACTAGCATCGTGTGTACACTTATCTTTCATGTTACCTATCTATTGCATTAACTTGCTTCATATAACTAGTCTTGTTCGAATACCTGAATACACTTTGTAATACGAAATTCATTGAAGGTTAGAAGGTTACATTTTTAATATAATATGCTCCAAATTTAATCGGCGGAGGAAGGTTGAAAAATTTTTGTACTGTTCCTATACTTTAGAGCAGTGTTTCCCAAAGTGGGCGATAACGCCCCCTTGGTGACGTTTGAAACCTAGGAGGGGGCGATAAGAGGCCCAAAAAATGCGGGGCATTGAAATTAATTAAAGTAATGGAATTGTGGTTTTTAAGTTTTAGGGCTGAATAAAAATTAGGGGCGCTCTGAAATATAATTGATTTTCAAAGGGGGCAGTGAAAGAAATAAGTTTGACAATCACTGGTTTAAAGTCTAATTAATAAAATAATCTTAATTTGATTTCTATCTGCGTTTAAGGATGGATTATTGAGTTCATAGCGCTAGATAATGGCGTAAGTAAATACACATACACGTCATGCGGGTGAGACGTGTGTCAATTTAGGTAAAACACTATTGTATTATATCGACAGTTACGATTGTTATTCGAAATGCAGCGCAAAATGACGAATGTTGCATTACGATGCAAACCCACAGTACACAAGAGATATTCGGCGTGATCTCAATCTAAAATTAAATTAAAAATAGTAACTTTTTGAGATACGATTGTTGACGTCGAAGCCGTCGATAACTATAGGAAATATTTATTTAAAAAAAACTGTATTACTCCAAAAATACTGTAGACACTGTTAAGTTTAACACTTGTTTTAACCCTTTGACCGCCGCTGATTGATATAATTAACGTCAACGTCGTTATGTGTTTGACCACAAATATGTTTCACCACAATACTTTCGGTATAAGTACTTAATTATTCATTGGTAAAGATCGCATTTCACAAGCCTACGTATAATAATGTTTTAATCCATGGTTTGCCAAAAATCCACGACGGGCGCTAGAGTCACGGTATACGTCCCCACTTGGAGGGGCTTGGAGCCTACCCCAAGTTAGGGGTGACTAGTTGGGGTTGACGTATGTTTAAGCTAAAATGTATTTGAAACACTGTTTTAGTGTTGTACGGCGAGGCACCTACTGTTTTCTTTGTCTGACAAATCTCGTTTAGAATGACTTTAGTGAACATATTGAACGCTGCGGGTGATTTTATTACGTTATGTTTTCGTGTTAAAAGTAGTGTACGACTGGACCACATACTGCTAACAAAATGTCACTCTATTTTATAGGTCACGTTAAATAATAATAAAAACAAGTTTTTGCTTATATATTTTTAAATAAATGCAAATAAACAAGCAAGAAATCCAAGAGCGTCGGTGGCTCAATGGTTAAGCCCTTGACTTGCAATGTGCAGGTCCTGGGTTCGAATCCCGCCATGTACCAATGTGTTTTTCGATTCTCGATTTACATACATATGTACATTTATCTGACGTTCTTACGGTGAAGGAAAACATCGTGATGCTACCTGCATATATCTGAGAAGAAATTTAAAGATATGTGTGAAGTCAATCCGCACTTGGCTCCGAGCCCCTCAGTGGGGACGTATAGTGAGCTGATGTTGATGAAAAAACAGATGAAATCGATAGTATCTGCTTATCATTTTTGGTTACTGTAGGACCATAGGGTCCCTAAAGATGATTAAGGACAGACACTGGCTCACCACTACCACACTGGAGCGCAGGCGCACGTCCGCTTCGTACCGCGTTCGTCACTCAACTACCCAGGGACAGCTGTCCCCTCCAGTGTGGTACATGAGACAGTGAATTGTATCTATTCCATAGACACAAACACTACAGTTACATATAAAAGAATGTGCATCTTTTTTTTTTTGTTTAAATACCAATGTTCTATTTTTGTTGTAATGTCATATTTCAAGTGTCATCTAAATAATTCAAGCATAATCAAACTAATTTCACTACCTAATTTTGATTTAAACTAAATAACCCGTAATTTGAGATCATAAACCGATCGTTAGATTCTAAATTTGTCGAATTAAATATAGACCTTTCGATGTTTTGACTTACGACATGTTATCACGGCTTGATATGTTTTTACCTTAAATAATTTCGTAATAACGCCGATTTTAAATTAAAAGAATGAAGTCAATATTCAATCAGCAACTATTTTTGCTGAATTATGATATTTTTTGTGACTGAGTCGCCACTGTTTGCCTTGAAGAGGCGTTGACAGCTTCATCAGCCTTGAGATGGCCGGGTGCAGATGGCGCTTAGCCTAAACCCCGTTTAAGAGTAAGATAATGTCAAGAAAAACTCCAATTAATTGTACAGTAAATACTTTTATTCCACTTTCAACACTTCTAACGGTCAACTAGCATAGTTTCCACTAGACAACTTATCACCTCGATGGTTATCCAACGATTGGCCGAGCTCCTGACTCAATATTTAAAGCGCTGTTTCAACCCCACCACTCTCAATCCTTTCGCCGGAAGTTGTCACAAAAGAGTGACGGGGTCGAGTAGTGTTGCCATTTAAGAAAAATAAAACTACCTTTTTTAAAATTATTACAATAATTGATCTTAAAACTAGATAATTTGGCAATGGGGTCTGTGGAAACGGTTCATTTTGGAAAAGGGGGTCACTTGTCCAAAATAGTTTGGGGATCCCTGATTAAAAATATTACAGCTATTTGTTTACACTGCTGGATTAAAAATGTATTAAATACAATATATATTTTTCTTACTTAAAGTTTACATTCTTGCATGACTGGCTACTATTTGCAGAGGTCGCGTCCCAATATTTTTCTAGCGCAACTAACTGCAATGTATTTTCGAGATGTTTTCTACGTAAATAAATTCACTTTTAGCGTTGTTTGAAACCTCAATAAATGCATATATTTTAAAGACTGATCCAACCATGGTTAAGTATTTTAAAACAAACCTTAATAGTTTAGCTTAGCATTAAAAAATATTAAATTTTGTTCACTAGAATGTCGTTTGAATTGATAGTTTTTATTTTTATTTTGCTGCAGTTCGTGATTTGAATATTTTCTTACAGAAATCCATTTCAATTTACGTCTTTTCCGTGATTCTAAAAGCTTCAATAATTAAAATGTACCTTTAGGGAAAGCGTAGACATTTGTCAATAGTTAATCTCATTTCGCAATCTTGTTCTTTACGAGTGTCTAAAGGAAATGGAAAGTCTTGTTTTTACAAAAAAAGATGTTTCAACGGTTCAGCCCATTACGCGCCTGGATTCAGAAAATAGCAATATCTTACCTACTAATGACTACTTAAAAAAATTAAATTGTTACTTGTTTATTTCTACCTGAGTTTTCACTGTTAATACACATCTATAAATACATATTATTATCTCATCTTTTCAAGGTTGAATGTAAAAGATGACAATGTATTTTAGATCATATGTTTCTGCAGAGGAAACCTACGATTTTGGTATCGTTACAAATGTATCTTGTTCCAGAGATCGAGGTCGCCGAGCAGTTCCGCACAGAGGCAGCTGGACGAAGCAGATCTGTTTATGGACTTGATCAAAGACGTCGCCAATGAGCTGGACATTGATGTACTATGTCATAAGGTACGTGGAAACTATGTCAAGTCTTTATTTTATATATGTGATATTTTTCGTTATATTTTGACTGTGTCCGTGAACGATTCATTGTTAAAATAATTTTAGTTTTATTTTTTCTATAATATGGAGGATATATATTTTTTTTCTTAAATGGCGTTATTCTGATGCATCATTTTCAACCGAATTTTATTATATCACTAGCTTTTGCCCGCGATTTATTCCACGCAGAATTAAAAAGGAAACGGGATTAAAATATCCTATGTCTGTGTCCTGGTTCTAAGCTACGTGCCCACCAATTTACAGCCAAATGGTTCGAACGTTCTTGAATTAAAATAGTGTAACTAATACGACTTTCTTTTATATATCAATGGTTCCTTCGTAGACTATCGTAAGCCACAATTTTTAGGTTTTATCCCTGTTTTATGTTTTTATTTTAACTTGATAAATATTTGCGTTTTAAGCATACGATAGTTTACGTAGGAGCCATCAATAGATACTTTCTAAATGTATAAAGGTAACGTACTCAGTAAAAAATTAAATTGATTAAAAAACCGTTTCAAACTCTTCTGATTTATTATACAGGTTAGAGGTTAACATAGAATGATATTTTGTATCACAAACGTTTTTCTTTTTTATGTGACGTGATCATGTTATATGATGAACCCTTTTAAATCTTTAACCGTAAAAAATATATACAAAATGCTTTAATAAAATTTAATACTCGTTTTAATGTACCGCTTACCTTTGTCACGTAGATTAACCTCGTTAAAAATATTATTTTTCATGTACGCGAAGAGAACTACAAAACGCACGTACTAACCGGCTTTTTACTGTCATATCTACATGCGAGGGATCATTAGGATTATTTTAACACTTAAATTATGTTAAAGATTCCTTATTCGTCAACTATGATGTGTGTCAAAATATTTGATTTTTTGATGTTTCTTTCCATTTTTGAAATCTGATGAATAAAAACAATTGACAAAAAATGTAACCAGCCTCTGACTTTAAAAGAAATAATTAAAAAAACTATTTTATTAATAGTATGAGTTCCTTCGGCAATCTTTTTATGACTTTTCCATTTACAATACTCGTAAAACGTTACGAAAATGAAATTTTTCCAGAAATTGCAAAATTAAACTTTTCCCTAACAATGTTACCTTTTATTTCTTCATCGTTCGTGACTGAAGTAATTCGTTTTTGAAAGTTTTGTTGTAATTCTATATTAAACCGCAATTCTTTTAAAAACATTTATTTAGTTACAAAAGTTGAATAAGTTCCTTTTATTAGAAGCTTGTTGTTTTAAAAATGTAAACGAGTTTTTGAAATTATATTTCTTCAGGCGCTTTGGACAAAAAATACGGGAATGTCATTTCTAATTTAACGAAATACGAGGGCATTTAACTTGTATAGTTCTTTTCAAATATCGTTGAGGCTCAAGGTCATCGGCACGCTGGGCAACTTAAGGGAAGTTAAAAACCATACTACATGTAACCATATGCATGCTGAAAATTTTAACGTGGGTTTCAACTGTGTGCAAATTACGTGTTAACCGAATTTTCCGCACTTTTTTTTTCTCTAACACATCTGAATAAGTTTTAACTTCAGTAAATAAAACATGAACAACTTTTAGTTTACTACTCGCCATATAGGTCTTTTAAAGCGTTATTGTGGAATGTAGTCAATTTCATATCGGCTCGATAATTCCATATGGCTTGGATTCTGAAGCCAATTTTCATACAATATCCCCGAGTCGAGTGAAAATGCTAATCGGGTTCAACCCTCTAGGAAATAACTTATATTTCAAAACTGCACCGTATTTCCTAAGGAATAAAGATAAGTTTTCTTTGACTGGAAAATATAATATCAAAGATTAATCGAGCCGTGATTATGTAGCTATGTTGGAGGGGAGTGTCAGAATAAAATTGTTTCCATATTTTTGGCTGAGACAGACTTCGATTGTAGATTTATAAGTCGCACTCAGGGTGGCACATTTGAAGCTCCTAAATGTTGATTTTTCGTACTACAACCACCCTTAATGACGCCCTAAGTACTAACATATACAATAACAAATATCTCGTTTTTCTATTCATTTTCTCAAATTTCATACTTTATTACGTTTTCTGTCCACAGATCTTGGTGAACGTATGCTTGTTGACATCAGCAGACCGCGGCAGCTTGTTCCTAGCCAAAGGAATTCCACCCAATAGATATCTTCAAGCTAAACTCTTCGATGTGACCAGAGACACAGGTATTCTAAAAAAGATAGAGATATAAAATTACTTATTTTATAAAGAAATACTAGGAAAAATGATCAACAGATTCGGAGTTTCCCGTTCGGCCGTTCGACCTACCGATCATTCTATAGATTGGATTGGGCCGATGATTATATGGATCTTTTTCGCCAAATGGCCCAACAAAAATCGATCGGCCCAACGGGAACCTTTTTTTCAATCATTATCCATCAGTATTCAATCGGAAACACTTAACCGATCCACTATAGCCTATCTATATGTTAAGTTTTAGTCACTTCTAATATTTAGGAAAGTATTTAGTGTGGATTTCCACTACAGAAACATATTTAAATATACACTCTCTCTCTCTCTTCTGAGGGTTTCCTCACTTCTGAGGGTTGACCTCTCCTCTTGACCCTCTCACGAAGGGTGGTTCTCCACTCTATACGGTTCTCGGCGATGTGGATGGTGTTATGAATACTGGAGTTGAGTGCAGTGAATATTTGGTCAGTCCAGCGCATATGATGGCGACCTCTGGGCTCTTCTCCGCGTTTTTCCCGTAAAGATAATTTGTTCTAGGTTTTCGGGGGATCGCCTGGTGACGTGATCGAAATATTCCAGCATGAAAGGCAATACATTGAAAAAAAAACTTGAGAGGTGTCAAGGGACACCCGGATGGAACGAAGTTCCTTTCTATTAATTAGTGAAGGAACCAATGTTTATTCTATGAATAAAAAACTTAAGTCTTCACAAGAAGTACATTTTATTTCTATGAATTTTCGTTATATATTGTCACGTCGTTGCCATGGTGAAGTAGCGCTCATTCGTCGTTAACATACTTACTATAGCAAAAAGTGTCGTGATAACTTTTCGTAAGAATTTTTTCCGTCTAGCCCCCTTTCACAACGCGCGATAAGAAACTTCGTTCCAATATACACATCTCTATTTATTCAAAGAGTGTAAGAGAGAGAACGATACAGTGTTCTCTTATGTTTCCTCGAATGATATCGTTCATACGATCCATCAATAACGAATAAATTTTTAATAGTTCCATTGAAAACAATTACTACCTCACCACTGAAGATACAATGGATCAAACACAATGGGTTTTTAAGATATTAGAACCGTAAGTTTTCGGACCACACGTGTTGTGAATTAATTGTGTTACGGTGCGTCTCCAATGTCTTAAAACTTGTTTTGCAACATTACCAAGTTGTGATTAGTAACGTTAAATGTTTTTCATTATTTAAAATTATCATTATTCTTACTAATGTTATAAACTAGCTTTTACCCGCGACTCCGTCCGCGCGGAATAAAAAATAGAAAACGGGGTAAAAATTATCCTATGTCCTTTTCCTGGTTCTAAGCTACCTGCCCATCAATTTTAAGTCAAATCGATTCAGCCGTTCTTGAGTTATAAATAGTAACACAACTTTCTTTTATATATATAGAAGATGTGAATGTTTAAATGGATAGATGGATTGATGTTTGTCTGAAGGTATCTCCAGAACCGCTCAACGGATCTTATTGAAATTAGCCACAGATGTAGATCATACTTTAGAAGGACACATATATTACTAATCCATATATATATTTTTTTTTTGATTCCGCGCGGACGGAATCGCGCCGATAGCTAGTACAGACATTCTTAAATTAAAAATGAATTTTCTTTCAAAATATTGGAACGTAACATTACAATTAAAATACAAATTGTTATTCCATTTCAGAAACACTTCCTTAAAAATACGGAATTTTTAATGTACATAAAAATCAAATGAAATGTACACTTTTCTAAGTCTAAAGTTAGTAAATTTGACTTTCATTGTAACATTTAGTACAAATATAATTTACAATATAATACAGTAATAATATTGCCTTCTCTGTGCTCACATTACTCTGTACGTTCTCGTAGTGAAATAAATTATATGCAAATTGAAGTGAGATATAAAAACTGTGAAAGAAAAATTGACGCCTCGCTTTATCTTTATCGAGGTTCTTTTTTTTATTATTAAGTATAAAACCTAATTGTAAAACATTTTCTCTTCTTTGTATTTAGCACTTTATAACAGGAAAAAAGTAAATATCAGATTACTTTTAAATCTGACTGCGCTAAAAATAATCTTTACTACAAATTTTATTTCATATCACGAGATTTATTTTGAATAATTTCGTTATAATTTACGTTTAATTAATTATCACTAAGTTAAATATTTTTTCAAAGTAATGAAATCCCAAATTCCAATCTCAAAAAGAAAAACATATTATAACCTCTCCTCTCATTTGTTCGTCTTTAAAATAACTGGGATAGCAACATTTTGCATGTGTTTTAGTAGAGATGACTTACTTCCGCTGTTTTTTTAATTCACAGAACTATACGATGCGCTTCGTACAGCCAGAACACAAGAGATTAGAATACCTTTCGGCGTCGGCGTCGCAGGTTTAGCAGCGCAGACAAAACATCCTATCAACATCAGAAATGCATACGCAGATCCCAGGCAAGTAAACAAGCGATCGCGGAAATTAATCTTGAATAACACGTTTTGTTAAATACAGAACAAAGAAACCAGACTGATTACTGAAGATATGAGTACGAAACAAATGAACGCATTTGTTAAAATCGGTTAGTGTATCGGTCGTTTACAGCCTAGACCGTCACAATGGAATTGACATACCTCATCATCATCAGCTCACTATACGTCCCCACCGAGGGCCTCGGAGCCTATCCCAATTTAGGGGTGACTAGGCCATAGTCAACCACGCTGGCCAAGTGCAAGTTGATTTACTTCACACATATCTTTGAATTTCTTCTCAGATATGTGCAGATTGTATTACGATGTACATATGTAAATCGAAATTCGGATTCGAACCCAGGACCTGCAGATTGCAAGTCAAGTGCTTAACTCCTGAATCACTAACGCTCTGATACCTATCGTCACATATTTACATATGCCTGTACATATGTAAATATGTGTCATGAGTCATTCAGTATGTCCGTACATATGCAATCCACCAGTAATTAAGTGGGTTACCAATGGGTAATCATTACTTTCCAATGAAGGGAGGTCTTGAACGCCGGTAACTGAAAAAGAACCATATAGAGATGTGACTCTTTTCCAGGTTCAACAGTGAGATAGACGCGCGTACTGGATATAAAACGGAGTTGATACTCTGTATGCCGATCTGCAACTACGAAGGAGATGTGGTCGGTGTGGCACAGATTATAAACAAAACAGATGGTACGTTAGTAAAATGCTCAGTTTGGCGAGATGTCGAAATTGTTTGTGTGTTCGAATATAAAATCAAAAATAAACTGTTCTTTTCTCTCTCATACCTTTTAGTAAACAGAGATAAACATGTTTTTGCTTTGGTGTTTTAGCAGTGAAAATACTCTATGTTTATTTCTCTAACTATTTTCCATATAGAAGTGGAATATAATGTTTTTTTTTTTCAAATACTTTTTATCATGTCCCAGTCAGCACTGTGAACTTGTAATAAATTCTTGGTTTGAATTCAAAAGTATCAAATCCGTAAATACGTGATCTGAATACTTCTAGAGAATAAAATGGCCGATGCTCTTTTGTTATAAATTCATATCACGAACGTTATATTTTTCAGAAATATAGAAAGAATTTTTTATGCTATCAAAATAACAATTTTTTATGTTATTTCTTTGCTGTTATTAATGAAAATGAAAACTTTGTGTTTTAATCCTTTGTTCGTTACAATACAAAGCCAAACTGCATATTTTTAGCTAAAAGTCGTAGATTCCAAAATATTTTCTGTCAAACACTTTTATATTGTAACTTCACCCACAACTTTAGCTATCCTTGTTACTTCATACCACTTCCCTTTATCACAAACTAGCTTTTACCCGCGACTCCGTCCGCGCGGAATAAAAAATAGAAAACGGGGTAAAAATTATCCTATGTCCGTTTCCTGGTTCTAAGCTACCTGCCCACCAATTTTCAGTCAAATCGATTCAGCCGTTCTTGAGTTATAAATAGTGTAACTAACACGACATTCTTTTATATATATAGATATTAAAAAATAATTTAATAAATAAGTAACTTAATAGTCATGCATGAAATTTAATAACACAGTGTTTATTTACTTTATTTTTTCCAGGTTCAAAGGAATTCTCTGCAAGAGATGTAGAAGTATTCCGACGGTACCTCACATTCTGTGGTATCGGTATACAGAATGCTCAACTCTTTGAATCCTCTGTGCTAGAATATAAAAGGAATCAGATACTTCTAGCATTAGCTAGAAGTATATTTGAGGAGCAGAGTAATTTAGAATGTCTTGTGACGAAAATAATGACGGAGGCGCGAGAGTTGCTCAAATGCGAAAGATGTGCTGTCTTCTTGTTGGATACGGATCATTGTGAATCGGTAAGTTATTTTGGCGAAATCAGGTGGTCGCTTGCTCGTCTGCCACCCTATGCTATAAAAATACATTAGGGAAAGGCATATTCACTTGCTAACTTTCCTTGTAACATTCGTGTTTTTATACCCTTTTCAAGACTTAGTATTCGTATCATAACTTTTTGGTTGCTCGTGGTTACTAGCTGCGAACTTAGGTCTTCCCGGGTATGACCATTTCGGTTTAAGGAAAACGAGCACAAGGCTCTGCCTCGCTTCTCTTTACATCCCGAAAATACCTAGAACTATTTTTGCAACTAATATCTAGAACTATGTTTGAGATGCGCCATTTTACATGTGGTTAACCTTTTCTTATATTTTCAGAGTCATCTAGAGCGCATAGTACAACGTCCTGGCGGACAGCGCAGCGGCACTTTAGCGCTGCCGCCGCCCGCACCTACACGCTTCCACACGCTGTTCGAGCTCGGCGCTGAACATTCCAAGACAACGCTCACGCCAAGACACGACAACCGCTCTACATTGGCCTCCATTGCACTCGCGGTAACACATTTTCAGAGTTCTCACTTTATTTACAACAATATTACAAGAGTGTTGGAAATGTTAGGAATTGCTTTTAGTAATGAATGGTTCTGCTGTGCTCGCGGCTGCGAATTGTCAGTTTAACACGTCTTTAATTCTGACAACAAAGTGTAGCTTCTAGCTCTGTTCCAGTGTTATTCGATTTCTTCTAATTACATTTTCTTTGCATTAGTTTTTTCATCCTTCTATTTACATTTCGTGTTACAATTCATTACACGCTAATTTGGAATAATAAACCCTAAAGGCGTCACCAGGGGGAGGCATAGGGAGGAACAGCTGACTCCCCTCACTCTCCTAGAGAATTGAAATATTTAAAATAGGTACCTGACCCCCTCCACCCTAGACCTAGCCTAGATCATCGGCTGATAAATCCTATTGACAGAGTATACGTTGTACAAGTAGGTGGCGCAGTCCAACAAGGCAGTGAACATATCGGACGTGGAGGAATGGCGACGCGACAACATGTTTGTGGGCGAGGCCGCGCCCGACGACGCCAGCAATGTCCGCACCATGCTCTGCATGCCCATCGTCAACGCCAACAAGGACGTCATCGGTGTGGCGCAACTCATTAATAAGGTAACTGTCACATAACTACACACCTCATTAATCATTAAAAAAGCTTAAAACCTCACTTAAGAGCGTTAAATCTATATAAAAAAATTGACTGCATGATCGAGAAATAATTACAAATTTAAATTAAATTAAAAGAAAAGAAAATTAAATTAAATCGTAGTTTTGTAATATAAATAACTTAAAATTAATATTAGTACTTTGATATACTTGATAATTAAATAGTGCTCTTATTTTAGATGTAATAAAGTTTAAAATACATTGCAGGAAAACGGTTCTCAATTCACAGACGGGGATATATCGATTTTCGAAGCTTTCGCCATTTTCTGCGGTCTCGGAATACATAATACACAAATGTATGAAAACGCTTGCAAACTTATGGCCAAACAAAAGGTAAAAAGAGATAAATATGACTTTTTTTTAATTATAAATGTGGCAAACGCCCTCAATACAGCGAAGCAAGTGATAAAAGCGATATGATATTATGTTACTAATTTTCAGGTTGCATTAGAGTGCTTGTCGTATCACGCCACAGCCTCAGCAGAGGACACCAACAAACTGAGCCAGGATATCATTCCATCTGCAGACAGCTACAATCTGTATAGCTTTAAATTCCACGGTAAAAAATATACGTTGTTTGTTCGTCGTTGAAATCGTATAAATTGACGTAAAATTATTTGAACCGACACGTTGAAATTGTTTGAATTTATGTAAAATCGTTTGAATCGATGTAAAAATCGTTTGAATCTATATAAAATCGATGCAAAATCAATATCTTATACCATTTTATGTTTTAACGAACGATATTTTTTAGAATAACAATTAATTTAAACGTTTTCAGATTTTGATCTGTCAGACGAGGACACGTGCAGGGCAACACTGCGAATGTTCCTGCAATGTAACCTCGTGGAGAAGTTTCATATACCTTACGATGTAAGTAATCTTACATCTCATATTACTGAATGCGGAGCGATGGATCTTTGTTACCACGTATCTTCAAAACGACTGAACGAATTTGATTTTGAATTACCACAGATATAAATTACTCTCTGGATTAGTGCATAAGCTACTAAGTTTTTATTAAATTACATGCGAACGAAGTCACGGGCGACAGCTATTTGAGATATGTAAGAATGAATATATATACAGATTTCGACGTAACTCTATCCTGCTCACATCTACGGTAAAAGATCCTAACATTAAGTCATCTTTCGTTTACTAAAATTTTAACCAGACATTTACTATGAGAAATAAACACTGAAACTATTATTTGAGTGAGTCAATAAAGGTATTTTTCCCAGGTATTGTGTAGATGGACATTAAGCGTTAAGAAGAATTATCGACCGGTAAAATACCACAATTGGCGACACGCACTAAACGTAGCCCAGACCATGTTCGCGATGCTGAAGACCGGGAAGATGGAGAGGTTCATGTCGGACCTCGAGATCCTCGGTCTTCTGGTCGCATGTCTCTGCCATGATCTGGATCACAGGGGGACCAACAACGCCTTCCAGACCAAGACCGAGAGTCCACTCGCGATCCTATATTCCACATCTACAATGGAACATCATCACTTCGATCAGTGTGTCATGATATTGAACAGCGAGAGTAATAATATCTTTCAGGTAATTAATATACTTTATTGCATACTAGCAATCTTTCCCGGCGTCGCTTGAGATAATAAATAACTTAGAAATCTTTTTTGACAAACAAACAGTTTAATCTTCTACACATTAATAAAAATCTATATGTAAGTTTGTCTCATATGCTTTTCTAAACCTACTGCATATATTTTGACGAAATTTTGGTAGAGTATTCCTAAGATTTCGGAAAAGGTTTGTGTCCTAAAAGTCTAGACATTTTATTTGACAACGCCTAATTCAACTAGTAATAATAATTAAGCAAGATTGTCAGCATTAGTACGTTTTGAAAAATATATATGGTGTTAGGACTGTTGAGGGTAGTCTCACAAAAGGTTTTATAAGGAAGCGTGCGCTGCCGCTCGAGGCAGTCTCTTTCCATCCGTCATTGCGGAACGTCTGACATTTTTGTTTATTTACGTTCGGTTTGAGTTTATACTACAGCGAGGATTATTATGAAGTAGAGTTAAATTCATTATTTCGCTGTTAGTTTACTTCTTTTAAAATACTTTTGCATCAAATATCTTAAAATGGTTTTATTGTTAAACGATATTGTTGCCAGGCTCTATCGCCATGTGACTACAAGGACGTGATGCGTGTGGTGGAGACGGCGATATTGTCCACGGACCTGGCGATGTACTTCAAGAAGAAGTCCAAGTTCCTGGAGCTGGTAGACAACGGGGAGTTCGACTGGCAGAGTCCCGAGAAGAAGGAGTGTAAGTTAAATTACCTAAACTAATAACAAATGTATACAGTTAGATATAAGAGCTTGATATCTTGTGTAACTGAGAAATGTATAATGAAAAGTTTAAGCGTGTATTTACTTCTGTTGGAAAAAGGATGATACGATAAATAAGTGGACGATGAAGCAATTCAATCCTTCCTTTACGTCATAGGAATACAGCTATGTTTATTTTTAATTAATTACTAATTTTGTATAGTCTAAGAGCCGGTAGGAGATCGACCTTCACTCATGTAATAACCAGATGAGACATTTGTTATACAATATTATTGACCAACAAACATGCCTAAAATGTTCATAGTTAATTTTATTAATTTAACTTTAGTTGATTTTCTTATAATACCAATTTGGATTGTTTATCAGATATGTGTAGTTACTTATCTGTTCATATCTGCTTACCACGTAGCCATGAAGGGAATTAAGGTAGGTAGGCAAGTCTACCCATGCATATTATCTGTGTTAAAATCTATCAGCTGAGATGATATTCGTTCCGTTATTAAACGAGTGAAGGTGATGAAAGAAAACTAATTCAATTAAAGATAGTCATGATCCCTTCGATAGGCATGTTTTATAATAATTAATTTTTGGTGAAAAATATCTCATCTCGTTATCAGATGGATGAAAGTCGACCTCCTACTGTATAAAAATGTATATTGCAAACAAAATACCCGAATTTTTATAGATCTCTATATGTATTATTAATTTGTGAGCTCTGTGTGACAGTGTTGTGCGGCATGATGATGACGGCATGTGACGTGTCAGCCATCGCCAAGCCGTGGGAGGTGCAGCACAAAGTGGCCAAGCTGGTGGCCGACGAGTTCTTCGACCAGGGTGACTTGGAGAAGCTGCAGCTGAACCAGCAACCTATTGCTATGATGGACAGGTAACTACTTATATTTCAGATACTGAAAACCACGGATTACAGTTAGTCTTAGGATTTACCAGTGAAACCTAAAAATTACCAAGTAATTGTGGTTAAACTAAGAAGAAAACTAAGTATTGACTACCAAGTTGGTAATATTTTATTTTTTGAAAAGTTCTGGATGGACAATTACTAATTAATTTGGAAATTTGAATGAATGTTTGTATGGATTAAATATTCGTAATCCGTCAAAAAAACTATTTTCCAGGGAAAAGAAAGACGAGCTCCCACAGATGCAAGTAGGCTTCATAGACATGATCTGCTTGCCGCTGTACAAAGTTCTATCTGACACCTTCCCTTGGATACAACCTCTGTACTCTGGCACTCTGGAGAACAGGCAGCGCTGGCAGGACCTCGCAGAGAAGGTCGAGATGGGACTCACCTGGATAGACCATGATACCATCGACAAACCGATCGAAGAATTCACTGGTATGTATACATAATGTACAATATGTGAACAGTGTATACATTATGTACAACGGCATGATTTTTTTTTTGTTATATTTTGTCAATATCGTAATAGAGTAAATAATGTTTTATCTGACACTGGCAGCTTTTGGAGAATCTCGAAGGAAGACATTATGATACAATTATAAAAAGAATCCAATTTACTCTCTTCGGGAGCGTTTAATCTGTAAGACTTTTGTGCATTGAGTGGCTAGTAATTAATCTAAAGTAATGTTTATGAATCGTAGAAAAAAGCTAGAAATCATCTATATATATAAAAGAAAGTCGTGTAAGATACACTATTTATAACTCAAGAACGGCTGAATCGATTTGACTGAAAATTGGTGGGCAGGTAGCTTAGAACAAGGAAACGGACATAGGATAATTTTTACCCCGTTTTCTATTTTTTAATCCGCGCGGACAGAGTCGCGGGTAAAAGCTAGTTACTTATAATTATCAATCATTATTTAACAGCTATACACACTCATTTTGTAATGGACTAAATAGTTAGATTTCTCATATAATATTATAAATGCGAATGTTTAGATGGATGGATGTTTGAAGATATCTCCGGAACGGCTCACCGAACCTTGATGCTACTTGGCACAGATGTAGAGCATAGTCTGGAAGAACACATAGGCTACTAATAAAGTTTTATTTTAATTCCGCACGGACAAAGTCGGGGGCGACAGCTAGTATTAAATAAACTCGACTTATTTCTGTTGCACACTAAGCTAATTTTTGCATATGTAAATTTATTTCTAGCATCAAACGAAGCAATAAAAGATGTGGAATTGACTGTCACAACATTAAACTGCACAAAACCTGTCCAAGAAACGAGCAACATGGCTCTCGTGAAGAAAACTTATTCCTTGAGGAGACCCAAACCCATCACACTGCCGTCGCGCCCGCCGAGGAATAAATTTACGAGGTGAGCATTGCGTACTTTCATATTTGGTTACTAGCTCAAAAAAAAATTCAAAAGAACGATCATAAATGAGGGATTTTTTAACCATGAGATTTCACTTATTTAAAAAATGGGCAAGTTTTAGTGTTGCAAACCTAAATAAAATAAAACTATAATTTTATATCGTCACAGCAAAATATAAAGTTTAATATAAATATTAGTTTAAACAAAATGACCCTAAAGCCTCCTCCAGATCCCTCTACTCGCCAAGCTGCCCGGCAGACGAGAGACAGAGAGAGAAGATGCCGACGACGGTGTTGAGCGACAAGAACAGCCGCTGTACCGTCGTGCCCGAGACCAGCCCCGACACCGGCCAGCCTAGCAACACCTCCAAGCACAAAGGCAGGCTGTGCCACATGTTGTGACGGTTAAGTTTTCACTGGTAAGGTACAACACTCATTTTCTCTTCCTCTCTTTCTCCACCTCTCTCAATCTTGATAATTATCATGCATTTAGTCCCACATTTTTTTTATACGTAGCAAAAGAGCAAGCGCCCAGATATAACCGAAATAGTAAAGTCACTGCTGCCCATTCATAGACATCTGCAGCATGCTAAAAAGACCCTTCTCTTGTACTTCTGCACAGAAAAAGGATATTTTCTAGTCCGGGCTTGAGATGGCCGGGTGCAGAGGGCCCTTAACCTAAACCTCACTAATGAGTAAAATCTGTACTATTGATAAACTTTTTATTAATATAGTTTTTTTCTTCCAGGACTAGCCAGAGCAGCTCAGATAAAAAGGACAAAGTGAAACCGTCCAAATCAATTGATTAAATCTACTATCTGCGTCTTGTTAGTTCAGTGAAACTATTAGTTTTATATTTCTACTATTAGAGACTATTTAAATAAACATTTGTAGTGACTTCGAATACCTCGCCCGACTGAACATAATTATGAACGACTTTTGAATTTTTTTTAGATTATTTCTTTCTATTAATCTTAACAGATTTATTATTGTATAATTTAGTTCAATTCTGTATAATTTGTATAAAAAAATTGTATTATTAGTAATTCAACATTTAAATTGTTATTTATTAGTTAAATGTGTTGAATAATAATTTCAGAAATTACCCATTTCATCGATTGTACGATTTGTATACACATTGTACGAAAAGTGAAATGTATAATTTGTATTCATATAGAAGATACATTTTTCCTATGCTAACAGTGACATTCCACTGCTTAAACAAAAAATACAAAACGTATAATTATCTCTGTTTTCACAAAAATAATGACATAGATGGTGATATTGTGTTTTTGGATAAACATTTAGCAGTGGATTTCTTACTAAAAGATATTTCATTATAATATTTTAAGTTATTTTTAAAGATTAACGTCGTATAGTCATATTTTCATCTTAGGATCTTATTAAGGATATAAACTATATAGTCATTAGGTTGAGGTTTTTAAAAATAATACTGTTTAAAACAAACATTGAAATGTATTATTTCGTTTTGAGATTCGGATACGATACGGGTTAAAATGTATTAAATATTTTTAATATGATTTATGTTTTATTATGTATTACCACTGTGAAAACATTTACAAAAACATATTGCTATCTTTGTTTTAGCAAAGAGATTGAGTGAAATAGCAATATGTTTCTGTAATGTTTCGCAGCAAAAACCCTCAGATAAGTAATAAGAAATCGATGACATAAAATTGTTCAGCCGGTTGATACTTCTAGAAAATACTTTATGTAATTTTAAAATAACTGTATTGTTATATTAGTAGTCATTTTGACAGTGACATATTGACTATGTCATTTTGACAGTGACGTTTCTTCTTTGTATAGATAGTTCAACGAATCTTGTCCTGTGACAGATGAAGTGTGTCTATTACAGATTGAAATTACAATACGTACTGTTTGTTTCCATTTCCTAATCACGTGTAAAAACACATATTGATTTTTTTTTTCGTGAGAATATATGTTTTTGTACAGCTGTTGGACGATCTAAGTTACCGTAATAAGCAAGCCACGTGCCAAGTTTAGTTGAACTATGTATAGAGTTAAGGTTAAAATTTATCTTACTAATGTATTTTACATAGACTGTGATCTAGTGTTACTTCACGAGGTTCTATTTTAAGACTATTTTTTTTCGCAAATTTTAGCCATCATTTGCACGAGCGCTTTTAAGACGCGTTAAGAAAGCGTTCATATAGTTAACTGTTATCTGCAGCACTTTTTAAACAAAACGCATTTTTAGCGCTCAGTATTGCATTTTGAGAGCTAAGTGAACTGAACAAGAGTTATTTTAAAGCGTTCGACAGTCAACGCTGAATCCTAACACCGTCTTAACGCGATGAAAAAAATGTCCGTGCGAATTAGACACTATTAAAAAAAACAACTGCACTCATTTTAGGATGATCTTGGTTCGATGTGACTTAAAGTAAAATAGAAAAATATTATCTTTTGTAATATTTATCATATTTTAAAAACATTACAAAATTGACACAGAACAAAAAAAAAATAAAAAAAATGTGGAAAGAATATTTTATCTTTTTTAAATTAAAGATATAAATATGTGTTAACATTTTTCTTCAAATAATGCTTACTAGTTTATTTTTTAACTTTTAAAATAGAATCTTCGTCACTTGGCCTGTGAACTAAGATGTATGGATCGTCTGTATTAAGCAATTGCGATTTATAGAATCACATAACTTTAGACTTAAGCGAATAATTTAGTTAAAGCCGACATACACGGATTATTTTTTCAAGATGACAAAGAAGTCATCCAAGTTAAGTTCGTGTATGCCATTAACTGTTTTAACAGTGACAGTTGACATTATGATGAAATGTTTGAAAGTATTATGATGCTAGTCGTGTTTTCTTTTATATATTACAATTATGTTTTTCGAATGTAATTCGGGAATTATTAACTAATATAGAAATGTGAGACAGTGAGTGATAGGCCGCGTCCGCGAAATAATACCAGTCCCATTCACCCTGATGAAGGGCCCCCGATTGGCTCGAAACTAGTCGGTGCCGACACCGGATATATGTACATGAGTGTTTTAGTCGTTTTCTATATTAGTTAATGATAATATCTCACGAAAATTTGAATAATTTAGTAGGGAATTATAACAAAATTAGTGAGGTTATGTTATTTACCATGTACCATGTGTTATATGACGCGTGAATAACAGATGGTTAAATGTTACCTGCACCAATAGGGCTGTCTATTTCTTTAAATTTAATTCAATATTTCGTAACTCATATGTATTTAGGGGTATTGTTTTTAAGATCATTCTGTAGGCCTAGCACGAATATTTGTAACAATCTCCATCGTATCGTAACAACGAAACTCACCCGTAACCCACAGGGATAGGTAGAGATCAAGGACCTTCATTTGGCTGGTACGCTACGCATACATGCACGCCTGTTTCGGGTGCTCTTAATTCCGCCCTTCTTGATTTGTATTGAAATTTGTGTAGCGCCCTCTATCGGGTATAAAGTACACCAAAAATCTCATACTAATTTTGACGTGATTGACGATATGAAGGTCAATGTCACAAATTTTCATGCTACGATCACTGGTCCTTGAATTTAAAACGCAAGTTGGTTTTCATATTGTGAATTTATTTTTATCCTGTTATTTTTCAATTTCTATGCTGTTTTTTAATCAAATGGCAACCCTATTTTTCCAGTATCAACTACAATTGTGCAATGAGAGTAAAAAATTCGGAAAACTTATATTTTATTTTTATATTTTTGTTCATGTATTTTAGTAAAGGAAGCCAAATATTTTTGTTATATTTAGTTGTTTGCTATTTTTTCGCTTCAGAATACTTACGATGGGTTTTGTTGGAAATTTATGAAATTTCATTAATGCTTATTATATCTTAGGAAAAAGAGATCCTACAAAATATGAAATCAACAAGAATTTATAAAAAAAAACTGTTATTTTATTTCTAAAGGACTACAATACGTATTTATTTATTGTTATATATGTAATTTATTGTTGTTAGATTTAGAAGACTTTCTAAATTTCAATTGAAAGTGGAAAATATTTTTTACTTTCATTTTTCCACTTAAAGTTTTAATAGATTCGAAATGTTGTGACATAGACTATACCTACTTTTTAATAATAATGTAAAAAGTTATTCCTTAACAATTCAATTATATTTAATATTAACATATGTATATAATTTAAAATAAATTTTCTATTTGTAACTGCAGTTTGTCTTAGCCACTTTGTACACAAGGCGACGTAAATCTTCTAAAACAAGCGATTTTATTCGCTAGGCCACTGACGCGATAAAATGTCACAGAGATTCGTACACAGCGTGTGTCGCCGACATATCTGTCACCGCCAAAGACTGTCACCCGCAACCTATTTTTCAAGATCATCGTGAAAAATGTTGCTGCAATTATCGATATAGTGGAGTGAATCTATAAAGTTGACATGAAACTAACGTTGAATCGTCGACGCGCCTCATCTGTTGTCAGTACAGGAATAGCGATAACATGTCTAAATTTGCTTTGCCGTATTAAAAATCTAAGCTAATTTTCTCATCTTGACAAACAGGTTGCTTGCGGCTTGCTTTGGAGATGACAGATAGAAATATGTTAACAACTATAGTCGTCGAGTTTCGTAAATTACGTCGCCCTATGTACGAGTGGCCTTAAGGTGAATACACACTAGAGCATTTTCTCAAGCATTTCTATGTAATGTAACGTTCTAACGAATGGTATAATATGTGTAAAAGCATAGTTTCCAAAGTACGTCTTGTTCGTGAAAGTGTGATATACTAGAATATATCATAGAGCGGCTTGTTTTATTATAAGTAAATGCTCTAGTCTATATACACCTTTATAAATAAGAGTGTTAATTCAATTTCTTAACTAAAAGTGATTTGATTATTTCGTTTCATTTCCTTCGACTTACAAAAGGCAATGTTTTAATGTTGTTTATTAAATGTGTTTTCATGATTCATGTTTTTATTGCAATTTATTATAATCTGATACGATATCTGCCAATAGTATGTTCAAATACTTATCGCGTAAATCCACCGACCCTTAGTATTAGCTTTAAAAATTAATGTTATTAATTTGTTTCCTCATAATATACATTTTGTTGCACAATCAGACTGAAGTAACCACAAATTTAACCAACTTTTTCAATCAAATAAGTGTTCAGTAAACCATATTTTTATCTTTATGAATATTTTTTACTTAGGTATATCTATGATAATTGGCAAACTTCTGTCTTTTATGGGATAACTGTGCCAGTGTGATTGACTAAACGTTGGTTTCTAAGTCCAAAATCTCTGTATAATCGACATCTCTGTCACTATATTTTAAACGTCTCAGAAATCCAGTTCAATGACTACTCACCTCTAACATAGGGTTGAGACGTGTATAAGTTGACATTAATAAACAATTATTTGTATCGTACAAAGTTTTTTTTAAACTAGCGGTTGCCCACAACGTCAGCGTAAATAAAAAATCTACTAGTCTTCTAGTTATTTTAAAAAAAAAATGGGACCCATCTGCAAACACTTCCTTTCAATTAAAATAATTTTTATCAAAATCGGAGCACCAGGGGCGGTGTTTCGTGGTAACACACATAAAAAATACAGTCGAATTGATAACCTCCTTCTTTTTGAAGTCGGCTTAAAAAATAAAGTAGTCTATAACATGCCCGCGTGCAGCAGCTACCTTCCCTTCAAAGTCCCGTCAAAAACGGTCCGACCGTTCCGGAGATTACTCGGAACAAACGCAACCTTGCGGACAGAAGAAAATTTTCAAAACAGCTAGTTTAAAAATAAACAGATATTTAAAAGGGAAAAGAAAAAAAGAAGAAGAAATGCCAAAATTGTTTTTAATATTTATCTTTTTAATCGAGTCCCGTATCCCTTAACTTGTAATATTATTACATTATTCACATAAAATTAATGCAAATTAAAAATAAACTTAACTACAATTTAAATGTCCAAAGAATATCACTTGATAATAACCAAACAAATTAAAACAAAATACATGCAACGTAATATGTTAATTGTCGACGAGGGTATCGTTTTTTTACACCTTTGATATGTTTTATTTTTTAATCTATGAAGGTTAGTGTGATCTGTAGCTTAAACGACTAAATCGATTTTGACTAGTGATGTTTTATTCGATTCATATTCTTTGACTTGAGTGCAGTCGTCAAGATTTTTTGTTTTTTTAATTAGGAAATAATGATTTATTACATGTCTTGCGACTTTTGTAATTCACATTTCATCTTCTCTTCTCTTCTCTTCTCTTCTCTATGGATATGAAGTGACCGCACTCGGGTTTAAGCATGACGTCAACTTTTAATATCATCTTTTTGTGGTCGGCTTGTACTCGGTAGTGACGTAATAGGTGAGCCAATGTTGTTTTTATTGATGAATACGCGTATGATTTACCTGGAAAGGGAAATTATTATACAATGCAGACATATCTTGATATGTTTTATTTTATTATTTACCTATTTCTATCTTACTGAACTATATGCATGGATGGATAGCTGTTTGTTAGAAGTAATCTCCAGAACAGCTGCAAGGATCAAACTTGGCATAGATGTAGAACAAAGCCTGGAAGAAAACATATGCTAATAATTAAGTTTTTCTTTTAATTCAGCGAAGACGGAGTTGAGGGCAACAGCTAGTCTTTCATAAAAGAGAACTATTTTAGGTGTTTTAATTTTCTTAATTTCGAGATTCTCATAAAACATTTAATTTAATCACTTACCAATACAGATCCTCCTGCCAATATTAAATGCAACAAAAGCGTTGGGAATGTGCGGCAGAGTGGCCGGGTCCAGCCAGCGTTCGGGCTTGAACTGCTCGGCGTCAGGTCCCCACATGTCATGTCTATGGACCCCGTACACTAACATAACGCATGTACGACCAGCGGTTAATGTGTAATTCTCTGGAAGAATTGAATGAATTTGTTAAATGAGCGAGTGAGTGACTGTAGCGATGAGTACATCTTACTAATATTATTTGAAACGGCTCAACGGATCATGATGAAATATGTCACAGATGTCGAACATAGTCTGGAAGAACACATAGGCTACTTATTAATTTTTTATTTTAATTCTGCGCGGACGAAGTCGCGCGAGACACCTAGTGAATGAATAAAAGAATCGCTTAAATTCAAATGTATCATAGAAAAAGTTGTATTTAGCCCTAAGAGTGAGGCTTTTGGCGCTTCAGTGATTGAAAAATAAGTAACTAACATTATTAGTCAAATTGTAAATGAATTCTTTAGTTCTAAAATTAGGAAGATTATGAACTAGCAATGGTTTAATTTTACGGTGACATGAAATATAACTCACTTAGTTTGACATTTCTATCAAGCCACCTCATAGTCACAGGCACGATGGGGTACACCCGCATTGTTTCCTTCAGCACGGCTTCTAAATATACTAGTTGAGATAAATCTTGCTTCGTCACATCTCTGTCATCGTTCCCGAAAATGTCGTATAGCCTAAAATCATACTTCATATTTAGAAAAGCGAAAGTTTGTATGTATAAATGGATGTTACAAGCTATCGATTAGAGGTAGGCAAACGCATCTGAAATGTGGATGTCTATGGGCAGCGATCGCCAAGCTATTTCGGCGATTTCAGGTGGCCGTTCGCTCGTTGCCCACTTTATGATATTAAAAAAATATTCAGAATGGCCTCATGGATCGAGTTTTTTTTTAACAGACGGGACACGACCACGTACATGGGCCACGGCACTCTTAAACTTCAGGCTATTGGAGAACAAACACCACAGGTGGGCACAGTTAATCGAAAAGTTAACTTCGTTAATTAAAAAATTAACTTCGTTAATCTTTAAATTAATCATACCAAAATTATACATACTAATTTCACACTTATTGTGGCGACACTTGTTTAAAATATTAATTTCACTATACATTCTATAACACATTAATTCGATCTTTTCAATTGAACCTGGAGTCAGTTAGTGGTATTTGTATCTCAAGTATTAGACAAAAATATGAATGCAGTATAGTATATTTCATTACGAGTGCGGAAAGCCTGTCATTGCAAGGAGTTCCGACAAATGTCTACAAGTTGACAGTCGGAACAGGTTGTAATGACGGATCCGCACGTGTACTGAACAACTATTTTTATTACAGTTGAGAAAAAATTAAGCAATTTAATAGAATAATAAAAACTCAACTAACTATTTTTTGGAAAATGGCGCCAACCGTAAAAGAATATAAGCAGAGATTTTATTTTTGATTTCTTTACCCATTCTGGGTAGGCAAAGGGAACTATGGCCATACAGGCAAGTCTTCAGTGGATTATTTTTATTGATATGAAATGAAAATAAAATTTAATGAAATGAAATGAAACCTAACCTAATTCATTGAATCAAATCATTATATCTGATATTGAAACAAATTAGTAGCTTCTTTTTAGAAGTGATTGCATGAATCATAAAAACTTCTATGATTTTTTTTGTAAAAACTTCGTGGTTGGTTTTTTCTGTTTAATAGACATTATTTTGACAGTTTGAAAAGAGAACGCACGAGTTCGGAAAAGGTAAGGAAAAAGAACGAGTATAAAAGGGGTTTCAATACAGTTGCTCAGAAAGTGGCGTATTGCAGCGACGACGTAGAGCGTTCGGGATGTGGGCTATTACATATTCGTGCTTTTTCTTGTTCTGACTTGTTCGGCTGCGCCTCGGCTCGGGTAGATATTTGTTGAAACTCTTTGCAATGACAGGCTTCCCGCACTCGTAATGAAATATTCTATTTCGAACTTTCTTTTGACTTTATCCTGTTGGTCACGTCTGATGCATCACAATAGCTGAACTTACGAGCGTGGTGTGGCGCGTAATTCAAACAAAATGACAGCACGTCTCCAACTTTCTAATGTAACGATTAACGGACTTAATTAAGGGAAGTTGAGTTTAACGGAAGTTAACAAAAGCGTTAATACTTTTTGAAGTTAACTTAAAAATTAATCCGTTAAGCAAAATGTTAACTTCGTTAATTAACGATTAACCGATTAACGAGTTAATGCCCACCTTTGACAAACACTAGAAAAAAAGTAAAAAGAGTATAAACTTACTCTTCATATATTCGCTGTTGCAGCTTCGGATATGATCCAATCATAACTAAGGTGAACATAAGAACATTAGCTGACGTGTCGTGACCTGCCGCTATCATGGTGTCCACATGTTCTCTTATCTCCAAATCGTTAAATGATCCTTTCTCTATAGATAATTCTAGTAAAAGGTCCAAAAACGCCTTGAATTTTGTACCTAAAATAAACACTTAACTTTTAGTATAAAAAAACAAAGAAATTGCGAAAAAGATAAAGACGTGTACATTAAAATTTATGCTTTCAAAAGGGAAATTCTCTTCCACCTTTAAAAATAATGTAAGAAAAAATAAGGCGAAAATTTTACTGCCATAGTTCCAAGGTAATGCGAAAAACAACAAAGTAAAATATAGTATATAAACAGTCTACAAAAGTAAATGTTCTACATCTGTGATAAATTTCATAAGAATCCTTTGCCGTTTCGGAGATATCTTCTAACAAACAAACATCCATCCATCCATCCAAACTTTCGCATTTATAATATAAGTAAGATAAAAAAATTGCGACAGCACAAGAGGATTAACAGGAAATGATAACTATATGGAAGTGAGTGTTGGGTCTGGCATTATAAGAATGCGAGTAAAATGAATGCAATGGAAACGTGATCTTTGAGGAACATGATAGGAGTTATTATGAATTATAGACTTAGAAATAAATGGGTAGAATGTGGTGCAAAAGAGGATGTTACGAGTAGAGTTGCGTATATGCTTTGGACTCGTTGAATCCAGCGATTAACAAAGTAAATTAATAACGACAGTGAGTGGCTACGTCGGTTGGGGCCATCCTAGACGGACTTATACCATCCAGATTGATGAAATACTCAAGAAGGGCGGTATTAAGAGCACCCGCCATCGACAAGCATTTATGCGTAGATACAAGAATGTAGAAGAAGCGAGAGAGGTATGTCAATACAGCGCCATATGTAGGACCGTTTTCCCTCTGGATCACGAGCGTGAGTTATGTTGTTGTTGTATATACAAAAAGTATTATAATTCGTTGCTCATACAGACCTGTCGATGCTTCTAATCCATTCTTCTTATTATTTAAATATGAAGCTTTACGTGTTTCTAGAACCTACAACAAAATAAAACGTAAAATTATTAAGTTCCATTTTTGTTAATCCACTCAAAGTAAAAAACTTCGTATTGTTTATTGGATTCCGTCGTAAAAGTCAGTACATCAAGTTTACCGTGTTTGACATATTGTGCAGTATCTTCAGACATCTCTCCTGTTTCTTCTTCAGGTTCGACCAGTTGTATATAAAGTCGCTGTGGAGCCAGAACTTCTGGAACCTCTCCGCCAGCACGTTGAACATTTGCTCCACCGCGTGTTCGTACCGACTGTTCAGGACGCTGTTCTCACAAAAATCAACTCCTAGAGCGGTCACTGTTCAAATAGACGTGGAATAAAGCTTATCTACATTAGTAGCATAAAGAAGTAACACGCCGGGCAATAGATGGCGCTGTCCTTCATTTTATGTCATTTATATCGCGGTATTAAGATTTTTACGAATAATCTTATATTGAGAAGTACACATACTTAGTAATCAACGAGATAAGCCAGTGTGTGTGGTGGAAAAGAGTAAGTTCAAGTACCATGGTTGCAGCAAAGATAAGTCCATGATCTATTTAGAGGTTCAGAAACGTAGTATTCCCCCTTAGTTCTGTATAAATGCTACCAAAATCGTTTAATGGTTAGTTAATTAGTCGGTTTGGTACCTGAATATTTTACTTACAGCAAATAGTCTCCAAAGCATTCCTTCGCGTGTACGTCCAGTGATCGAAAGGTCCCTTCCCTGCCTCCGACTCCACGTCTTTCACCAGGCGACGAGCTTGACTGTTGAAAACACCCTGGAAACCTTCCACCACGAACTGACTGAACGCTGGGTTCAACAACTTCCGATGATGCTTCCATTTTGACACTGCAGTGTATATATAACATTTTAATTTACTAATATTTTAAATACGTAAGTTTGTATGAATGTATGGATCTTTGTTACTAAAAAAAAAGTTATAATCTATTTCACAGCGGTTTTTTTTTTCAATAAACCGAGAATCGGTGGGGCAAGAAAATTAGTTGATATGAGTTATAGCAAAGTGTTCTACAAGACATGGATGAGGTAACTTTTACGACCCAGCTGCTACTGAATTGCTGAAATATTTCTAGGAGCATTTGACTTGATAGCGATTATTTACTGTCACGAATACAATGAAATATCGGTGCCAACAAGTTCTGAAATGCCAGGAGTTCATCATCATCATCTCCCCATCCTTGTCCTACTTACGTGGGGTCGGCGCACCAGATTTCCATTCTCAATATCAATCTATCTACCGTCACTACTTTCTTGATGATGTTACCATTCACGCAATTCATACATCTCTTCCTAGGCCTACCTCTAACGATATACCTCTCCACACTCATACATAAACTCCTTGTCACATGAGATTCTTCCCTCCTCATAACATGTCCATACCACGCTAACCTTTTACTTCTCATTTTTCTACTACTGATGCTACTTTAATACTTTCTTTATATATACTCGAATATACTATTAATAATTATTATTTCCCTTTACTTTAAATATAATTATGTTTGTTATTTAACATAGCTGTCGCCAGTGACACCGTCTGCGCGGAATTAAAAAAAAACTTAATAAAACCTATGTGTTCTTCCAGACTATGTTCTACATAAGTGCCAAATTTAATTAAGATCCGTTGAGCCGTTACGGAGATACCTTCAAAAAACCAACCGTCTATCTAAACATTCGCATTATTAATATTAGTAAGATATAATTCAATCTTAAACGTTTACATACGTGTTCCAGTGATTAAACCTTCTCCGAGCCAGGGCTTGGCAAAATTATAGAAATTGTCCTTTTGTAAACATGTGTTGGCGACAGTCAAACAATCGTCAGGATCTGTTACAACTGGAAACAAAGAATTCTTGTTCGAGAGATAAATAAAATGAATCTTCAAATAACAAAATCCAGAAATAATAAATTCATTTTACATCGTACTACTAATTTATTCTTAGGTCTAATTAACTAGTATAAAGTATTAGCAGATCAGCAAGTATAATACTACATTTTGGCTTTCATTTTATATTTTCAATTTTAATATTTTTCATTATTCACTTCACAAGGTAGCCTTACGTTTTTATATAGGGAAGGGGAGGGAGATTTGATGGAGTAGGGGAAGCATAGAAAGGGGAAATATTCTCGTTCTGTGCGTCACCTCCTCCAACGATTTTAAGTTGGCAACGAATCAATAATTGCGGATGTCTATGAGCAGCAGTTTTAGATATTTCAGCGAATTCAGGTGGCCGCTTACTCATATGCCACCTTATCGCGAAAAAATCAATTTTAATTTTTTCTAATGTAGTTTTTTCTACAAACGTAACAGACGCGTCTAGACGGTGTCTTTACGGCGTCTTATTTTTTTTAATAATAATAAATTTTAACTTTAACATAACTAAGTTTACCATAAATAGTCCGAGGTCCAATGGAAGCAGATATCACACCACCCATTTGCAAACTGGTGTATGACAATTCTTTTGCAGCATTCCATAAGTCTACGAAATAAAAGAGAAATATACTAATTACATTCTGTATATATTGTACTCAGCTTTCAATCGTTTTTATTTAGTTTCACCGATGTATTGCAAAATAAAAATAAAATTATTAAAAATTCTAGCATTAAAACGATTTATGATACACCTATTTTAAATGTAAATTTTCAACCTTTTTAGCTTTATCCACAACAAAGTTACAATGGTGTCAGAAATGTCTTGAGCCATTTCGAGATAACAATGTTCGGCAGCCGGGTGCACTGCCGCGCATCCAGATAAATATGTACTTACAGACAATGTTCCACTCCATAGCAATTTAACACACTTTTATATAAAAAAATGGTATATGACAAAAACTAAAGTGTAAAATTTTAGGGCTAAATGAAATGTCTCATAGGTGGAATGGAATTATTGTGACGTAGACAAACATGGTTCATTATCGTTAAAGGTTTCATATCGCAGAACAACCAATGGTACGGTTGCTTTATTGACTTTGTTTATATTAACAAATGTAAAAATGGACGTGACTAATCATGGGTAAATCAACTAAAATGGATGACCTACAGATCAGGTCACGATTCGCATGTGTGCAACAGATAAGCTAAATTTGTATCTTTATTATTAAATTACGTTTATTATTACGTATTATTGACACGTTATTAGATTTATGTTTCGAGCTGCGAACCGCGAGTCGCCAGACAGCACGCGGCTAGTCGGCGGATCACATAGATAAAGTGCATCGGGATAAGCCGTGAGCTGCCAATTTAATTGCGGAGCCGCGTCTCAACGCTTCAATTTTGTTTCGGTTCAGAGTTGATTCAGACACCTCTAGAGGTGACATACTTGGATTCTTGACAAATATAGTTACAACCACCTCTCTTGGAAATGGTTAAGTTGTGCTATTATTTTTAATAATAGACCAGTATACTGAGCACAGAATATTTAAAGAATATTGCATACCAGCGGTGGATTACAGTAGGCACTGTCGTTGAACCCTTCCACACTCTCTTGGATCGAGATTCCATCTTAGATCTACGTATAACTGATGTAACTTACAAATACTGTCTCCTATGAGAAGGTGCGCGTGTCCAATAAACGGTATCCCTCCAGGGTAAGCGGGGGGTTCCAGACGTGACGTCACACGCCATCGCCACGTCCAGTACAATGCGAACGCGATTATAGATAACACTAACACCAACATTATTCGTCTAAAGTCATTTTTAAAAGCTAAAAAAAAAACATTTTAACTATCTTAATATTAATCGTGTGTGTAACGAAATAGGTGGATTAACCACCTTTTGTGATTTCATTTAAGAACTCTAATTTAAAACTATTTCAAATTAATATTCCACAATACTAATTAATAACACTAATAAGAATAATTAATAAGAAATGAAATAATTTTGCCTTATATCAGTTATTAAAATAAATACCAAAAACAAAGACTACACAAACGAGCTGCTAAAAGTCGATTAGTTTATATGATAAGTAATCAAGCCTTTTTATAGTCTCGAAAGATCGTTTATTTTTGTTTTTACTTGCATATTATGTATGATAGTTCGGGAGTAATCTTGCAACTAGATTTTTAAATAGATATCTTCAACCGATTGAGTGTGCATGTGTAAATCGCGTGACGATGCAAAATTATGACATGGTGCTGTTTGATGATGGGGCTAGAAGGCCATAAGAACTACGCAATGAAAAACACAGCCTCATCAAGTTTGGGCTCGTTTGAATCGTCTAGATGAACATAGATCAGAACAAGAAAAATATAAAACTTGTTTTTAAAACGTTTGTTTTTATTTTTCTATTCAAGTTATAGTAGAATTGATAGCCAGACAACCTTCATTAAAACAATTACACAATGTCTAGACATACTATTGATATACATATGTAAATGTGCAAGAATTTGAAATTCAAATCAAATTAAATAACTTAGTTTATTTATAATATATTTACTAGCAGCCCGTCCCGGATTCGCTCGTGCATATAATATAACCTGACATCTATATATATAAAAGAAAGTTGTGTTAGTTACACCATTTATAACTCAAGAACGGCTGAATCGATTTGACTGAAAATTGGTGGACAGGTAGCTTAGAACCAGGAATAGGACATAGGATAATTTTTACCCCGTTTTCTTTTTTTTTTTTTTTTTATTCCGCGCGGACGGAGTCGCGGGTAAAAGCTAGTCAATATATATAAAAGAAAGTCGTGTTAGTTACACTATTTATTACTCAAGATCGGTCGAACTGATTTAGCTGAAAATTGATGGGCAGGTAGCTTAGAACCAGGAAACGGACATAGGATAATTTTTACCCCGTTTTCTATTTTTTATTCCGCGCGGACGGAGTCGCGGGTAAAAGCTAGTAAAAAATATTTTAAAAGTAAGTTTTGGCAACTATCGTCCTATAATGGCTAAGGACAGTCACAGACAGAGACACGACAGCGTTGAAGTCTCCTACGTATTGACATCGTTGCATAATCACGCTCACTTTTTGTGACTTGTTTATTTGTTCTGTAAGAGGATTAAATGTTACATGTAGAGTTATTTAGGTTAAACTTAGTTATTTAGATTATAATTAAAATAAATATTATATTTAGTTTAAGAGTAGTAAGTTTAAAAGTAAAAAAAAAAAAATAGAGTATTTATTAAATTTACTGAAGTAAAATACATGACGTGAGACTGTATAAGATAAAGTCTTTGGCCATTTTAAGAAAAAAACTGTCAAAACTACATCAAAAGTAGTGGAAAATCTAACCTAAAATACGATTTTTTTTATTCAATAACTAAAAATCTACGAATTTCCGCAACTTTTAACTTTGGCTAGTAAGTCCTTAGATATAACTCTGTTCTTCTTTTTCTCAAGGTCTTCTTTTTCTTCGGCAACGTGACGCCCACTTCTGGGCATAGTCCTCCCACAAAGACCGCCACGTTGATCATTCCTATGCTATCCGCATCCAAGATACTCCCGCAACCCTGATGAGATCATCAGTCTGTTGCTAGAGACTTAAAATTTTGCTTAGATGTTTGTGTTACGTTATATATATTATAGTTCACGTTAATTTCTTCTTTATAGATATATATATAGTTACCGCACTCGGGTTTCACCATGACGTCGAGTTTTAATATCATCTTGCTGTGGTCGGATTGTACTTAGTAGTGACGTAATAGGTGTGATGGAATTACCAAACAAATGAAATATATGCAAATTAATATATGTTAACTTTCTACGAGGGTATGGTTTTTTACGCCTTTGGTATGCTTCAGTCGCGTCAGTCGAGATGTATTTTTATGATGTATTTTTTATTAGCAAATAAAGATTAAATACATGTGTTATGAATTCAGAAATTCACATTTTCTCTCTTCTCTATTGATATGAAGTGGCCGCATTCGGGTTTGAGCACAACGTCAAATTTTAATATCATCTTTTTGTGGTCGGCTTGTACTCGGTAGTGACGTAATAGGTGAGCCAATGTTGTTTTCATTGATGAATACGCGTATGTTTTACCTGGGAAGTTAAATTATTAGGTGTAATTTATTTTATTATTTACATATTTATAAAACTCATAAAAAGAAGAATAATATTTTTATATGTATTTGTATTCTAAACTTCGAAGTTCTCATAAAGTTTTTAATTTAATAACTTACCAATACAGATCCTCCTGCCAATATTAAATGCAAGAAAGGCGTTGGGACACTGTGGCAAAGCGGCCGGGTCCAGCCAGCGTTCGGGCTTGAACTCCTCGGCGTCAGGTCCCCACATGGCATGTCTATGGACCCCGTACACTAACGTAAAGCACGTGCGGCCAGCGGTTAATGTGTAGTTCTCTGGAAGAATTAAATTAATGAGTAAAAGTAGCGAGTGAGTGAGTGACAGTGGCAGTGGCAGTGAGTGAATGGATGAATCAAAGAATCGCTTAAATCCAAAAGTATCCCAGAAAATGATGTTTTTACCCCTAACTATGGCTTTGGCGTTCCAGTGATTGTAAAATAAGTGACTAACATCATGTGTTAAATTGTGAATGATTTCTATAGTTTGAAAATTCGGAAGATCGTGAACTAGCAGTGATATGAAATATTACTTACTTAGTTTGACATTTCTATCAAGCCACCTCATAGTCACAGGCACGATGGGGTACACCCGCATTGTTTCCTTCAACACGGCCTCTAAATATACTAATTGAGATAAATCTTGCTTTGTCACATCTCTGTCATCGTTCCCGAAAATGTTGTGTAGCCTAAAATACGTCATACTAGTATTCTAAATGGGAGTTTGTGTATGGAGTATGGACATTACAAGATATCTCCAGAACGGCTTCATGGATCTGGTTGTTTGGTACACGTATGGAAGAGCACATAGTCTACTTAATAAGGTTTTGGAACGAAGTTCCTTATCGCGCGTTGTGATAGGGGGCTAGACGGAAAAAATTCTTACGAAAAGTTGTCACGATACTTTTTGCTATAGTAACCATGGCAACGACGTGACAATATATAACGAAAAGTCATAGGAACTTCGTTCCATCCGGGTCTTGACACCTCTCAAGATTTTATTTTTTTATAATTCCGCCCTGACGAAGTCGCAGGCAAAAGCTAGCTGATTTAGCTTTTACTGCGAGAAATTAAAAAATGAGTCTTAAGAACAAAAACTACTTGTCAGTATTTATTAAAATAAAAATGGGACCGTACGACATGTACTACCTGTCGAATAAAAAAATCATCAATATCGGTGAATCAGGAACGGAGCTACGAGTTAAAATAGGCTATAAAATTAACCAGCACGCGGCTGTAACGCTTTTTCGTGACATAAAAATTCATAACAGTCGGTCAGATTCAAACCCACGTTCTCGACACCCTCAACTATTAGGCTATTGGAGAATAGACACAAGAAAGATCTTTGATATAAGTATAAACTTACTCTTCAAATATTCGCTTCTGCACCTTCGGATATGATCCAATCATAACTAAGGTGAACATAAGAACATTAGCTGACGTTTCGTGACCTGCCGCTATCATGGTGTCCACTTGTTCCCTTATCTCCAAATCGTTAAACGCTCCTTTCTCTTTAGATAATTCTAGTAGAAGATCCAAAAACGCCTTGAATTTTGTATCTAAAATTAACACATATTTTTTGAAAGGGGAAGCGAAGGTTGGATTTTTGGATTTATTCTAGCCCCGCAGCTTAACGAAAGGGGGTGAACTTCCTTATATATTAGGTTATGGAAAAAGTTTCTTCGCAGTATAATATAGTTTAATATACGAGTAGTTACATTTAACTTAAGTATTTTGGTGCCATTTTGTTTTTTTGCAATCATATAGGTGGAGTCCTGGTTCCATTGCTATAGAAAATTGGGGAATTCTGATCAAAAAACCAAGACTTAGTTTTGGCAGTCAGTCAGAGAGTTTTGGCAGTCCTCTGGTGATGATGACCTGACGCTTTCTAAAGAATTCTTAAGAGACCTAATCAGATGAAAATCTAAAGGTGGTGTGTGGTCAGGACAGAATTAACACAAGAAAGACGGTAGTCGTTATTTGGCCTCAATTTCAAAATGAAAAGCTATATTTCATCCCTATTTGTTTATACAGTTTACTATTTCGTGACTTTTAGCGCGATATTTATTTCTTTAAGGAGCAAATCATTCAAGGATCACGAAAGTATAATATCTGCCGATTGTCACAAGGCGAGGTCATTAAAAACTACACATTTATACGAGGAAACTGACTGAATACTTATGGACGCACAGTCGAAACTACTCGCCTACCCTTTGTTATGTTTCATATACAAAAGTATTATAAATCGTTGCTCATACAAACCTGTCGATGCTTCTAATCCATTCTTCTGATTGTTTAAGTATGCAGCTTTACGTGTTTTTAGAACCTATAACCAAATAAAACGTAAAGAATTTATTTAGGTACTAGCATTATTATTGTAACAACCTTGTCTATCGTTTCATTTTGGTTACCCTTCCATATAAAATAACTTCGTATTGTTTATTGGATTCGGTCGTAAAACTCAGTACA
Organism: Papilio machaon; assembly: GCF_912999745.1. Lineage (NCBI taxonomy): Eukaryota > Metazoa > Arthropoda > Insecta > Lepidoptera > Papilionidae > Papilio > Papilio machaon. The sequence goes on from NC_060009.1 coordinate 4,557,492, forward strand.
TCAAGTTTACCGTGTTTGACATATTGTGCAGTATCTTCAGACATCTCTCCTGTTTCTTCTTCAGGTTTGACCAGTTGTACATAAAGTCGTTGTGGAGCCAGAACTTCTGGAACCTCTCCACCATCACATTGAACATCTGCTCCACCGCGTGCTCGTACTGACTGTTCAGGACGCTGTTTTCGCTGAATTCAACTCCCAGAGCGGTTACTGTTCAAACAAACGTAGACATCATTTCGAGTTTCTACATCAGAAGAATCGAGAAGTAACACACCCGGCAAAAAATGGCACTGTTCTTCATTTTAGTTCTCTAACACCGTGAAGAAGAAGTCCATTATCTATTTAGAATTTTAAGAATGTAGACTATCTCTCTTACTCCAGTCAAACTGCTCTCAAAATAGGTTAAAGGTTAGTTAAATAATCGCTTAAGTCCCTGAGTGCAACAGTTAGTAACTGATTTACTTACAGCAAATAGTCTCCAAAGCATTCCTTCTCGTGTATGTCCAGTGATCGAAAGGTCCCTTCCCTACCTCTGCCGCCATGTCTTTCACCAGGCGACGGGCCTGACTGTTGAAAACTCCCTGGAAACCGTCCACAACGAGCTGACTGAACGCTGGGTTCAACAACTTCCGATGATTCTTCCATATTGACACTGCAATGTTATAACATTTTATATTGCTACTAGCTATCGCCCGTGATTCCGTCCGCGCGCAGTTAAGAAAAACTTCATAGGGGTATGAAAAATAGATGTTGGCCGATTCTCTGACCTGCTCAATATGCTCACAAAATTTCATGAGAATTGGTCAAGCTGTTTCGGAGGAGTACGGGGACGAACATTGTGACACGAGAATTTTATATATAAGATTTTTATAAATGCGAAAGCTTTGGATGGATGTATGGATCTTTGTTACTACAAAGGGTTAAATGTACAACACAAACAGGATAGATTATATTTTTGTACACAGATGTAGAACATACTCTAACGGAACACAAGGTACATACTATTATATATACGTTTTTTTTTTTAAACTCAGCATTTTCAGCATTCAGCAGATGGCTAGTAGGTATATTAGGTCCTTACATATGAAATTGGCGTTTTTCGTACTGGCCACTTTAATCACGAATTTCTCCTCTTTGGTAAGGAATTCCAAATTCAAATTTGTACAGCTATAGACTCATGTATTTGTGGTTCGATGACCGTCATTCATTTGTTTTTTTCTTCTGTTTTTTTCTGTTTGCGTCACTCATTTTACAAAATGGAAAACTTAAAATATCGCATTATTTACGAGTACGAGTTCCGCCGTGGCACTAGTGCTGCGGAAACGACTCGAAGGGTGAATGATGTGTATGGCGGTCATGTTGCAAAAGAAAACACAGTTCGTTTTTGGTTCCAACGTTTTCGTTCTGGAAATTTCGATCTGCAGAACAAGCTCCGTGGACGGCCTGAGACTCAAGTTGATAATGAAGAGTTGAAGGCTATTGTGGAAGCGGATCCATCGCAAACCACGTCCGAGTTAGCTGCAGGCTGCGATGTTAGTGATAAAACTGTTTTAATTCACTTGAAGCAAATTGGGAAGATTAAAAAGCTTGAAAGGTGGGTACCTCACGAATTGACTGAAGCAAACCGGCAAACGCGCGTCGACTGTTGCGTTACATTACTAAACCGGCACAATAATGAAGGTATTTTAAACCGAATCATTACCTGTGATGAAAAATGGGTTCTTTACGATAATCGGAAGCGCTCAGCGCAATGGTTGGATCCTGGCCAGCCAGCCAAATCCTGCCCCAAGCGAAAATTAACCCCAAAAAAGTTACTTGTAAGCGTTTGGTGGACTAGTGCCGGTATTGTTCATTACAGTTTTCTCAAATCTGGCCAGACTATTACGGCTGATGTCTATTGTCAGCAATTGCAAACCATGATGGAAAAGCTAGCGGCTAAACAACCTAGGCTGGTCAATCGCTCCACGCCACTGCTGCTTCACGACAACGCTAGACCACACACTGCGCAACAGACGGCTACTAAATTAGAAGAGCTTCAATTGGAAAGTCTAAGACATCCTCCGTACTCCCCGGACCTTGCTCCAACAGATTACCATTTTTTCGAAATTTGGATAACTTCTTGCAAGGGAAAAAATTCAACTCCGATGGGGCAGTCCAAATCGCCTTCAAAGATTTTATTGATTCCCGTCCGACTGGTTTTTTTAGTAAAGGGATCAATGAACTACCTATGAGATGGCAAAAGTGCATAGAAAATAATGGTTCATACTTTCATTAATTAAATATATTATATTAAAAAATATTCGACTTTTTGTTCCTCCCATACAAAACGCCAATTTCATATGTAAGGACCTAATATTAATTTTTCGACTTGATTGGAGGTAATATTAGCAAATTTGAGGTCTTCTCTAGATATACTTGAGCTTCCGTATCGACGTTGTTTCTCGGAATTGAACCTAAGCAACAAGAGTTGGCCTAAGGAGAGCGGGCATTGAACTTAATGCGTGTTAAAGGTTACATTATCATTCGTGAATTAAATTTCACCTATATTTGAGTTATAATTATGTATATTGTTTAAAATTTAATTAAATTATAAACGTTTACATACGTGTTCCAGTGATTAAACCTTCTCCGACCCAGGGCTTAGCAAAATTATACAAAACGTCCTTTTGTAAACATGTGTTGGCGACAGTCAAACAATCGTCAGGATCTGTTACAGCTGGAAACAAAGAATTCTATTTCGACAGATTATAGCAGATTGTATAAAACTGTAGGGCTACTTTCCAAGTGTTTGGATAGAAGTGTTTGTTGTAAAAGTTTCGGAAACCTCGAAAAGTCAAATATGTTGCCGAAATTGGTCACAATTTTTTTATACCTGTAAATTTAGAAACAGCGGGAAACAGTGTCGCAAATAAGGAGACTCTACAGTATTAGATCGTAACTTTAACGTAACCAACTTTACCATAAACTGTCCGAGGTCCAATTGAAGCAGATATCACACCACCCATTTTCAAACTGGTGTATGAAAATTCCTTTACTATATTCCATAAGGCTAGAAGAAGAAAAAATACAATTTTTACTCCGTATAGATATTGTCCCGATTGCAAAAGAAAAATAATATGTGAGAAAAAGGCAAAGATTTCCGCAGGTCAGAAACCTGGGGTGCGGGGTGTTCTTTATTTCTCTATTGGATCTTAGATGTACGTGTAACTAATGTTACTTACAAATACTGTCTCCTATAAAAAGGTGCGCGTGTCCAATAAACGGTATCCCTCCAGGGTAAGCGGGGGGTTCCAGACGTGACGTCACACGCCATCGCCACGTCCAGAACAATGCGAACGCGATAACAGATAATACTAACACCAACATCATAACTTACTGAAACAAAGTACTCACTGCGTATTAAGTTATTTTCAAGTCCAAAAAAAAATTGTTTTAGTTTATAGTCATAGAGTTTTTAACAAGAAGGGTCGACCAACTAACTTGTGACATTAAATTTAAGAATCTCTAAATATAAATTACAATTTGATTAATTTGGTATTTTTGAACACCAAATCTCCCGTCATCCGACCCTCAAGTTGATCTCTGTATAATACTAGAACATAAGAATTAAGAACTATAAAAGAAATATATAAATGTTTTAAATTGATATTTCACAATTAATTTTTATTTTATTTTAATAAAATTATTTAATTAATTTTAATTTTTATAAAAGATAAAAATAATTATTTTACTCTTATATTTAAATCACTAATACCTAATAAATAATTAAAATAATTTACCTTTTCTCAGTAAATAAAATAAATGTTAAAAACAAACAATTACGAGCTACTAAAAGTCGATTTGTTTACGTGATAAGTAATCAAGCGTCTTTATAAGCTCGGTTTACGAAAGAGCATGTCCATATTATTATTACTAATTTGCATTTCAATATCCACTACCACTTGAAAGACACGAAAAACGTCAGAAAAACGAATGACCGTCGACCCTCTTTGTAAGTACTTACTACAAAGAGGGTGTTACATTTGTCCCACCAGCGTTACGTAGGCTCTAAATAAAAATAAAAAAACTAGTTGATAGAAACTACATTTCTTCTTACAAGTCCAAGTAAATGTTTACGTAATCTTAAAATAATATATAAATCTCGTGTCACAATGTTTGTCCTCAATGGACTCCTAAACCACTTAACCGATTATAATAAAATTCGCACACCATGTGCAGTTCGATCCAACTTGAGAGATAGGATAGTTTAAATCTCAAATTATAGTCGCAATTTTAATTTATTGCTAATTATTTGTCTGTTATTATTTGACAGTCACAATTATCTGTTAACTCCAAATGATTCTAACAGATGTCGATACCTTTCGACTGGGTTGAGTAAGTAATCAATAGATGGCGCTGCTATGGTAAATCTACGAACGTGTCATATAAGCTTATTAATTGCGCGCGGACGGAGTCGCGGGCGACAGCTAGTCTATATATATAAAAGAAAGTCGTGTTAGTTACACTATTTATAACTCAAGAACGGCTGAATCGATTTGACTGAAAATTGGTGGGCAGGTAGCTTAGAACCAGGAAACGGACATAGGATAGGATTTTTACCCCGTTTTCTATTTTTTATTCCGCGCGGACGGAGTCGCGGGTAAAAGCTAGTTTTTTATAAAAAAAACTCCAGATCAACCTCATCTGTTGGTGTGAATAATACTTTGAAAGACCAATATAGGACGATTATATAGAATACAAGAACTTGAAGTTGTGTTATATTTATTATGTTTTATTGCTAATGTTTATTTTTAGTGTATTTTAGAAGCATTTTTGAATTATTTTGTCATAATTAATTAGTTTATATTATTTAATTTTAAGATATTCCTCCCAAGTAGAGTTGGCGACAGGCAAACGGCAGGCCATTAAAACTTAGCCGGTGGTGGGCGGCCACTCCTCATCGGTGTTGTAGACGAAGTGGCCGGCAAAGGCGGCCCGACGATGGCTGCGCCACTGGATGTCATCAGGGCTGGGGGAGCAACAGGTATCCAGTCCCCCGTCGTGGCGCAGACCAGAGCAGGCCGCGAAGGTGTTGAGCGTGCGAGCTCAGATTCGGCAACGCGACACTGTCTTCTGGGATTTCTCCTCATTGTATCTATGATTTTTGTGATCTGGCTTCTTTTGTGTTTGTTTTTTTTTTCATTTCTATTGCTAGTTTTGATTGTTTAAATGTTTAAATTGTATTTTAATTTACTGGGAGAAATTTTTCGTTTTGACAGTGTCAAACGTTGCCATAGAGTTTAAGGTTTATGAAACGTTGTGTGCCTACCTCACATGAGTGGGTAAAGACCAGGGAGATGATGATGACAGACTTCATTTGTTTTATTTTTACAATACGTATGATGGCAATAATATCCCAGCCTCATCCCAGCTGCAGTAGTATTTTACAAGCGAAAAAATACCACAGTGAAGTTAACTGAAGTGAGTTCCTCTGAAATGTATCTTTAGTACTAACGCCAATTGTAAAAATATATTTCTCCTCTTCTCTCTTTTCCGTATCTTTGTTGTTTCTAACATCACATACAAAATACATCTAAATAAGTTTATTGGTAAATTCTTCCTTCCTTCAAATATTATGACTTCAGACAATTCATTTTGAAATCACAATTTATTTCCATAATATGCCAGGTGTCACTGTCTTTTGAGAAGTGTTTTTGAAAAACTATTACTTGAACACCACGTGTAGGTCACCTCCGAGAACATCTTCACAGTTTGTTGTTGAAAAGTAGCCTTTCTTTGGCACATTACTGGATCTCGAGTAAGAAGCTGAAGAAGTACATGAAGCACTATCCTAACTGGTTGCTTTGGAAAACCTTTACCTTGACAGACCAATAGATCTTCCGCAACGATTGCACTAATCAATATTTATTTTATTACATTGACTAAGGGATACAATAAAAATGCACAAGCTATCTAAATAGAATCGTAGGTTCTTAAATGTAACTTAGTTTAACGCATCTCAAATATAAAATGTCACTTATTTACCTCGTCCGACACCGACTTCAGAATACTTTTTTACTTTCGGGGGTTTTCAAGGCATTATTCTGTTACTTTTTAGTGCATTTTTTTTCTGTATAAAAACATAACTTATAACTCTATCACAAAGTAGGTAGTAGTCCTAGGACAAATATGTAGATATAGCACCATTCCACCTTAACAGCATTCCATAAAACTATAAAAATCATATTAATGTTATAAATGCGAATGTTTAAATGGATGTTTGTTTGCAGGTATCTCGAGAACGGCTCAACGGATCTCGATGAAATTTGGCATACATATAGAACATAGTCTGGAAGAACACATAGGCTACTAATTACGTTTTTTTATTCCGTGCGGACGGAGTCGCGGGCTACACCTAGTAATATATAAATATAAATAAGGTATATTCCGTATTAATGGACTCTGCTTATAATAATTATTTTTGTTCAATGCGTTACATATTTTTGCATATTTAAGCTTAATTAATACGTTAAATAAAAAAAAAATAATACAAAATTGGTATTATTCTTAAGTTAATTTTAAGGTCTTGTATTTCATTGACCTCTTCAGCTACTCATATGTTACAAATAAAATAATGACTATAACAAGTGAAGCATATTAAATGGTGATTTATTAAAAATATATACTTAATAATTTAAAAAAAGGAGAGCATTGAAAGTAACTAGTATGGCAGTAATTTCTAAACTGCATTCAGTTAGATTGTGGTATAAAATAAAACAATTAAAGAAGGTATTAAAAAATCATACATTATGAATAATTTGAAAAACGATAAAAAGTACTTTAAGGTTATAATTGTGTTTTAACAGATTTTCTGGTTTTCCACTCGCTTACGAAAGGATTAAATTTTTTGTATCCTTATCCAATACGGTAAGCTCAATATCGTTTAAAGTCATCGCTTTATAGACCTCGCAACCAGGCCCACCGATAGCTGTTTCGTCGCCCGCGTGCAATACCGACTATGCCGACTTAAAGTCAACCAAAAAAAAAAATAGTAACCAGATTAGGATTCTAACTAGTTTTAACGAATGCCAATACATTCACTTGTTATATACTTCGTGAATTTAAAACACAAAAGGAATAAAGCATGATGAATCGCAGCGTGGACAAGCTGGGTTCAGTGGCGCACCGACTGGCCAAGACGGAGAAGTCGACGCACGTCATGGGTCCTGCCGTCTACAACTGACTGCCGGACAGCGTCGCAGCGGTTACCAGCCTCGCGTCATTTAAAAATAGAGTTATTCAGAAAGCTCTATATAACAATGAGGATTTTTTATACATCAAAAATGAGCAAACGGCCACCTGAATTCGCCTAAATAGCGAGGCGACCGTTGCCCATAGAAATATTTTATCAACGGAGAAGAAGACGCACATAAAGAGGATATTTCCCGTCCTATGCGTCCCCTCTTCCGCAAAATCCACTTTGGGTGGGTAGGGAAAAAGGACTAAAATTAGACTTCCGGCACCACACTCATCAGACGAAACGCGGAATTACTTTCACTTCGCGCCGGTCTTCTGTGTGGTCGTGGTATTGCACCGGGCGAGCCAGCCCATTCGTGAAACAGATTTTGTTGTTGCTGGCGCCTATTATTGCAAATTAAAAAGAAACATAACTATAACTACAATTTAAATGTCCAAAGAATTAATACCGCTTCATAAATCAAAACCAAATATTCGCAACAATAATGTAAATTGTCGACGAGGGTATCGTTTATTACTCGTTTGGTATGTTTTTATTTTTGTTGGCAGCGCAGTCAATCGATTTTTTTGTTTTTTAAATTAGCAAATAAATATTAAATACATGTGTCACGAATTTAGAAATTCACATTTTATCTCTTCTCTATTGATATGTAGTGACCGCACTCGGGTTTGAGCACAACGTCAAGTTTTAATATCATCTTGCTGTGGTCGGCTTGTACTCGGTAGTGACGTAATAGGTGAGCCAATGTTGTTTTCATTGATGAATACGCGTACGATTTACCTGGAAAGTTAAATTATTATAACTTGTAGACATAAATTGGTTTAATTTATTTTATTATTTACATATTTCTAAAACTCATAAAAAGAAGAATAGTATTTTTAGATGTATTTTATATTCTACATTTCGAAATTCTCATAAAAGTTTAATTTAATAACTAACCAATACAAATCCTCCTGCCAATATTAAATGCGGCAAAGGCGTTGGGACTGTGCGGCAAAGTCGCCGGGTTCAGCCAGCGTTCGGGCTTGAACTCCTCGGCGTCAGGTCCCCACATGGCGTGTCTGTGGACCCCGTACACTAACATTAAGCACGTTCGACCAGCGGTTAGTGTGTAGTTCTCTGGAAGAATGAAATGAATGAATAAAAGTAGTGAGTGAGTGAGTGAGTGAGTGACAGTGGCAATGAGTGAATGAACGAATCAAATAATCGCTTAAATCCAAATTTAATACAGAAAAAGATGTTTTTTTACCCCTAACCATGATGAGGCTTTGGCGCTCCGGTGATTGAAAAATAAGTCACTAACATCATGTGTCAAATTGTTATAGCAATGTTTTCAATTGTACTCACTTAGTTTGACATTTCTATCAAGGCACCTCATGGTGACAGGCACGATGGGGTACACCCGCATTGTTTCCTTCAACACGGCCTCTAAGTATACTAGTTGAGATAAATCTTGCTTTGTCACATCTCTGTCATCGTTCCCGAAAATGTCGTGTAGCCTAAAATCATCATACTTCATACTAATATTCTAAATGGGAGAGTTTGCATTCTATTATTCATTCGTATGGTTATGTACAACCCCCTTTTAGAGATTCGTTAAGAGTTGACACGTGGTCTTGATTTTTGTTTCCCATATCTCGACGACTTTCTCGTATTTTCGCACGAGGAGAGAGAGCACCTTTGTGCTCGGTGTTCTTTAACACCTTCGCCTCCTATTTAACAGGATGAAGGATTATGGCGTGCTGATCAACACTAAAAAGTGCGTTTTTGGAGCACCAGAGGTAACATTTCTAGGCTACTCCATCAACCAACACGGCACGAAGCCCCTGGAGGGCAAAGTTCAAGCCATGAAAGAGTTCCCCCTTCCCACAAATGCAAGGCAGAGTAGAAAGTTCCTGGGAATGATAATCTTTTATAGAAGGTTTATCCCCCACGCAGCCAAAATCCAAGCTCCCCTGAATGCATTGCTTAAAGGTTCAGTCAAAGCGTCACAGACAATACACATGGACAAAAACTCAGTAAAAGCTTTCGAAGACTGTAAAGATAGTCTTTCTAATGCAGCCCTGTTAGCTCATCCAGACCTTACAGCTAAGTTAGGTCTTATCACTGATGCTTCGGATCTTGCTATTACTGGTGTCAACTCACGTTACGATAGAGAGCTTCTTGCTATTTATGAGAGTATTAAGTATTTTAGACATTGGCTAGAAGCAACACCGTTTACTATCTTCACGGATCATAAACCACTGTGTTTTGCGTTCAGTGAAAGGAAGGCCAACTGCAGTCCACGACAATATAGGCATCTGAATTTTATTTCCCAGTTCTCGACCAATATTCAACACATCTTCGGAAAAGATAATGTCGTTGCTGACGCACTTTCCCGAATCGAAGAGGTTGAGGAGATAGTAAGACCCGTGGACCTCGAATTGATTGATAAAGCTCAGGACTCCGATTCTGAATTAGCAACATTTCTAGATCAAGAAAGTTTCCTGCATATTTAGAAATTAAGTACACCTGGAAGTCGATTGCAGCTGTACTGCAATGTCAGCACAAAGACTCCCAGGCCTTTAGTACCCAAATTCTTACGCAAGCAAGTATTCGATAGCTTACACTCTCTAAGCCATCCCGGCGCTAACACAAGCGCGAAGCTTGTTGCTGATCGTTTCGTCTGGCCATTGATGAGAAAAAATTGTGGCGAATGGTCTAGGGCGTGTTTGTCATGTCAGCGCGCAAAGGTAACACGTAACGTTGCCTTTAGGCACCCATGATTTACCTTCAGCGAGATTCAAATACGTTCAGTTAGACCTTATCGGGCCATTACCTCCATCAGCTTAGTTCCATTACTACGTGACAGCCGTCGATCGCTTCACGCGTTGGTGCGAAGCTGTTCCCTTAACGGATATCACTGCAGAAACAGTGGCCAAAGCATTTTTGTTGTCATGGATAACGAGATTCGGCTGTCCTACTAACAGATCGTGGGAGGTAATTTGATCGGCACTTTTCGAACAACTTTCAAAATTCGTATCTTGCAAACATCGTAAAACGACCAGCTACCACCCTCTATCATTTGATCGCTATCTATCCTCAGGAACGGAGCCACGAGTTAAAAAAAAGCTATAAAAAACTACCAGCACGCGGCCGTAACGCTTTTTCGTGACAGAAAAATGAACACAAGAAAGATTCTTTGATATAAGTATAAACTTACTCTTCAAATATTCGCTCCTGCACCTTCGGATATGATCCAATCATAACTAAGGTGAACATGAGAACATTAGCTGACGTTTCGTGACCTGCCGCTATCATGGTGTCCACGTGTTCTCTTATCTCCAAATCGTTAAACGCTCCTTTCTCTGTAGATAACTCTAGTAGAAGGTCTAAAAACGCCTTGAATTTTATACCTAAAATTAACACAAATTTTAGTACTAACCCCAAATTTTAGTAGTAAAAGTATAAAGGTATAACATAAGGAGGGAACTTGCTCCCTACCAGGTACTTTTACGCACATGGACTATAAGGGGCCCCGTATTTAGGGCAGCCGTTTAGAATAGTATAAAAAACCTATCGATACAATACCGATCATGACAAGCTGAGTTACATTAGATTATGGTAAAAGTTTCTTCGCATTTTACTCGTATATGAAAATTCGAAACATTTTTAATATAGATCATTTACATTTATTAAAGTATGTAGGGGACATTTTGTTCGTTAACTTTTTGCAATAACGTAGGTTGAGGGACCTGGTTCCATTGCTAAAAGACCTAAAAGTAGTATAATTTTGGTATGGTATAACTTTTAACAATTAACTTTAACTTGCGTTAAATTTTCGAGAAATTAACGCCTTTAACGAAGTTAACTTTTAAAATAACGAATCAACGATTAACGAAGTTAACTTTTCGATTAACTGTGCCCACCTGTGGTAAAATCTATATATACATTTATAGGAGTGAACTGACTGAATAATGATCAATGCACAGTCGAAACTACTATGTCAGGAGACTTGAAATTTAGTAAAGAGGTTTCTGTTATACGCTCTTTTCAGCACTAATAATTAAATATGTCTTTCAAGTTTTCCTTAAATTTACACTTCAAGGGTCTAAAAAGAGTGGTTTAACTTCGTAACTACAAATATTTTTCACAGCGTATACGAGACCTAGAACTCGAATAGAACTCGATAGACTTCGAATGTTGCATGGGGTTTTCTATTACTACGTAAGTGAGTTCTATAAAAGGTTTTACAAAAAAAACCTTTAACCTTGTAATAGAAAGTGAAAGGAGATTAACAAAGGAAATTTATGGCGTGAAATTAAGTTTTGGCGTAGGTCGGTACCGTCCTGATTAATGAAATACTCAAGAAGGGCAATATAAAGAGCACCCGAAACCGGCGTGCGTACATGCATAAATGTAGAAGAAGCGATAGAGGAGTGTCAGTACCGCGTCAAACGGAAATCCGTGGTGTCTGTTTACCCTTCTGGGTTACGGACCTGAGTTATGTTGCTACTAAAGTATTATAAATCGTTACTCATACTGACCTGTCGATGCTTCTAATCCATTCTTCTTATTGTTTAAGTATACAGCTTTACGTGTTTCTAGAACCTAAAAAAATAATAATACGTAAAGTATTAATTCTGGTACCAGCATTATTATGATAACAACCTTGTCTTTAGTTCCATTTTGGTTATCCTCCCATAAAAATAACTTCGTGTTGTTTATTGGGTTCGGTCGTAAAAGTAAATACATCAAGTTTACCGTGTTTGACATATTGTGCAGTATCACCAGACATCTCTCCTGTTTCTTCTTCAGGTTCGACCAGTTGTATATAAAGTCGCTGTGAAGCCAGAACTTCTGCAACCTCTCCATTAGCATGTTCAATATCTGCTCCACCGCGTGCTCGTACTGACTGTTAAGAACGCTGTTTTCGCAGAATTCAACTCCCAGAGCGGTTACTGTTCAAACAAATGTAGAATAAAACTTATCTACATCAGAAGAATCAAGAAGTAACACACCGGGCAAAATGGCACTGTTCTTCATTTTAGTTCTCTTACACCATTGTATTAAGATTTTTACGAAAATCTTTTTTTTGATAAGGACTACGATGAGACTATAATCGACGAGATAAGAAGGTATACTTATGTTGAAGAAAGTAATAAGAAATCCGTCATCTATTTAGAGATTTAATAACGTAGATTTTCTCTCTTATTCCAGTCTAACTACTCTCAAAATAGTTTAATGGTTAGTTAAATAATCGCTTAAGGCCCTGACTGCAACAGTTAGTAACTGATTTACTTACAGCAAATAGTCTCCAAAGCATTCCTTCGCGTGTATGTCCTGTGATCGAAAGGCCCCTTCCCTACCTCAGTCTCCATATCTTTCACCAGGCGACGGGCCTGACTGTTGAAAACTCCCTGGAAACCATCCACCACGAGCTGACTGAACGCTGGGTTCAACAACTTCCGATGATGCTTCCATTTTGACACTGCAATGTATAACATTTTTTATTACTTAATGTTATACAGGGTGGCCCATAAGTCCTTTGATATGAATTAAAATAAAACTAATTACATTATGAATTAAATTTTTATTTACTAAAAAAGCTTAAAAAACGGGAATTATTTTTTGGAAATAACATCTTCTAAATGTAATCCGTTGCGATCACGGCACTCTTGCAAACGACGTCAAAAATTGTCGATGACTGCGCGGCACGTCACTGCTGAAATGCTTGTCATTTCTCTGCGGATGTTTTCTTTTAGGGCCTCAATTGCCCGCGGGTTTGTGTCGTATACTTTAGCCTTAAGGTAGCCCCACAAAAAAAAATCCATCGGGGTCAGATCTGGACTACGTGGAGGCCAGGAAATGTCTCCTCTCTTAGAGATCACTTTGCCAGGAAAAAGTTGACGGATAACGGGCATAGCAGTGTTAGAGGTGTGAGAAGTGGCCCCATCCTGTTGAAACCACGTCCTGGCATTAAAGCCTGAAAAGCTTTGCAATTCTGGTATGAAAAACTCTTCGATCATAGCCACATATCGCTCCGACGTAACAGTAACTGCGCGCCCTCTGCCATCCTCAAAGAAGTAAGGCCCTAGGATACTATGGGCTGACATAGCGGCCCAAACAGTCACTTTCGGACTATGTAAGGGCTTCTGATGCTTAAGTTTTGGATTGATGGGGCTCCAATAGCGGCAATTTTGTTTACTAACATGCCCGTTAAGATGGAAATGAGCCTCGTCAGAGAACATTATGTTATTGAAGGAAGTAAACCGATTCAACATTTCGTTCGCATAATTTTGTCTTTGAATACCGTCAGTTTCCTTTAATTCTTGAACCAACTGAATTTTGTAAGGGTGCATATGTAAATCTTTCTTCAAAATCCGTTGTAACGATGTCCTGGATACGTTTAATGCTCTGGCGCGCTTACGAGTTGACTGTGTCGGATTTTCGCGAATAGACTGTGTCACTGTGTCTATGTTTTGTTCCGTACGTGACGTCCTTGGGCGACCCAACCGCGGTTTATCTAACGTCGAACCGGTCTCCTCGAACTTAGCAACCCAGTTCTTAATCGTTTGAAGAGTTGGAGTGTCGTCAAAGTTGTGTAAACCTTTGTGTTCTCGAAATGTACGCCGCGCAACGGTTGCCGAATTGTCGTTTTTATAAAACTCGCGCACACAAAATGCACGGTCCGCTCCGGTAAAACGCTCCATCGCGACTAAATTCCCAGAAACCGAAGTTACTCCCCCCGCTTCCCCTGCACCGCTAACGCGCGCCCTGTTCGTTTTATTCAAATTTTACTTTTCAAAGGACTTATGGGCCACCCTGTACCTAAATGCGAAAGTTTGGATGTAGGTATGGATCTTTTTACTACAGAAAAGGGTAAAATGTACAATACTAATGGGATAAATTATTTTTGTTCATATATTTACACGAAGAAAACTTAGCAACGTCATATCCGTATTCATCATTAGCTCACTATATGTCCCCACTGAGGGCTCGGAGCCTACCCTAAGTAAGGGATGACTAGGCCATAGTCAACCACGCTGGTCCAGTGAGGGTTGGTTGACTTCACACATATCATTGAATTTCTTCTCAGATATGTATGTGCAGGTTGCATCATGATGTTTTCCTTCACCGTAAGAACGTCGGATACGACACATTGGTACATGTCGGGATTCGTACTCAGGTCCTGCAGATTGCAAATCAATTGCTAAACCCCTGAGCCACCGACTCTCATATCCGTGTTACTAATTCGCAATTTCCCATTTAACTACACACATCAATTAACCTAACCCCAGTAAAAAAAAGCATAAACCCGACTGACTGAGGATCTAATAGCTCCAATAGATGGCGCTATATCATTAAGGAATTTGAAAAAGAAGGAGGTTATCAATTCGACTGTTTTTTTATGTGTGTCACCGCGAAGCTCCGCCCCTGGTGCTCTGATTTTGATAAAAAATATTTTAATCGAAAGGTAGACGGAGCTACGCGGCAACACACATAAAAAAATACAGTCGAATTGATAACCTCCTTCTTTTTGAAGTCGGCTAAAAGCAGCCGGTACTTCCTGGGCACAGGTGGCGCAGGATACAGAGATATGGGCTTCTTGGGAGGAGGCCTTTACCTACAGAGGGGTTCCAGGGGGATTAGTTAGTTATTAAAAAAACAAATTTTTTTTTATGTTATTAAGGTATTGAAAACATTTTGTTATTGCTAATAGAATTTACTTAGTACATTTTATTTTTTATTATGTGTTTATCTGTAAGGAAATAAATGGCTTTATTATTATTATTATTTCATATTTCATATTCATTTATTAACTTATTATCTATATAATACATTTTATAAAAAAAAAATAACAAAATATATTATATAAAAATAGTATACCACCGGCTGCGGAATCCCATGACTCAAGCAATCACTGGTGAGGGCTACAGAGACAGGAACCTCCTCACTATGCGCGCGGTTTCTAAAATAACTGCCTTTTGTATCAAGTCCTTAATCCAACTGTTTAGCGAGAGCTTCTTTAGACGTTGGTCGAAGCTCTTCGCTATAAGTCCATTCATCGATACGACTATCGGAATAATGGTAGTCGATTTCATACGCCATATGGCGGTAACCTCGTGAGCCAAGTCTAAGTATTTTAGCAATTTTTCGTTTTCAGCTTTCACGAGATTCTCGTCATGTGGAATAGTGACATCGACTAACATTACACAACTCTCAGACCGCTCTATTACGATATCGAGTCTATTGGCAGTAATAGTCCTATCTGTAATAATATATCAATCCCAGTAGAGCGTGACATAGCTATTTTCCAGAACAGGTGAAGGTTGGTATTGGTAATATGGTACCTCAGTATCCACAAGAGCACATTTAAGGGCAAGTTGCTGATGGATAAACTTAGCCACTTGGTTGTGTCTATGCAAGTATGCACCGTCCGCAAGTCGAGAACAACCGGAAACGATATGTCTAATAGACTCACCGGGACGACGACATGCCCGACAAATGTCAATCGTACAATCCTTTAGAATATGTTTTCGGTAGTTGTTCGTTACGATGACTTCGTCCATGATTGCAAAGACAAAACATTCAGTTTCCCCAAAGAGGTTGCTGAAGCGCAGCCAAGCCACGGAGGATAATTGGTCTACATCAGGCCCTGTTAAGGCGCGATGGAACCTACCTTGTAACTCGTTGCTCTTCTATACACTAATGCGGTCCGAGACACTTAGTACCGGTAACCTTCGCCAATTCGTGGTAGCCAAGGAAAGCGGCGTGACTCTTTTGTCCATTGTTACAACATCATTATTATATTATTATTGTAGATTATATATTTATTCTGTCTCCGCCTGGCTGGTATTATTATTATTAATTATTACTTACGAGTTCCAGTGATTAAACCTTCTCCGAGCCAGGGCTTAGCAAAGTTATAGAAATCGTCCTTTTGTAGACATGTGTTGGCGACAGTCAAACAATCGTCAGGATCTGTTACAACTGGAAACAAAGAATTCTTCCTTATATCGTGTTTCGAGAGATTTTAGCAGATTGTATAAAACTGTGGGGTTACTTTTCAAGTTTTCGATAAAAGATTCGATAAAGATTTTGAGTTTTTTTAAACAATGAAAAATATATGTATACCTATAGTTACTGGTTAATGTTTAGTAGGCTTTGTTGCGCTCCATGAATAACAAGGAAATGGGGATTTCATTAAAGACTAAATTACAAAAATGCCCAACCAATAATAAAATATTTTTTTTACCCGTCAATTTATCGGGAAACGGTATCGCAAATAAGGAGACTCTACAGCAGGGATTCCCAAAAGGGTCGATATCGACCCCAGGGGGGGGGGGGGGAACTTAAAGCATTGCTAATTATCACTCTGTCTTCTTCTATTGACCTAAGTTAGAATGAAAAATAATAATAATAATTACAATAATTGATCTTAAAAGTAGATAATTTGGGCATGGGGGTCTGTAGAAACGGTTCATATTGGAAAAAGGGGTCACTTGTCCAAAATAGTTTGGGGATCCCTGGTCTACAGTATTATGTCGTAACTTTAACGTAACCAACTTTACCATAAATAGTCCGAGGTCCAATCGAAGCAGATATCACACCACCCATTTTCAAACTGGTGTATGAAAATTCCTTTACTATATTCCATAAAGCTAGAAGAAGAAAAAAATACATTTTTCATTCCTTATAGATATTGTCCCGATTGCAAAAGAAAAATAATATGCGAGAAAAAGACAAAGATTTAATACAAGGTGTAATGTTTTAAGATCAAATAAAAATGTCTCATGGGTTGTACCCACTTACGACATGGAATTATTGTGACGTAGACGATTATGGTTCATTATAAAGGTTTCAGTGTATTTAGTATCGGTTTTTAGTGTTCCGTAACTGAAAAGGAAAAAGACGGAACCCTAATAGGATCACTTTATTGTCCGTCCGACTGTCCGTCTGTCAAGAACCCTTTTCTCAGAAACGCATGGAGGTATCAAGCTGGAATTTATATCAAATACTCAGGTTTACTGTCCTTTGGAGCTGTGAAAACTTCTAAGCCAACAAAATCAAAAGTTTCAGCAGTTTATGTCGCAAATTCAAACTTACAGGGTACTTCTATGAACGCGGCACTATGCCGCCCTTTCGCACCCCTAATATATATTCGGGTCAGAAACCTGGGGTGCGGGGTGTTCTTTATTTATCTATTAGATCTTAGATGTACGTATAACTAATGTTACTTACAAATACTGTCTCCTATAAAAAGATGCACATGTCCAATCAATGGCACCCAGCCTGGGTAAGCGGGGGGTTTCAGTCGTGACGTCACACGCCATCGCCACGTCCAGTACAATGCGAACGCGATAACAGATAATGTTAACACCAACATCACAATTCTCACTGGAACGATGAACTCTATGCGTATTAAATCATTTTTAAGGCAAAAAAAAAAGGGTTTATAGTCATAGAGTGTTTAACAAGAGGGTTTGATCAAACAACTTGTGACATTAAATATAAGAATCTCTAAATATAAATTACAGTTTATTAATTTGATATTTTTGAACACCAAATCTCCGGTTATCCGACCCTCACGTTGATCTCTGTATAATGCTAGAACATAAGAATTAAGAACTACTAGCTTTTACCCGCGACGCCGTCCGCGCGGAATAAAAAATAGAAAACGGGGTAAAAATTATCCAATGTCCTTTTCCTGGTTCTAAGCTACCTGCCCACCAATTTTCAGTCAAATCGATTCAGCCGTTCTTGAGTTATAAATAGTGTAACTAACACGACTTTCTTTTATATATACTATAAGATAGATAAAAGGAATATAAAACTGTTAAAATTAATATTTCACAATAATAAGAGACAAAAATAATTATTTTACTTTATATTTAAATCACTAATACCTAATAAGATTTTAAAATAATTTACCTTTTATAAGTTATTAAAAAGAATATAAAAAACAACACTTCAATTACGAGCTACTAAAAGTCGATTAGTTTACCTGATAAATAATCAAGCGCCTTTATAGACTCGGTTAACGAAAGAGTATGTCCATATTATTATTACTAATTTGCATTTCAATGTCCACTAACACTTGAAAGACACGAAAAACGTCGGGAAAACGAATGACCGTCGACCCTCTTTGTAAGTATACAAAGAGGGTATTACATTCGTCCGATCAACGTTACGTAAGATAAGTAAAATTAAAAAAAAAACATAGTTGATAGAAACTACATTACTTGTTACAAATCCAAGTAAATATTTACCTGAAAACCTTTATCTTGACCGACCAATAGAACTTCCGGCAACTATTGCACTCTTATCAATATTTCTTTTATTATATTGACACAATAAAATCGCACAAGCTATCAAAAAAGAATCGTAGGACCTTAAATGTAACTTAGTTTAACACATCTCAAATATAAAATGTCACTTATTTACCTCGGCCGACATCGACTTCAAAATAACAATAATTATACATGGTACAAGAAAGAAGAGAACTTTTTTACTTTCGAGGGTTTTCAAGGCATTATTTTGTTACTTTTTAGTGCATTTTTGGTTGTATAACAACGTAACTTATAACTTTATCACAAAGTAGGTAGTAGTCCTAGGACAAATATGCAGATATAACCCCACCCACTTGCAAACTGGTGTATGACAATACCTTCATAGCATTCCATAAAACTATTAAATTATATAAAAATACAAAATAAGTATATTCCGTATATATATTGTACTCGGCTTATAATTTTTTTTTTCAGTGCGTTACATGACTTTGCATATTTTAGCCTAATTCATATGTTAAATAGAAAAAATTAAAATGCAACATTGGTATTGTTCTCAAGGTCATTCCAAGGTCTTGTATTTCATTGACCTCTTAAGCTATTACAACTATTATTTTAATGAGGAGTCTTTTTAGATCTCCAGAAAGCGTATGACACTGTTTCTCTGAAGGTCCTACTGGCGAAGCTTGAGAACTATGGAATAAGAGGAACAGTCTTATGATGGTTCAGTGACTATCTGACAAATAGAAAACAGAACGTAAGAGACGGATCTGTGATCAGCGACTCCGCTAGTGTTTCCTACAGGATCCCGCAAGGCAGTACACTGGGGTCTACCCTGTTCCTTATTTATATAAATGATTTATGTGGAATGAGCCTCCAAAAAGCGGACTTACTGATGTTTGCAGATGACACCGTCATTCTGTTTCATGATAGTTAATGGGAAACTGGTAAGGATGCTGCAGAGAAGGGTCTGGCTACTGTTACAGGCTGGCTAGAAAAAAACTTACTCATTCTCAACACCTCGAAAACTAAATACCTACCATTTTATAAAACATCACGATCAAAACCACCAAACAACTACATTAACATTTTAACTAGTTTTAACGAATGCCAATACGTCTTTCGGGCGGTTTTTTTTACGATATTTATTTTCGTACTTATGGGCATTATGAGATCTACTTGAATTAAGTGAATATCGTTAATGCTTCTCGATTTGGCGCCCTCCTGGGTGTGCCGCCAGCGTGCAGTACGCTTTGCACGCCCGGGTACGGCGGCCCTGCTCGCACCGCATCGCCGCGGCGAACGTGCGTTATCCACGCGGTAACGACGGTTAGTTGCAGAATACTCGCCATGCGTTCAGACCTTTAGTGCTTATTTTTAGCCGACTTCAAAAAGAAGTTATCAATTCGACTGAATTTTTTTATGTGTGTTACTGCGAATCTCCGCCCCTGGTGGTCCGATTTTGATAAAAATTACTTTAATCGAAAGGAAGTGCTTGCAGATGGGTCCCATTTTTTTTAATAACTAGAACAATAGTAGATAACTATAGTAGAATAGTAGAAGTTTAATTCAAAAATTAAGCTTCAAAATTTGTTGCGAAAATTAGGGACAATTTTGCTTTCAGCGCTTACGTAGGCTAAACTATAGGACCAACATAAAAATGGTGTATGGACGAATTGTAGCTCTTTAAGTGTGCTAAACAAAAGGCCGCGATAGCATATATCTATCTCTTATAGTTTTCTCACATTAACTTTTTTGCTTCAGAAACATCAATTAAATTCATGCCCTATTTTCATTTAACGATTTACCGTGAGATTAAACACTAAGTGTTAATGAGACAATTAAAAATGGGATCTTGTTCACTCATTTACGTTATAATATTCACTAATTTACCTTTTTACAGGTTGGAAACTTTCAGCAGCTATGGGAACTTTGAGCAGTAAGGGGAAGTAACTTATCCATTGCAGCTACACGAAAATGGTCTAATCTCTTAAGATTTAATTTTTTATGGAATTTTCTTCCCCGCTAACCGATTTTCAAAAAAATTTACAGTTAGCAAGAAAATAGCCATTTTACACAAGAAAGGTAACGCGGAAGACTTCGGCAAAACCGTTGTATATTTCAAACAAAATCTTAAAATTGCTGTCGTTAGTTATTTTCCAGGTGGCGACGTTCACCCGCCAAATGTTCCGCGACTTTGAAACGCAAAAGGAATAAGGCAGCAGCAGCAGCATGATGACTCGCAGCGCGGACAAGCTGACTTCAGTGGCGCACCGACTGGCCAAGACGGAGAAGTCGACGCACGTCATGGGGCCTGCCGTCTACAACTGACTGCCGGACAGCGTCACAGCTGTTACCAGCCTCGCGTCATTTAAAATTTTTATTTAGTGTAAGGAAATTTCTTTGTTTTATATCGAGATTTTGTTATCATAAGATAACTTTTATGACCTGTAAAATTGTATTGTATTGTAACATCATTGAATGAAATAAAATAGATTACTTCTAAACACTAAAACGCCTTTCCAAACTATGCTATTTAGTTCTTCAACAAGTCTTGCAAACGATAACATCATCAATATAGCAAAGTAAAGGGTACTTCCCGTGAACACAGTCTTGAAATTTGGTACGAAGCAACATCTTATAACAGAGATAAAGAAAAAATTGTGAAAACCGTAAATTTCTAGTTACATCATAGAATAAAAATGTATTTAATAATTTTAAAATTAATACCCCTTTTCATAAACGCGTAAAGGTATTAAATTGAAATTCATATCAAATACTCAGATCTAAAATACCTTAAAGTTGTAACAAAATCAAACTTCTATGTCAACGCAATCAAAAGACACAGCAATTTAAGCCACATATTTTCAAACTCACAAGGAAACCTAAAGGGTCCTTTCAGTCGATCTAGAATCTTGTTTTCAAAAGTCAAATAACAGGAAAACTTTCTTATACAACAGGTGAAGTATAAAAAAGAAAAACACATACATATTTTTTAATTTTTTTTAACCACTATTTTGTTTTTAATTGATTTTTTAAATTATTTTCTTTTCTACAGCTTTACCTTAAAACAGACATTTTATGCACGAATGCGCCGGCTCGGCTGGTGAAATACTACGACCACGCAGAAGGCTGGCGAGAAGTGAATGTAGTTCCGCGTTTCGTTTGACCTAATTTTAGTCCATTTTCCATTCCCACCCTTTTCTAATAGAAACGATGGAAAGGTGAAGTTGATTTTGCGGAGAAGTGAACGCAAAGGACGGGGAAATAACTTTTTCCGTGATATCGTGGTATTGCACCGGGCGAGCCAGCCCATTCGTGAAACAGATTTTTTTGTTGCTGGCGCCTATTATTGCAAATTAAAAAGAAACATAACTATAACTACAATTTAAATGTCCAAAGAATTAATACCGCTTCATAAATCAAAACCAAATATTCGCAACTATAATGTAAATTGTCGAAGAGGGTATCGTTTATTACTCGTTTGGTATGTTTTTATTTTTGTTGGCAGCGCAGTCAATCGAGTTTTTTGTTTTTTAAATTAGCAAATAAAGATTAAGTATATGTGTCACGAATTTAGAAATTCACATTTTCTCTCTTCTCTATGGATATGAAGTGGCCGCATTCGGGTTTAAGCACAATGTCAAATTTTAATATCATCTTTTTGTGGTCGGCTTGTACTCGGTAGTGACGTAATAGGTGAGCCAATGTTGTTTTCATTGATGAATACGCGTACGATTTACCTGGAAAGTGAAATTATTATAACTTGTAGACACAAATTGGTTTAATTTATTTTATTATTTACATATTTCTAAAACTCATAAAAAAGAAGAATAGTATTTTTAGATGTATTTTATATATTCTACATTTCGAAATTCTCATAAAAAGTTTAATTTAATCACTTACCAATACAGATCCTCCTGCCAATATGAAATGCGGCAAAGGCGTTGGGACTGTGCGGCAGAGTGCCTGGGTCCAGCCAGCGTTCGGGCTTGAACTGCTCGGCGTCAGGTCCCCACATGACGTGTCTGTGGACCCCGTACACTAACATAAAGCACGTGCGACCAGCGGTTAATGTGTAGTTCTCTGGAAGAAATAAATTAATGAGTAAAAGTAGTGAGTGAGTGAATGATAGTGGCAATGAGTAAATGAATGAATAAAACAATCGCTTAAATCCAAATTTATCACAGAAAAACATGTTTTTTACCTCTAACAATGAGGCTTTTGGCGCTTCAGTGATTGAAAAATAAGTCACTAACATCATGTGTCAATTTGTTATAGCAATGTTTTCAATTGTACGGTAATATGAAATCTTACTCACTTAGTTTGACATTTCTATCAAGCCACCTCGCAGTCAAAGGCACGATGGGGTACACCCGCATTGTTTCCTTCAACACGGCCTCTAAATATATTAATTGAGATAAATCTTGCTTTGTCACATCTCTGTCATCGTTCCCAAAAATGTCGTGTAGCCTAAAATCGTACTTCATAATAATATTCTAGGCTAAAATATACATTATTGACGGTCGAGTTGGCGATTGTAGCTTTTATGGCGAACACAATTATATCTAAGGACTTACTAGCCAAAGTTAAAAGTTGCGGAGACTGGGAGATTTTTAGTTATTGAATAAATAAAATCGTACTTTAGGTTAGTTATTTCCACTACTTTTGACGTGATTTTGACAGTTTTTTTTTAAAAAAGTGGTCAAAGGCTTTTATTTTATACAGCCATAAGTCATGTATGCTGCTTAAATAAATTAAAAATAATAACAAAAAAAACATATGAAATAGGCAGAATTTGGTTCCCTAACAAGAGAAATTTGCAACGTCTCCGGTATTATATATATATATATATACAAATATACATACATATACATATATACTTTAGTCTTTAAATTCTGTATTTCGAGGTCAACATATTTCTTAATACAAACTCTTACCTCCAGACCTTTACAGAATAAATTTAAAGATCATCATTTATAGAATCACGAAATAGGTATTTGAAGGAAAAAGTGTCATCAACACTTTTAAGTAATAAATTTAAAAGGTGGACAAGTGGAAAAACGAATCGCAACGGACAAGCAGGAAAACATATCGCACCGGACAATCAGATGAAAAGCGGATTTGCTTCCACTTCACGCCTGTCTTTGTGGTCGTGTTATTGCACCGGGCAAGCTGTTCCATTCGTGCAACAGATGTTACATAACAAAGCATATAGCTACAATTCTTTCTTTTATCATTTTATATATAAACTGTTGTTTAGCCTACGTTAGCCATGAAAACAAAATTGTCCTTTTCTTTACCGACTTTTTAGTACGTATTATTAAGAATAACGTAAAAACAACGTAAAAAATACTGTCAGTATTTAATAAAATAAAAATGGGACCGTACAACAAGTACCACCTATTGAATAAAAATAATTATCAAAATCGGTGAATCAGGAACGGAGCTATGAGTTAAAAACGGCTTTAAAAAAACTCCCACCACGCGCACATGACGCTTTTTCGTGAAAGAAAAAATTACAACAGTCTGTCAGATTCAAACCCACGTTTTCGACCATTAGGCTATTGAAGAATGAACACAAGAAAGATTCTTTGAGATATGTATAAACTTACTCTTCAAATATTCGCTTCTGCACCTTCGGATATGATCCAATCATAACTAAGGTGAACATAAGAACATTAGCTGACGTTTCGTGACCTGCTACTATCATGGTGTCCACTTGTTCTCTTATCTCCAAATCGTTGAACGCTCCTTTCTCTGTAGATAATTCTAGTAGAAGGTCCAAAAACGCCTTGAATTTTGTACCTAGAATTAACACATAATTTTTGAAAGGGGAAGCGAATCTTGGATTTTGGGATTTATTCTAGCCCGGCAGCTTAACATGAGGGGGAGAACTTCCTTACATATTAGGTTATGGAAAAAGTATCTTCGCAGTATTAAAACATTTTTAATATAGTTCATTTACATTTAACTTAAGTATTGTTAGAGACAAAAATCAACACTGTGCCGGTGTATCGGCGCAGCACTAGACATGTCAAATATCAACGCTTACGTCGCCTCACTACAACTATCTGTCACTTGGTTTTGGAAACTTTAGCGCGCAATACGCTCGAGATGATCTTGACTAACAATTCTCTAAAAGTTCAGAAGTGAGATATTACCCAAACTCACAAAGTGATTTTGTTGCATAAAAGAATCGTATTGTTTACCGGAGAGTAAGATTTTTAAATTTGTAAGGATATTGAGAACTTCGAGTAAATGGTAAACTTAAAACGCACACCAGCGTGAAAATCTTCATATTTGGTGAGATTGTTCCATGTTTCTAATTATCTGTACAAAATTATTTACTGATTTCTTAATTTGGTGATTTCTAAAAGACTTGAAAACATTTTCCTAAAGTCTGTAATCGTACAATCATAAAGTCATATTACGAAAATTGTTTTATTAACAGACCATGAAAAGACCATTGGCTTGAAAACACAAAATCAACATTTGTTGTGTTTATTTCTATTTTAATGTTTGAGTTAAAGGTTTGGTTTTATGGTTTGTCAAGACACAAAAGTTTGTATAAAATATTAAAAGTGCCTTTCATTTTAAAACAAGGTATGATTTATGTTGAGACACCAAAGTGGTGTGTAAAATAATATGAATCATACATTTAATATTAAGATTATAATTTGGTTAAAAGATAAAAGTTTTGTGTAGAATATTTAAATATACTGTTGGCTTTAAGACAGTACTTTTAAAGACTACAGGTTATGTTATATTTTAACAGGATAATTAAAAATACTTTTCTGTATTTTAAGACACACAAAGAGGAATAAAGAGAAAAGACAGTCAAATTGAGGTATTAAAGGAGTTGGTACAAAAACTAAAATACAAGTCAGTGGTGTATTATGTGGAATATAATTTTGAAGTTGTGACAAATATGCATGAAAAGATGTTACAATTTTTTTTTTTTTTTTTTTTTTTTTTTTTACAAGTACAATGCAATTGCATGGAAAAGATAACTTTGCCAAAATATAAATGGAAGACCCCATGTATTCATTATGTCAGTTGATGACAAATTTAATTCAAGTGTTTCCATTTGTTAAGAACAGTAGTAGTAGTTCAGACTAGGGAACATGCCAATTGAGTTAAACCAAAGGGTGAGGATTCAGTAAAATTTGATTATGACAAACTTGGGATTGGCATGTCACATGTCATGTAATATGACAGATAGCATGATTGTTCAAGCCATTATTGGTATAAGCTGCCGGATGTCCTGGCATGGATACTTGTTCAATTTGTACTGCGGTAAGATCAAACCAACATTTATTATATTTTTAGTGTTGATGTTTAATAAGACAAGATCAGGTTTTTCAATTAATTTAAAGAATTTTCCTAACAACTGAAATTGAGAATATAGATCAGTTTATCAGTGAGGGTCTGGTAAAGCAGAGTTGTGATAAAATTAAAGCCATTACCTGAGTCAGATGGATATCATTATGTCTTAAGTCATTGATGTCCTTTCTAAGTTCAGTTTATTTTAATTTGTGTGTCACCAGGATACTTCTGAATTAAAACTTGATTTTATTGTTTGGTATGTCATGACATGCTTGCCCTACATGGTCAAGTGATGAATGTTATAGATCCACAAAGATACTTGGTGTTTGAGATGACAAGAGAAATCGTGTAAATCGAGTTACCGCCTAAGGGTCCGAACCTGCGCATATCGCGAGAAGCGCGCGATTGAAGCGCGTGTCGCGAGCAGCGCGCGATCGAAGCGCGTATCGCGAGCAGCGCGCGATTGAAGCGCGTGTCGCGAGCAGCGCGCGATTGAAGCGCGTGTCGAGAGCAGCGCGCCATTGAAGCGCGTGTCGAGAGCAGCGCGCCATTGAAGCGCGTGTCGAGAGCAGCGCGCCATTGAAGCGCGTGTCGAGAGCAGCGCGCCATTGAAGCGCGTGTCGCGAGCAGCGCGCCATTGAAGCGCGTGTCGCGATCAGCGCGCGATTGAAGCGCGTGTGGAGAGCAGCGCGCCATTGAAGCGCGTGTCGCGAGCAGCGCGCGATTGAAGTGCCTGTCTACAATCAGCGCGCCTGAGCGGTGCCTGTTTACGATCAGCGCGCCTGAGCGGTGCCTGTCTACAATCAGCGCGCCTGAGCGGTGCCTGTCTACAATCAGCGCGCCTGAGCGGTGCCTGTTTACGGATCAGCGCGCCAGAGCGGTGCCTGTCTACAATCAGCGCGCCTGAGCGGTGCCTGTCTACAATCAGCGCGCCTGAGCGGTGCCTGTCTACAATCAGCGCGCCTGAGCGGTGCCTGTCTACAATCAGCGCGCCTGAGCGGTGCCTGTCTACAATCAGCGCGCCTGAGCGGTGCCTGTCTACAATCAGCGCGCCTGAGCGGTGCCTGTTTACAATCAGCGCACCAGTGAAACGCGTGTGGTGAGCAGTGCGCTTGTAAAGTGCCTGTTGTTAGCAGTGGCGCTTGTGGAGCGCCTGTCGCGAGCAACGGCGCTTGTGGAGCACCCGTCGCGAGTAGTACGCTCGTGAAGTGCCTGTCGCGAGCAGGCCGAGGCCGCGAACCTGTAGAGAGTCTTGATGGATATAGATGTCATGGAGTACAGGGTGCACGGAATGCCAGGTATTTGACATGGTAGTAAAAATAATAGTAATGAAAACTTTTATTTCAGACACATGATTGATAAAAGAAAATCAAAGATTGCCTATGGGGCGTATGTTTAGCCTCAGGGCGTATATGTTGCCTGCGGGCGTATGTTTTGCCTATGGGGCGTATGATTAATAAAACTTTTATTTCAGACACATGATTGATAAAAGAAAATCAAAGATTGCCTATGGGGCGTATGTTTAGCCTCAGGGCGTATATGTTGCCTCCGGGCGTATGTTTTGCCTATGGGGCGTATGATTAATAAAACTTTTATTTCAGACACATGATTGATAAAAGAAAATCAAAGATTGCCTATGGGGCGTATGTTTAGCCTCCGGGCGTATATGTTGCCTCCGGGCGTATGTTTTGCCTATGGGGCGTATGATTAATAAAACTTTTATTTCAGACACATGATTGATAATAGAAAATCAAAGATTGCCTATGGGGCGTATGTTTAGCCTCAGGGCGTATATGTTGCCTGCGGGCGTATGTTTTGCCTATGGGGCGTATGATTAATAAAACTTTTATTTCAGACACATGATTGATAAAAGAAAATCAAAGATTGCCTATGGGGCGTATGTTTAGCCTCAGGGCGTATATGTTGCCTCCGGGCGTATGTTTTGCCTATGGGGCGTATGATTAATAAAACTTTTATTTCAGACACATGATTGATAAAAGAAAATCAAAGATTGCCTATGGGGCGTATGTTTAGCCTCAGGGCGTATATGTTGCCTCCGGGCGTATGTTTTGCCTATGGGGCGTATGATTAATAAAACTTTTATTTCAGACACATGATTGATAAAAGAAAATCAAAGATTGCCTATGGGGCGTATGTTTAGCCTCAGGGCGTATATGTTGCCTCCGGGCGTATGTTTTGCCTATGGGGCGTATGATTAATAAAACTTTTATTTCAGACACATGATTGATAAAAGAAAATCAAAGATTGCCTATGGGGCCTATGTTTAGCCTCCGGGCGTATATGTTGCCTCCGGGCGTATGTTTAGCCTCCGGGCGTATATGTTGCCTCCGGGCGTATGTTTAGCCTCCGGGCGTATATGTTGCCTCCGGGTGTATGTTTAGCCTCCGGGCGTATATGTTGCCTCCGGGCGTATGTTTAGCCTCCGGGCGTATATGTTGCCTCCGGGCGTATGTTTAGCCTCCGGGCGTATATGTTGCCTCCGGGCGTATGTTTTGCCTACGGGGCGTATGTTTAATAACAATTATTATTAGTTTTATTTCAGATACATGGTTGATACAAAATCAACTTTTGCCTACGGGGCTATGTTTTGCCTACGGGGCTAAGTTGTGCCTACGGGGCTAAGTTGTGCCTACGGGGCTATATGTTTGCCTACGGGGCTATATGTTTTGCCTACGGGGCTATATGTTTGCCTACGGGGCTATATTTTCTGCCTACGGGGCTGATTTGCTTTTAGGTCCTTTTCTTTGAGGTGTTCTGGCTTTTCATGGCGCTTGGGACAGCGTGTAAAACGATGCAGCAAGGATCAATACTCCTTCGAGGACGAAGGAAATGCAGGATGGCCGAACTGTTAGAGACAAAAATCAACACTGTGCCGGTGTATCGGCGCAGCACTAGACATGTCAAATATCAACGCTTACGTCGCCTCACTACAGCTATCTGTCACTTGGTTTTGGAAACTTTAGCGCGCAATACGCTCGAGATGATCTTGACTAATAATTCTCTAAAAGTATATAGATGCCATTTTGTTCGATAACTTTTTGCAATCATGTAGGTAGAGACCTGATTCCATTGCTATAGAAATTTAGGGAATTCTGATCAAAAAACCAAGACAGAGTTTTGGCAGTCAGTCAGAGACAGTGCCTTAAGGATTCTTAAGAGACCGAAACAGGTGGAAATCTAAAGGTGCAAAGTCAGGCCTTTTTATTTATACAGTTTAATACTTCGTGACTTTTAGAGAATTCCATAAAATGGTCGAGCGCGCTATTTTTTTCTTCATGGAGGAAATCATTCAAGGATCACCAAAATATAATATCTGCCGATTTTCACTACGAGCGGTCATTAAAAACTATACATTTATACGAGGAAACTGACTGAATATTTTTCAACGCACAGTCAAAACTACTAGAGACTTGAAATGTAATATAGAGCTTTCTGTCACTACATAGGCGACTAAACAGAAAAGATTATACCAAAATCATCCTCTGAAGATCCAAAGTGGGGATCTAAGATTTGTATCGAGCAACGTTATTCCTTCTGCAGAATTACTTGCAAATTGGCATACGCACTTTTCAGCACTAATAATTAAATACGTCTTTCAGATTTTTCTTAAATTTACACTTCAAAGGTCTAAAAAGGGGTGGTTTAAGTTCGTAACTACAAACATTTTTCACAGCATAGATACGAGACCTAGAAACTTAGAATTTTGCCTGGGTCTCATTACTACTTGAAAGGAGATTAACAAAGGAACTTTATGAGGCAAAAATAATTTTCGGCATAGGTCGGGTCCATGCTAGATGGACTTATACCGTTCTAATTGATGAAATACTCAAGAAGGGTATTAAGAGCACCCCAAACCGACGTGCATGAATGCGTAGATGCCTAAATAAGAAAGAAGCAAGATAGGAGTGTCAGGACCGCGCCAAAAGGAGATCCATGGTCACTGTCTACCCTTTATTATATTGTACGTAAAAAAGTATTATAAATCGTTGCTCGTACAAACCTGTCGATGCTTCTATTCCATTCTTATCATTGTTTACGTAAGCAGCTTTACGTGTTTTTAGAACCTGAAACCAAAATAAAACGTAGAGAATTTATTCAGGTACCAGCATCATTATTATAACAACCTTGTCTTTCGTTTCATTTTGGTTAACCTTCCATATAAAATAACTTCGTATTGTTTATTGGATTCGGTCGTAAAAGTCAGTACATCAAGTTTACCGTATTTGACATATTGTGCAGTATCTTCAGACATCTCTCCTGTTTCTTCTTCAGGTTTGACCAGTTGTACAAGAAGTCGTTGTGGAGCCAGAACTTCTGGAACCTCTCCACCATCACGTTGAACATCTGCTCCACCGCGTGCTCATATTGACTGTTGAGAACGCTGTTTTCGCTGAATTCAACTCCCAGAGCGGTTACTGTTCAAACAAACGTAGACATCATTTCGAGTTTCTACATCAGAAGAATCAAGAAGTAACACACCCGGCAAAAGATGGCACTGTTCTTCATTTTAGTTCTCTTACACCGTGGTATTAAGATTTTTACAAAAAACGTTTTTTTTTTTTAATGGACTCATAGTTAGTAATCGACGTGATAAGTAGATGTTCTTATGTTGAAGAAAATAATAAAAAATCCATTATCTTTTTAGAGGTGAATGTAGATTTTCTCTCTTAGTCCAGTCAAACTGCTCTCAAAATAGTTTAAAGGTTAGTTAAATAATCGCTTAAGTCCCTTAGTGCAACAGTTAGTAACTGATTTACTTACAGCAAATAGTCTCCAAAGCATTCCTTCGCGTGTATGTCCAGTGATCGAAAGATCCCTTCCCTACCTCAGTCTCCATATCTTTCACCAGGCGACGGGCCTGACTGTTGAAAACTCCCTGGAAACCGTCCACCACGAGCTGACTGAACGCTGGGTTCAACAACTTCCGATGATTCCTCCATTTTGACACTGTAATGTTGTAACATTTTATATTACTATTATTATAAATGCGAAAGCCGAAGCAGTGGATGCGGGCCAGTATGGATCTTTGTTACTACAGAAAAGGGTAAAATGTACAATACCAACAGGATACATTATACATTACTAATATAGGGTTTTTCAATAAGAACTTTGTTTTCTAAAACAAAATAAAACAAAGAGTTTAGATGAAGATTGAAGAGAAAAAAGTTTGGCAATTATGAATGAAAAATGATCTGGCAAATGTCCACCACGACCACGCTGACAGAGATTCTTTCATCTAAGTTTTTAATCACTTTTTGGCAAAATGTCGGGTCTATTTCGTTAATAACGTCACGGATTTTGAGTTTTAAGGCCGCGATCGATTCGATTGGCTCCGTATAGACTCTGTCCTTAACATAGCCACACAAAAAATAATTCAGTGGTGTTAAATCACACGATCTGGCTGGCCATTTAACAGCTGAGTTTCGTGAATAGCGATCGGGAAATTTGGTTCACAATAAATTGCACCATTTTCATAGTTAATTTTAATTATTTTAATGCGATTTTCGAGCGAAATTGAATTCATTGTAGCAATTGCCAAAGCATCTACTACGAATGGTTCAAATAACTAAATGTCAAAACTGTCATGTTGGTGTGGCCCCAATTGAAAAACAAAGTTCTTGTTGAAAAACCCTATATTATAAATTCGAAAGTTTGGATGGATGTATGAATCTTTGTTACGACAGAAAAGGATAAAATAAACAATACCAACGCGATAGATTTTTTTTTGTTTATTCATTTACAATTTTAGAAAACTTTGCAACATCATATCCGTATTCATCATCATCAGCTCACTATACGTCCCCACCAGGGCCTGCAGATTGCAAGTCAAGTGCTAAACCCCTGAGCTACCGACGCTTATATCCGTATTACTATTCGCAATTTCCCATTTAACTACAGACATCAATTAACCTAACCCCAGTTAAAAAAGCAAAAACCCGAATCAGGTTCTAATAGATGAAATATCGCCATCTATTATTTGAGTTTGAAAACACAGATTTAAAAAATTGCAATTTATATTAAATCTTACTAATGTTATAAATGCGAATGGATAGATGGATGGATGTTTGTTTGAAGGTTTCTCCGGAACGGCTAAACGGATATTGATAAAATTTGGCACATATGTAAAACATATTCTGGCAGAACACAAGGCACAGCTAGTAGTAGGTAGCTAGGTAGTAGGTAAATAAACTTTTCGACTCGTTTGTATGTAATATTAGCAAATTTGAAGTCTTCTCTAGATATTCTTGAACTTCCGTAATGACGCTTTATTTCGTGATTGAGTCTTAGGCAAGGGAAGCAACAAGAGTTGGCCTAAGGAGAGCGGGCTTTGGACTTAATGCGTGTTAAAGGTTACATTATCATTCGTCATTAAAATTCACCTATATTTCAATTATAATTATGTATATTATTTAACATATTAACATGTTATGTATGTCATAAAGTCAGGGACAGATAAAGAAATAGATAGAAGAATAAAAAGAACGTGGAACAGATATTGGTCTCTAAAAGACATATTTAAAAGTATGATCCACACCGAACTAAAGACGAAAGCTACGAACATTTGTCTACTGCCCTGCCTCACGTAATCAAGTCAAACCTGGCAGAGGCCAGTTAGAGAACTAGAAAAAATCTCAACAAAATTAAGATATGTCGGAGACGCATTGAAAGAAGCTACTTAGGACTTAAAATAAAAGATAAAGTTACAAACAAAAGCTAAAGATGTGGTGAAATTCTTATTACGACTTAAATGGTAATGGACGGAACACACGCAAAGAGAAAGACGAAAGGTGGACAAAAATAATAACTAACAGGTTCCCCATCGATAACAAAAGAAGAAAGGGTCGTCCACATTTAAGGTAGTGCGACGATATAATAAAAATAGCTGGGAATGGCTGGACCAGACTAACATCGGACAGGAAGACATGGAAGAATCTGGAACAGGCTTTCACCACACTAGGCGGCCCTTATACAGAAGATCAAGGAGAAAACTCACACTAACTATACTAATTTTAAATAATAAGCATATACGGAAAATAACACATTTCTCTTTTCTATCTCTTATTTTACTAGTAATAGTTTATTTTTCGCAAAATTAATGTTTAATAATATTATGTAACTTACTTTAAGGTAAAATAAAGGTATCTTTTGTATTATTTAACATATAATTAAATTAAAAACGTTTACATACGTGTTCCAGTGATTAACCCTTCTCCGACCCAGGGCTTAGCAAAATTATACAAAACGTCCTTTTGTAAACATGTGTTGGCGACAGTCAAACAATCGTCAGGATCTGTTACAACTGGAAACAAAGAATTCTTCATTATATCGTGTTTCGAGAGATTTTAGCAGATTGGAAAAAAACTGTGAGGTTTACTTTCCAAGTTTTCGATAAAAGTGATTGTGTTTTTTTTAAACGATGAAAAATATATGTATTTACTGGCCAACAAAATGGGGCTTTAATTAAAGACTAAATTTAATTACAAAAATGCCGAACCAATAATAAAAGAAACTAATTTAGACAGATTACAACTTCGGAAACCGCGAAAAGTCAAATATGTTGCCGAAATGGGGGAATTGGTTACAATTTTCTTTTACCCGTATATTTAGAAACAGCGGGAAACGGTGTCTTAAATAAGGACACTACAGTATTAGGTCGTAAATTTAACGTAACCAACTTTACCATAAATAGTCCGAGGTCCAATCGAAGCAGATATCACACCACCCATTTTCAAACTAGTGTATGAAAATTCCTTTAACGTATTCCATAAGGCTGGAAGAAGAAAAAATACAATTTTTATTCCGTATAGATATTGTCCAGATGTAAAGAAAAATAATATGTGAGAAAAAGGCAAAGATTTAATACAAGGTGTAATATATATATATATATATATATACATACTAGCTGTCGTCCGCGCGGAATTAAAAAACTTAATAAATAAGTAGATAAATATTACGTAAAATAAAGTCCCTCTTCCCCCCGACTCCGCGATGAGAGTAGACGTGTTATACAGTGCTCCGTAAATAAAAAATACTTTTACGCGGTTTAAAATGACCCTGTGTGCTAACTTTGATAATATCATAAATAAAACATACACAAACTTTAGTAAGTGTAATAAATGTGGTGTAAAAACAGTGTGATATCTATTTTATCAGACAATGTTTTTAGTGACTATATAAGTGAAGTTGCAAATGACATTCACCATTTGTAAACTAACTACCCGCTTTATAACTTTAAAATCATAAATCTTAATAACACCTTAAAAATTCACTTACTTCATAACTGTACGGTTTGGCCTAACTTGAAGACTGTGGACTTAACTTCGCTAAGCGCCGTGTTGCACCGCGTTCTAATCCAACGTGGACGGACTTTTTGTTTATAAGATACTAGCTTTTACCCGCGACTCCGTCCGCGCGGAATAAAATATAGAAAACGGGGTAAAAATTATCCTATGTCCGTTTCCTGGTTCTAAGTTACCTGCCCACCAATTTTCAGTCAAATCGATTCAGCCGTTCTTGAGTTATAAATGGTGTAACTAACACGACTTTCTTTTATATATATAGATTGATTGATTGATCAGAAAATTTTAATTTGAAATTAAGTTTGTTGTGTGTTGGACTTTGAAATAAATATTCGACGCGCCGGGCCACGCTATGCCGTAGCTGTTATAAAAATGGAGTCGGCATTAAATAGTAGTAGATCTGTTTCGGAGTCGAATATTACGCAAGAATGTCTATCACCTGTATATGTCTCTCAACGGACTAAAAGAGCTAGAGAACCGGATTGCGAGGTAGATTTTAACGCCTTCAGAGAAGAAGTAAAGAAAATGAAATCAATCAATGATATCGCAGAGTAGCGACATTAAAAAGATTTTTCCTACTCTTTCTGAAATCAAAACATTGAACAACAAAATTGAAAAATCTATAGCCTTCCTATCGGCGCAACATGAAGAATTAAAAAATAAAATTGACTTAATGGAGATTCAAGCTAAAAAGGATAAAGATTACATCACTATCCTAGAAGACATAGTAGAGGATCTCGAAAAAGAAAATCGTAAAATGAATGTTGAAATAAAAAATGTGCCACATATGCCTCAAGAATCTAAAGAAGACCTCATTAAAATGGTTGGTCATTTATCAGAAACTATTGGTTGTAAAGTAGAGAAGCACGACATAAAAGATATCTACCGTATTCGAGCAAAGAATAAGAAAGTAGAAGCAAAAATCAACCGATCATAGTGGAAATGTCATCCTCTATTCAAAAAGCTGATTTCCTTAAGATGGCAAAATCCTACAACAAAAGACACAAAAAAATCTATGTGCCAAACACCTAGGCATAACTGTCAACAGGGACACACCAATCTTTACATGTGAACAACTGACGGCAAAAGGTGCACGGCTACACTTCCTGGCTCGCGAACTGGCAAGGACAAAGCAGTACAAATTTTACTGGACTGCCAACGGAAGAGTGTACGTCCGGAAAGATGAGAACTCACGAATTATAATAATAAAAAATGAAGCTCAAGTGAATAGTCTCATGAATTTAATATGACTAGACTTATACAGCTATGATGACGCATCGCCTTTCTTCACAAGATTATTATATACCTTCTATCTTAATTTGTTCGCGCATACTTTCATAAATTGCAATAACAATTTTTTTACAACACTACTATCTTCACTTACATACAAATTCAGTCACATTCATACATAAAACTCAGTCAGATATTGGAAATTGCACTGTATTTAAAATGCTATACTCTCTAGTTACACTGTGTTTGTTTTTCTTAGACGCCAATTATTGATCTTCTCAACACCATTAATGAAGTAGACAACTTAGTAATTGCAAATGTACATGTTGATAACATCGAAAACATTTCTAGTCTGTTAAATGTAACACAAAATGATTTTACTATTATTTGCCAAAACATCAGAAGTGTCTACACTAATTTTGATGATTTGCAACTAAATCTATCCCTTTTAAAGTTTGAAATAGATTTAATCATTCTCAGTGAATGTTGGCTGAGAACTGACAAGAATATACCCCATATACCTTATTATAATACATATGCGACAACAGTTCATCTCAACCAAGCAGATGGGGTGGTTGCTTTTCTCAAAAATAGGGCTACTGTTACTGAAGTAAACTTAACGCACGCGTCTTGTTAACTAATTAGCTTACTTCACGTTACTATCCTTGCTATTTATCGCTCTCCTTCTATTGCTAATAAAATGACTTTATTTTGTCACTGGACATGTATTTAGAAAATATTAAAAATAGCAAAAATATAATTGTAGGATTAAGGACAGACACTGGCTCACCACTACCACACTGGAGCTCAGGCGCACGTCCGCTTCGTACCGCGTTCGTCACTCAACTACCCAGAGACAGCTGTGCCCTCCAGTGTGGTACATGAGACAGTGAATTGTATCTATTCCATAGACACAAACACTACATCCCTTCCTTGTTAACAAGTTTTATTTTATTATTATTTTCAACTCAATAAACATCTTATATATATTTTTTTACTGTAATTATAAATTAATAATTTCCAACCAGATTGTTTCATTCATTAATGTTTGATGTATCTTCATTTAAATTTCCATTACATTTCCATTCCCCTTCCACTCTTTTTAGATGTGTAACGTTCATTCTTAGTATTTGTCCAGTTTCTTCATTCCTTACCGTGACATGTAGTTTTTCCGACTACATGAGGCGTAGAGATAAATGTACTTGCAAGTTTGTTTGTCCTATCTAATTCTTTAACATAAATTTCGAGTCCTCTGGGGCAACCTCAATTCCAATTGAATGGAATTCTCTGTAGTCAGCAATAGAAGTGTTCCAATTTAATGGTAACCGAAGTGTTTCCAATTTAATGGTAACCGAAGTGTTTCCAATTTAATGGTAACCGAAGTGTTTCCAATTTAATGGTAACCGAAGTGTTTCCAATTTAATGGTAACCGAAGTGTTTCCAATTTAATGGTAACCGAAGTGTTTCCGATTTAATGGTAACCTAACTGTTTCCAATTTAATGGTAACCTAACTGTTTCCAATTTAATGGTAATCTAAGTGTTTCCAATTTAATGGTAACCTAAGTGTTTCCAATTTAATGGTAACCTAACTGTTTCCAATTTAATGGTAACCTAACTGTTTCCAATTAAATGGTAATCTAAGTGTTTCCAATTTAATGGTAATCTAAGTGTTTCCAATTTAATGGTAATCTAAGTGTTTCCAATTTAATGGTTACCTAACTGTTTCCAATTTAATGGTAATCTAAGTGTTTCCAATTAAATGGTAATCTAAGTGTTTCCAATTCAATGGTAATCTAAGTGTTTCCAATTTAATGGTAATCTAAGTGTTTCCAATTTAATGGTAACCTAACTGTTTCCAATTTAATGGTAATCTAAGTGTTTCCAATTTAATGGTAACCTAACTGTTTCCAATTAAATGGTAATCTAAGTGTTTCCAATTTAATGGTTACCTAACTGTTTCCAATTTAATAGTAATCTAAGTGTTTCCAATTTAATGGTAACCTAAGTGTTTCCAATTTAATGGTTACCTAACTGTTTCCAATTTAATAGTAATCTAAGTGTTTCCAATTTAATGGTAACCTAAGTGTTTCCAATTTAATGGTAACCTCAATTCCAATTGAATGGAATTCTCTGTGTTCATTGACACTGTATTAATCCAATTTAATGTATTCACATCTACTGAAAATCATTACCACCAATTTAATTTTTTAATTACCGAACTCCAACTAATGAACTTTATAACAAACAAAATTACTTAATGTCACTCAAATGTTTAAATTTAAGACTTGTGCTCTCATAATGAACATAACAAATAAAAACATTAAGTCTAACATTAAACTCGAAAAAGAGATAACAAACATAACTTACGTAACAAACACAAATTAAAATCTATTACTCCGCGAACTAACTATGGAATAAAACTATTTCGTTCGAAGGCGTTCAAATGTTTAACAACTGTCAGACGAGATAAAGAATCGTAACAGTATTAATGCTTTCAAAAATAAACTTAAATCATATATCATCGCTGAACTGTAATAATCTCTCAATATTTTCTACATATATAACTTTGTCATTTCTGTCAAGTTAGATTCTCTTCTATAGTTGTGTTAAGGTTTATTTTGCTTTATATTGATCCTGTATTCTGTATCTATATTACGTATTAACCCGCAAGCCTGTATGATATACATATTTATTTTTCGGGTATATCAATAATTGTTCAGCATAGTTTAATAACATTTAAAAACTTCACAAAACATTTGTTTATAGCAAACGCTTTAAACTTACACCTTCCTTACAACGCACAGAAAAACTATAACTATTACTTTAAATAAGTGCAATTACTCATAACTATTTTTTTTAAAAATAAAATTACGAGCACGGATTTACAGAAGTTGTTTACGCACGGCGGTACGGTTCCGAACATATCTACTCCTTTTTTTTTTTTTTCATTGTAAGTGAAGCATTGTGTTTTTTTTTTTTTTTGAGAAATAAAGATCTTTAAACCTAAACCTAGTGGTAGTCATAAAAATTAATCTTTTAATTTAAAAGAAATTTACATCATCTGATTAAATGATGTACTCATCGAACAACGCCATCAGAAGTCATGTCGTCATAACAAGAACAATGTTTACATTTCCGTGCATGTGACTGTGCAACCAACTTCATGGATATCTGCAATAATTAACAACTGATATAGGAGAACGGTAGGTCTTGTTGCTAACAAACATTTTACGTATAATTTAGATATATTTTGTAGTACAGAAAATACAAAACAAAACAACAAAAGTGTGAGTCATTGTCACTATCAGTGCTGCAATGAACTCCCCTCGAAGATATACTATGATCGCCATGAATAGTACGAAGAAAAGTATATAGATTAACCTTAAATTAAGTTGAAATCTAAATTTTTCATTATTATGCATAAATTTCATATAAACCAAACGACTATGCCAATAAAGTATTTACTATTTAATCACGATAATTATGTGTTATTCAAATGCACACTTAGCTAATCCATTTCCCTTTTTTTTTTTAAAAATTGCAGTTGTTGCTTTACTAAGTATCAATAAGATCATCAAAAAGATCATTGGATTAAGTATGTATCAATTCACTAATCACTCAGCGTTCCGGCCGACGCCATGATGTATTATCAAGCCGGCGTATCAACAACACTCAAGCTTAATGTCAAAATAGAATATTGAATTAAATAATTGAAAAATTTTGTATGTTGAAACTAACCCGAATAATAATAATAAATTAATAATAATATCATGTAGCATCGAATCTTATCCCTAATCTTTCGTTTAAAGAAAAGTTCTGAAGGGGTCTTTCCTGTTACTGAGTGAGGAGTACAGTTATACATCATAAAATACTAATATAATGTTTCTCTTATATTCGTGTCTCTTTTTTCGCTTGCACTTATTCTAAGGTACTTTAAGATATCCCTATTTTGAAGCTCGACTTTCCTATTCATTTGCGGCCAATATGGAACAGTACTAAAAGTTTAATATTGCAATCTTCACAAAAAGTTTTAAACTCTTCATTTACAAACTGCTGGCTCATTTACAATCTGCAGTGATTGAATGTGGATAACCCAGTCGACTAAAGAGTTCCTTCAGGATGTTAATAATTTGTGAACCTGTTATGGTCCTGGTCACAGGTGGGCACAGTTAAGCAAAAGTTAACTTCGTTAATCTTTAATTCGTTAAATAAAAATGTAACTTCGTTAAAGCCTTTAATCGATGAAAATTTAACGCAAGTTAAAGTTGACAGTTAAAGTTAATTTTTGTTAATATTATAAGGGACAATCAGGCAAATGGCCATATGAATAATCTCCGAATCGCATGGACCGATTTTGTCGAGACTATCAATAGAACCTAGGCTATATTTTTTCCGCGCTTACGAAACACGGACGAACGCTAAACCTATCTATAGTTTAGTTATATTTTAAATTCAAATAAAACTTAGACGATTGGGCCGATGTACTACTGCCTGTACCATACACATGACAGCGAGCACTAGTTACACACACTTGTATACTACACTGACAATGATGGACAAATGACCTTTTCAGTCATTTTTTTTTTTATCGACATTCCGACGTCACGGAATTAGAGTTAACTAAATTTAGACAACACAAATTTTCTATTAAACTGTGAGACCTGGTAATATTCAAAAGAAAATAATCAAACTTTTGTGCAGTATTTACATGTATCTGTTACTATTTGCCCCGGATATTCATTTGCTCATGCTCCCACAATTGAACATTTAATTTTACGTATAATTTGGTAATATATATATATTTTTTGCTAAGGACCCACGAACAGACTTAAGTATTAACTACTTTTTTATTTATTAACATAGGTTTATCAATAACACTTCTTAACATCAGAGGGAACTTATTGTAACATTGATAAATAAACTATATAACCAATCCAGTGATACATCTCAACGCATCAAACTATACAACTGAGATGCCATCGATAACTTCTAGCATCTAATGATATATCGTCGGATCTAATGTTATATGTTAAATAAAGTTAAATTGCTCTCAGTGTACAGAGTGTACGTCACATGACCACGACATAACGAAAACAACCGATTGCGGGTGATGTCTTCTATCTTTCTTATCACCTATAAAATCGTTATAGTCAATTAGTAAGAATATGTTTTGACTTATTTTCAACGACATTCTATTAATTTTAAAACAATCTTTCGATATACGCAAAAATCATAATTACACTAACACAATTATTCTATCTCTTTCTTCATTTTTTCTCGTTTTAGCGTATACTTTTTTTTGTTGTAAACAAACAAATTATCTTCGCTATTGTAATAATGTACGTCTCTTTTTAGCAGTCGTTGCAATATCAGCTGCTTCCTACTGAAAATGTTCGATTTAAATCTAAAATCTAAAATACCTTCAATTTAATAAAAGTTCTTTTGTTTTTACTAATGCTTCTTATTTAAAAGAAGTCCGAGACACATTAAATTCAATCTAATGAATTTCATTTTGTACAATGTAATAAAATAGTTTAGAATATCTCTAATGTAATAGAAATCCAAATTATAAATGTATACTTTTCAATACTATTTTACCTTACCTTATTAGGTTTACCTATTTACGCATTCATATATCCAATTTAATGGATATCCAAAATAGACGAAGATATATCACCAATTTAATGGAAATCCAGAGCACTACATATCTGTATTATCTATATATATAAAAGAAAGTCGTACCAGTTACACCATTCACAACTCAAGAACGGCTGAATCGATTTTACTGAAAATTGGTGGGCAGGCAGCTCAGAACCAGAAAACGGACATAGGATAATCTTTACCCCGCTTTCTATCTTTTCATTCCGCGCGGACAAAGTCGCGGGTAAAAGCTAGTTTTAGTTAAAATGATAGCCGATTTTCAAAATACGGCCTGTACCTGTCATTTTACGTGAAATACTTAGTTGCAGTTAATAGATAATAGACCCATATTTCGTATGACACTGTCTTAGATCCTAGAACGGTTCGTTGAAGAAGATTCACAAATACCTTTGCCAGAAATATAATTATTTCTGAACAAAATAAATATGTCAGTTGATACTTATTGTAGCATTTGATGTGTCTCGTTACAGAGAATATTTGATGACCAAATAGTGAGTAGATTAATATAACAGATTTAAAACATCTTTACAAATAAATCAGGCCACCCGTTGACCCCGCCTTTTATTGACGTTTCTTACACTTATGAAGATTGATATTGTAAGTACTCGAAGGTATAATAATTTACAATAATTTCAATCGCTTTTTTTTTTTTTACAATTAATTTTTTACAGTTAGCAATTTTCTATTTTGTTTTTTTTTTTTTTCACCTCGTCGCCATTTGTAGGATTAAGGACAGACACTGGCTCACCACTACCACACTGGAGCTCAGGCGCACGTCCGCTTCGTACCGCGTTCGTCACTCAACTACCCAGAGACAGCTGTGCCCTCCAGTGTGGTACATGAGACAGTGAATTGTATCTATTCCATAGACACAAACACTACAATAATCATTGTTAGTGATATAAAAATCAACTTAATCTATAGAGTAGAAGAAAAATCACACGAGCGCTTAAACATACTAGGTTATCTAAACATGCTTGCCATGCATGGACTTTTGCCAGAACACTCACTTCCAACTAGAGGTCCAAGCTGTCTTGATCATGTCATCCTAAAGCTGCCATTCGAAAATTACACGGTAACTATTGCTATTGCTAATGCCACTGTTACCGACCACTTCATGAATATTTTAAAAATAACTAATAAAATACATTCTAATAAATAAATTAAAACTAAAACTAAAACGACCTTAAATACAAAAAATGCATATGATCATTTGGAACATAATCTACCTGAACTGTTAACTCTAAAAAATCCAAACTTACTTACAGATACGTTAATAAAAACTATGCAAGAATGTCTCAAGATCCACACTATTAAAAAACTAATACCTTTAAAAAATCAAATGCTAAAACCATGGATGACCATTGGTTTACTGCGATGTATTCGTAACAGAAACTTAATCCAAAAAAAGCTGAAACTTGACCCACATAACGATATCCTTAAAATTACATTTAAAAGGTATAGAAACTATTGCAACTGTTTAATTAAAAAATTTAAGCGTAAATACGAACGAGAAAAATTACTTGCAGCACGTAAAGATTCTAAGAAGCTATGGAAGGCTATTAATGAAGTTACTAATCGGAGACTAGTTAAGACACAAAACGTTGAGTTATTGGAAATGACAAAAAACCCTTATGAGGTAGTATCAAGAGCAAATAATCATTTTGTTATGGTTGGTGAAAAATTGGCTAATGCTATTTCACTACAACATTCACCACAACCAACTAATAAACAAATTCAAAATTCAACCCAACCCACTACATCGTTTGTTCTTCTTAATATCGATGATCAGGAGGTGCGCAAAGTTCTGATGAGTTTGAAGTCAACTAGTGCCTCTGGCTCGGATGACATACCTACTGCTTTTCTTAAAGAAACACATGAATTTATTGTCCCAATCATTACCTACCTGGTCAATCTATGCTTTGAGCATGGTATTTTTCCTTCTGCATTAAAGCAAGCTATAGTCACCCCTGTGCACAAGAGTGGATACAAGACAGTTTTAACAAATTACAGACCGATATCAGTTATAACACCCCTTTCAAAAATATTAGAAAAAGTTATTAATTTTAGACTAGTAAATTACCTTAGTAAGAATAATATCATATCGTCATCACAATTTGGGTTTAGGCAAGGCATGTCCACCGAGGACGCTATCTTGCAACTAGCTTCTCTTGTTACTAACAAAGTAGACAATGGTGACAAATGTGTGGGTGTCTTCCTAGACTTAAAAAACGCTTTCGATTCTGTTTCTGTCTACATACTATTGCACAGGCTGGAGGAGATTGGCTTTAGAGGCCAACCTCTTAGTCTTTTCAATGACTACTTGACTAATCGTAAACAGAAGGTAAAAATAGGTGATTTCATTAGTTCATCGGAGACCGTCACTTATGGGGTTCCCCAGGGTAGT
Source organism: Papilio machaon (assembly GCF_912999745.1). Lineage (NCBI taxonomy): Eukaryota > Metazoa > Arthropoda > Insecta > Lepidoptera > Papilionidae > Papilio > Papilio machaon. Next base: position 4,600,945 of record NC_060009.1, read on the forward strand.
GTACTCGGTCCAACTTTATTCCTTCTATACATAAATCATCTTTGCAATATCAAGGTTCATAATGGACACATTTTCTCCTACGCAGATGACACGGCTCTAGTTTTTTACGGTAAAACGTGGGATAGTGTGCGGACAAATGCTGAATGTGAGCTAACGCGGATAGCAGGCTGGTTGGACTCTAACTTGTTAACTTTAAACACTAAAAAACAAGCTACATATGCATTACCAAATATGACAGAACCCAACCGCCAGACAATTTTACAATAAAAATTCATAAGTGTTCAGATTTTAATAACCATACATGTACATGCACAGCCATTGACAAAGTAAAGCGTATAAAATACCTTGGTGTGATGGTTGACCAGCGCCTTTCTTGGCATGATCATATCGAACTTATCTTGTGCAGGTTGCGGAAACTTAAGTGGACCTTTAAGACCTTAAGACATGTAGCCCCAAAAGATATTTTACGACAGATTTACATTTCACTTGCCCAATCAGTTATAACGTACTGCTTACCTATCTGGGGTGGAGCATCCAAGGTTAAATTCTTGGAAGTTGAAAGGTCCCAAAGATCCCTCCTAAAAGTTATTTATTTTAAATCGTATAGATTTCCAACAGAAAACCTTTATACAATTTCTGAAGTTCTGACTGTCAGAAAATTATTTATCTTACAAACTATATTAAAATTTCATAAATCATTAAAATATGACCCAAAGATATATAAAAAAAGAAGAAGAAATGTAGTAAGTGTTATCAAAGTAAATTCTACTTTTGCTGCCAGTCAATACCCACGACTATCCTCTTTTTTATACAATTTAATAAACAAAGAAATTAACATTTACCCCCTTAAATTCTCAAAATGCAAAAAGACTGTAACTGACTGGTTGATGACTAAAACTTATGATGAGACTGAAACGTTGATTCAAACAATACCAACAATATGAAAACTTTGTACAATTTGTTAAGCCAATAAATCATTTACATTTTCATTTTCAATTACTGTGACGTAGACGATTATGATTTATAATAAATGTTTCAGTGTATTTGGTGTCGTTTTTAGTGTTCCGTAACTGGAAAGGAAAAAATGGAATCCTAATAGGATCACTTTACTGTCCGTCCGACAAGATTCCTTTTCTCAGAAACACGTGGAGGTATCAATCTGGAATTTATATCAAATACTCAGGTCTAATGCACCTTGCAGCTATGAAAAAAACAAACTCCTAAGCCAACGCAATCAAAAGATTCAGCCGTTTATGTCGCAAATTTCCGCAAATTTTTGACACTCACGATGGAATTCAAACCTCGGAATCTTGAAATTTGGTACAAAGCAATGTCGTATAGCACATAACAAAGAAAAATTGTGAAAACCAATTTTTTTAATTACATCATTAATTAAATCTTACTGGATAGATGGATGGATGTTTGTTTGAAGATCGGCACAACGGATCTTGATGAGATTTGGTACAAATATAGATCATAGTCTGGAAAAACACATAGGCTACTTTTTTTTAATTACGCGCAGACGGAGTTGAGGGCGACAACTAGTTTTTGATAATTTTAAACTCACAACCCCTTGCCTCGGTAAACGCGTACTCGGGTATACCTACTGGTTTGTACTGAACACTCTGTGGGCGAGTCCGACTTGTTCGATTTATTTTTTTCTTTTTATGGGCGGCATTATACCGCCCTTTCGCGTCCCTAACAAATTTTCGGGTCAGAAACCTGGGGTGCGGGGGTGTTCTTTATTTCTCTAATGGATTATAGATGTACAAATGGCTAATGTTACTTACAAATATTGTCTCCTATCAAAAGGTGCGCGTGTCCAATAAACGGTATCCCTCCAGGGTAAGCGGGGGGTTCCAGACGTGACGTCACACGCCATCGCCACGTCCAGTACAATGCGAACGCGATAACAGATAATATTAACACCAACATTACAATTCTCTGCGGAACTAATTACTCTATGCGTATTAAATAATTAATAAAGCCAAAAAAGAACTTGTTAACTTTCTTTATAGTTATGGAGTGTGTAACAAGAGGAATGGATCGACCAACTTGTGAGATTTAATTTAATAACCTCTAAATATAAATGACAATTTTTATTAAATTCGTATTTTCGACCATCAAAATTCCGGTTATGCGACCCTCGCGTCGATCTCTGTATTAAGCTATTCCACAATAATAAAAATAATTTTATTACGTTATGTTTAAAATCACTAACAACTAAAGTGAAATAATTTACCTTATATATGTTATTAGAATAAATATAAAAAACAAAGACTATAATTACGAGTTACTAAATGTAAATTAGTTTATCTGATAAGTAATCTAGCGTTTTTATAGTCTCGGTTTACGAAAGAGCATGTCCATATTATTATTATTATATTAAGCTTCTTATTTTGAACTTGTAAAGTATGTTTGTTAGTTCGGAAGTAATCTTGCAAGTCAATATTTAAACAAATATCTTCAACCGATTCAGCTGAAATTTTGCATGCATTTGTAAATCAAGTGACGATGCAATATTATGACACGGTACTACTGATCTAATATTGGAGCTGGAAGCAATAAAACGACACAACCTCAACGAGTTTGGGCTCGTTGGAATCTTCTAGACTAGACGAATACTTTTTTTTTCGGTTTTAGTATATTAACCAAAACAGAATTAAAACAGTTCATTAAATTTTTTTTTTCTTTTTAGATTCAAATTATAGCATAATAGATAGCCAGATAACCTTCATGGTAATGATTAGAGAACGTCTAGACGTACTATTTATGTACATATTATGTAAATGTGTGGGAATTAAATTAAAAATAAATTGAATAATTCATTTATTTTAATTACCAGCCCGTTCCGGATAGGCTCGTGTGAAAAGTATTTAACAATTTGATATTTTAAAATATTTGTTTTGATAACTATTTATAAAAATGAGACAACTTTTTCGTCCTGGATCCAATTTTTGACTACTATATATTTAAATTGACATATATCAAAAGTAAACAATAGAAAAAATAAATTGGAAAAAAATATTTCATTCGTTTTTTGGTTTGAATATTGTATAAAATCTTTTTGCTATTCTTTAACAATATTATAAGTTTTGGCAACTATCGTCGTAGGATGGCTAAGGACAGGGTCAGATAGGGACACGTCAGCGTTGAAGTCTCCTGGAGAGCGTTCGCTCGAACCCTGCCACCCTGACAGCACTCGAATGGCGAGCTAGGGGGAAGCTCGTCACTCTGAGTTGATGAGAAAGCGCTGGTTTCCCGCGCGCGCATGCGGCACGATAACTGCAGCGGAGGCGTCAGCCAATCATCACTGGGGAGTGTGATGAATGCTTTAGCGTGCCCACACCCCAGTGCTTGGTGAGCTGAGGGAAACAGTGGAGTTTTAGTCGGTAGTCTTCTATATGGAGGGAGTCCGACATAACCACCGCGCCTTTCCCCTTTAGGGCGCGGTGGTGCGTAATCCATTTCCCCACTATAAAAAAAAAGAAGCGTTGAAGTCGTTTTGAAATTTGGCGGCACACAAAAGTGCCGCGGCACAGTGGTTGAGAATCACTGCTTTAAATGTTACGAATTATCGAGTGTTTGAAATATTATATATATATATAGTATCAAATGGTTCGAAATTTGTGAGAGAGAAAAAATAAAACTTCGAATTATTAAGTGTTGATCAACTATTATTTACTAATTGTTAAATTATTGATAACTAAACAAATCCATTTGTAAAAAGTGTGTTCAAATAGTCAAATTAATCATAACAAAAACAAAGACCCGTGTACGTTGATACAAGTTAGAACTTGTCTCAAAATGTACTTACAATCTTTCCATCTCTTTCTTTCTGCAAATTTGAATTGTCGAGTGTTGGTCGTCTATGAGTTCGAATTAACGCGTCATTGTGTTATATAGCAATGATTTTTCGTTCGAATTACCAAGTGCATAAAAATGTATTGATTTAGTTCGAAATATGAAGAGATTTTGTAGGGAACTCGTGATAACTTTGAACTATAGAGTAGTTCAAATGATCGCAGGTTAGAATTAACGAGAGACGACTGTATATTCTATAATTTGCCCTGTAAAGGTATAAAAAGAGTTAAAGTTTGTATCTAGAAATGTTTCCTATAGTGTAAATACGAAGCCTTGAAATTTAGCATAGGACCTTCCGATATTACTCTTTTCAAATATCTTGGCGGCGCAAGGTCAGCGGCGCGCTGCGCAGTGCCATCCCCCCGAATCCCGCTGCGCCTTACTACAGCTAAAATTGTGAACTACCCAGCAATTTGCGCGGAATTAAGAGCCGCCAAGATATCTGAAAACATTTATACCTACTACTTAGCTGAACATTTAAATGGATTTTGACGAATTTCATCCGTTAAAGGTACAAAAAAGGGGTAAAAATTTAATGTATAGATGTTATTCTCAGAAGTTGAAAAATATCGTGGACATAAATGCTCACAATAAAAAATTAACCACAGGTTTTTTTTTTTTAATTTATCTTGAAATGATTTAAATAGGGGGCTTTTATTATCTACGCAGACGAAGTCAGGGGTAATAGATAGTTTAATATAATTCCAAAAACACAATTATTTATACGTACATGTAAATGTTTGTAACTTCTGAATATTTATTATATGATGGCTGTTTTATATTCAGGAAATGACTTCATATTACTTTCAAAATAACATTAAGTAAAGACTATTTTAATAAACGCAAATATGTTACTAAGACATTGTTTAGAAATAATACATTGATAATTAAACAATTTATAATGTAAAGCTTTAAAAATATACAAAACAAACTGCTTAATATGATCTTGGTTAAAACAACATATCGTTTACAGTGACCAACAATTTCAATTATACATCAGTAAAAATATGATCTCATTTTCAGTTCTACGTTTTTGTTGAGTATTTGTTCATGGACGGATGGATAGATGTTTGTTTGAAGGTAACTCCGAGACAGCTCAACAGATCTTGATGAAATTTGGCAAAGATGTACGAGTATAACATAGTCTGGAAAAGCACATAGCCACAAGCACACAAAGCATACTACGTTTTTCTTTTAAATCCGCGCGGACGGACAGACGCTCAGGCGACAGCTAGTAACACCATATGTTTGAAATTTCGTGACTGCACCCCAGCGTAACTATGAACGAGTATTTAATCCAATTTTCGACATTTACCAGAAGTGAGACTATATTGGTAATCTCAGAATATACCTATACATACTCCTTTGATAATTCTGACCTACTTGACTTTTTATGTAGTATGTTTAAATTATTTTAAATAAGGAATGTCAGTATTATTTTCTTAAGATTGAAGTATGTTATAATAAATTAATTCCGATAATACTCTCAAAGAAGTAAGATGTTTAGTAATCTAAAATAACTATTTAACTTTTGTATACATATTTTATAATGATCCTGTACCAACTGAATTTTATCCAATATGTTTGAGTAGGAATAAATATTTTCCGAATCATTCCTTAAGTGTCTTTTTGGTTTGAGAGTGATCCCATCATCAACATCTACCATTTCAAGAGTTTTCACTGTCGTATCAACTTTGTAACAGTATTGAAATACTTGTTGATTAAACAAAGATACAATAACAATATTGTATGTATTTTGTAATAGTACATAAGCATAGAAAATTATAACCTTGTCGGTTTCAAATGTATATTATAATCTGTATAGTCTATATATTCCCACAAGGATCTTATTTCAGTTTTTGACAGTGACGTTGACCGTCTACAAATAAGGGGTTACCAGTATTTTCTAATTTCTTCCGAAAGTCATCAACTCCCAGTAATTGATTTATAACTTACGACATTCTCGTAGTAATTCCTTACAATCATATAAGTATATTAACCTACATGTGAAACCATCATGCGTAATATTTTTATGGAATTAAGAAATTATTCAAATGACAAAAGTAAACCGTGTAGCTGCAGCTCCCTTACTGGTCAAAATATGATGCCAACAAGATGGTAATGTTAGTTAAATATTTTCCTACTGCCACGATATCCTATATGACAAGGACCTGGCGTGCGGATAATCGTGAGGGTTTTCGCGGAAGATCAGCTCTGAGTGCACCAGAGAGGAGCACCCAGCATACAAAGCTGAGGGAGAACCCTATTTGGTCAGCATTGCAACGCCCATTATAAATATATTCCAATATAATATATTCCTTATTCTAATGTAATTGTGATTTTATTCTGTGTTATGTATATTTTGTGATATGTTTGTATTATGGTGTCAGAGACATAGCGCTAAAACTTTTCCATGACTATCTCACAAATCGCAGTCAACGTGTCAGGGTTGAAAACTATGTTAGTGACGATCTGAATCTAACCTACGGCGTACCTCAGGGTAGCGTACTTGGTCCTACCTTATTTTTATTATACATAAATAGATTGTGCCAACTGTCAATTCCAGATTGTAATATTCTAGTCTATGCAGATGATACTGTGCTTATTATAGACGGCGTAACATGGGAATCTGCACATCGAGCAGCTGAAAATGCAATTGGCATAGTCATGGATTGGCTATCATTAAACTTGCTTACGCTGAATATAAGTAAGACCCACTACATCGCTTTCTCAGCTAACTCTGCTACACAGCCTATCATGCCGGATGTAAAAGCACATAACTGCCACTCCACAGGCACCTCTTGCCACTGTCCTTCCTTACATAGAAGCTCCTGTGTTAAATATCTAGGTGTTTACATCGATAGCACATTGAGTTGGCAGAAACATATCGATGTGACTGTGTCGCGTGTTCGCAAAATTATGTTCCCTATGAAAAAATTAAGAAATGTAATTGCAGGCCCCTTGCTAAAAACTGTTTATTTTGCTTTAGCTCAGTCACTCCTTACGTATTGTATATCTGCATGGGGTGGAACATATAAAACATATTTACTTCGCCTTCAGAGGGCACAAAGAGCTGTTCTGAAAGTCATGCTCCACAAACCGTATCGGTATCCGACTACCCAGCTATACAAAGACATTTCAGTACTCACTGTTCGACAGCTATGTGCGTTACATATCACCTTACGTGTACACTCAACACTTTCTTATGAACCAGCGTCATTTAAGAACAAACGACGTAAGCATCTGGTTTGCCCTCCTATAACTATCAAAACTGCTTTAGCAAGCCGTAGTTACCCCAGTATCAGTTGTCACCTTTATAACACCATCAATAAAGCTTGTAATATATATCCCCTTCCCTGTCTTAAATGTAAAAGAACAGTAAAATGTTACCTGCAACAATTAACCTACGATGAGACTGAAGAACTCTTTACATTTGGACCTTAGTGTACTTTGCATTCGTTATTCGCATATTATTGCAAATTAAAAAAAAACATAACTATAACTACAAATTAAATGTCCAAAGAACTAATATCGCTTCAAAATTACCAAACAAATCAAAACCAAATATTCGCAACATATTATGTAAATTGTCGACGAGGATATCGTTTATTACGCGTTTGGTTTGTTTGTTGGCAGCGCAGTCAGTCTATTTTTTTGTTTTTTTTATTAGCAAATAAAGATTAAATACATGTGTCACGAATTCAGAAATTCACATTTTCTCTCTTCTCTATGGATATGAAGTGGCCGCATTCGGGTTTGAGCAGTACGTCACATTTTAGTATCATCTTTTTGTGGTCGGCTTGTACTCGGTAGTGACGTAATAGGTGAGCCAATGTTGTTTTCATTGATGAATACGCATACGATTTACCTGGAAAGTGACATTATTATAACATAAATTGGTTTAAAGAAGTTTAAAAAAGTTAAATTTAATCACTTACCAATACAGATCCTCCTGCCAATATTAAATGCGGCAAAGGCGTTGGGACTGTGTGGCAGAGTCGCCGGGTCCAGCCAGCGTTCGGGCTTGAACTCCTCGGCGTCAGGTCCCCACATGGCGTGTCTGTGGACCCCGTACACTAACGTAAAGCACGTGCGGCCAGCGGTTAATGTGTAGTTCTCTGGAAGAATTAAATTAATGAGTAAAAGTAGCGAGTGAGTGAGTGACAGTGGCAGTGAGTTAATGGATGAATCAAAGAATCGCTTAAATCCAAAAGTATCCCAGAAAAAGATGTTTTTACCCCTAACTATGGCTTTGGCGCTCCAGTGATTGTAAAATAAGTGACTAACATCATGTGTCAAATTGTGAATGATTTCTATAGTTTGAAAATTCGGAAGATCGTGAACTATTTTCAATTGTACAGTGATATGAAATACTACTCACTTAGTTTGACATTTCTGTCAAGCCACCTCATAGTCACAGGCACGATGGGGTACACCCGCATTGTTTCCTTCAACACGGCCTCTAAGTATACTAATTGAGATAAATCTTGCTTCGTCACATCTCTGTCATCGTTCCCGAAAATGTTGTGTAGCCTAAAATCATAATACGTCATACTAGTATTCTAAATGGGAGAGTTGGCTAGACGTTACAAGCTATGTCCAGAACGGCTTCATGGACATGGTTGTTTGGTACAAGTAGAACACTTTGTGGAAGAGCACATAGTCTACTTAATAAGGTTTTTTTTTATAATCCCGCCCTGACGAAGTCGCAGGCAAAAGCTAGCTGATTTCGCTTTTACTGCGAGAAATTAAAAAATGAGCTTTAAAAAAACTACTTGTCAGTATTTATTAAAATAAAAATGGGACCGTACGACATCTACTACCTGTCGAATAAAATAATCATCAATATCGGTGAATCAGGAACGGAGCTACGAGTTAAAATAGGCTATAAAAACAACCAGCACGCGGCTGTAACGCTTTTTCGTGACAGAAAAATTCATAACAGTCGGTCAGATTCAAACCCACGTTCTCGGCACCCTTAACTATTAAGCTATGGGAGAATGAACACAAGAAAGATCTTTGATATAAGTATAAACTTACTCTTCAAATATTCGCTTCTGCACCTTCGGATATGATCCAATCATAACTAAGGTGAACATAAGAACATTAGCTGACGTTTCGTGACCTGCCGCTATCATGGTGTCTACTTGTTCCCTTATCTCCAAATCGTTAAACGCTCCTTTCTCTTTAGATAATTCTAGTAGAAGATCCAAAAACGCCTTGAATTTTGTATCTAAAATTAACACATAATTTTTGAAAGGGGATTTTTGGATTTATTCTAGCCCCGCAGCTTAACCAAAGGGGGTGAACTTCCTTATATATTACGTTATGGAAAAAGTTTCTTCGCAGTATAATCTAGTTTAATATAAGAGTAGTTACATTAAACTTAAGTATTTTGGTGCCATTTTGTTCGATTACTTTTTGCAATCATGTAGGTGGACCTGGTTCCATTGCTATAGAAAATTGGGGAAGTCTGATCAAAAAACCAAGACTTAGTTTTGGCAGTCAGTCAGAGAGTTTTGGCAGTCCCCTGGTGATGATGACCTGACGCTTTCTAAAGAATTCTATAAGAGAATTATATAAGAGACCTAATCAGATGAAAATCTAAAGGTGGTGTGTGGTCAGGACAGAATTAACACAAGAAAGACGGTAGTAGTTATTTGGCCTCAATTTCAAAATGAAAAGCTATATTTCATCCTTATTTGTTTATACAGTTTACTATTTCGTGACTTTTAGCGCGATATTTATTTCTTTATGGAGCAAATCATTCAAGGATCACGAAAGTATAATATCTGCCGATTTTCACAAGGCGAGGTCATTAAAAACTATACATTTATACGAGGAAACTGACTGAATACTTATGGACGCACAGTCGAAACTACTCGCCTACCCTTTGTTATGTTTCATATACAAAAGTATTATAAATCGTTGCTCATACAAACCTGTCGATGCTTCTAATCCATTCTTCTGATTGTTTAAGTATGCAGCTTTACGTGTTTTTAGAACCTATAACCAAATAAAACGTAAAGAATTTATTTAGGTACTAGCATTATTATTGTAACAACCTTGTCTATCGTTTCATTTTGGTTACCCTTCCATATAAAATAACTTCGTATTGTTTATTGGATTCGGTCGTAAAAGTCAGTACATCAAGTTTACCGTGTTTGACATATTGTGCAGTATCTTCAGACATCTCTCCTGTTTCTTCTTCAGGTTTGACCAGTTGTACAAAAAGTCGTTGTGGAGCCAGAACTTCTGGAACCTCTCCACCATCACGTTGAACATCTGCTCCACCGCGTGCTCATATTGACTGTTGAGAACGCTGTTTTCGCTGAATTCAACTCCCAGAGCGGTTACTGTTCAAACAAACGTAGACATCATTTCGAGTTTCTACATCAGAAGAATCAAGAAGTAATAGACCCGGCAAAAAATGGCACTGTTCTTCATTTTAGTTCTCTAACACCGTGAAGAAGAAGTCCATTATCTATTTAGAGTTTTAAGAATGTAGATTATCTCTCTTACTCCAGTCAAACTGCTCTCAAAATAGGTTAAAGGTTAGTTAAATAATCGCTTAAGTCCCTGAGTGCAACAGTTAGTAACTGATTTACTTACAGCAAATAGTCTCCAAAGCATTCCTTCTCGTGTATGTCCAGTGATCGAAAGGTCCCTTCCGTACCTCTGCCGCCATGTCTTTCACCAGGCGACGGGCCTGACTGTTGAAAACTCCCTGGAAACCGTCCACAACGAGCTGACTGAACGCTGGGTTCAACAACTTCCGATGATTCTTCCATATTGACACTGCAATGGTATAACATTTTATATTGCTACTAGCTGTCGCCCGCGATTCCGTCCGCGCGCAGTTAAGAAAAACTTCATAAGGGTATGAAAAATAGATGTTGGCCGATTCTCAGACCTGCTCAATATGCTCACAAAATTTCATGAGAATTGGTCAAGCCGTTTTGGAGGAGTACGGGGACGAACATTGTGACACGAGAATTTTATATATTAGATTTTTATAAATGCGAAAGGTATGGATGGATGTATGGATCTTTGTTACTACAAAGGGTTAAATGTACAACACCAACAGGATAGATTATATTTTTGTCCATATATTTACACGAAGAAAACTTAGCAACGTCGTATCCGTGTTACTAATACACAATTTCTCGTTTAACTACAGACATTAATAAACCTAACCCCAGTTAAAAAGCAAATACCCGACTGAGGCTCTAATAGATGAACAAAATAAAAAAAATTGTAATTTGAAATTCTGAATTGAAGAAGAGATGGTTGTTACAGGTATCACCAGAAGTTTTCTTCTTCCTTTGCAGTCAGTGTCCAGAAGTATTATAAATTCAGAATTTGGTGCGCTGGTTAAGAAGTTATCATACATATACATATTAATGCGAATGTCTAGATGGATGGATGCTTGTTTGAAGTTATCTCCGGAACGGCGAAATGGATCTTGATAAAATTTGGAACATACTCTAACGGAACAAAAGGTACATACTATTATTTATATTTTTTTTTTAAATTCAGCATTTTCAGCATTCAGCAGACGGCTAGTAGGTATATTAATTTTTCGACTTGATTATAGGTATAGTCCGGTCGCGGAGCAGGAAGAATTTCGTACAATGACCTCTTTACCTACTGACAGAGGTTACAAACATTTTTGTATTTAGTGCGGTTTACATGAATTATTTGAAGGAGAAAGAAAAATTACCAACTTATAAAATATAGTTATTATTATTATATAAATCATTTATTTAGATTTAATAATACAAGTAATAAAAATCTAGACAAGTATCTAATAATAAAAAATCAAAAATCAGAATCCGATTCCTCTGTTTCGGAGTAACTGTTACTTTGCTCTATTGTTCAATTTCGAGAAGTGAAGAATTCATTTGTATAATATTTTAAAACCAAAAAGTAACTATCGGAAAGCCGGCAATAAAATAGATGATGTTGCCTGCACTTTCGTCTTTCAAATATTCGTTTCGATTGTTCATTTCGAACTATCCAATAATTAACCTTTTCGGTAATCCTTCTAACGGAGCCCATAAAATTTTTATTATGCAAACAAACAAACTAAAAGTTTACAATCCCTGAGGACGGCGTCCTTTGTTTCTGTGCGAGCGAGACTAATTGTATTTACGCGGGAGTGACAAAGAAAGGTAATGTGAGTTCAATGTACGAAATTCTTCGTGCTCCGCGACCGGACTATATATTAGCAAATTTGAGGTCTTCTCTAGGTATACTTGAGCTTCCGTATCGACGTTGTTTCTCGGAATTGAACCTAAGAGTTGGCCTAAGGAGAGCGGGCATTGAACTTAATGCGTGTTAAAGGTTACATTATCATTCGTGAATTAAATTTCACCTATATTTCAGTTATAATTATGTATATTGTTTAACATTTAATTAAATTATAAACGTTTACATACGTGTTCCAGTGATTAAACCTTCTCCGACCCAGGGCTTAGCAAAATTATACAAAACGTCCTTTTGTAAACATGTGTTGGCGACAGTCAAACAATCGTCAGGATCTGTTACAGCTGGAAACAAAGAATTCTATTTCGACAGATTACAGCAGATTGTATAAAACTGTTTCCAAGTTTTTGGATAAAAGTGATTTTGAGTTTTTTTATACAACGAAAAATATATGTATAGTTACTGGTTAATGTTTAGTAGGCTTTGTTGTGCTCAATGAATAACAACAAAATGGGGCTTTCATTAACGACTAAATTTAATTACAAAAATGCCGAACCAATAATAAAAGAAACTAATTTAGACATTATAACTTCGGACACCGCGAAATGTCAAATATGTTGCCGAAATGGGAGAATTGGTCACAATTTTTTTAACCTGTGAATATAGAAACAGCGGGAAACAGTGTTGCAAATAAGAAGACTCTACAGTATTAGATCGTAAATTTAATGTAACCAACTTTACCATAAACTGTCCGAGGTCCAATCGAAGCAGATATCACACCACCCATTTTTAAACTGGTGTATGAAAATTCCTTTACTATATTCCATAAGGCTAGAAGAAGAAAAAAATACAATTTTTATTCCGTATAGATATTGTCCCGATTGCAAAAGAAAAATAATATGTGAGAAAAAGGCAAAGATTTCCGCAGGTCAGAAACCTGGGTTGCGGGGTGTTCTTTATTTCTCTATTGGATCTTAGATGTACAAATAGCTAATGTTACTTACAAATACTGTCTCCTATAAAAAGGTGCGCGTGTCCAATAAACGGTATCCCTCCAGGGTAAGCGGGGGGTTCCAGACGTGACGTCACACGCCATCGCCACGTCCAGAACAATGCGAACGCGATAACAGATAATACTAATACCAACATCACAACTTACTGAAACAAAGTACTCACTGCGTATTAAGTATTTTTCAAGGCCAAAAAATTTGTTTTAGTTTATAGTCATAGAGTTTTTAACAAGAAGGGTCGATCAACTAACTTGTGACATTAAATTTAAGAATCTCTAAATAAAAGTTACAGTTTGATTACTTTGATATTTTTGAACACCAAATCTCCCGTCGTCCGACCCTCACGTTGATCTCTGTATAATTCTAGAACTTAAGAATTAAGAACTATAAAAGAAATATAAAAATGTTTTAAATTGATATTTCACAATAATAAAAGATAAAAATAATTATTTTACTTTATATTTAAATCACTTATACCTAATAAATAATTAAAATAATTTACCTTTTCTCAGTAAATAAAATAAATATAAAAAACAAACACTACAATTACGAGCTACTAAAAGTCGATTTGTTTACGTGATAAGTAATCAAGCGTCTTTATAGGCTCGGTTTACGAAAGGGCATGTCCATATTATTATTACTAATTTGCATTTCAATATTCACTACCACTTCAAAGACACGATAAACGTCGGAAAAACGAATGACCGTCGACCCTCTTTGTAAGTACTTACTACAAAGAGGGTGTTAAATTCGTCCCATCAGCGTTACATGGGCTCTAATAAATAAAAATAAAAAACCTATTTAAAACCTAAAAAACCTATTGAGAAACTACATTTCTTCTTACAAATCCAAGTAAATGTTTTCGTTAATTGTGTATTTTTTTATAAAAAAAAATCTAGATCGACCACATCTAATGGTGTGATTAATGTTTTGAATAAAAGGACAATTATCAAGTTCGAAACAACTTCAAGTGTTTTGTTTTTTGGAACGAAGTTCCTTATCGCGCGATGTGAAAGGGGGCTAGACGGAAAAAATTCGTACGAAAAGTTGTCACGACACTTTTTGCTATAGTAAGTATGTTAACGACGAATGAGCGCTACTTCATCATGGCAACGACGTGACAATATATAACGAAAATTCATAGAAATAAAATGTACTTCTTGTGAAGACTTAAGTTTTTTATTCATAGAATAAACATTGGTTCCTTCACTAATTAATCGAAAGGAACTTCGTTCCATTTTTTTTTTATAAGAGAAGGGGGCAAACGAGCAGCGGGAACACCAATTTGTTAATCGACGCCCATGGACATCTGCAATACCAGAGGAATCGCAGATGTGTTGCCGGCCTTTGAGATGGTGAAATGCTCGCTTCTTGAAGGACCCTAAGTCGTAGCGGTTTGGAAATACCGCCGAGGACAGACCATTCCACAACGCGGCGGTACGCGGTATAAAGCTACGCGAAAACCGCACGGTTGTGGATTGCCACCCATCGAGAAGTTTGAGAGAGTTGTGTTATATTTATAATGCTTTATTACTAATATTTACAGTTTTTGTATTTTTAGAAGTAATTTTGAATTATTTAGCTATAATTATTTAGTTATCATTATAATTAATTTTAAGATATTTCTCCTAAACTACTAACTAAAACATTGTGTACCGACCTCACATGAGTGGGAAAAGACCAGGGAGGTGATGTTGGCACACTTTATTTGTTTTATTTTTACAATACGTATGATGGCAATAATATCCCAGCCTCATCTCAGCTGCAGTAGTATTTTACAAGGGACAAAATACCACAGTGAAGTTAACTGAAGTGAGTTCCTCTGAAATTCATCTTTAGTACTAACGCTAATTGTAAAAATATATTTCTCCTCTTCTCTCTTTTCCGTATCTTTTTTGTTTCTAACATCCCATCCAAAATACACCTAAATAAGTTTATTGGTAAATTCTTCCTTCCTTCAAATATTATGACTTCAGACCATTCATTTTGAAACCACAATTTATTTCCATAATATGCCAGGTGTCACTGTCTTTTGAGAAGTGTTTTTGAAAAACTATTACATGAACACCACGTGTAGGTCACCTCCGAGAACATCTTCACAGTTTGTTGTTGAATAACAGCCTTTCTTTGGCACATTTCTGGATCCTAAACTTCTGGTTGCTTTGGAAAACCTTGACCGACCAATAGATCTTCCGGCAACGATTGCACTCTAATCAGTATTTATTTTATTACATTGACTAAGGGATACAATAAAAATGCACAAGCTATCTAAATAGAATCGTAGGTTCTTAAATGTAACTTAGTTTAACACATCTCAAATATAAAATGTCACTTATTTACCTCGTCCGACATCGACTTCAGAATACTTTTTTACTTTCGGGGGTTTTCAAGGCATTATTCTGTTACTTTTTAGTGCATTTTTTTCTGTATAAAAACATAACTTATAACTCTATCACAAAGTAGGTAGTAGTCCTAGGACAAATATGTAGATATAGCACCATTCCACCTTAACAGCATTCCATAAAACTATAAAATCATATTAATGTTATAAATGCGAATGTTTAAATGGATGTTTGTTTGCAGGTATCTCGAGAACGGCTCAACGGATCTCTATGAAATTTGGCATACATATAGAACATAGTCTGGAAGAACACATAGGCTACTAATTACGTTTTTTTTATTCCGTGCGGACGGAGTCGCGGGCGACACCTAGTAATATATAAATATATATATAAATATAAATAAGGTAGTAAGGTATATTCCGTATTAATGGACTCTGCTTATAATAATTATTTTTGTTCAATGCGTTACATATTTTTGCATATTTAAGCTTAATTAATACGTTAAATAAAAAAAATTAAATACAAAATTGGTATTATTCTTAAGTTAATTCTAAGGTCTTGTATTTCATTGACCTCTTCAGCTACTCATATGTTACAAATTTAATAATGAGTATAATAAATGAAGCATATTAAATGGTGTTTTATTAAAAATATATACTTAATAATTAAAAAAAAAAGGAGAGCATTGAAAGTAACAAGTATGGCAGTATTTCTAAACTGCATTCAGTTAGATTGTGGTATTAAATAAAACAATTAAAGAAGGTATTAAAAAATCATACATTACGAATAATTTGAAAAACGATAAAAAGTACTTTAAGGTTATAATTATGTTTTAACAGATTTTCTGGTTTTCCACTCGCTTACGAAAGGATTAAATTTTTTGTATCCTTATCCAATACGGTAAGCTCAATATCGTTTAAAGTCATCGCTTTATAGACCTCGCAACCAGGCCCACCGATAGCTGTTTCGTCGCCCGCGTGCAATACCGACTATGCCGACTTAAAGTCAACCAAAAAAAAAAAAATAGTAACCAGATTAGGATTCTAACTACAGAAAGAGGATATTTCCCGTTCTATGCGTCCCCTCTTCCGCCAAATCCACTTTGGGTGGGTAGGGAAAGAGGACTAAAATTAGACTTCCGGCACCACACTCACCAGACGAAACGCGGAATTACTTTCACTTCGCGCCTGTCTTCTGTGTGGTCGTGGTATTGCACCGGGCGAGCCAGCCCATTCGTGAACCAGATTTTGTTGTTGCTGGCGCCTATTATTGCAAATTAAAAAGAAACATAACTATAACTACAATTCAAATATCCAAAGAATTAATACCGCTTCATAAATCAAAACCAAATATTCGCAACTATAATGTAAATTGTCGACGAGGGTATCGTTTATTACTCGTTTGGTATGTTTTTATTTTTGTTGGCAGCGCAGTCAATCGAGTTTTTTGTTTTTTAAATTAGCAAATAAAGATTAAATACATGTGTTACGAATTTATAAATTCACATTATATCTCTTCTCTATGGATATGAAGTGGCCGCATTCGGGTTTGAGGACAACGTCAAGTTTTAATATCATCTTTTTGTGGTCAGCTTGTACTCGGTAGTGACGTAATAGGTGAGCCAATGTTGTTTTCATTGATGAATACGCGTACGATTTACCTGGAAAGTTAAATTATTATAACTTGTAGACATAAATTGGTTTAATTTATTTTATTATTTACATATTTCTAAAACTCATAAAAAGAAGAATAGTATTTTTAGATGTATTTTATATTCTACATTTCGAAATTCTCATAAAAGTTTAATTTAATAACTAACCAATACAAATCCTCCTGCCAATATTAAATGCGGCAAAGGCGTTGGGACTGTGCGGCAAAGTCGCCGGGTTCAGCCAGCGTTCGGGCTTGAACTCCTCGGCGTCAGGTCCCCACATGGCGTGTCTGTGGACCCCGTACACTAACATTAAGCACGTTCGACCAGCGGTTAGTGTGTAGTTCTCTGGAAGAATGAAATGAATGAATAAAAGTAGTGAGTGAGTGAGTGAGTGAGTGACAGTGGCAATGAGTGAATGAACGAATCAAATAATCGCTTGAATCCAAATTTAATACAGAAAAAGATGTTTTTTTACCCCTAACCATGATGAGGCTTTGGCGCTCCAGTGATTGAAAAATAAGTCACTAACATCATGTGTCAAATTGTTATAGCAATGTTTTCAATTGTACTCACTTAGTTTGACATTTCTATCAAGGCACCTCATGGTGACAGGCACGATGGGGTACACCCGCATTGTTTCCTTCAACACGGCCTCTAAGTATACTAGTTGAGATAAATCTTGCTTTGTCACATCTCTGTCATCGTTCCCGAAAATGTCGTGTAGCCTAAAATCATCATACTTCATACTAATATTCTAAATGGGAGAGTTTGCATTCTATTATTCATTCGTATGGTTATGTACAACCCCCTTTTAGAGATTCGTTAAGAGTTGACACGTGGTCTTGATTTTTGTTTCCCATATCTCGACGACTTTCTCGTATTTTCGCACGAGGAGAGAGAGCACCTTTGTGCTCGGTGTTCTTTAACACCTTCGCCTCCTATTTAACAGGATGAAGGATTATGGCGTGCTGATCAACACTAAAAAGTGCGTTTTTGGAGCACCAGAGGTAACATTTCTAGGCTACTCCATCAACCAACACGGCACGAAGCCCCTGGAGGGCAAAGTTCAAGCCATGAAAGAGTTCCCCCTTCCCACAAATGCAAGGCAGAGTAGAAAGTTCCTGGGAATGATAATCTTTTATAGAAGGTTTATCCCCCACGCAGCCAAAATCCAAGCTCCCCTGAATGCATTGCTTAAAGGTTCAGTCAAAGCGTCACAGACAATACACATGGACAAAAACTCAGTAAAAGCTTTCGAAGACTGTAAAGATAGTCTTTCTAATGCAGCCCTGTTAGCTCATCCAGACCTTACAGCTAAGTTAGGTCTTATCACTGATGCTTCGGATCTTGCTATTACTGGTGTCAACTCACGTTACGATAGAGAGCTTCTTGCTATTTATGAGAGTATTAAGTATTTTAGACATTGGCTAGAAGCAACACCGTTTACTATCTTCACGGATCATAAACCACTGTGTTTTGCGTTCAGTGAAAGGAAGGCCAACTGCAGTCCACGACAATATAGGCATCTGAATTTTATTTCCCAGTTCTCGACCAATATTCAACACATCTTCGGAAAAGATAATGTCGTTGCTGACGCACTTTCCCGAATCGAAGAGGTTGAGGAGATAGTAAGACCCGTGGACCTCGAATTGATTGATAAAGCTCAGGACTCCGATTCTGAATTAGCAACATTTCTAGATCAAGAAAGTTTCCTGCATATTTAGAAATTAAGTACACCTGGAAGTCGATTGCAGCTGTACTGCAATGTCAGCACAAAGACTCCCAGGCCTTTAGTACCCAAATTCTTACGCAAGCAAGTATTCGATAGCTTACACTCTCTAAGCCATCCCGGCGCTAACACAAGCGCGAAGCTTGTTGCTGATCGTTTCGTCTGGCCATTGATGAGAAAAAATTGTGGCGAATGGTCTAGGGCGTGTTTGTCATGTCAGCGCGCAAAGGTAACACGTAACGTTGCCTTTAGGCACCCATGATTTACCTTCAGCGAGATTCAAATACGTTCAGTTAGACCTTATCGGGCCATTACCTCCATCAGCTTAGTTCCATTACTACGTGACAGCCGTCGATCGCTTCACGCGTTGGTGCGAAGCTGTTCCCTTAACGGATATCACTGCAGAAACAGTGGCCAAAGCATTTTTGTTGTCATGGATAACGAGATTCGGCTGTCCTACTAACAGATCGTGGGAGGTAATTTGATCGGCACTTTTCGAACAACTTTCAAAATTCGTATCTTGCAAACATCGTAAAACGACCAGCTACCACCCTCTATCATTTGATCGCTATCTATCCTCAGGAACGGAGCCACGAGTTAAAAAAAGCTATAAAAAACTACCAGCACGCGGCCGTAACGCTTTTTCGTGACAGAAAAATGAACACAAGAAAGATTCTTTGATATAAGTATAAACTTACTCTTCAAATATTCGCTCCTGCACCTTCGGATATGATCCAATCATAACTAAGGTGAACATGAGAACATTAGCTGACGTTTCGTGACCTGCCGCTATCATGGTGTCCACGTGTTCTCTTATCTCCAAATCGTTAAACGCTCCTTTCTCTGTAGATAACTCTAGTAGAAGGTCTAAAAACGCCTTGAATTTTATACCTAAAATTAACACAAATTTTAGTACTAACCCCAAATTTTTGTAGTAAAAGTATATAGGTATAACATAAGGAGGGAACTTGCTCCCTACCAGGTACTTTTACGCACATGGACTATAAGGGGCCCCGTATTTAGGGCAGCCGTTTAGAATAGTATAAAAAACCTATCGATACAATACCGATCATGACAAGCTGAGTTACATTAGATTATGGTAAAAGTTTCTTCGCATTTTACTCGTATATGAAAATTCGAAACATTTTTAATATAGATCATTTACATTTATTAAAGTATGTAGGGGACATTTTGTTCGTTAACTTTTTGCAATAACGTAGGTTGAGGGACCTGGTTCCATTGCTAAAAGACCTAAAAGTAGTATAATTTTGGTATGGTATAACTTTTAACAATTAACTTTAACTTGCGTTAAATTTTCGAGAAATTAACGCCTTTAACGAAGTTAACTTTTAAAATAACGAATCAACGATTAACGAAGTTAACTTTTCGATTAACTGTGCCCACCTGTGGTAAAATCTATATATACATTTATAGGAGTGAACTGACTGAATAATGATCAATGCACAGTCGAAACTACTATGTCAGGAGACTTGAAATTTAGTAAAGAGGTTTCTGTTATACGCTCTTTTCAGCACTAATAATTAAATATGTCTTTCAAGTTTTCCTTAAATTTACACTTCAAGGGTCTAAAAAGAGTGGTTTAACTTCGTAACTACAAATATTTTTCACAGCGTATACGAGACCTAGAACTCGAATAGAACTCGATAGACTTCGAATGTTGCATGGGGTTTTCTATTACTACGTAAGTGAGTTCTATAAAAGGTTTTACAAAAAAAACCTTTAACCTTGTAATAGAAAGTGAAATTAAGTTTTGGCGTAGGTCGGTACCGTCCTGATTAATGAAATACTCAAGAAGGGCAATATAAAGAGCACCCGAAACCGGCGTGCGTACATGCATAAATGTAGAAGAAGCGATAGAGGAGTGTCAGTACCGCGTCAAACGGAAATCCGTGGTGTCTGTTTACCCTTCTGGGTTACGGACCTGAGTTATGTTGCTACTAAAGTATTATAAATCGTTACTCATACTGACCTGTCGATGCTTCTAATCCATTCTTCTTATTGTTTAAGTATACAGCTTTACGTGTTTCTAGAACCTAAAAAAATAATAATACGTAAAGTATTAATTCTGGTACCAGCATTATTATGATAACAACCTTGTCTTTAGTTCCATTTTGGTTATCCTCCCATAAAAATAACTTCGTGTTGTTTATTGGGTTCGGTCGTAAAAGTAAATACATCAAGTTTACCGTGTTTGACATATTGTGCAGTATCACCAGACATCTCTCCTGTTTCTTCTTCAGGTTCGACCAGTTGTATATAAAGTCGCTGTGAAGCCAGAACTTCTGCAACCTCTCCATTAGCATGTTCAATATCTGCTCCACCGCGTGCTCGTACTGACTGTTAAGAACGCTGTTTTCGCAGAATTCAACTCCCAGAGCGGTTACTGTTCAAACAAATGTAGAATAAAACTTATCTACATCAGAAGAATCAAGAAGTAACACACCGGGCAAAATGGCACTGTTCTTCATTTTAGTTCTCTTACACCATTGTATTAAGATTTTTACGAAAATCTTTTTTTTGATAAGGACTACGATGAGACTATAATCGACGAGATAAGAAGGTATACTTATGTTGAAGAAAGTAATAAGAAATCCGTCATCTATTTAGAGATTTAATAACGTAGATTTTCTCTCTTATTCCAGTCTAACTACTCTCAAAATAGTTTAATGGTTAGTTAAATAATCGCTTAAGGCCCTGACTGCAACAGTTAGTAACTGATTTACTTACAGCAAATAGTCTCCAAAGCATTCCTTCGCGTGTATGTCCTGTGATCGAAAGGCCCCTTCCCTACCTCAGTCTCCATATCTTTCACCAGGCGACGGGCCTGACTGTTGAAAACTCCCTGGAAACCATCCACCACGAGCTGACTGAACGCTGGGTTCAACAACTTCCGATGATGCTTCCATTTTGACACTGCAATGTATAACATTTTTTATTACTTAATGTTATACAGGGTGGCCCATAAGTCCTTTGATATGAATTAAAATAAAACTAATTACATTATGAATTAAATTTTTATTTACTAAAAAAGCTTAAAAAACGGGAATTATTTTTTGAAAATAACATCTTCTAAATGTAATCCGTTGCGATCACGGCACTCTTGCAAACGACGTCAAAAATTGTCGATGACTGCGCGGCACGTCACTGCTGAAATGCTTGTCATTTCTCTGCGGATGTTTTCTTTTAGGGCCTCAATTGCCCGCGGGTTTGTGTCGTATACTTTAGCCTTAAGGTAGCCCCACAAAAAAAAAAATCCATCGGGGTCAGATCTGGACTACGTGGAGGCCAGGAAATGTCTCCTCTCTTAGAGATCACTTTGCCAGGAAAAAGTTGACGGATAACGGGCATAGCAGTGTTAGAGGTGTGAGAAGTGGCCCCATCCTGTTGAAACCACGTCCTGGCATTAAAGCCTGAAAAGCTTTGCAATTCTGGTATGAAAAACTCTTCGATCATAGCCACATATCGCTCCGACGTAACAGTAACTGCGCGCCCTCTGCCATCCTCAAAGAAGTAAGGCCCTAGGATACTATGGGCTGACATAGCGGCCCAAACAGTCACTTTCGGACTATGTAAGGGCTTCTGATGCTTAAGTTTTGGATTGATGGGGCTCCAATAGCGGCAATTTTGTTTACTAACATGCCCGTTAAGATGGAAATGAGCCTCGTCAGAGAACATTATGTTATTGAAGGAAGTAAACCGATTCAACATTTCGTTCGCATAATTTTGTCTTTGAATACCGTCAGTTTCCTTTAATTCTTGAACCAACTGAATTTTGTAAGGGTGCATATGTAAATCTTTCTTCAAAATCCGTTGTAACGATGTCCTGGATACGTTTAATGCTCTGGCGCGCTTACGAGTTGACTGTGTCGGATTTTCGCGAATAGACTGTGTCACTGTGTCTATGTTTTGTTCCGTACGTGACGTCCTTGGGCGACCCAACCGCGGTTTATCTAACGTCGAACCGGTCTCCTCGAACTTAGCAACCCAGTTCTTAATCGTTTGAAGAGTTGGAGTGTCGTCAAAGTTGTGTAAACCTTTGTGTTCTCGAAATGTACGCCGCGCAACGGTTGCCGAATTGTCGTTTTTATAAAACTCGCGCACACAAAATGCACGGTCCGCTCCGGTAAAACGCTCCATCGCGACTAAATTCCCAGAAACCGAAGTTACTCCCCCCGCTTCCCCTGCACCGCTAACGCGCGCCCTGTTCGTTTTATTCAAATTTTACTTTTCAAAGGACTTATGGGCCACCCTGTACCTAAATGCGAAAGTTTGGATGTAGGTATGGATCTTTTTACTACAGAAAAGGGTAAAATGTACAATACTAATGGGATAGATTATTTTTGTTCATATATTTACACGAAGAAAACTTAGCAACGTCATATCCGTATTCATCATTAGCTCACTATATGTCCCCACTGAGGGCTCGGAGCCTACCCTAAGTAAGGGATGACTAGGCCATAGTCAACCACGCTGGTCCAGTGAGGGTTGGTTGACTTCACACATATCATTGAATTTCTTCTCAGATATGTATGTGCAGGTTGCATCATGATGTTTTCCTTCACCGTAAGAACGTCGGATACGACACATTGGTACATGTCGGGATTCGTACTCAGGTCCTGCAGATTGCAAATCAATTGCTAAACCCCTGAGCCACCGACTCTCATATCCGTGTTACTAATTCGCAATTTCCCATTTAACTACACACATCAATTAACCTAACCCCAGTAAAAAAAAGCATAAACCCGACTGACTGAGGATCTAATAGCTCCAATAGATGGCGCTATATCATTAAGGAATTTGATAAATATTTGTATTTTTAGCCGTCTTCAAAAAGAAGGAGGTTATCAATTCGACTGTTTTTTTTATGTGTGTCACCGCGAAGCTCCGCCCCTGGTGCTCTGATTTTGATAAAAAATATTTTAATCGAAAGGTAGACGGAGCTACGCGGCAACACACATAAAAAAATACAGTCGAATTGATAACCTCCTTCTTTTTGAAGTCGGCTAAAAGCAGCCGGTACTTCCTGGGCACAGGTGGCGCAGGATACAGAGATATGGGCTTCTTGGGAGGAGGCCTTTACCTACAGAGGGGTTCCAGGGGGATTAGTTAGTTATTAAAAAAAAATTAAGAACAAATTTTTTTTTATGTTATTAAGGTATTGAAAACATTTTGTTATTGCTAATAGAATTTACTTAGTACATTTTATTTTTTATTATGTGTTTATCTGTAAGGAAATAAATGGCTTTATTATTATTATTATTTCATATTTCATATTCATTTATTAACTTATTATCTATATAATACATTTTATAAAAAAAAAATAACAAAATATATTATATAAAAATAGTATACCACCGGCTGCGGAATCCCATGACTCAAGCAATCACTGGTGAGGGCTACAGAGACAGGAACCTCCTCACTATGCGCGCGGTTTCTAAAATAACTGCCTTTTGTATCAAGTCCTTAATCCAACTGTTTAGCGAGAGCTTCTTAAGACGTTGGTCGAAGCTCTTCGCTATAAGTCCATTCATCGATACGACTATCGGAATAATGGTAGTCGATTTCATACGCCATATGGCGGTAACCTCGTGAGCCAAGTCTAAGTATTTTAGCAATTTTTCGTTTTCAGCTTTCACGAGATTCTCGTCATGTGGAATAGTGACATCGACTAACATTACACAACTCTCAGACCGCTCTATTACGATATCGAGTCTATTGGCAGTAATAGTCCTATCTGTAATAATATATCAATCCCAGTAGAGCGTGACATAGCTATTTTCCAGAACAGGTGAAGGTTGGTATTGGTAATATGGTACCTCAGTATCCACAAGAGCACATTTAAGGGCAAGTTGCTGATGGATAAACTTAGCCACTTGGTTGTGTCTATGCAAGTATGCACCGTCCGCAAGTCGAGAACAACCGGAAACGATATGTCTAATAGACTCACCGGGACGACGACATGCCCGACAAATGTCAATCGTACAATCCTTTAGAATATGTTTTCGGTAGTTGTTCGTTACGATGACTTCGTCCATGATTGCAAAGACAAAACATTCAGTTTCCCCAAAGAGGTTGCTGAAGCGCAGCCAAGCCACGGAGGATAATTGGTCTACATCAGGCCCTGTTAAGGCGCGATGGAACCTACCTTGTAACTCGTTCCTCTTCTAATGCGGTCCGAGACACTTAGTACCGGTAACCTTCGCCAATTCGTGGTAGCCAAGGAAAGCGGCGTGACTCTTTTGTCCATTGTTACAACATCACTATTATATTATTATTGTAGATTATATATTTATTCTGTCTCCGCCTGGCTGGTATTATTATTATTATTATTACTTACGAGTTCCAGTGATTAAACCTTCTCCGAGCCAGGGCTTAGCAAAATTATAGAAATCGTCCTTTTGTAAACATGTGTTGGCGACAGTCAAACAATCGTCAGGATCTGTTACAACTGGAAACAAAGAATTCTTCCTTACATCGTGTTTCGAGAGATTTTAGCAGATTGTATAAAACTGTGGGGTTACTTTTCAAGTTTTCGATAAAAGATTCGATAAAGATTTTGAGTTTTTTTTAAACAATGAAAAATATATGTATACGTATAGTTACTGGTTAATGTTTAGTAGGCTTTGTTGCGCTCCATGAATAACAAGGAAATGGGGATTTCATTAAAGACTAAATTACAAAAATGCCCAACCAATAATAAAATATTTTTTTTACCCGTCAATTTATCGGGAAACGGTATCGCAAATAAGGAGACTCTACAGCAGGGATTCCCAAAAGTGTCGATATCGACCCCAGGGGGGGGGAACTTAAAGCATTGCTAATTATCACTCTGTCTTCTTCTATTGACCTAAGTCAGAATGAAAAATAATAATAATAATTACAATAATTGATCTTAAAAGTAGATAATTTGGGCATGGGGGTCTGTGGAAACGGTTCATATTGGAAAAAGAGGTCACTTGTCCAAAATAGTTTGAGGATCCCTGGTTTACAGTATTAGGTCGTAACTTTAACGTAACCAACTTTACCATAAATAGTCCGAGGTCCAATTGAAGCAGATATCACACCACCCATTTTCAAACTGGTGTATGAAAATTCCTTTACTATATTCCATAAGGCTAGAAGAAGAAAAAAATACAATTTTTATTCCGTATAGATATTGTCCCGATTGCAAAAGAAAAAAAGTATGCGAGAAAAAGACAAAGATTTAATACAAGGTGTAATGTTTTAAGATCAAATAAAAATGTCTCATGGGTTGTACCCACTTACGACATGGAATTATTGTGACGTAGACGATTATGGTTCATTATAAAGGTTTCAGTGTATTTAGTATCGGTTTTTAGTGTTCCGTAACTGAAAAGGAAAAAGACGGAACCCTAATAGGATCACTTTATTGTCCGTCCGACTGTCCGTCTGTCAAGAACCCTTTTCTCAGAAACGCATGGAGGTATCAAGCTGGAATTTATATCAAATACTCAGGTTTACTGTCCCTTGGAGCTGTTAAAACTTCTAAGCCAACACAATCAAAAGTTTCAGCTGTTTAGTTCGCAAATTCAAACTTACAGGGTACTTCTATGAACGCGGCACTATGCCGCCCTTTCGCACCCCTAATATATATTCGGGCGAGAAACCTGGGGTGCGGAGTGTTCTTTATTTCTCTATTAGATCTTAGATGTACGCATAACTGGTGTTACTTACAAATACTGTCTCCTATAAAAAGATGCACATGTCCAATCAATGGCACCCAGCCTGGGTAAGCGGGGGGTTTCAGTCGTGACGTCACACGCCATCGCCACGTCCAGTACAATGCGAACGCGATAACAGATAATGTTAACACCAACATTACAATTCTCACTGGAACGATGAACTCTATGCGTATTAAATCATTTTTAAGGCAAAAAAAAATAGTTTATAGTCATAGAGTGTTTAACAAGAGGGTTGGATCAAACAACTTGTGACATTAAATATAAGAATCTCTAAATATAAATTACAGTTTATTAATTTGATATTTTTGAACACCAAATCTCCGGTTATCCGACCCTCACGTTGATCTCTGTATAATGCTAGAACATAAGAATTAAGAACTACTAGCTTTTACCCGCGACGCCGTCCGCGCGGAATAAAAAATAGAAAACGGGGTAAAAATTATCCAATGTCCTTTTCCTGGTTCTAAGCTACCTGCCCACCAATTTTCAGTCAAATCGATTCAGCCGTTCTTGAGTTATAAATAGTGTAACTAACACGACTTTCTTTTATATATACTATAAGATAGATAAAAGGAATATAAAACTGTTAAAATTAATATTTCACAATAATAAGAGACAAAAATAATTATTTTACTTTATATTTAAATCACTAATACCTAATAAGATTTTAAAATAATTTACCTTTTATAAGTTATTAAAAAGAATATAAAAAACAACACTTCAATTACGAGCTACTAAAAGTCGATTAGTTTACCTGATAAATAATCAAGCGCCTTTATAGACTCGGTTAACGAAAGAGTATGTCCATATTATTATTACTAATTTGCATTTCAATGTCCACTAACACTTGAAAGACACGAAAAACGTCGGGAAAACGAATGACCGTCGACCCTCTTTGTAAGTATACAAAGAGGGTATTACATTCGTCCGATCAACGTTACTAAGATACGTAAGATAAGTAAAATTAAAAAAAAAACATAGTTGATAGAAACTACATTTCTTGTTACAAATCCAAGTAAATATTTACCTGAAAACCTTTATCTTGACCGACCAATAGAACTTCCGGCAACTATTACACTCTTATCAATATTTCTTTTATTATATTGACACAATAAAATCGCACAAGCTATCAAAAAAGAATCGTAGGACCTTAAATGTAACTTAGTTTAACACATCTCAAATATAAAATGTCACTTATTTACCTCGGCCGACATCGACTTCAAAATAACAATAATTATACATGGTACAAGAAAGAAGAGAACTTTTTTACTTTCGAGGGTTTTCAAGGCATTATTTTGTTACTTTTTAGTGCATTTTTGGTTGTATAACAACGTAACTTATAACTTTATCACAAAGTAGGTAGTAGTCCTAGGACAAATATGCAGATATAACCCCACCCACTTGCAAACTGGTGTATGACAATACCTTCATAGCATTCCATAAAACTATTAAATTATATAAAAATACAAAACAAGTATATTCCGTATATATATTGTACTCGGCTTATAATTTTTTTTTTCAGTGCGTTACATGACTTTGCATATTTTAGCCTAATTCATATGTTAAATAGAAAAAATTAAAATGCAACATTGGTATTGTTCTCAAGGTCATTCCAAGGTCTTGTATTTCATTGACCTCTTAAGCTATTACAACTATTATTTTAATGAGGAGTCTTTTTAGATCTCCAGAAAGCGTATGACACTGTTTCTCTGAAGGTCCTACTGGCGAAGCTTGAGAACTATGGAATAAGAGGAACAGTCTTATGATGGTTCAGTGACTATCTGACAAATAGAAAACAGAACGTAAGAGACGGATCTGTGATCAGCGACTCCGCTAGTGTTTCCTACAGGATCCCGCAAGGCAGTACACTGGGGTCTACCCTGTTCCTTATTTATATAAATGATTTATGTGGAATGAGCCTCCAAAAAGCGGACTTACTGATGTTTGCAGATGACACCGTCATTCTGTTTCATGATAGTTAATGGGAAACTGGTAAGGATGCTGCAGAGAAGGGTCTGGCTACTGTTACAGGCTGGCTAGAAAAAAACGTACTCTCAACACCTCGAAAACTAAATACGTACCATTTTATAAAACATCACGATCAAAACCACCAAACAACTACATTAACATTTTAACTAGTTTTAACGAATGCCAATACGTCTTTCGGGCGGTTTTTTTTACGATATTTATTTTCGTACTTATGGGCATTATGAGATCTACTTGAATTAAGTGAATATCGTTAATGCTTCTCGATTTGGCGCCCTCCTGGGTGTGCCGCCAGCGTGCAGTACGCTTTGCACGCCCGGGTACGGCGGCCCTGCTCGCACCGCATCGCCGCGGCGAACGTGCGTTATCCACGCGGTAACGACGGTTAGTTGCAGAATACTCGCCATGCGTTCAGACCTTTAGTGCTTATTTTTAGCCGACTTCAAAAAGAAGTTATCAATTCGACTGAATTTTTTTATGTGTGTTACTGCGAATCTCCGCCCCTGGTGGTCCGATTTTGATAAAAATTACTTTAATCGAAAAGAAGTGCTTGCAGATGGGTCCCATTTTTTTTAATAACTAGAACAATAGTAGATAACTATAGTAGAATAGTAGAAGTTTAATTCAAAAATTAAGCTTCAAAATTTGTTGCGAAAATTAGGGACAATTTTGCTTTCAGCGCTTACGTAGGCTAAACTATAGGACCAACATAAAAATGGTGTATGGACGAATTGTAGCTCTTTAAGTGTGCTAAACAAAAGGCCGCGATAGCATATATCTATCTCTTATAGTTTTCTCACATTAACTTTTTTGCTTCAGAAACATCAATTAAATTCATGCCCTATTTTCATTTAACGATTTACCGTGAGATTAAACACTAAGTGTTAATGAGACAATTAAAAATGGGATCTTGTTCACTCATTTACGTTATAATATTCACTAATTTACCTTTTTACAGGTTGGAAACTTTCAGCAGCTATGGGAACTTTGAGCAGTAAGGGGAAGTAACTTATCCATTGCAGCTACACGAAAATGGTCTAATCTCTTAAGATTTAATTTTTTTATGGAATTTTCTTCCCCGCTAACCGATTTTCAAAAAAATTTACAGTTAGCAAGAAAATAGCCATTTTACACAAGAAAGGTAACGCGGAAGACTTCGGCAAAACCGTTGTTTATTTCAAACAAAATCTTAAAATTGCTGTCGTTAGTTATTTTCCAGGTGGCGACGTTCACCCGCCAAATGTTCCGCGACTTTGAAACGCAAAAGGAATAAGGCAGCAGCAGCAGCATGATGACTCGCAGCGCGGACAAGCTGACTTCAGTGGCGCACCGACTGGCCAAGACGGAGAAGTCGACGCACGTCATGGGGCCTGCCGTCTACAACTGACTGCCGGACAGCGTCACAGCTGTTACCAGCCTCGCGTCATTTAAAATTTTTATTTAGTGTAAGGAAATTTCTTTGTTTTATATCGAGATTTTGTTATCATAAGATAACTTTTATGACCTGTAAAATTGTATTGTATTGTAACATCATTGAATGAAATAAAATAGATTACTTCTAAACACTAAAACGCCTTTCCAAACTATGCTATTTAGTTCTTCAACAAGTCTTGCAAACGATAACATCATCAATATAGCAAAGTAAAGGGTACTTCCCGTGAACACAGTCTTGAAATTTGGTACGAAGCAACATCTTATAACAGAGATAAAGAAAAAATTGTGAAAACCGTAAATTTCTAGTTACATCATAGAATAAAAATGTATTTAATAATTTTAAAATTAATACCCCTTTTCATAAACGCGTAAAGGTATTAAATTGAAATTCATATCAAATACTCAGATCTAAAATACCTTAAAGTTGTAACAAAATCAAACTTCTATGTCAACGCAATCAAAAGACACAGCAATTTAAGCCACATATTTTCAAACTCACAAGGAAACCTAAAGGGTCCTTTCAGTCGATCTAGAATCTTGTTTTCAAAAGTCAAATAACAGGAAAACTTTCTTATACAACAGGTGAAGTATAAAAAAGAAAAACACATACATATTTTTTAATTTTTTTTAACCACTATTTTGTTTTTAATTGATTTTTTAAATTATTTTCTTTTCTACAGCTTTACCTTAAAACAGACATTTTATGCACGAATGCGCCGGCTCGGCTGGTGAAATACTACGACCACGCAGAAGGCTGGCGAGAAGTGAATGTAGTTCCGCGTTTCGTTTGACCTAATTTTAGTCCATTTTCCATTCCAACCCTTTTCTAATAGAAACGATGGAAAGGTGAAGTTGATTTTGCGGAGAAGTGAACGCAAAGGACGGGGAAATAACTTTTTCCGTGATATCGTGGTATTGCACCGGGCGAGCCAGCCCATTCGTGAAACAGATTTTTTTGTTGCTGGCGCCTATTATTGCAAATTAAAAAGAAACATAACTATAACTACAATTTAAATGTCCAAAGAATTAATACCGCTTCATAAATCAAAACCAAATATTCGCAACTATAATGTAAATTGTCGAAGAGGGTATCGTTTATTACTCGTTTGGTATGTTTTTGTTGGCAGCGCAGTCAATCGAGTTTTTTGTTTTTAAAATTAGCAAATAAAGATTAAGTATATGTGTCACGAATTTAGAAATTCACATTTTCTCTCTTCTCTATGGATATGAAGTGGCCGCATTCGGGTTTAAGCACAATGTCAAATTTTAATATCATCTTTTTGTGGTCGGCTTGTACTCGGTAGTGACGTAATAGGTGAGCCAATGTTGTTTTCATTGATGAATACGCGTACGATTTACCTGGAAAGTGAAATTATTATAACTTGTAGACACAAATTGGTTTAATTTATTTTATTATTTACATATTTCTAAAACTCATAAAAAAGAAGAATAGTATTTTTAGATGTATTTTATATATTCTACATTTCGAAATTCTCATAAAAAGTTTAATTTAATCACTTACCAATACAGATCCTCCTGCCAATATGAAATGCGGCAAAGGCGTTGGGACTGTGCGGCAGAGTGCCTGGGTCCAGCCAGCGTTCGGGCTTGAACTGCTCGGCGTCAGGTCCCCACATGACGTGTCTGTGGACCCCGTACACTAACATAAAGCACGTGCGACCAGCGGTTAATGTGTAGTTCTCTGGAAGAAATAAATTAATGAGTAAAAGTAGTGAGTGAGTGAACGATAGTGGCAATGAGTAAATGAATGAATAAAACAATCGCTTAAATCCAAATTTATCACAGAAAAACATGTTTTTTACCTCTAACAATGAGGCTTTTGGCGCTTCAGTGATTGAAAAATAAGTCACTAACATCATGTGTCAATTTGTTATAGCAATGTTTTCAATTGTACGGTAATATGAAATCTTACTCACTTAGTTTGACATTTCTATCAAGCCACCTCGCAGTCAAAGGCACGATGGGGTACACCCGCATTGTTTCCTTCAACACGGCCTCTAAATATATTAATTGAGATAAATCTTGCTTTGTCACATCTCTGTCATCGTTCCCAAAAATGTCGTGTAGCCTAAAATCGTACTTCATAATAATATTCTAGGCTAAAATATACATTATTGACGGTCGAGTTGGCGATTGTAGCTTTTATGGCGAACACAATTATCTAAGGACTTACTAGCCAAAGTTAAAAGTTGCGGAGACTGGGAGATTTTTAGTTATTGAATAAATAAAATCGTACTTTAGGTTAGTTATTTCCACTACTTTTGACGTGATTTTGACAGTTTTTTTTTAAAAAGTGGTCAAAGGCTTTTATTTTATACAGCCATAAGTCATGTATGCTGCTTAAATAAATTAAAAAAAATAACAAAAAAAACATATGAAATAGGCAGAATTTGGTTCCTTAACAAGAGAAATTTGCAACGTCTCCGGTATTATATATATATATATATATATATATAATACCGAATATGTATGTATATTTGTATATATATATATATATATATATATACAAATATACATACATATACATATATACTTTAGTCTTTACATTCTGTATTTCGAGGTCAACATATTTCTTAATACAAACTCTTACCTCCAGACCTTTACAGAATAAATTTAAAGATCATCATTTATAGAATCACGAAATAGGTATTTGAAGGAAAAAGTGTCATCAACACTTTTAAGTAATAAATTTAAAAGGTGGACAAGTGGAAAAACGAATCGCAACGGACAAGCGGGAAAACATATCGCACCGGACAATCAGATGAAAAGCGGATTTGCTTCCACTTCACGCCTGTCTTTGTGGTCGTGTTATTGCACCGGGCAAGCTGTTCCATTCGTGCAACAGATGTTACATAACAAAGCATATAGCTACAATTCTTTCTTTTATCATTTTATATATAAACTGTTGTTTAGCCTACGTTAGCCATGAAAACAAAATTGTCCTTTTCTTTACCGACTTTTTAGTACGTATTATTAAGAATAACGTAAAAACAACGTAAAAAATACTGTCAGTATTTAATAAAATAAAAATGGGACCGTACAACAAGTACCACCTATTGAATAAAAATAATTATCAAAATCGGTGAATCAGGAACGGAGCTATGAGTTAAAAACGGCTTTAAAAAAACTCCCACCACGCGCACATGACGCTTTTTCGTGAAAGAAAAAATTACAACAGTCTGTCAGATTCAAACCCACGTTTTCGACCATTAGGCTATTGAAGAATGAACACAAGAAAGATTCTTTGAGATATGCATAAACTTACTCTTCAAATATTCGCTTCTGCACCTTCGGATATGATCCAATCATAACTAAGGTGAACATAAGAACATTAGCTGACGTTTCGTGACCTGCTCCTATCATGGTGTCCACTTGTTCTCTTATCTCCAAATCGTTGAACGCTCCTTTCTCTGTAGATAATTCTAGTAGAAGGTCCAAAAACGCCTTGAATTTTGTACCTAGAATTAACACATAATTTTTGAAAGGGGAAGCGAATCTTGGATTTTGGGATTTATTCTAGCCCGGCAGCTTAACATGAGGGGGAGAACTTCCTTACATATTAGGTTATGGAAAAAGTATCTTCGCAGTATTAAAACATTTTTAATATAGTTCATTTACATTTAACTTAAGTATTGTTAGAGACAAAAATCAACACTGTGCCGGTGTATCGGCGCAGCACTAGACATGTCAAATATCAACGCTTACGTCGCCTCACTACAGCTATCTGTCACTTGGTTTTGGAAACTTTAGCGCGCAATACGCTCGAGATGATCTTGACTAACAATTCTCTAAAAGTTCAGAAGTGAGATATTACCCAAACTCACAAAGTGATTTTGTTGCATAAAAGAATCGTATTGTTTACCGGAGAGTAAGATTTTTAAATTTGTAAGGATATTGAGAACTTCGAGTAAATGGTAAACTTAAAACGCACACCAGCGTGAAAATCTTCATATTTGGTGAGATTGTTCCATGTTTCTAATTATCTGTACAAAATTATTTACTGATTTCTTAATTTGGTGATTTCTAAAAGACTTGAAAACATTTTCCTAAAGTCCGTAATCGTACAATCATAAAGTCATATTACGAAAATTGTTTTATTAACAGACCATGAAAAGACCATTGGCTTGAAAACACAAAATCAACATTTGTTGTGTTTATTTCTATTTTAATGTTTGAGTTAAAGGTTTGGTTTTATGGTTTGTCAAGACACAAAAGTTTGTATAAAATATTAAAAGTGCCTTTCATTTTAAAACAAGGTATGATTTATGTTGAGACACCAAAGTGGTGTGTAAAATAATATGAATCATACATTTAATATTAAGATTATAATTTGGTTAAAAGATAAAAGTTTTGTGTAGAATATTTAAATATACTGTTGGCTTTAAGACAGTACTTTTAAAGACTACAGGTTATGTTATATTTTAACAGGATAATTAAAAATACTTTTCTGTATTTTAAGACACACAAAGAGGAATAAAGAGAAAAGACAGTCAAATTGAGGTATTAAAGGAGTTGGTACAAAAACTAAAATACAAGTCAGTGGTGTATTATGTGGAATATAATTTTGAAGTTGTGACAAATATGCATGAAAAGATGTTACAATGCAATTGCATGGAAAAGATAACTTTGCCAAAATATGAATGGAAGACCCCATGTATTCATTATGTCAGTTGATGACAAATTTAATTCAAGTGTTTCCATTTGTTAAGAACAGTAGTAGTAGTTCAGACTAGGGAACATGCCAATTGAGTTAAACCAAAGGGTGAGGATTCAGTAAAATTTTATTATGACAAACTTGGGATTGGCATGTCACATGTCATGTAATATGACAGATAGCATGATTGTTCAAGCCATTATTGGTATAAGCTGCCGGATGTCCTGGCATGGATACTTGTTCAATTTGTACTGCGGTAAGATCAAACCAACATTTATTATATTTTTAGTGTTGATGTTTAATAAGACAAGATCAGGTTTTTCAATTAATTTAAAGAATTTTCCTAACAACTGAAATTGAGAATATAGATCAGTTTATTAGTGAGGGTCTGGTAAAGCAGAGTTGTGATAAAATTAAAGCCATTACCTGAGTCAGATGGATATCATTATGTCTTAAGTCATTGATGTCCTTTCTAAGTTCAGTTTATTTTAATTTGTGTGTCACCAGGATACTTCTGAATTAAAACTTGATTTTATTGTTTGGTATGTCATGACATGCTTGTCCTACATGGTCAAGTGATGAATGTTATAGATCCACAAAGATACTTGGTGTTTGAGATGACAAGAGAAATCGTGTAAATCGAGTTACCGCCTAAGGGTCCGAACCTGCGCATATCGCGAGAAGCGCGCGATTGAAGCGCGTGTCGCGAGCAGCGCGCGATCGAAGCGCGTATCGCGAGCAGCGCGCGATTGAAGCGCGTGTCGCGAGCAGCGCGCGATTGAAGCGCGTGTCGAGAGCAGCGCGCCATTGAAGCGCGTGTCGAGAGCAGCGCGCCATTGAAGCGCGTGTCGAGAGCAGCGCGCCATTGAAGCGCGTGTCGCGAGCAGCGCGCCATTGAAGCGCGTGTCGCGATCAGCGCGCGATTGAAGCGCGTGTGGAGAGCAGCGCGCCATTGAAGCGCGTGTCGCGAGCAGCGCGCGATTGAAGCGCGTGTCGCGAGCAGCGCGTGTCGCGAGCAGCGCGCGATTGAAGCGCGTGTCGCGAGCAGCGCGCCATTGAAGCGCGTGTCGCGAGCAGCGCGCCATTGAAGCGCGTGTCGAGATCAGCGCGTTTGTGAAAATGCCTGTCTACAATCAGTGCGCCTGAGCGGTGCCTGTCTACAATCAGCGCGCCTGAGCGGTGCCTGTTTACGATCAGCGCGCCTGAGCGGTGCCTGTCTACAATCAGCGCGCCTGAGCGGTGCCTGTCTACAATCAGCGCGCCTGAGCGGTGCCTGTTTACGGATCAGCGCGCCAGAGCGGTGCCTGTCTACAATCAGCGCGCCTGAGCGGTGCCTGTCTACAATCAGCGCGCCTGAGCGGTGCCTGTCTACAATCAGCGCGCCTGAGCGGTGCCTGTCTACAATCAGCGCGCCTGAGCGGTGCCTGTCTACAATCAGCGCGCCTGAGCGGTGCCTGTTTACAATCAGCGCACCAGTGAAACGCGTGTGGTGAGCAGTGCGCTTGTAAAGTGCCTGTCGTTAGCAGTGGCGCTTGTGGAGCGCCTGTCGCGAGCAACGGCGCTTGTGGAGCACCCGTCGCGAGTAGTACGCTCGTGAAGTGCCTGTCGCGAGCAGGCCGAGGCCGCGAACCTGTAGAGAGTCTTGATGGATATAGATGTCATGGAGTACAGGGTGCACGGAATGCCAGGTATTTGACATGGTAGTAAAAATAATAATAATGAAAACTTTTATTTCAGACACATGATTGATAAAAGAAAATCAAAGATTGCCTATGGGGCGTATGTTTAGCCTCAGGGCGTATATGTTGCCTGCGGGCGTATGTTTTGCCTATGGGGCGTATGATTAATAAAACTTTTATTTCAGACACATGATTGATAAAAGAAAATCAAAGATTGCCTATGGGGCGTATGTTTAGCCTCAGGGCGTATATGTTGCCTCCGGGCGTATGTTTTGCCTATGGGGCGTATGATTAATAAAACTTTTATTTCAGACACATGATTGATAAAAGAAAATCAAAGATTGCCTATGGGGCGTATGTTTAGCCTCCGGGCGTATATGTTGCCTCCGGGCGTATGTTTTGCCTATGGGGCGTATGATTAATAAAACTTTTATTTCAGACACATGATTGATAATAGAAAATCAAAGATTGCCTATGGGGCGTATGTTTAGCCTCAGGGCGTATATGTTGCCTCCGGGCGTATGTTTTGCCTATGGGGCGTATGATTAATAAAACTTTTATTTCAGACACATGATTGATAAAAGAAAATCAAAGATTGCCTATGGGGCGTATGTTTAGCCTCAGGGCGTATATGTTGCCTCCGGGCGTATGTTTTGCCTATGGGGCGTATGATTAATAAAACTTTTATTTCAGACACATGATTGATAAAAGAAAATCAAAGATTGCCTATGGGGCGTATGTTTAGCCTCAGGGCGTATATGTTGCCTCCGGGCGTATGTTTTGCCTATGGGGCGTATGATTAATAAAACTTTTATTTCAGACACATGATTGATAAAAGAAAATCAAAGATTGCCTATGGGGCGTATGTTTAGCCTCAGGGCGTATATGTTGCCTCCGGGCGTATGTTTTGCCTATGGGGCGTATGATTAATAAAACTTTTATTTCAGACACATGATTGATAAAAGAAAATCAAAGATTGCCTATGGGGCGTATGTTTAGCCTCCGGGCGTATATGTTGCCTCCGGGCGTATGTTTAGCCTCCGGGCGTATATGTTGCCTCCGGGCGTATGTTTAGCCTCCGGGCGTATATGTTGCCTCCGGGCGTATGTTTAGCCTCCGGGCGTATATGTTGCCTCCGGGCGTATGTTTAGCCTCCGGGCGTATATGTTGCCTCCGGGCGTATGTTTAGCCTCCGGGCGTATATGTTGCCTCCGGGCGTATGTTTAGCCTCCGGGCGTATATGTTGCCTCCGGGCGTATGTTTAGCCTCCGGGCGTATATGTTGCCTCCGGGCGTATGTTTTGCCTACGGGGCGTATGTTTAATAACAATTATTATTAGTTTTATTTCAGATACATGGTTGATACAAAATCAACTTTTGCCTACGGGGCTATGTTTTGCCTACGGGGCTAAGTTGTGCCTACGGGGCTAAGTTGTGCCTACGGGGCTATATGTTTGCCTACGGGGCTATATGTTTTGCCTACGGGGCTATATGTTTGCCTACGGGGCTATATTTTCTGCCTACGGGGCTGATTTGCTTTTAGGTCCTTTTTCTTGGAGGTGTTCTGGCTTTTCATGGCGCTTGGGACAGCGTGTAAAACGATGCAGCAAGGATCAATACTCCTTCGAGGACGAAGGAAATGCAGGATGGCCGAACTGTTAGAGACAAAAATCAACACTGTGCCGGTGTATCGGCGCAGCACTAGACATGTCAAATATCAACGCTTACGTCGCCTCACTACAGCTATCTGTCACTTGGTTTTGGAAACTTTAGCGCGCAATACGCTCGAGATGATCTTGACTAATAATTCTCTAAAAGTATATAGATGCCATTTTGTTCGATAACTTTTTGCAATCATGTAGGTAGAGACCTGATTCCATTGCTATAGAAATTTAGGGAATTCTGATCAAAAAACCAAGACAGAGTTTTGGCAGTCAGTCAGAGACAGTGCCTTAAGGATTCTTAAGAGACCGAAACAGGTGGAAATCTAAAGGTGCAAAGTCAGGCCTTTTTATTTATACAGTTTAATACTTCGTGACTTTTAGAGAATTCCATAAAATGGTCGAGCGCGCTATTTTTTTCTTCATGGAGGAAATCATTCAAGGATCACCAAAATATAATATCTGCCGATTTTCACTACGAGCGGTCATTAAAAACTATATACATTTATACGAGGAAACTGACTGAATATTTTTCAACGCACAGTCAAAACTACTAGAGACTTGAAATGTAATATAGAGCTTTCTGTCACTACATAG
Organism: Papilio machaon; assembly: GCF_912999745.1. Taxonomy (NCBI): domain Eukaryota; kingdom Metazoa; phylum Arthropoda; class Insecta; order Lepidoptera; family Papilionidae; genus Papilio; species Papilio machaon. The sequence goes on from NC_060009.1 coordinate 4,639,507, forward strand.
GCGACTAAACAGAAAAGATTATACCAAAATCATCCTCTGAAGATCCAAAGTGGGGATCTAAGATTTGTATGGAGCAACGTTATTCCTTCTGCAGAATTACTTGCAAATTGGCATACGCACTTTTCAGCACTAATAATTAAATACGTCTTTCAGATTTTTCTTAAATTTACACTTCAAAGGTCTAAAAAGGGGTGGTTTAAGTTCGTAACTACAAACATTTTTCACAGCATAGATACGAGACCTAGAAACTTAGAATTTTGCCTGGGTCTCATTACTACTTGAAAGGAGATTAACAAAGGAACTTTATGAGGCAAAAATAATTTTCGGCATAGGTCGGGTCCATGCTAGATGGACTTATACCGTTCTAATTGATGAAATACTCAAGAAGGGTATTAAGAGCACCCCAAACCGACGTGCATGAATGCGTAGATGCCTAAATAAGAAAGAAGCAAGATAGGAGTGTCAGGACCGCGCCAAAAGGAGATCCATGGTCACTGTCTACCCTTTATTATATTGTACGTAAAAAAGTATTATAAATCGTTGCTCGTACAAACCTGTCGATGCTTCTATTCCATTCTTATCATTGTTTACGTAAGCAGCTTTACGTGTTTTTAGAACCTGAAACCAAATAAAACGTAGAGAATTTATTCAGGTACCAGCATCATTATTATAACAACCTTGTCTTTCGTTTCATTTTGGTTAACCTTCCATATAAAATAACTTCGTATTGTTTATTGGATTCGGTTGTAAAAGTCAGTACATCAAGTTTACCGTATTTGACATATTGTGCAGTATCTTCAGACATCTCTCCTGTTTCTTCTTCAGGTTTGACCAGTTGTACAAGAAGTCGTTGTGGAGCCAGAACTTCTGGAACCTCTCCACCATCACGTTGAACATCTGCTCCACCGCGTGCTCATATTGACTGTTGAGAACGCTGTTTTCGCTGAATTCAACTCCCAGAGCGGTTACTGTTCAAACAAACGTAGACATCATTTCGAGTTTCTACATCAGAAGAATCAAGAAGTAACACACCCGGCAAAAGATGGCACTGTTCTTCATTTTAGTTCTCTTACACCGTGGTATTAAGATTTTTACAAAAAACGTTTTTTTTTTTAATGGACTCATAGTTAGTAATCGACGTGATAAGTAGATGTTCTTATGTTGAAGAAAATAATAAAAAATCCATTATCTTTTTAGAGGTGAATGTAGATTTTCTCTCTTAGTCCAGTCAAACTGCTCTCAAAATAGTTTAAAGGTTAGTTAAATAATAATCGCTTAAGTCCCTTAGTGCAACAGTTAGTAACTGATTTACTTACAGCAAATAGTCTCCAAAGCATTCCTTCGCGTGTATGTCCAGTGATCGAAAGATCCCTTCCCTACCTCAGTCTCCATATCTTTCACCAGGCGACGGGCCTGACTGTTGAAAACTCCCTGGAAACCGTCCACCACGAGCTGACTGAACGCTGGGTTCAACAACTTCCGATGATTCCTCCATTTTGACACTGTAATGTTGTAACATTTTATATTACTATTATTATAAATGCGAAAGCCGAAGCAGTGGATGCGGGCCAGTATGGATCTTTGTTACTACAGAAAAGGGTAAAATGTACAATACCAACAGGATACATTATACATTACTAATATAGGGTTTTTCAATAAGAACTTTGTTTTCTAAAACAAAATAAAACAAAGAGTTTAGATGAAGATTGAAGAGAAAAAAGTTTGGCAATTATGAATGAAAAATGATATCTGGCAAATGTCCACCACGACCACGCTGACAGAGATTCTTTCATCTAAGTTTTTAATCACTTTTTGGCAAAATGTCGGGTCTATTTCGTTAATAACGTCACGGATTTTGAGTTTTAAGGCCGCGATCGATTCGATTGGCTCCGTATAGACTCTGCCCTTAACATAGCCACACAAAAAATAATTCAGTGGTGTTAAATCACACGATCTGGCTGGCCATTTAACAGCTGAGTTTCGTGAATAGCGATCGGGAAATTTGGTTCACAATAAATTGCACCATTTTCATAGTTAATTTTAATTATTTTAATGCGATTTTCGAGCGAAATTGAATTCATTGTAGCAATTGCCAAAGCATCTACTACGAATGGTTCAAATAACTAAATGTCAAAACTGTCATGTTGGTGTGGCCCCAATTGAAAAACAAAGTTCTTGTTGAAAAACCCTATATTATAAATTCGAAAGTTTGGATGGATGTATGAATCTTTGTTACGACAGAAAAGGATAAAATAAACAATACCAACGCGATAGATTTTTTTTTGTTTATTCATTTACAATTTTAGAAAACTTTGCAACATCATATCCGTATTCATCATCATCAGCTCACTATACGTCCCCACCAAGGCCTGCAGATTGCAAGTCAAGTGCCAAACCCCTGAGCCACCGACGCTTATATCCGTATTACTATTCACAATTTCCCATTTAACTACAGACATCAATTAACCTAACCCCAGTTAAAAAAGCAAAAACCCGAATCAGGTTCTAATAGATGAAATAGCGCCATCTATTATTTGAGTTTGAAAACAGATTTAAAAAATTGCAATTTATATTAAATCTTACTAATGTTATAAATGCGAATGGATAGATGGATGGATGTTTGTTTGAAGGTTTCTCCGGAACGGCTAAACGGATATTGATAAAATTTGGCACATATGTAAAACATATTCTGGCAGAACACAAGGCACAGCTAGTAGTAGGTAGCTAGGTAGTAGGTAAATAAACTTTTCGACTCGTTTGTATGTAATATTAGCAAATTTTAAGTCTTCTCTAGATATTCTTGAACTTCCGTAATGACGCTTTATTTCGTGATTGAGTCTTAGGCAAGGGAAGCAACAAGAGTTGGCCTAAGGAGAGCGGGCTTTGGACTTAATGCGTGTTAAAGGTTACATTATCATTCGTCATTAAAATTCACCTATATTTCAATTATAATTATGTATATTATTTAACATATTAACATGTTATGTATGTCATAAAGTCAGGGACAGATAAAGAGATAGATAGAAGAATAAAAAGAACGTGGAACAGATATTGGTCTCTAAAAGACATATTTAAAAGTATGATCCCCACCGAACTAAAGACGAAAGCTACGAACATTTGTCTACTGCCCTGCCTCACGAAATCAAGTCAAACCTGGCAGAGGCCAGTTAGAGAACTAGAAAAAATCTCAACAAAATTAAGATATGTCGGAGACTCATTGAAAGAAGCTACTTAGGACTTAAAATAAAAGATAAAGTTACAAACAAAAGCTAAAGATGTGGTGAAATTCTTATTACGACTTAAATAGTAATGGACGGAACACACGCAAAGAGAAAGACGAAAGGTGGACAAAAATAATAACTAACAAGTTCCCCATCGATAACAAAAGAAGAAAGGGTCGTCCACATTTAAGGTAGTGCGACGATATAATAAAAATAGCTGGGAATGGCTGGACCAGACTAACATCGGACAGGAAGACATGGAAGAATCTGGAACAGGCTTTCACCACACTAGGCGGCCCTTACACAGAAGATCAAGGAGAAAACTCACACTAACTATACTAATTTTGAATAATAAGCATATACGGAAAATAACACATTTCTCTTTTCTATCTCTTATTTTACTAGTAATAGTTTATTTTTCGCAAAATTAATGTTTAATAATATTATGTAACTTACTTTAAGGTAAAATAAAGGTATCTTTTGTATTATTTAACATATAATTAAATTAAAAACGTTTACATACGTGTTCCAGTGATTAACCCTTCTCCGACCCAGGGCTTAGCAAAATTATACAAAACGTCCTTTTGTAAACATGTGTTGGCGACAGTCAAACAATCGTCAGGATCTGTTACAACTGGAAACAAAGAATTCTTCATTATATCGTGTTTCGAGAGATTTTAGCAGATTGGAAAAAAACTGTGAGGTTTACTTTCCAAGTTTTCGATAAAAGTGATTGTGTTTTTTTTAAACGATGAAAAATATATGTATTTACTGGCCAACAAAATGGGGCTTTAATTAAAGACTAAATTTAATTACAAAAATGCCGAACCAATAATAAAAGAAACTAATTTAGACAGATTATAACTTCGGAAACCGCGAAAGGTCAAATATGTTGCCGAAATGGGGGAATTGGTTACAATTTTCTTTTACCCGTATATTTAGAAACAGCGGGAAACAGTGTTGCAAATAAGGAGACTCTACAGTATTAGATCATAAATTTAACGTAACCAACTTTACCATAAACATTCCGAGGTCCAATCGAAGCAGATATCACACCACCCATTTTCAAACTGGTGTATGAAAATTCCTTTAACGTATTCCATAAGGCTAGAAGAAGAAAAAATACAATTTATATTCCGTATAGATATTGTCCAGATGTAAAGAAAAATAATATGTGAGAAAAAGGCAAAGATTTAATACAAGGTGTAATATATACATCTTTGAGGCCAGTAAATTTGTTAAAAATAATTTTCATTTATATTCACCCATGAAAACAATTAAACCTAATAATAGATATAGAAACAAACTTAATATTCCTTTTTCAACAATGAATCTAGTGACAACCTCACCACATACAATTTTAATTAAAATTTATAACCATTTACCTAACTACATAAAATATATACCAAAGACTATTAAATTTATAAAAGAACTCAAAAAATTTCTCATACAAAAAAGTTATTATAGCCTGAACGAATTCTTTAATGATAAAATGTCAAATTAAAATTTATAAAAAAGAGAATAGGGAAATCGTTAAAATTTAAATGTACTGATTGAAAATATTTTAAAAGAATGTTAAATTTAGATTTTTGTAAAATAATATTAGCAGAAATAAAATGTTATTGAAGTATTGTATAATTAGCTTCGTGTTAACCTTCTCTATAGATTGTGAAATTACTATTTATGTAAACTGGAAAATGTTTAAAAGAATTTAATTATTATTGTAAAACACTCTGGTACCTACATATGCACCTGTATATTGCTATGCCCTTGCAGGGTGTTACATGTAAGTTCTAAACAAGAAATACTGTAACATGCAATAAAGGAATAAATAAATAAATAATATATATATATATATATATATATATATATATATATATATATATATATATATATATATATATATATATTTATATATATATATATACATACTAGCTGTCGTCCGCGCGGAATTAAAAAACTTAATAAATAAGTAGATAAATATTACGTAAAATAAAGTCCCTCTTCCCCCCGACTCCGCGATGAGAGTAGACGTGTTATACAGTGCTCCGTAAATAAAAAATACTTTTACACGGTTTAAAATGACCCTGTGTGCTAACTTTGATAATATCATAAATAAAACATACACAAACTTTAGTAAGTGTAATAAATGTGGTGTAAAAACAGTGTGATATCTATTTTATCAGACAATGTTTTTAGTGACTATATAAGTGAAGTTGCAAATGACATTCACCATTTGTAAACTAACTACCCGCTTTATAACTTTAAAATCATAAATCTTAATAACACCTTAAAAATTCACTTACTTCATAACTGTACGGTTTGGCCTAACTTGAAGACTGTGGACTTAACTTCGCTAAGCGCCGTGTTGCACCGCGTTCTAATCCAACGTGAACGGACTTTTTGTTTATAAGATACTAGCTTTTACCCGCGACTCCGTCCGCGCGGAATAAAAAATAGAAAACGGGGTAAAAATTATCCTATGTCCGTTTCCTGGTTCTAAGTTACCTGCCCACCAATTTTCAGTCAAATCGATTCAGCCGTTCTTGAGTTATAAATGGTGTAACTAACACGACTTTCTTTTATATATATAGATTGATTGATTGATCAGAAAATTTTAATTTGAAATTAAGTTTGTTGTGTGTTGGACTTTGAAATAAATATTCGACGCGCCGGGCCACGCTATGCCGTAGCTGTTATAAAAATGGAGTCGGCATTAAATAGTAGTAGATCTGTTTCGGAGTCGAATATTACGCAAGAATGTCTATCACCTGTATATGTCTCTCAACGGACTAAAAGAGCTAGAGAACCGGATTGCGAGGTAGATTTTAACGCCTTCAGAGAAGAAGTAAAGAAAATGAAATCAATCAATGATATCGCAGAGTAGCGACATTAAAAAGATTTTTCCTACTCTTTCTGAAATCAAAACATTGAACAACAAAATTGAAAAATCTATAGCCTTCCTATCGGCGCAACATGAAGAATTAAAAAATAAAATTGACTTAATGGAGATTCAAGCTAAAAAGGATAAAGATTACATCACTATCCTAGAAGACATAGTAGAGGATCTCGAAAAAGAAAATCGTAAAATGAATGTTGAAATAAAAAATGTGCCACATATGCCTCAAGAATCTAAAGAAGACCTCATTAAAATGGTTGGTCATTTATCAGAAACTATTGGTTGTAAAGTAGAGAAGCACGACATAAAAGATATCTACCGTATTCGAGCAAAGAATAAGAAAGTAGAAGCAAAAATCAACCGATCATAGTGGAAATGTCATCCTCTATTCAAAAAGCTGATTTCCTTAAGATGGCAAAATCCTACAACAAAAGACACAAAAAAATCTATGTGCCAAACACCTAGGCATAACTGTCAACAGGGACACACCAATCTTTACATGTGAACAACTGACGGCAAAAGGTGCACGGCTACACTTCCTGGCTCGCGAACTGGCAAGGACAAAGCAGTACAAATTTTACTGGACTGCCAACGGAAGAGTGTACGTCCGGAAAGATGAGAACTCACGAATTATAATAATAAAAAATGAAGCTCAAGTGAATAGTCTCATGAATTTAATATGACTAGACTTATACAGATATGATGACGCATCGCCTTTCTTCACAAGATTATTATATACCTTCTATCTTAATTTGTTCGCGCATACTTTCATAAATTGCAATAACAATTTTTTTACAACACTACTATCTTCACTTACATACAAATTCAGTCACATTCATACATAAAACTCAGTCAGATATTGGAAATTGCACTGTATTTAAAATGCTATACTCTCTAGTTACACTGTGTTTGTTTTTCTTAGACGCCAATTATTGATCTTCTCAACACCATTAATGAAGTAGACAACTTAGAAATTGCAAATGTACATGTTGATAACATCGAAAACATTTCTAGTCTGTTAAATGTAACACAAAATGATTTTACTATTATTTGCCAAAACATCAGAAGTGTCTACACTAATTTTGATGATTTGCAACTAAATCTAGCCCTTTTAAAGTTTGAAATAGATTTAATCATTCTCAGTGAATGTTGGCTGAGAACTGACAAGAATATACCCCATATACTCGTACCTTATTATAATACATATGCGACAACAGTTCATCTCAACCAAGCAGATCGGGTGGTTGCTTTTCTCAAAAATAGGGCTACTGTTACTGAAGTAAACTTAACGCACGCGTCTTGTTAACTAATTAGCTTACTTCACGTTACTATCCTTGCTATTTATCGCTCTCCTTCTACTGCTAATAAAATGACTTTATTTTGTCACTGGACATGTATTTAGAAAATATTAAAAATAGCAAAAATATAATCATTGTTGGTGATATAAAAATCAACTTAATCTATAGAGTAGAAGAAAAATCACACGAGCGCTTAAACATACTAGGTTATCTAAACATGCTTGCCATGCATGGACTTTTGCCAGAACACTCACTTCCAACTAGAGGTCCGAGCTGTCTTGATCATGTCATCCTAAAGCTGCCATTCGAAAATTACACGGTAACTATTGCTATTGCTAATACCACTGTTACCGACCACTTCATGAATATTTTAAAAATAACTAATAAAATACATTCTAATAAATAAATTAAAACTAAAACTAGAACGACCTTAAATACAAAAAATGCATATGATCATTTGGAACATAATCTACCTGAACTGTTAACTCTAAAAAATCCAAACTTACTTACAGATACGTTAATAAAAACTATGCAAGAATGTCTCAAGATCCACACTATTAAAAAACTAATACCTTTAAAAAATCAAATGCTAAAACCATGGATGACCATTGGTTTACTGCGATGTATTCGTAACAGAAACTTAATCCAAAAAAAGCTGAAACTTGACCCACATAACGATATCCTTAAAATTACATTTAAAAGGTATAGAAACTATTGCAACTGTTTAATTAAAAAATTTAAGCGTAAATACGAACGAGAAAAATTACTTGCAGCAGGTAAAGATTCTAAGTAGCTATGGAAGGCTATTAATGAAGTTACTAATCGGAGACTAGTTAAGACACAAAACGTTGAGTTATTGGAAATGACAAAAAACCCTTATGAGGTAGTATCAAGAGCAAATAATCATTTTGTTATGGTTGGTGAAAAATTGGCTAATGCTATTTCACTACAACATTCACCACAACCAACTAATAAACAAATTCAAAATTCAACCCAACCCACTACATCGTTTGTTCTTCTTAATATCGATGATCAGGAGGTGCGCAAAGTTCTGATGAGTTTGAAGTCAACTAGTGCCTCTGGCTCGGATGACATACCTACTGCTTTTCTTAAAGAAACACATGAATTTATTGTCCCAATCATTACCTACCTGGTCAATCTATGCTTTGAGCATGGTATTTTTCCTTCTGCATTAAAGCAAGCTATAGTCACCCCTGTGCACAAGAGTGGATACAAGACAGTTTTAACAAATTACAGACCGATATCAGTTATAACACCCCTTTCAAAAATATTAGAAAAAGTTATTAATTTTAGACTAGTAAATTACCTTAGTAAGAATAATATCATATCGTCATCACAATTTGGGTTTAGGCAAGGCATGTCCACCGAGGACGCTATCTTGCAACTAGCTTCTCTTGTTACTAACAAAGTAGACAATGGTGACAAATGTGTGGGTGTCTTCCTAGACTTAAAAAACGCTTTCGATTCTGTTTCTGTCTACATACTATTGCACAGGCTGGAGGAGATTGGCTTTAGAGGCCAACCTCTTAGTCTTTTCAATGACTACTTGACTAATCGTAAACAGAAGGTAAAAATAGGTGATTTCATTAGTTCATCGGAGACCGTCACTTATGGGGTTCCCCAGGGTAGTGTACTCGGTCCAACTTTATTCCTTCTATACATAAATCATCTTTGCAATATCAAGGTTCATAATGGACACATTTTCTCCTACGCAGATGACACGGCTCTAGTTTTTTACGGTAAAACGTGGGATAGTGTGCGGACAAATGCTGAATGTGAGCTAACGCGGATAGCAGGCTGGTTGGACTCTAACTTGTTAACTTTAAACACTAAAAAACAAGCTACATATGCATTACCAAATATGACAGAACCCAACCGCCAGACAATTTTACAATAAAAATTCATAAGTGTTCAGATTTTAATAACCATACATGTACATGCACAGCCATTGACAAAGTAAAGCGTATAAAATACCTTGGTGTGATGGTTGACCAGCGCCTTTCTTGGCATGATCATATCGAACTTATCTTGTGCAGGTTGCGGAAACTTATGTGGACCTTTAAGACCTTAAGACATGTAGCCCCAAAAGATATTTTACGACAGATTTACATTTCACTTGCCCAATCAGTTATAACGTACTGCTTACCTATCTGGGGTGGAGCATCCAAGGTTAAATTCTTGGAAGTTGAAAGGTCCCAAAGATCCCTCCTAAAAGTTATTTATTTTAAATCGTATAGATTTCCAACAGAAAACCTTTATACAATTTCTGAAGTTCTGACTGTCAGAAAATTATTTATCTTACAAACTATATTAAAATTTCATAAATCATTAAAATATGACCCAAAGATATATAAAAAAAGAAGAAGAAATGTAGTAAGTGTTATCAAAGTAAATTCTACTTTTGCTGCCAGTCAATACCCACGACTATCCTCTTTTTTATACAATTTAATAAACAAAGAAATTAACATTTACCCCCTTAAATTCTCAAAATGCAAAAAGACTGTAACTGACTGGTTGATGACTAAAACTTATGATGAGACTGAAACGTTGATTCAAACAATACCAACAATATGAAAACTTTGTACAATTTGTTAAGCCAATAAATCATTTACATTTTCATTTTCAATTACTGTGACGTAGACGATTATGATTTATAATAAATGTTTCAGTGTATTTGGTGTCGTTTTTAGTGTTCCGTAACTGGAAAGGAAAAAATGGAATCCTAATAGGATCACTTTACTGTCCGTCCGACAAGATTCCTTTTCTCAGAAACACGTGGAGGTATCAATCTGGAATTTATATCAAATACTCAGGTCTAATGCACCTTGCAGCTATGAAAAAAACAAACTCCTAAGCCAACGCAATCAAAAGATTCAGCCGTTTATGTCGCAAATTTCCGCAAATTTTTGACACTCACGATGGAATTCAAACCTCGGAATCTTGAAATTTGGTACAAAGCAATGTCGTATAGCACATAACAAAGAAAAATTGTGAAAACCAATTTTTTTAATTACATCATTAATTAAATCTTACTGGATAGATGGATGGATGTTTGTTTGAAGATCGGCACAACGGATCTTGATGAGATTTGGTACAAATATAGATCATAGTCTGGAAAAACACATAGGCTACTTTTTTTTAATTACGCGCAGACGGAGTTGAGGGCGACAACTAGTTTTTGATAATTTTAAACTCACAACCCCTTGCCTCGGTAAACGCGTACTCGGGTATACCTACTGGTTTGTACTGAACACTCTGTGGGCGAGTCCGACTTGTTCGATTTATTTTTTTCTTTTTATGGGCGGCATTATACCGCCCTTTCGCGTCCCTAACAAATTTTCGGGTCAGAAACCTGGGGTGCGGGGGTGTTCTTTATTTCTCTAATGGATTATAGATGTACAAATGGCTAATGTTACTTACAAATATTGTCTCCTATCAAAAGGTGCGCGTGTCCAATAAACGGTATCCCTCCAGGGCAAGCGGGGGGTTCCAGTCGTGACGTCACACGCCATCGCCACGTCCAGTACAATGCGAACGCGATAACAGATAATATTAACACCAACATTACAATTCTCTGCGGAACTAATTACTCTATGCGTATTAAATAATTAATAAAGCCAAAAAAGAACTTGTTAACTTTCTTTATAGTTATGGAGTGTGTAACAAGTGGAATGGATCGACCAACTTGTGAGATTTAATTTAATAACCTCTAAATATAAAAATGACAATTTTTATTAAATTCGTATTTTCGACCATCAAAATTCCGGTTATGCGACCCTCGCGTCGATCTCTGTATTAAGCTATTCCACAATAATAAAAATAATTTTATTACGTTATGTTTAAAATCACTAACAACTAAAGTGAAATAATTTACCTTATATATGTTATTAGAATAAATATAAAAAACAAAGACTATAATTACGAGTTACTAAATGTAAATTAGTTTATCTGATAAGTAATCTAGCGTTTTTATAGTCTCGGTTTACGAAAGAGCATGTCCATATTATTATTATTATATTAAGCTTCTTATTTTGAACTTGTAAAGTATGTTTGTTAGTTCGGAAGTAATCTTGCAAGTCAATATTTAAACAAATATCTTCAACCGATTCAGCTGAAATTTTGCATGCATTTGTAAATCAAGTGACGATGCAATATTATGACACGGTACTACTGATCTAATATTGGAGCTGGAAGCAATAAAACGACACAACCTCATCGAGTTTGGGCTCGTTGGAATCTTCTAGACTAGACGAATACTTTTTTTTTTCGGTTTTAGTATATTAACCAAAACAGAATTAAAACAGTTCATTAAGATTTTTTTTTCTTTTTAGATTCAAATTATAGCATAATAGATAGCCAGATAACCTTCATGGTAATGATTAGAGAACGTCTAGACGTACTATTTATGTACATATTATGTAAATGTGTGGGAATTAAATTAAAAATAAATTGAATAATTCATTTATTTTAATTACCAGCCCGTTCCGGATAGGCTCGTGTGAAAAGTATTTAACAATTTGATATTTTAAAATATTTGTTTTGATAACTATTTATAAAAATGAGACAACTTTTTCGTCCTGGATCCAATTTTTGACTACTATATATTTAAATTGACATATATCAAAAGTAAACAATAGAAAAAATAAATTGGAAAAAAATATTTCATTCGTTTTTTGGTTTGAATATTGTATAAAATCTTTTTGCTATTCTTTAACAATATTATAAGTTTTGGCAACTATCGTCGTAGGATGGCTAAGGACAGGGTCAGATAGGGACACGTCAGCGTTGAAGTCTCCTGGAGAGCGTTCGCTCGAACCCTACCACCCTGACAGCACTCGAATGGCGAGCTAGGGGGAAGCTCGTCACTCTGAGTTGATGAGAAAGCGCTGGTTTCCCGCGCGCGCATGAGGCACGATAACTGCAGCGGAGGCGTCAGCCAATCACCACTGGGGAGTGTGATGAATGCTTTAGCGTGCCCACACCCCAGTGCTTGGTGAGCTGAGGGAAACAGTGGAGTTTTAGTCGGTAGTCTTCTATATGGAGGGAGTCCGACATAACCACCGCGCCTTTCCCCTATAGGGCGCGGTGGTATGCGTAATCCATTTCCCCACTATAAAAAAAAAGAAGCGTTGAAGTCGTTTTGAAATTTGGCGGCACACAAAAGTGCCGCGGCACAGTGGTTGAGAATCACTGCTTTAAATATTACGAATTATCGAGTGTTTGAAATATTATATATATATATATATATATATAATATCAAATGGTTCGAAATTTGTGAGAGAGAAAAAATAAAACTTCGAATTATTAAGTGTTGATCAACTATTATTTATTAATTGTTAAATTATTGATAACTAAACAAATCCATTTGTAAAAAGTGTGTTCAAATAGTCAAATTAATCATAACAAAAACAAAGACCCGTGTACGTTGATACAAGTTAGAACTTGTCTCAAAATGTACTTACAATCTTTCCACCTCTTTCTTTCTGCAATTTTGAATTGTCGAGTGTTGGACGCCTATGAGTTCGAATTAACGCGTCATTTTTAGCCGACTTCAAAAAGAAGGAGGTTATCAATTCGACTGTATTTTTAGCCGACTTCAAAAAGAAGGAGGTTATCAATTCGACTGTATTTTTTTTTTTTTTTTTTATGTGTGTTACCGCGAAACTCGGCCCTATCCTAGTAGATTTTGAATATAGCTTCAAAATTTGTTGCGGAAATTAGGGACATTTTTGCTTTCAGCGCTTACGTAGGCTAAACTATAGGACCTACATAAAAATGATGTATGGCGAATTGTAGCTCTTTAAATGTGCTAAATAAAAGTCCGCGATAGCATATATCTATCTTTTATAGTTTTCTCACAATAACCATTTTTTTCTTTAGAAACATTAATTAAATTCATGCCCTATTTCCGACGCTATTATTCAAGTTCAGTATTAACCCTTATGTAAATAAATATGTTCATTATCAAGAGAATTTAATGTAGATTATATTTGCAATTGAAACTATATCATTGTGTCTAATAGTTTAGGAGATATCGTAAGAATAAAATTACGCGGAAACGAAAAATGCTACATCGCGTTACAATGAATAGCACAAATTTGCTTTCTGGGCTTACGTAGGTCAAACTATATGACCTACATTAAAATGATGTATCGAGTAATTATAGATCCTTAAATTTGCTAAATAAAAGTCTCAGGTGGCATATATCAATCATCTATGGATGTCTCACAAAAACCATGTTATTATGAACAAACTTCGATTAAATTGCACACGAAAAACAGCGTCGTAAGCTTACGGCGCTATTATATTATATTCGATATGAATCCTTATCCAAATAAATATGTTTGATGGCTAGAGTATTAAATGCAGATTACATTAGCCTTTAAACTATGTAATTCTGATCAATAGTTTGGAAGATATTAAATTATTAAAAACTACGCGCATTCGAAAAATGCTACTGCGGCGCGCGGCTGGACAAAATTAAAGGCACGCTACGATGTATTAGTTCGTTAATTTTCAATTTGTATACCGATTTTGATAATTATTTCATTGTTTAAAGGATAAGTGGTTATCTGGTGTATTCTAAATTAGTTTTTGAATTGAAGTACACACATATTAAATAGGAAAGTCCTTTTCTTTATTTGTCTTATTTATGTCCTTATACGTATTAAGGAAATTTGTAATTAAACTTCAAATTCACTAAAAATTGAGAAATAAAACAAACATTTTAAGAAAAAAAAATAGCCGACTTCAAAACAAAAAAAACTATCTCAAACAAAATGCGCTTAAAAGTAACTTAAAAAAAACAATTTCAAACAAAATGCACTCAAAAGTAACGTAAAAAAACAATTTCAAACAAAATTCACTCAAAAGTAACATAAAAAAACAATTTCAAACAAAATGCATTCAAAAGTACCATAAAAAACAATCTCAAACAAAATACACTAAAAAGAAACAAAATAATGTCATGAAAACTTCTTTCTTTCTTTCTTCTCTCTTTCAAAAACCCTCTAAACTCTAAAGAAAGTTCTCTTCTTTCTTGTAACATGTCTATATTGCATAATTATTGTTATTTTGGAGTCGGTTTCGGCCTAAGTAGGGACATAAACGTAAGTATGTCTAATACATCTCAAATATAAAATGTCACCTATTTACTTCGGCCGACACCGACTGCGAAATAACAATAATTATACAATATAGACATGTTACAAGAAAGAAGAGAACTTTCTTTAGAGTTTAGAGGGTTTTTGAAAGAGAGAAGAAAGAAAGAAAGAAGTTTTCATGACATTATTTTGTTTCTTTTTAGTGTATTTTGTTTGAGATTGTTTTTTATGGTACTTTTGAGTGAATTTTTGTTATATAGCAATGATTTTTCGTTCGAATTACCAAGTGCATAAAAATGTATTGATTTAGTTCGAAATATGAAGAGATTTTGTAGGGAACTCGTGATAACTTTGAACTATAGAGTAGTTCAAATGATCGCAGGTTAGAATTAACGAGAGACGACTGTATATTCTATAATTTGCCCTGTAAAGGTATAAAAAGAGTTAAAGTTTGTATCTAGAAATGTTTCCTATAGTGTAAATACGAAGCCTTGAAATTTAGCGTAGGACCTTCCGATATTACTCTTTTCAAATATCTTGGCGGCGCAAGGTCAGCGGCGCGCTGCGCAGTGCCATCCCCCCGAATCCCGCTGCGCCTTACTACAGCTAAAATTGTGAACTACCCAGCAATTTGCGCGGAATTAAGAGCCGCCAAGATATCTGAAAACATTTATACCTACTACTTAGCTGAACATTTAAATGGATTTTGACGAATTTCATCCGTTAAAGGTACAAAAAAGGGGTAAAAATTTAATGTATAGATGTTATTCTCAGAAGTTGAAAAATATCGTGGACATAAATGCTCACAATAAAAAATTAACCACAGGTTTTTTTTTTTTAATTTATCTTGAAATGATTTAAATAGGGGGCTTTTATTATCTACGCAGACGAAGTCAGGGGTAATAGATAGTTTAATATAATTCCAAAAACACAATTATTTATACGTACATGTAAATGTTTGTAACTTCTGAATATTTATTATATGATGGCTGTTTTATATTCAGGAAATGACTTCATATTACTTTCAAAATAACATTAAGTAAAGACTATTTTAATAAACGCAAATATGTTACTAAGACATTGTTTAGAAATAATACATTGATAATTAAACAATTTATAATGTAAAGCTTTAAAAATATACAAAACAAACTGCTTAATATGATCTTGGTTAAAACAACATATCGTTTACAGTGACCAACAATTTCAATTATACATCAGTAAAAATATTATCTCATTTTCAGTTCTACGTTTTTGTTGAGTATTTGTTCATGGACGGATGGATAGATGTTTGTTTGAAGGTAACTCCGAGACAGCTCAACAGATCTTGATGAAATTTGGCAAAGATGTACGAGTATAACATAGTCTGGAAAAGCACATAGCCACAAGCACACAAAGCATACTACGTTTTTCTTTTAAATCCGCGCGGACGGACAGACGCTCAGGCGACAGCTAGTAACACCATATGTTTGAAATTTCGTGACTGCACCCCAGCGTAACTATGAACGAGTATTTAATCCAATTTTCGACATTTACCAGAAGTGAGACTATATTGGTAATCTCAGAATATACCTATACATACTCCTTTGATAATTCTGACCTACTTGACTTTTTATGTAGTATGTTTAAATTATTTTAAATAAGGAATGTCAGTATTATTTTCTTAAGACTGAAGTATGTTATAATAAATTAATTCCGATAATACTCTCAAAGAAGTAAGATGTTTAGTAATCTAAAATAACTATTTAACTTTTGTATACATATTTTATAATGATCCTGTACCAACTGAATTTTATCCAATATGTTTGAGTAGGAATAACCCGTGAGTAAACAAGACATTGTCTCAATTCATCGTGTGCCGCATGCTACAACGGATAACACTCGACCAAAGAATGTAATTGTGAAATTTGGCAACCGCATGTTACGAGATAATATGTTATCAGCGATTCGTTTAAAGAAGGACATCGATTCAGTGAAGCTTGGCATATCAGGCCCTAAACATAATATATACGCCAATGAACATCTGACTTTAAAAAACAAAAGTCTATTTCGAGAAACGCGAGAAGCAGCTAGAAAATGTGGCTACAGATTTGTATGGGTCAAGCATGGAACGATACTTGTCAGAGAAAAAGAAACATCACCTGTGTTTGCTGTTCGATCAAAAGGCAACTTATCTAAAATTAAAGCCAATTGTTAAAGGTAATTGTATTTGTTTAGTATTTTTTGAAGTATGTAGATTTTTTACTTAGTTCCAAAAAAAATAATAGACAAATTTGTTACATTAATGCGTAAACATTGTAAAGGTCTTGGAAATGTTCCCTCTATAGTTAACTATACTATGTCTGTGCGGATTATGTCTCGTGTTAGAAGCATGGATTATCGATTTACCCACTTAATATTCGTAATTTTTTTGTATTGACTTATGCTTTACTTTTATTAAAAATATTGAATGTTTAATTCCAACGGAATGTACATTATATTTACCTAAAATAAGTAATAGATTTACATGTCTTTTTATAACGTTAGTATTCTGTGATTGTTACGACTTTAATAAGTGTTTATACACAGAGGTGTTGGTGTTGATAAATTACATTTACGGTTATATTGTTTATACTAATAAATATTAGAATGGCTGATAAAATATCCATATACTATCAAAACTGTCGAGGACTACGAACGAAGCTTAACACTATTTACATGAATGTGTTAGCGCATTCATATGACGTTTTGATACTTTCTGAGACCTGGCTATCAGCCGCCATAAGCGATAGCGAAGTTTTTGATTCACGCTACATAGTATTTCGTTGCGACCGCAACTACGCTGCGACGGGCAGGCGCGACGGTGGCGGCGTGTTGGTGGCCGTGCGCCGCGGCCTGCACGTTGAGCGCTGCTCGCTTGCACTTACCTTAGATGATAATGAATCACACAATTCACTGTCGCCTTTTATTGATTACATGTTATTAAATATTAAAGTGGGGACAATATTCCATGTGATTTGTGGAGTTTATATTCCACCAAATCAAGATTTAGCTACTTATAAAATATTTTTAAACTTACTACAGTATTATTTTAATAATATACAGAATATAGACAAAATATATATCGCCGGGGACTTTAATCTACCTTATATTGAATGGAGCGATCCCTCATCTCAAACATACTCGCTGCCATGTGACTGCCACAATGTAGTAACTAACACTTTGAGTATTTTTGTTCGTGATACGCATACTAGACAATATAATTATATCAAAAACAACATGGGACGTATTCTGGACTTATTTATTTCTAGTGATGATACATGTTGTTGCGAACCAGTACTAAATCCATTGGTACCCATTGACATTCTTCATCCTCCCTTTCACGTACTTATATCACGGGACCGCCACCGTAAAACTATGCAATCAGAGTCAACATTAAAATATTATTATTTGGATGCAAACAACGCAATAATTAATGAAACTATTAACAGTTATGATTGGTTGGCAGTTGGCAGAGTTACCCTGTAAATTCAGCGTGCAATGTCTTTTATCTAAAATTAAATGAAATCATAAAAGCCCATGTACCTATGCATTATCGTTGTTTTCGTTCGAAGTCCTCATACAGTTCATTATTGCTAAAATACGATCTGGCCACGCTTGACAGGAGACGTAATCTTTTGGATGTTATGTTATTGCAAATATCGTGCATCAAAAATTCAACTGCATGGAGCTTACTAGACAAATACAATTACATGTGCCAGCTCGATCATGTCATATTCGTGGCACTCTTAAAAGTGTTCTGTTCGCACTAAAACGATGTAAGACGCACGCAGGTGAGCGTGCCCCCTTGTGGTCTGTGAACTGATCATAGCCTTCATAAACTTCATTAATTTTAATTGTTTTAAACTGTTTGATTGTATTTAAACATTATGTCTCAACTTAATTGTAGTCTATTATTATTATTGTTTCTTTCCTTTATTTTTAGTTACTGTAGTTGTGAACAACGATGTTGGGTACATAATTACATTGTATGTCTTATATTTATATTATAGACGTATATCTATTATGTAGTCGTTAGTTGTTCCAAATAAATTAAAAAAAAAAAAAAAATAAATAAATATTTTCCGAATCATTCCTTAAGTGTCTTTTTGGTTTGAGAGTGATCCCATCATCAACATCTACCATTTCAAGAGTTTTCACTGTCGTATCAACTTTGTAACAGTATTGAAATACTTGTTGATTAAACAAAGATACAATAACAATATTGTATGTATTTTGTAATAGTACATAAGCATAGAAAATTATAACCTTGTCGGTTTCAAATGTATATTATAATCTGTATAGTCTATATATTCCCACAAGGATCTTATTTCAGTTTTTGACAGTGACGTTGACCGTCTACAAATAAGGGGTTACCAGTATTTTCTAATTTCTTCCGAAAGTCATCAACTCCCAGTAATTGATTTATAACTTACGACATTCTCGTAGTAATTCCTTACAATCATATAAGTATATTAACCTACATGTGAAACCATCATGCGTAATATTTTTATGGAATTAAGAAATTATTCAAATGACAAAAGTAAACCGTGTAGCTGCAGCTCCCTTACTGGTCAAAATATGATGCCAACAAGATGGTAATGTTAGTTAAATATTTTCCTACTGCCACGATATCCTATATGACAAGGACCTGGCGTGCGGATAATCGTGAGGGTTTTCGCGGAAGATCAGCTCTGAGTGCACCAGAGAGGAGCACCCAGCATACAAAGCTGAGGGAGAACCCTATTTGGTCAGCATTGCAACGCCCATTATAAATATATTCCAATATAATATATTCCTTATTCTAATGTAATTGTGATTTTATTCTGTGTTATGTATATTTTGTGATATGTTTGTATTATGGTGTCAGAGACATAGCGCTAAAACTTTTCCATGACTATCTCACAAATCGCAGTCAACGTGTCAGGGTTGAAAACTATGTTAGTGACGATCTGAATCTAACCTACGGCGTACCTCAGGGTAGCGTACTTGGTCCTACCTTATTTTTATTATACATAAATAGATTGTGCCAACTGTCAATTCCAGATTGTAATATTCTAGTCTATGCAGATGATACTGTGCTTATTATAGACGGCGTAACATGGGAATCTGCACATCGAGCAGCTGAAAATGCAATTGGCATAGTCATGGATTGGCTATCATTAAACTTGCTTACGCTGAATATAAGTAAGACCCACTACATCGCTTTCTCAGCTAACTCTGCTACACAGCCTATCATGCCGGATGTAAAAGCACATAACTGCCACTCCACAGGCACCTCTTGCCACTGTCCTTCCTTACATAGAAGCTCCTGTGTTAAATATCTAGGTGTTTACATCGATAGCACATTGAGTTGGCAGAAACATATCGATGTGACTGTGTCGCGTGTTCGCAAAATTATGTTCCCTATGAAAAAATTAAGAAATGTAATTGCAGGCCCCTTGCTAAAAACTGTTTATTTTGCTTTAGCTCAGTCACTCCTTACGTATTGTATATCTGCATGGGGTGGAACATATAAAACATATTTACTTCGCCTTCAGAGGGCACAAAGAGCTGTTCTGAAAGTCATGCTCCACAAACCGTATCGGTATCCGACTACCCAGCTATACAAAGACATTTCAGTACTCACTGTTCGACAGCTATGTGCGTTACATATCACCTTACGTGTACACTCAACACTTTCTTATGAACCAGCGTCATTTAAGAACAAACGACGTAAGCATCTGGTTTGCCCTCCTATAACTATCAAAACTGCTTTAGCAAGCCGTAGTTACCCCAGTATCAGTTGTCACCTTTATAACACCATCAATAAAGCTTGTAATATATATCCCCTTCCCTGTCTTAAATGTAAAAGAACAGTAAAATGTTACCTGCAACAATTAACCTACGATGAGACTGAAGAACTCTTTACATTTGGACCTTAGTGTACTTTGCATTCGTTATTCGCATATTATTGCAAATTAAAAAAAACATAACTATAACTACAAATTAAATGTCCAAAGAACTAATATCGCTTCAAAATTACCAAACAAATCAAAACCAAATATTCGCAACATATTATGTAAATTGTCGACGAGGATATCGTTTATTACGCGTTTGGTTTGTTTGTTGGCAGCGCAGTCAGTCTATTTTTTTGTTTTTTTTATTAGCAAATAAAGATTAAATACATGTGTCACGAATTCAGAAATTCACATTTTCTCTCTTCTCTATGGATATGAAGTGGCCGCATTCGGGTTTGAGCAGTACGTCACATTTTAGTATCATCTTTTTGTGGTCGGCTTGTACTCGGTAGTGACGTAATAGGTGAGCCAATGTTGTTTTCATTGATGAATACGCATACGATTTACCTGGAAAGTGACATTATTATAACATAAATTGGTTTAAAGAAGTTTAAAAAAGTTAAATTTAATCACTTACCAATACAGATCCTCCTGCCAATATTAAATGCGGCAAAGGCGTTGGGACTGTGTGGCAGAGTCGCCGGGTCCAGCCAGCGTTCGGGCTTGAACTCCTCGGCGTCAGGTCCCCACATGGCGTGTCTATGGACCCCGTACACTAACATAACGCACGTGCGACCAGCGGTTAATGTGTAATTCTCTGGAAGAATTAAATTAATGAGTAAAAGTAGCGAGTCAGTGAGTGAGCTTAAATCTAAGTGTATCACAGAAAAATATGTTTTTTTACCTCTAACCATGAGACTTTTGGCGCTTCAGTGATTGAAAAATAAGTGACTAACATCATGTTTGTGTCAAATTGTAAATGATTTCTATAGTTCGAAAATTAGGAAGATCATGAACTAGCAATGTTTGCAATTGTACGGTGATATGAAATATTACTCACTTAGTTTGACATTTCTGTCAAGCCACCTCGCAGTCACAGGCACGAGGGGGTACACCCGCATTGTTTCCTTCAACACGGCCTCTAAATATATTAATTGAGATAAATCTTGCTTTGTCACATCTCTGTCATCGTTCCCGAAAAAGTCGTGTAGCCTAAAATCATACTTCATAATAATATTCTAAATGGAAGAGTTTGCATGGACGTTACAAGCTATCTCCAGAACGGCTTCTTGAATTGATTGATCTGGTTGTTTGTTACATGTAGAACACTATGTAGGAGAGCACATAGTCTACTTATTAAGTTATTTTTATAAATCCGCCCTGACAAAGTCGCAGGCAAAAGCTAGTTGATTTCGCATTTACCGCGTGAAAGGTTAGGTTAGGTTAGAAACTTTAGATTACGCACCGTCAAGTCGGCGGCTGCAATTTTTATGGCGAACATCTAAGGACTTACTAGCCAAAGTTAAAAGTTGCGGGAACTCGTAGATTTTTAGTTATTGAATAAATAAAATCGCATTTTAGGTTAGATTTTCCACTACTTTTGACGTAACTTTGACTTTTGTATTTTAGTCTTTACATTCTGTATTTTGAGGTCAATATATTTCTTAATTCAAACTCTTGCCTCCAGACCTTTACAGAATAGATTTAAAGATCATCATTTATAGAATCACGAAATAGGTATTTGAAGGAAAAAGTGTCATCAACACTTTTAAGTAATAAATTTAAAAGATAGACAAGCAGGAAAACGTATTGCGCCGGACAATCAGATGAAAAGCGGATTTGCTTCCACTTCACGCCTGTCTTTGTGGTCGTGGTATTGCATCGGGCAAGCCGTTCCGTTCGTGCAACAGATGTTACATAACAAAGCATATAGCTACAATTCTTTCTTTTATCATTTTATATAAATATACTATTGTTTAGCCTACATTAGCCAAGAAAGAAAAATTATCCTTTTATTTACCGACTTTTTGGTACGTATTACTAAGAATAACGCAAAACTCCTTTTCAGTATTTAATAAAATAAAAATGGGACCATACAACAAGTACCACCTATCGAATAAAAATAATTATCGAAATCGGTGAATCAGGAACGGAGCTACGAGTTAAAAACGGCTTTAAAAAAAACTACCAGCACGCGGCCATAACGCTTTTTCGTGACAGAAAAATTTACAACAGTACAGGATTCGAACCCACGTTCTCGGCACCTTTAACTATTAGGCTATGGGAGAATGAACACAAGAAAGATCTTTGATATAAGTATAAACTTACTCTTCAAATATTCGCTTCTGCACCTTCGGATACGATCCAATCATAACTAAGGTGAACATAAGAACATTAGCTGACGTTTCGTGACCTGCTACTATCATGGTGTCTACTTGTTCTCTTATCTCCAAATCGTTGAACGCTCCTTTCTCTGTAGATAATTCTAGTAGAAGGTCCAAAAACGCCTTGAATTTTGTACCTAGAATTAACACATAATTTTTGAAAGGGGAAGCGAATCTTGGATTTTGGGAATTATTCTAGCCCGGCAGCTTAACATGAGGGGGAGAACTTCCTTACATATTAGGTTATGGAAAAAGTATCTTTGCAGTATTAAAACATTTTTAATATAGTTCATTTACATTTAACTTAAGTATATAGATGCCATTTTGTTCGATAACTTTTTGCAATCATGTAGGTAGAGACCTGATTCCATTGCTATAGAAATTTAGGGAATTCTGATCAAAAAACCAAGACAGAGTTTTGGCAGTCAGTCAGAGACAGTGCCTTAAGGATTCTTAAGAGACCGAAACAGGTGGAAATCTAAAGGTGCAAAGTCAGGCCTTTTTATTTATACAGTTTAATACTTCGTGACTTTTAGAGAATTCCATAAAATGGTCGAGCGCGCTATTTTTTTCTTCATGGAGGAAATCATTCAAGGATCACCAAAATATAATATCTGCCGATTTTCACTACGAGCGGTCATTAAAAACTATATACATTTATACGAGGAAACTGACTGAATATTTTTCAACGCACAGTCAAAACTACTAGAGACTTGAAATGTAATATAGAGCTTTCTGTCACTACATAGGCGACTAAACAGAAAAGATTATACCAAAATCATCCTCTGAAGATCCAAAGTGGGGATCTAAGATTTGTATGGAGCAACGTTATTCCTTCTGCAGAATTACTTGCAAATTGGCATACGCACTTTTCAGCACTAATAATTAAATACGTCTTTCAGATTTTTCTTAAATTTACACTTCAAAGGTCTAAAAAGGGGTGGTTTAAGTTCGTAACTACAAACATTTTTCACAGCATAGATACGAGACCTAGAAACTTAGAATTTTGCCTGGGTCTCATTACTACTTGAAAGGAGATTAACAAAGGAACTTTATGAGGCAAAAATAATTTTCGGCATAGGTCGGGTCCATGCTAGATGGACTTATACCGTTCTAATTGATGAAATACTCAAGAAGGGTATTAAGAGCACCCCAAACCGACGTGCATGAATGCGTAGATGCCTAAATAAGAAAGAAGCAAGATAGGAGTGTCAGGACCGCGCCAAAAGGAGATCCATGGTCACTGTCTACCCTTTATTATGTTGTACGTAAAAAAGTATTATAAATCGTTGCTCGTACAAACCTGTCGATGCTTCTATTCCATTCTTATCATTGTTTACGTAAGCAGCTTTAAGTGTTTTTAGAACCTGAAACCAAATAAAACGTAGAGAATTTATTCAGGTACCAGCATCATTATTATAACAACCTTGTCTTTCGTTTCATTTTAGTTAACCTTCCATATAAAATAACTTCGTATTGTTTATTGGATTCGGTCGTAAAAGTCAGTACATCAAGTTTACCGTATTTGACATATTGTGCAGTATCTTCAGACATCTCTCCTGTTTCTTCTTCAGGTTTGACCAGTTGTACAAGAAGTCGTTGTGGAGCCAGAACTTCTGGAACCTCTCCACCATCACGTTGAACATCTGCTCCACCGCGTGCTCATATTGACTGTTGAGAACGCTGTTTTCGCTGAATTCAACTCCCAGAGCGGTTACTGTTCAAACAAACGTAGACATCATTTCGAGTTTCTACATCAGAAGAATCAAGAAGTAACACACCCGGCAAAAAATGGCACTGTTCTTCATTTTAGTTCTCTTACACCGTGGTATTAACGTAACGTCAGCTGTCATTCAACACGTAAACATTAGCTCCTCTATATAAGTATTTTTAATAAGTGTAAAAGGAGGAAATTTAGTGAAAATGTAATTTTAAAATATAAATAAGACTGAGATCTCTTAGTGATATCGTTATTTAGTGAAACAAATTAGTGAAAAGTGAAAATAATACACAAAACTTTAAATACTAGTGGCTACTAATGAACAGTCTATAAACTGATAATCGTTGATTAAATACAAAAGAAATAGAACTAGGACAAGTTTTAAATAATAATGTGATTGTTTCTCAATTTTGCGGAGAGTAAATTGTATACAAAACACTTAAAAACATTTTTGTCTCTTGCTACTACCTACACCGAAAAAAATATTTTCAGCGCCTGCCAAAATATTGAAGCAAACTTTTGAATATAACTCAATGATAACTTTAAATCAAAGGCAGATGGATATGTGATCGAGAGAATACTCCAACTAATTTAATATTGCTAAAATCACTTCAGCTACATAAAAAGTAATATAAAATGAAAAATTAAAGTACGAGCTTAGATAATATAACCTTTCGAAGAAACCGCATCATAAAATCTTTACCATCGACGGACTCACTCAACTTGTCATACGGCTCAACAACATCAAGCCAATACTCCATAGGCTCACAGGATCTGGAAGGTACCGATCAAAATGATACAGAATTACTCAGAGAACAAATAGAAAAATTAAGCAACGATCTACAAAGTGCACATAATGAGATACAAATTTTGAGTACAGAAAATAATGAACTTAAACAGCAGACTATGGAACAACAATTGATAATAACCCAATTTAAAGATGTTTACGGTTCACCTAACCCTAAGAACTCTACACAGAAGAAAAAACACAAGAAGAAATCCACAAAATCCCCACAAGCCGAAAACGTCCTTCGGATAACATTATAGTTGAAAAGGATAATAATAATTGTAATAACACATTATCTGGCGAAACCATCATCTGCACCACGGAAAAAGAAACACAGACATATACACTAGGAGCCCAACAATCAGACTATAAAGACCCAAGCAGATCGGCACATAATAAGCAGAAAATTATAATCTTAGGAGATCAACAAGCCCGTGGCCTATGTAAAAATATGATACAGAGAAGACAAAACAAATGGAACGATAAGTATAACATTACGTCTATTATTAAACCCAACGCAACCAGCACACAAATTCTAAGCAGCTGCAATGATGACTTCCTTGAACAGCTGACTCCTAACGATATTATAGTGTTAATACTAGGATCAAATGATAAACAACCTTATACATTTATGACTGAAATATGTAATGCATTATATACTTAAACTACGTTCTTATACTGTATTTGTAACAAATATTCAATATAATCCTTATCTAAACAAAAATATGTTAAATAATAACCTAGAACTATTAACTCAAAAGTATCATAATTGTAAATACCTAAAAATATACAATTCATATAAATACTACATCAATCGCTATCCTACATTGACCCACAGGGAGAAGTACGTTTTATATCTAGCTCAAAAACTGAGTATTGAAATTGATTATCAACAATATTACAATGAATTCCTCAGTAAGTACAAACATAAATATATCAATCGTAAACATCATAACACGCAAAGACAAAATACAACAGCAAAAACATTAACTAACCTTACACAAACTAAAATTACAAATTATTTTAAAAAGGAAACAAAAGTATCCGAATCTAAGAATACTCGATTATTTCGTAAAACCAACTAAACAAGAAAGTATAACTTTAATTCATCAGAATATTGCCGGAGTATTAAATAAACAAGAACTTATTGAAATAGCTCTAACAGACTTACAAAAGGAGTTAGGTATAATCGATATAATATGTTTCACGGAAACATTTCTTAAGCGGGGTACAGAATCAAACCTTAAAATACATAATTATAAGTTAGTATCATCTTTCTCTCGGAATAACCAAAGGCGCGGTGGTTCATGCATCCTAATCAGAAATAATCTACAATACAAAGAAATAGGTAATGTAATTCCTCCAATCCCACTCCAATTTGAATTTTGTGCTATTGAATTATTAAAACTAAACCTTATTGTCGTATGTATATACAGAACGCCATTAGTTGATGCAACAGTATTCCTTAATTCTCTTGAACTACTCGCTACTACTCTATGTAAATATAAAAACAAGAAAATTATAATGTGCGGTGACTGGAACATAAATATTAGGTCCTTACATATGAAATTGGCGTTTTGTATGGGAGGAACAAAAAGTCGAATATTTTTTTATATAATGTATTTAATTAATCAAAGTATGAACCATTATTTTCTATGCACTTTTGCCATCTCATAGGTAGTTCATTGATCCCTTTACTAAAAAAACCAGTCGGACGGGAATCAATAAACTCTTTGAAGGCGATTTGGACTGCCCCATCGGAGTTGAATTTTTTCCCTTGCAAGAAGTTATCCAAATTTCGAAAAAAATGGTAATCTGTTGGAGCAAGGTCCGGGGAGTACGGAGGATGTCTTAGACTTTCCAATTGAAGCTCTTCTAATTTAGTAGCCGTCTGTTGCGCAGTGTGTGGTCTAGCGTTGTCGTGAAGCAGCAGTGGCGTGGAGCGAGTGACCAGCCTAGGTTGTTTAGCCGCTAGCTTTTCCATCATGGTTTGCAATTGCTGACAATAGACATCAGCCGTAATAGTCTGGCCAGATTTGAGAAAACTGTAATGAACAATACCGGCACTAGTCCACCAAACGCTTACAAGTAACTTTTTTGGGGTTAATTTTCGCTTGGGGCAGGATTTGGCTGGCTGGCCAGGATCCAACCATTGCGCTGAGCGCTTCCGATTATCGTAAAGAACCCATTTTTCATCACAGGTAATGATTCGGTTTAAAATACCTTCATTATTGTGCCGGTTTAGTAATGTAACGCAACAGTCGACGCGCGTTTGCCGGTTTGCTTCAGTCAATTCGTGAGGTACCCACCTTTCAAGCTTTTTAATCTTCCCAATTTGCTTCAAGTGAATTAAAACAGTTTTATCACTAACATCGCAGCCTGCAGCTAACTCGGACGTGGTTTGCGATGGATCCGCTTCCACAATAGCCTTCAACTCTTCATTATCAACTTGAGTCTCAGGCCGTCCACGGGGCTTATTCTGCAGATCGAAATTTCCAGAACGAAAACGTTGGAACCAAAAACGAACTGTGTTTTCTTTTGCAACACGACCGCCATACACATCATTCACCCTTCGAGTCATTTCCGCAGCACTAGTGCCACGGCGGAACTCGTACTCGTCAATAATGCGATATTTTAAGTTTTCCATTTTGTAAAATGAGTGATGCAAACAGAAAAAAACAGAAGAAAAAAAACAAATGAATGACGGTCATCGAACCACAAATACATGAGTCTATAGCTGTACAAATTTGAATTTGGAATTCCTTACCAAAGAGGAGAAATTCGTGATTAAAGTGGCCAGTACGAAAAACGCCAATTTCATATGTAAGGACCTAATATATTAAAAAAAGACAAAAATACTGATACTTTAAATTCCATATTAACTAATAATAACTTTAAGAACCACATTGAAATACCAACACGGAAAAACGCATGCCTAGACCTCATAGTAAGTAACATACAACACACAAAAAGTGCACTTCATTACTTAGCTCTCTCAGACCACGAATCCGCACAATCAGTAAGAGTAAACTTAGAAATCGGCGGAAATATTCGAGAAAGTTCAAGTTTTTGGTTTAAAAATGTTAGAGATTTAAGTGAAGAAAATATAGCAAAATTTAATTATTACATTTCAAACCTATCCTTTTCTGAGGTATACAACTACCAAACAGTAAATGAAGCTTTTGACTCACTACATGAAACCATAACTCTTTTCTACAATCTATGTTTCCCTATCATTAAAGTTAAAGTCACTGGAAAAAATGTAAAAAACAGAGGATTAACAAAAGGCATCAAACGCAGCTGTATTAAGAAAAGGACATTATATCTTAAATATCATTTATGTAGGCATAATAAAAAACGCAATAAAATTATATATCATAATTATACTAAAATTCTAAAAAAATGTATATACAAAGCGCAACAAATAGCCAGCCTAAAATATATAAGAAAATCTAAAAACGTGTGTAGAGCAGCATGGCATTTAATCAAAGAGAACACAAATAACATAACATCCAATTCCGAAATAGACTCTATTGAAATTGACAATAGACTACATGATGATCCTAATAAAATATGCGAACTATTTAATAACTACTATATCTCCTTAACCAATAATAATCAAAATGTACATAGTAATAAAGTAGTAAACTCAATTATCCCGGAAAATCCAAAAACTATATTCCTAAACCCGGTAAATAACATAGATATTTGTAAAATTATCCTAACCCTAAAAAATACCAACTCTACAGGCTATGATGACATAAGCACTAAAGTACTTAAAAAATGCGCAACTAGTCTCGCTAACCCCCTAGCCCATATAATAAATTTATCTTTAACGGAAGGTACTTTCCCAGAACGGTTAAAAAAGTCAATTGTCAAGCCTCTGTATAAAAAAGGAAAAAGAACTGAAATGGGCAACTATCGCCCGATAACATTAATACCTATATTGTCGAAGATCTTTGAAAAGGTTATGTATTATAAGGTGGAACACTTCATGACGTCATGTAGCTTACTTAAACAGGAACAATTTGGATTTAGGAAAAATAGCTCCACTACTTTAGCATGTTTTTCATTGATTAAACAGATAACTGAGAGTCTTAATCATAGAACTAAAGTCTGTAGTATATTCCTAGATATGAAAAAAACTTTCGATTTTGTATGCCATAAAACTCTTCTACTAAAGCTTTCCTCTTACGGTATACGCGGGAAAGCTAATGAATGGATAAAAAGCTATTTAGAGAATAGACAACAATGTGTAGAAATAACAAAAACTAACCAATGCGAACAAAAAAATTTCAGATCCAATTTTAGACAAAACAATTGTGGCACACCTCAGGGAAGTATATTAGCTCCGCTTCTTTTCCTCATATACATCAATGACCTCCCTGATGCAGTTAACAAAGATTGTATACTTTTTGCTGATGACACTACATTAATAATAAAATGTGAAAACCAAGCACACTTAGAAAAAGAAATTACTAGTACTTTAGATAAGGCTATTAACTGGTTAGAACAAAATAATCTTAAAATAAATATGAATAAAACTAATATTATACAATTTCAAACACTGCAATCACACACAACCGAATTAAACATTCACTACAAAAATAATCAACTTTCAAGTGTTAGCGATTGTGTATTTTTGGGTATAACCGTGGACAAACATTGCAGTTGGAAACCACATATAGAGAAAATTGTCAATAAAACAGATCGATTTGTCTATGTACTAAAGAGGATAAAGCAAATAGTTAACATAAACACTGCACTGATAGCCTACCACGCTTACATATCATCAATTCTGAGATACGGAATAATAATATGGGGTAATTCAGTAGAGGCAGATAAAGTTTTCAAAGCTCAGAAAAAATGTATCAGAGCAATATGTGGTACTCACTTCTTAGATAGTTGCAAACCACTTTTTAAAAGACATAAAATCTTACCATTGCCCTGACTATACATCTTAGAAATATTAGGTCCTTACATATGAAATTGGCGTTTTGTATGGGAGGAACAAAAAGTCGAATATTTTTTAATATAATATATTTAATTAATCAAAGTATGAACCATTATTTTCTATGCACTTTTGCCATCTCATAGGTAGTTCATTGATCCCTTTACTAAAAAAACCAGTCGGACGGGAATCAATAAAATCTTTGAAGGCGATTTGGACTGCCCCATCGGAGTTGATTTTTTTCCCTTGCAAAAAGTTATCCAAATTTCGAAAAAAATGGTAATCTGTTGGAGCAAGGTCCGGGAAGTACGGAGGATGTCTTAGACTTTCCAATTGAAGCTCTTCTAATTTAGTAGCCGTCTGTTGCGCAGTGTGTGGTCTAGCGTTGTCGTGAAGCAGCAGTGGCGTGGAGCGATTGGCCAGCCTAGGTTGTTTAGCCGCTAGCTTTTCCATCATGGTTTGCAATTGCTGACAATAGACATCAGCCGTAATAGTCTGGCCAGATTTGAGAAAACTGTAATGAACAATACCGGCACTAGTCCACCAAACGCTTACAAGTAACTTTTTTGGGGTTAATTTTCGCTTGGGGCAGGATTTGGCTGGCTGACCAGGATCCAACCATTGCGCTGAGCGCTTCCGATTATCGTAAAGAACCCATTTTTCATCACAGGTAATGATTCGGTTTAAAATACCTTCATTATTGTGCCGGTTTAGTAATGTAACGCAACAGTCGACGCGCGTTTGCCGGTTTGCTTCAGTCAATTCGTGAGGTACCCACCTTTCAAGCTTTTTAATCTTCCCAATTTGCTTCAAGTGAATTAAAACAGTTTTATCACTAACATCGCAGCCTGCAGCTAACTCGGACGTGGTTTGCGATGGATCCGCTTCCACAATAGCCTTCAACTCTTCATTATCAACTTGAGTCTCAGGCCGTCCACGGGGCTTGTTCTGCAGATCGAAATTTCCAGAACGAAAACGTTGGAACCAAAAACGAACTGTGTTTTCTTTTGCAACACGACCGCCATACACATCATTCACCCTTCGAGTCGTTTCCGCAGCACTAGTGCCACGGCGGAACTCGTACTCGTAAATAATGCGATATTTTAAGTTTTCCATTTTGTAAAATGAGTGACGCAAACAGAAAAAAACAGAAGAAAAAAAACAAATGAATGACGGTCATCGAACCACAAATACATGAGTCTATAGCTGTACAAATTTGAATTTGGAATTCCTTACCAAAGAGGAGAAATTCGTGATTAAAGTGGCCAGTACGAAAAACGCCAATTTCATATGTAAGGACCTAATATGTATCTTTGTGAAAAAACACCCTCAATTTTTTGAAACATTTAGCGATAGTACATATAGCCGATGTAGACATAAAAATAGACTGCGTTTACCTCAGATAAAGCTAAAATTATTTAAGGAAAATGTTTATTGTATGTGTATCATGATATTTAATAATTTACCTTCAAATATTGTACAATTGCCTTTTACACGGTTTAAAAATCAATTATTTAATTTGCTGTTGGATAAATGCTATTATAGTGTTGAACACTTCCTAGCTGACAATTTACAAAATGTTGACCTAATAATAAATAAATAATTAATGACTAAAATAATCCTACTAATATGATTTTATATAATAAGGTTAAATTTGCATTCAATATAATATTTGCATGCCATACGTGGCAGAATATGTTTGTTCATCCAATCATGTAACACCATTTGTACCATATTCTGGCAAATAAATTGATTATTATTATTATTATTATAAATCTACTAGTCTTCTAGTTATTTAAAAAAAAATGGGACCCCATCTGCAAGCACTTCCTTTCGATTAAAATATTTTTTATCAAAATCGGACCTCCAGGGGCGGAGTTTCGCGGTAACACACATAAAAAAAATACAGTCGAATTGATAACCTCCTTCTTTTTGAAGTCGGCTAATAATAGTTGTAATAGCTTAAGAGGTCAATGAAATTCAAGACCTTGAGAACAATGCCAATGTTGTATTTTAATTTTTTCTATTTAACATATGAATTAGGCTAAAATATGCAAAATCATGTAACGCACTGAAAAAAAAATATAGGCAGAGTACAATATTATAAGATATTTGATGCAAATTATTTTAAAAGAATTAAACTAACAGCGAAATAATGAATTTAACTCTACTTCATAATAATCCTCGCTGTAGTATAAACTAAAACCGAACGTGAATAAACAAAATGTCAGACGTTCCGCAATGACAGATGGAAAGAGACTGCTTCAAGCAGCCCTTTTCCTTATTACTTCCTTATAAAACCTTTTGTGAGACTACCCTCAACAGTCCTAACAATATATATACGGAATATACCTAATTTGTATTTTTATATAATTTAATAGTATTATGGAATGCTATGAAGGTATTATCAAACACCAGTTTGCAAGTGGGTGGTGTTATATCTGCATATTTGTCCTAGGACTACTACCTACTTTGTGATAAAGTTATAAGTTACGTTGTTATACAGAAAAAAATGCACTAAAAAGTAACAAAATAATGCCTTGAATACCCTCGAAAGTAAAAAAGTTCTCTTCTTTCTTGTACCATGTCTATATTGTATAATTATTGTTATTTTGAAGTCCATGACAGACGAGGTAAATAAGTGACATTTTATATTTGAGATGTGTTTAACTATAACATTTAAGGTCCTACGATTCTATTTTGATAGCTTATGCATTTTTATTATTAGGTCCTTACATATGAAATTGGCGTTTTTCGTACTGGCCACTTTAATCACGAATTTCTCCTCTTTGGTAAGGAATTCCAAATTCAAATTTGTACAGCTATAGACTCATGTATTTGTGGTTCGATGACCGTCATTCATTTGTTTTTTTCTTCTGTTTTTTTTTTCTGTTTGCGTCACTCATTTTACAAAATGGAAAACTTAAAATATCGCATTATTTACGATTACGAGTTCCCGTGCACTAGTGCTGCGGAAACGACTCGAAGGGTGAATGATGTGTATGGCGGTCGTGTTGCAAAAGAAAACACAGTTCGTTTTTGATTCCAACGTTTTCGTTCTGGAAATTTCGATTGATAATGAAGAGTTGAAGGCTATTGTGGAAGCGGATCCATCGCAAACCACGTCCGAGTTAGCTGCAGGCTGCGATGTTAGTGGTAAAACTGTTTTAATTCACTTGAAGCAAATTGGGAAGATTAAAAAGATTGAAAGGTGGGTACCTCAGGAATTGACTGAAGCAAACCGGCAAACGCGCGTCGACTGTTGCGTTACATTACTAAACCGGCACAATAATGAAGGTATTTTAAACCGAATCATTACCTGTGATGAAAAATGGTTCTGTACGATAATCGGAAGCGCTCAGCGCAATGGTTGGATCCTGGCCAGCCAGCCAAATCCTGCCCCAAGCGAAAATTAACCCCAAAAAAGTTACTTGTAAGCGTTTGGTGGACTAGTGCCGGTATTGTTCATTACAGTTTTCTCAAATCTGGCCAGACTATTACGGCTGATGTCTATTGTCAGCAATTGCAAACCATGATGGAAAAGCTAGCGGCTAAACAACCTAGGCTGGTCAATCGCTCCACGCCACTGCTGCTTCACGACAACGCTAGACCACACACTGCGCAACAGACGGCTACTAAATTAGAAGAGCTTCAATTGGAAAGTCTAAGACATCCTCCGTACTCCACCATTTTTTTCGAATTTTTTTTGAAATTTGGATAATTTCTTGCAAGGGAAAAAATTCAACTCCGATGGGGCAGTCCAAATCGCCTTCAAAGATTTTATTGATTCCCGTCCGACTGGTTTTTTTAGTAAAGGGATCAATGAACTACCTATGAGATGGCAAAAGTGCATAGAAAATAATGGTTCATACTTTGATTAATTAAATATATTATATTAAAAAATATTCGACTTTTTATTCCTCCCATACAAAACGCCAATTTCATATGTATACCTAATATATCTTTTAGTCAATGTAATAAAATAAACATTGATTAAAGTGTCATCGTTGCGGAAGATCTATTGGTCTGTCAAGGTAAAGGTTTTCCAGAGCAACCAGAAGTTTAGGATTGGGCTTCATGTATGTACTTCTTCAGCTTCTTAGTCAAGATCCAGTAATATGCCAAAGAAAGGCTACTTTTCAACAACAAACTGTGAAGATGTTCTCGGAGGTGACCTACACGTGGTGTTCATGTAATAGTTTTTCAAAAACACTTTTTAAAAGACACCACAAGAAAAGACACCTGGCATATTATGGAAATAAATTGTGGTTTCAAAATGAATGGTCTGAAGTCATAATATTTGAAGGAAGGAAGAATTTACCAATAAACTTATTTAGATGTATTTTGTACGTGATGTTAGAAACAACAAAGATACGGAAAAGAGAGAAGAGGAGAAATATATTTATAAAATTGGCGTTAGTACTAAAGATGAATTTCAGAGGAACTCACTTCAGTTAACTTCACTGTGGTATTTTGTCGCTTGTAAAATACTACTGCAGCTGAGATGAGGCTGGGATATTCTTGCCATCATACGTATTGTAAAAATAAAACAAATAAAGTGTGCCATCATCACCTCCCTGCTCTATTCCCACTCATGTAGGGTCGGCACACAGGGTTTTATAAACCTTAAAGTTTTGACTTAAGTTTATACGGCCTGCCGCCTGCCTGTCGCCAACCCTACTTGGGAGGAATATCTTAAAATTAAATATAATATAAACTAATTAATTATAGCAAAATAATTCAAAATTGCTTCTAAAATACATCAAAAATAAATATTAGTAATAAAAAATTGTAAATATAACACAACTTCAAGTTCTTGCCTTGATAATTGTACTGTATTGGTCTTTCAAGACATTACTTACACCAATAGATGAGGTCGATCTGGATTTTATTTTATAAAAAATTACACAATTAACGAAAGTATTTACTTGAATTTGTAACAAGAAATGTAGTTTCTATCAGGTTTTTTTTATTTTTTTATTAGAGCCTACGTAACGCTGATGGGACGAATGTAACACCCTCTTTGTAGTAAGTACCTACAAAGAGGGTCGACGGTCATTCGTTTTTCAGACGTTTTTCGTGTGTTTCAAGTGTTAGTGGACATTGAAATGCAAATTAGTAATAATAATATGGACATGCTCTTTCGTTAACCGAGTCTATAAAGGCGCTTGATTATTTATCAGGTAAACTAATCGACTTTTAGTAGCTCGTAACTGAAGTGTTTTTTTTTAATGTTTATTGTAATAACTGATAAAATTTAAATTATTTTAATTAGTTATTAGGTATTAGTGATTTAAAGTAAAATATTTTTTTTTTATCTTTCATTATTGTGGAATATTTATTTTAAACTGTTTTATATTCCTTTTATAGTTCTTAATTCTTACGTTCTAGCATTATACAATAATTATTGTAAGTACTCTATGCGTACAAGTCATTATC
Source organism: Papilio machaon (assembly GCF_912999745.1). Lineage (NCBI taxonomy): Eukaryota > Metazoa > Arthropoda > Insecta > Lepidoptera > Papilionidae > Papilio > Papilio machaon. Next base: position 4,675,125 of record NC_060009.1, read on the forward strand.
ATTTTAATTATAATTAACATCAACCTGAGGGTCGGATAACCGTAGATTTGGTGTTCAAAAATACCAAATTAATTAAAACGTAAATTATATTTAGAGATTCTTAAATTTAATTTCACAAGTTGGTTGATCCACCCTTCTTGTTAAACACTCTATGACTATAAACTAAACCAATTTTTTTGGCCTTAAAAATGACTGAATACGCAGTGAGTACTTTGTTCCAGTAAGGATTGTGATGTTGATGTTAGTATTATCTGTTATCGCGTTCGCATTGTACTGGAGGTGGCGATGGCGTGTGACGTCACGACTGGAACCCCCCGCTTACCCAGGCTGGGTACCATTGATTGGACATGTGCATCTTATCATAGGAGACAGTATTTGTAAGTTTGTACATCAGTTATATGTACATCTAAGATCTAATAGAGAATAAAGAACACCCAGCACCCCAGCTTTCTGACCCGAAAACTTATATAGGGTGCAATAAGGGGGCATAGTGCTGCCCATAAAAAAATCTATCAAGTGCAAGTCGGACTCGCGCACAGAGTGTTCCGTACAAACATGTAGGTATACCTGAGTAATTGATATGAATTTCGATTTAAACCTCTACGCCAGTGATTCTCAACCTTTTTTTGTTGCGGCACATATTTAACGATTTTTAAATTTGGCGGCACACAAAGGAAAAGATAAAAATTATTTACTTACTACAACACACTGCATAAATAGTTTATCAACTGTATAAAATGAATTGTATCTATATGACATTTCTAGACGCTAATTTTTTTTCAACTATTTTTCTGCCGCTTTTTGCAACCTATAGGCCAGGTTGCAAAAAGCGGTTTTCCGTTACGGGGGGCCGCGCGGGCCGCGGTGTCGGGTAGCTTAATGGCTATTTGTTATGTGCTTTAATATTGTTATGTACCAAAATCTTAAAGAAAGTTTCAGTGTTTATAAAGTTACATTTTTAGAAAATGATCATTTGTGTTATTTTTTTAATAAATTTTTATGTACGGTGATTGTTGATTTTTTTTGTAAGTTCAATTTTTTTTTTTTTTTCAAAAACCAACTTGATATGATAATAATAATAATAATAATAATAATTCATTTATTGCAAACTGTATTACATTGTTATAAAGTTACAAACATTTATACACAGCTACAACACAGTTAGATACCCCTTCGGGCGTGCAATATGATGATAATGATGAGGTATATTTTTGTGTAATAGAATGAGGTAAAGAAACAAAAACAGAACAAATACAACAAGAGCAAGAACTTGGGAACGTCTATCAACAATAATAATAATAATATAGTTAATAAGTGTAAAACACAGACGCCTTTTTTTTTGATAAGTGAATTGCAATGTTAACAAGAATTTGCTTGCGGGTCGGTCAAGTCCGTATCTATTGCCACTATCTAGTTTTTTTATAGTTAAAAAAATCATGCATCGAGTAGAAGGCTTGATCTAACAACCAGTTTTTTAGATTTATTTTAAAAACTTTACCGTTCATAGATTTTATCTTAATTGGCAAATGGTTAAAAACTCTTATAGCAGTGACATATGCACTTTTGTAATATATTTGACTTTTTATGTTAGGTAATTTAAGGTCATGTTGGTGAAAAGGACGTAAGTTACGGCTCTCAGCAGATTTAGGTTGAAAATAATGATGATTACTTTTTGTGAACAGACATAACTCCAAAATATAAATGCAAGTCAGCGTTAAAATTCTTTTTTCTTTAAATATACTTCTTAGGCTTTCTCGGTTTTTCAAACTATATATTATGCGAATACATTGCTTTTGAAGTACAAATGTTTCTTGAATATTAGTTGCATTGCCCCAAAAAACTATGCCGTATAAAAGCAAAGGATACACGTAACCAAAATACGCATTCTTTGTTACACATACTGATGTTGATCTCGATAGTAACGAGAGTACATAACAGTAGCTAGATATTTTCTTATTAATTTTGTCTACATGTAGTTTCCAACTTAAATGTGGGTCAATTTTTATGCCAAGAAAATTTACGTTGCCTACTTCTTCTACTTTAATATTATCACATGTTATGTTTAAGTTAAGTGGAGAAGTTTTATAATTTCTTAAATGTAGTATTTTAGTTTTAGATAAATTTACCGAAAGATTAATAGACTTGAGAGACGTTATCATTAATTTTAAGGATTTATTAATTTCATTTTCAAAATCTACTTTATTTAAATTTTTACCTGAGAAAAAGACAGTAGCATCATCTGCGAACATAACACACAGATGTTTGGTGACGTTAAACAGATCATTGACATAGATCAAAAAGAGAGCAGGGCCTAATATGCTACCTTGTGGTACACCGAGATTTACTTTTTGAAGCTTAGATTGAACAGTTTCAATGCTTTTTGTAGTTTTATTGTAAGTTGTTAAAATAGTTGCTTGATAGCGATCTTCTAGATAAGTCTGAAACAGTTTAAGGGCGATTCCGCGAATTCCCAAATTTTCTAGTTTCATCAGTAATATTTTATGAATTACGCAATCAAATGCCTTAGACATATCCAAGAATAATGCTACGCTTGAGTTTTTATCGTTCATGTTTTTCCAAATGTCATTCATAATTTTAAATATAGCTCCTGATGTATTTTTACCCTTTTGAAATCCGTATTGATTAGTATTTAAAATGTTATTTATTGCGAGAAAGTTCATTAGCTGATTACATATCACCTTCTCAAATATTTTTGAGAAGCCTGGTAAAAGTGCTATAGGTCTATAGTTGTTCAAATCTTGTTTCGATCCCTTTTTGTATATGGGTTTGATGAGCGCAGTTTTGAGACAACTGGGAAATGTTCCTGTTTCTAGCATCAAGTTGACTATAAAAGTAATAGGTTCAGAAATAAAAGATATACTTTGTTTAATTAGATACATGGGAATATGATCGTATCCATAACTGTTTTTAGGCTTTAAGGTATGAACAATTCTATTTATATCATGAGTGGTTACTGGTGACAAGAACATACTTTTATAGTTAGATACTTTGTCATTATATGTTGAAACTATAGGGCCACGCGGGTCAATTAATATGAGATTTAGTTTGACAGCGCTGCTCAACGGCCTGTAACAACGAATTGAAAACCCTCGTAAAACGCGGTCATCACTGACTGACGTGGCTTGAACTGAAAGTCTATATGTCAACCATCACTGACCGACACGGCCTGGACAGGAAATAACTTTATTTTCTCGGCATAGAACGTGTTAAATTAATATTAAACCGAATCACATACATTTGCCAATTTTAACGAAAGAAAAGGTGCAGTAACTACTAGGTAGCACCTTGTGAATCCCAACTATCACTAAAACTACACGTTTTGTACGCAGAAGTGGCAAGTGTGCGCCGACTTGAGACATATCCCTATTGCTGTGCACGCCGCTTCATCGTAATTTGGCACTAAGAAAAACCGCATGCAAAGCAAATAATAAAATAATTTATTTTTTGTGGATTTAAATATATATTCATGTTAAAAACATTTTTCTTTTTAAATGATATAATTTAATAATTTTAACATTATTATACATTTGCAAAATTTGGCGGCACACTTTTGAAATTTGGCGGCACACAAAAGTGCCGCGGCACAGTGGTTGAGAATCACTGCTCTACGAGTTTACGAGACAAGGGGTTGTAAATTTAAAATTATCAAAAACTAGTTATCACCCACGACTCCGTCTGCGCGTAATTAAAAAAAAACTTAATAAGTAGCCTATGTGCTCTTCCAGGCTATGATCTACATCTGCCATCCGTCCAACCATCCATCCATCCATCCATCTAAACATTCGCATAATATTAGTAAGATTAATTATGTGATGTAATTGAAAAAAAAACGGTTTTCATGACAGACGGACAGTCGGATGGACAATGATCCTATTACGGTTCCGTTTTTTCCTTTCCAGTTACGGAACACTAAAAACCGATACTAAATACACTGAAACCTTTATAATGAATATAAATACGTAACAGTAATTCCAGTAATTCCATTCGTAATTGAGTATAATCCATGAGACATTTTATTTGATTCTAAAACATGACGCAATGATGATGTTGTATCAATTGAACGGTTAGTAGTGCAGGGAAAAGTGGAAGGCACCAGGACACGAGGTAGATCGCCCATGAGGTGGATAGACCAGGTCAGAGTGACAGTAGATGTCCCCTTACACGTGTGTGCGAAAAAAGCAGTAGTCCGGGAAGAATGGAAGCATCTCAGCAGTCAAACGGGTCACGGCATCTACTTGATGACCACGACCAGTCTGTAAAGACTGAAGCGACTGAGAAGAAAAAAACATTACACCTTGTATTAAATCTTTGCCTTTTCCTTACATATTATTTTTCTTTACATCTGGACAATATCTACATATACGGAATAAAAATTGTATTTTTTTCTCCTTCTAGCCTTATGGAATACGTTAAAGAAATTTTCATACACCAGTTTGAAAATGGGTGGTGTGATATCTGCTTCGATTGGACTTCGGACAGTTTATGGTAAATTTGGTTACGTTAAAGTTACGACCTAATACTGTAGTGTCCTTATTTAAGACACCGTTTCCCGCTGTTTCTAAATTTACGGGTAAAAAAAATTGTGACCAATTCCCTCATTTCGGCAACATATTTGACCTTTCGCGGTTTCCGAAGTTTAAATCTGTCTAAATTAGTTTTTTTTTATTGGTTCGGCATTTTTGTAATTAAATTTAGTCTTTAATGAAAGCCCCATTTTGTTGGCCAGTAAATACATATATTCTTCATTGCTTAAAAAAAACTCAATCACTTTTATCCAAAACTTGCAAAGTAACCCCACAGTTTTATACAATCTGCTAAAATCTCTCGAAACACGATATAATGAAGAATTCTTTGTTTCCAGTTGTAACAGATCCTGACGATTGTTTGACTGTCGCCAACACATGTTTACAAAAGGACGATTTCTATAATTTTGCTAAGCCCTGGGTCGGAGAAGGGTTAATCACTGGAACTCGTAAGTAAAAAAAAAAGATACAGTCGAATTGATAACCTCCTTCTTTTTGAAGTCGGCTAATAAGTAACTCATTCTTTTTGAAGACGGCTAAAAAATAAAATGTACTCGTACAAAGCAAATTCTATTAGCAATAACAAAACGTTTTCAACCTTAATAAATTTTTCTTAATATTTTTTTGTTCTTAAAACTTTTTTTTACTACTAACTTTTTTTTAATAACTAACTAATCTGTAGGAAACCCTCTTCGGGTAAAGGCCTCCTACAAAGACGCTCATATCTCTCTATTTTCTTTCTGCTGTTTTCTTTATTTCATCTTCCCATCGTGTACCTCTACCTCTTCCTATACCTCTTCTACCTTTTGGTCCATAACGTTGTTCTAACTGTTCATCTCTGATCACCTAGTCTTGCAACATGTCCCGCCCATTTCGTAAGTAAGCGTTTACAATTTAATTATTTATGTTAACTAGCTTTTACCCGCGACTCCGTCCGCGCGGAATAAAAAAAACGCACACGAGATAAAAAAAAGTTCCTATGTCCGTCTCCTAGTTCTAAGCTATCTCCCCATCAATTTTCAGCTAAATCATTTCGACCGATCTTGAGTTATAAATAGTGTAACTAACACGACTTTTTTGGAACGAAGTTCCTTATCGCGCGTTGTGAAAGGGGGCTAGACGGAAAAATTCTTACGAAAAGTTGTCACGACACTTATTGCTATAGTAAGTATGTTAACGACGAATGAGCGCTACATCACCATGGCAACGACGTGACAATATATAACGAAAATTCATAGAAATAAAATGTACTTCTTGTGAAGACTTAAGTTTTTTATTCATAGAATAAACATTGGTTCCTTCACTAATTAATCGAAAGGAACTTCGTTCCATCCGGGTGTCCCTTGACACCTCTCAAGTTTTTTTTAATATATATATATATATATATATACTAGCTTTTACCCGCGACTCCGTCCGCGCGGAATAAAAAATAGAAAACGGGGTAAAAATTATCCTATGTCCGTTTCCTGGTTCTAAGCTACCTGCCCACCAATTTCAGTCAAATCGACTCAGCCATTTTTGAGTTATAAATAGTGTAACTAATACGACTTTATTTTATATATATAGATATTAATATTAATAATTATATTTGAAATGTAGGCCAATTTTAATCATGAATGATAATGTAACCTTTAACACGCAGAAGTCCAAAGCTTGCTCTCCTTAGGCCAACTCTTGTTGCTTTCTTTGCCTAAGACTCAATCACCAAGAGAAGATCTCATAGTTGCTAATATTACCTACAAGCTGTGAGACATCCATAGATGATAGATATATGCCACCCAAGACTTTTATTTAGCAAATTTAAGGATCTATAATTCGTTCATACATCATTTTTATGTATGTCATATAGTTTGACCTACGAAAGCCGAGAAATGAAAATTGTGATTTTCTTTGTAACGCGACATAGCATTTTTCGGTTGCGCGTAATTTTATTCTTTCGATATCTCCTAAAGTTTTAGACAAAATGATATAGTTTCAAGGGCAAATATAATCTACATTAAATTCTCTTGATAATGAACATATTTATGTACATAAGGGTTAATACTGAACTCGAATAATAGCGTCGGAAATAGGGCATGAATTTAATTGATGTTTCTAAAGAAAAAAATGGTTATTGTGAGAAAACTATAAAAGATAGATATATGCTATTGCGGATTTTTATTTAGCACATTTAAAGAGCTACAATTCGTCCACACATCATTTTTATGTAGGTCCTATAGTTTAGACTACGTAAGCGCGAAAAAATGTCTCTAATTTTCCCAACAAATTTTGAAGCTATATATTCAAAATTTACTAGTCTTCTAGTTATTTAAAAAAAATCAAAAAAAAAAAATGGAACCCATCTGCAAGCACTTCCTTTCGATTAAAATAATTTTTATCAAAATCGGACCACCAGGGGCGGAGATTCGCAGTAGCACACATAAAAAAATACAGTCGAAGTGATAACCTCCTTCTTTTTGAAGTCGGCTAAAAATAATTTATCCCAATGGTATTGTACATTTCACCTCCTCCTGATACTGCTAGTGTAAACTACCTAAACTAACTATACTGCTACCTAAAACTTTTAACAAAAATCCATACATCCATCCAAACTTTCGCAATGATAATACTAATTTAATTAAAAAAAAAATAGTCTTTTATTCAGTTCTGCTTATAAGTTACAATAAAAATAACGAATATAATGTAAAGTTTGCTAGTGTAAAGGTTAACTTATGGTATATGAAACTTAATAACTTAAGATAATTGAAAATTAGAAGTTAAATAAAGTTAAAGTTACACGTTAGATATTACTCTTCTAGGATATGCTTTTTGCTTATTTTCTGCTGATCTATTTGCCAGTCGGCAAAGGACTCCTCAAACCTTTTCTACTCATACCTTTCTCTCGCTACTCTACTCCCGGTCACTCCTACTACACTCCTAATGTCGTCATCCCATCTTTTCAGCGGTCTGCCTCTTTCCCTTTTTCCGTCTCTGGGGTACCTGAGTCAGAGTTTTGCTCCATTTGTCTGGTCTTCTCATTGTGTGTCCCGCCCATCGCCATTTGAGCCTTCTGATTTCAGATGCTATATCTGTAACTCTTGTCTTGCTTCTGATGGTACGGTTGTTTACCCTGTCTGACTTTTTTTTATTAGCAACATACTTCTTTCCATTGCGTGCTGACATGTTGCTAATCTATTAGTTATATTTTGAGTTAGAGCCCATGTTTGGCAGCCGTACATGAGGACAGGTAGAATGCAGGTGTTGTATAGTTTGCTTTTAATATTTATATGTAACTTCTTGTCTTTCATGATCTCTCTCATGCCCCAGTATCTACTCCAACCGTTGCTTATTCTCCGCTCGCGTTTTTACGTGTAGAATCGTTTTGTGTCATTAGCTGACCCAGGTAAATATATTCATCTGTATATTCAATTTCACTATTTTCTATGTTTATTGTGTTTTTCCTTCCATTGGTCATTACTCTAGTCTTTTCCGGATTTATATTAGTTTTAGGCCTACATTCTCACTTTCAGTTGCTAGCTCTCTTATCATTTTTTCAATGTCTTCTGATGTTTCAACAAACAAAACTATGTCATCTGCGAACCGTAGGTGCGTTAGAGGAACACCGTTCACATTTATTTCAAGATTTTTCCAATTGAGGTATCTAAACACCGATTCTAGCACAGCTGATAATAATTTTGGATATAAGGGGTTCCCTTGTTCTTCTGGGGACTCCTTTTTCCACTCGGATTTTTTTTCCTTTCTTTTCTAATTGAATCCTAGCGGTACTGTGACTATATATATTTTTAATTAAGCGGATATATTTGTGTTCAATTCCTTGGACTCTTAACGCCTCCCAAATCGTTTCGTGAAGTAAAGAGTCGAATGCCTTACTATAGTGAATAAATGCGATGTAGTATGTGCGTTGGTATTCGTTGTATTTTTCTAACACTTGACGAGTATGTCAAGTGATAGAAACATTCAGTAGAATGGATATGATCGATCACCCAGTAATCTTTGCGAAAATCTGCCTGTCCAATGGGTTCAATGGGTATTCATAACACTAGTATGATAAAATGTTATACATTGTAGCGTCAAAATGGAAGCATCATCGGAAGTTGTTGAACCCAGCGTTCAGTCAGCTCGTAGTGGATGGTTTCCAGGGAGTTTTCAACAGTCAGGCCCGTCGCCTGGTGAAAGATATGGAGACTGAGGTAGGGAAGGGACCTTTCGATCACTGGACATACACGCGAAGGAATGCTTTGGAGACTATTTGCTGTAAGTAAATCTGTTACTAACTGTTGCACTCAGGGACTTAAGCGATTATTTAACTAACCATTAAACTATTTTGAGAGTAGTTAGACTGGAATAAGAGAGTAAATCTACGTTCTTAAACCTCCAAATAATAGGTCTTTACCTATGAAATTGCCATTCTGCAGTACTGGCCATTTCAAATCTAAATAATTTTTGTTTTGCTAGGAATTCTAATTAATTTTATTTTAAAAACATGGAATTCTTTTTCCAAAAGCTATCATTTGTTTATTGATTATAGTCCGGTCGCGGAGCAGGAAGAATTTCGTACAATGACCTCTTTACCTACTGACAGAGGTTACAAACATTTTTGTATTTAGTGCGGTTTACATGAATTATTTGAAGGAGAAAGAAAAATTACCAACTTATAAAATATAGTTATTATTATTATATAAATCATTTATTTAGATTTAATAATACAAGTAATAAAAATCTAGACAAGTATCTAATAATAAAAAATCAAAAATCAGAATCCGATTCCTCTGTTTCGGAGTAACTGTTACTTTGCTCTATTGTTCAATTTCGAGAAGTGAAGAATTCATTTGTATAATATTTTAAAACCAAAAAGTAACTATCGGAAAGCCGGCAATAAAATAGATGATGTTGCCTGCACTTTCGTCTTTCAAATATTCGTTTCGATTGTTCATTTCGAACTATCCAATAATTAACCTTTTCGGTAATCCTTCTAACGGAGCCCATAAAATTTTTATTATGCAAACAAACAAACTAAAAGTTTACAATCCCTGAGGACGGCGTCCTTTGTTTCTGTGCGAGCGAGACTAATTGTATTTACGCGGGAGTGACAAAGAAAGGTAATGTGAGTTCAATGTACGAAATTCTTCGTGCTCCGCGACCGGACTATAGTGTTAAATTTTCATCGCATTTCAATCTTTTTCGTCATCATGGATACGTAAAAAAAAATCGAGCAATTATGGAATATGAGTACCTTCGTGGCAGCAACGCGACATAAGCGGCACGCAACATCAACGACGTTTACGGAGTTAACAGTACAAACCAACGTACCACCTGTTATTGGTTTGCTCGCTTCCGTTCTGGAAATTTAGACCTGAAAGATTAACCTCGCGGTCGTCCGAAGACTTTGGTCAATAATGACGAATTAAAGGCGATTGCGGAAGCTGATGATACACAATCTACGACTGAATTAGCAGCAGCTTTCGACGTAAGTTTAAAATTAATATTGATCCATTTGCGTCAAATTGGCAAGGTAAAAAAGCTTGATAAATGGATCGCCAGTGTGAAGTACGCGTCCCTTGCACTGCTCAACAGACACACAAATGAAGGAATTTTGAACTGCAGTTGGTTGGATTCTGGTTCAGCACCTAAACAATGCTCTAAACGAAAACTTATCCCTAGAAAAGTGATGGTCACTGTTTGGTGGTCTTGCGCCGGTGTGATTCAGCACAGCTTCTTACAAACGGGGTGAGCATTACTGCAGATGTGTACTGTGAAGAACTGAACACAATGGTGGAGAAGCTGGCACATTTCCAACCATCATTGGTCAATCTCTCGTCTCCGCTGCTCCTGCACGACAACGCGCGACTTCTTATTGCACAGTAGACGGTCTCCAAATTGCGAGAACTGGGGTTGAAAACTCACCGTCATCCGCGCAACTAACCAGACCTTGTGCCTACAGACTACTACTTTTTCCAGAATTTGGGTAATTTCTTGACGGGAAAAAAATTCAATACCCGAGTCAGTATAAAATGCTTTTGAAGATTTTGTTGCCTCCCGTCCAGCTGATTTCTTTAAGAAGCGCATCAATGAACTGCCACTGCGTTGGCAAAGATGCATTGATTGTATGGGTGATTACTTCGATTAATAAAAATAAAAATACATGAAAAAAAATCGTTTCATTTTTTTCATACACAACGGCAATTTCACAGGTAAAGACCTAATAGATAACGGACTTCTTATAACTTTCTTCAACATAAGTACATCTACTTATCTCGTCGATTACAATGAGTCCTTTTCATAAAAATAATTTTCGTATAAATTTTAATATCATGGTTTAAGAGAACTAAAAAGAAGAACAACGCCATCTTTTGCCCAGTGTGTTACTTCTTGATTCTTCTGATGTAGATGTAAGTTTTATTCTACGTTTGTTTGTACAGTAACCGCTCTGGGAGTTGAATTCTGCGAAAACAGCGTTCTCAACAGTCAATATGAGCACGCGGTGGAGCAGATGTTGAACATGCTGGTGGAGAGGTTCCAGAAGTTCTGGCTCCACAACGAATTTATATACAACTGGTCGAACCTGAAGAAGAAACAGGAAAGATGTCTGGAGATACTGCACAATATGTCAAACACGGTAAACTCGATGTACTGACTTTTAAGACCGAAACACATAAAAAATACGAAGTTATTTTTTATGGGAGGATAACCAAAATGGAACGAAAGACAAGGTTGTTATAATAATAATGCTGGTACCTGAATAAATTCTCTACGTTTTATTTGGTTGCAGGTTCTAAAAACACGTAAAGCTGCGTACTTAAACAATGATAAGAATGGAAAAGAAGCATCAACAGGTTTGTACGAGCAACAATTTATAATACTTTTTATTAACATAGTAAAGGGTAGACAGTGACCACGGATCTCCTATTGCCGCGGTCCTGACACTCCTATCTTGCTTCTTCTTTATTTAGGCATCTACACATTCATGCACGTCGGTTTGGGGTGCTCATAATATCCTTCTTGAGTATTTCATCAATTAGGACGGTATAAGTCCGTCTAGCACGGCCCCGACCTATGCCGAAACTTATTTTCGCCCCATAAAGTTCCTTTGTTAATCTCCTTCCAAGTAGTAATGAGACCCAGGCAAAATTCGAAGTTTCTAGGTCTCGTATCTATGCTGTGAAAAATATTTGTAGTTACGAACTTAAACCGCGGTGGTTTTTAGGCCTTTGTAGTGTAAATTTAAGAAAAACCTGAAAGACGTATTTAATTATTAGTGCTGAAAAGTGCGTATGCAAGTAATTCTGCAGGAGGAATAACGTTGCTCTATACAAATCTTAGACCTCCACTTTGGTCGCCTGCGTAGTGACCGAAACCTCTATACGAAATTTCAAGTCTCTAGAAACAGTAGTTTCGACTGTGCGTCGATATTCAGTTAGTTTACTCGTGTAAATAAATAGATTTTAATGACTTAACCTTGTGAAAATCGGCAGATATTATATTTCGGTGATCCTTGAATGCTTTCCTCCATAAAGAAAAAAAATTCACGATCGACCATTTTATGGAGTCGTTATTCTCTAAAAATCACGAAATATTAAACTGTATAAACAAATAGGGACGAAACGTTTCATCTTCAAATTAGTGTCAAATGACCGGTAACGTCTTTCTAGTGTTAATGCATCCAATGTTAATTTTAGGTATAAAATTCAAGCCGTTTTTGGACCTTCTACTAGAATTATCTATAGAGAAAGGAGCGTTTAACGATTTGGAGATAAGAGAACATGTGGACACCATGATAGTAGCAGGTCACGAAACGGCAGCTAATGTTCTCATGTTCACCTTAGTTATGATTGGATCATATCCGAAGGTGCAGGAGCGAATATTTGAAGAGTAAGTTTATACTTATATCAATGAATCTTTCTTATTTTAATTCTCCAATAGCCTAATAGTTAAGGGTGCCGAGAACGTGGGTTTGAATCTGACCGACTGTTGTAAATTTTTCTGTCACGAAAAAGCGTTACGGCCGCGTGCTCGTAGTTTTTTTATAGCCTATTTTAACTCGTAGCTCCCTGCCTGATTCACCGCTTTTGATGATTTTTTTTATTCGACAGGTGGTATTTGTTGTCCGGTCCCATTTTTATTTTATTAAATACTGACAAGTAGTTTTGCGTTAGTTCTTAGTAATACGTACCAAAAAGTCGGTAAATGAAAGGATAATTTTGCTTTCTTGGCTAATGTAGGTTAAACAAATTGTAGCTATATGCTATGTTATGTAACATCTGTTGCACGAATGGGCCAGCTTGCCTGGTTTAATACCACGACCGCAAAGACAGGCGTGAAGATTAAGCGATCCCGCTTTTCATCTGATGAGTGTGGTACGGAAGGCCTAATTTTAGTCAGCTTCCTTTAAACTTTTCCCTTTAAATACGTATACGTATATAAATGATGATCTTTAAATCTATTCTGTAAAGGTCTGGGAATAAGAGTTTGTATCAAGAAATATGTTGACCTCAAAATACAGAATGTAAGAAAGACGTATAAATAAGACTTAAGAAGAAGTATATAAGTACATACAGTCAAAACCGTTTATGGCGACATCGTTTAGAACAACATACCGGTTAAACTGACCAAAATCAAAGGTCCTGGCTGAATGTTATATGCCCGCGCGATATAAGAAAATGGGTAGAAGTTTTGTAACTCAATCGGGCGGAAAATATAGCTAAATATAAAGCCAAAATGTAACAATGTGGGAACTTTAAATTGCGAATGCCATAGTCGGATACAGAAATACTAAACCAAATAAATAAATAAAAAAATGGATTGCTAGGTCTTGCACTGCAATGACCAAACGTTTGAGAGATGGCTAAATAAGAAACTATTCAACATTTACGTATAAGCTCATTACATAGAATAGTCCATGTGAGAAAGAAGAAAGAAGCCAGCAAAGTCTTGAAGTAAATATCTAAACCTAAACATACCCATAAATAGATAGGGTATAAAGAAAATAAAGAAACAAAATTACACGGCATGACGCTGTCTGAGGAAGTTGTCAAAGCGACAAGAAAACAAACTATGGTGTGACGTGCTGTTCGGAGCGTATAACTGTGAAATATGCTATGATGAATACAAACAAATAGTCATACAATAGAAATGTCATGAATTAAAATATAACGGGAAAGTCTTAAATTACAAGACACGTTAAGAAAATTAACTATTATCGTGGAGTAATACTTAACAATGAACCAAAAATTCTTGTTACGAGACTATGCAATCATCAAAAATAAGAAAAGCTTAAGGTCAGCGTGGAACCATGGATAGAAGAAAAGAGAAGATATTTGTATCGGAAGAGTAGTAAAGTTTTTACAAACTATCACACAAGCAGAAACAAAGTCAATAGTAGAAAGTATTGAATACTTCAAGTTAAGATAAGAAGTAAAACAATATTGAATAACAGCGTAAATTAAGGTCCAAGCGTATAGTTAACATTAAAATGACGGGTCAGCCGCTAGGAGAACTGATGTATGTTACCCATCGGGAGTATGTAAAGACAGCCATGGGGCTTGAATGTTGAAATACTCACAGTTAAAGATTAGAAAGAAGAAGAGGACACAAGTTCTACAATGGCGATCTACATTAAGAAAAGAAATAATAGGACAACATATATTTCACTAACAATTAGAGGATTAACTTTATGGAAAAGACAGTGTCACTATATGAATAATGTTATTGAATATGTGGCCATAAATCAATGAATCACGAATAATCACAAGGAATAACGAACTAAGTTTTTGAAATATCACCGTCTTCCAGGATGAAATGACGAACCCTGTAATGCTGTGTTTTATATTACCAGATCTAGCGTACTCCTGCGTTACGACTGAAGAGTATGATTGATATGATCAATAAAACGAAACCTTAAAATGGCACCTGGACAAACTAAGCTGAGATTGAAATACTTACAAAAAAAAAAAAACTAAACGGAAGGTTATTGAAAATGAAGAAGAAGAAAAACAGTAGCATTAATAAAATTTGTAATTAAGTCATGAAAATTTATATATATATAAAAAAAAAACAGCTATACTTACACTACTTAAATAAATAAGAGACATATTTGTGGTGAATCCATGACAAAGGAATTATTTTGGAAAAAAAATGAAACTGGTAAGCAGACCACATGTGGCCGTTTTCAAAAGGCAACATGTACATCCTAAATCGGCCCCGGGTAGGGGACTGACTGCGGATATACAGAACAACTCGCACGGGAGGTGCACCGGCAATAATCAACGGTGCACCCCCAATGCGGAGCACGGGGAAATAAAACCACCTAATGCTGGTAACCGAAGAGATTTATTTGATGTGTATTTCGCCTTATATATGTTCTTAGATGCCTGACCAAGCATGAGCATTTACACGACCTTCATAGGTGTGTGTGTGTGTTACGTGCGCCCCAATCTTTTAGACTTCCTGCTACATATCACGTATGCTACATATTTTTATCGTTGCTGTGGGATCTTCCGTTACTATGCGCAGGCTCTGCTCTAGCCATGGTCGTTGATACGAACATTCTGGGGAGTCTCCGGATTGCGAGGATGCGGGCTTCTTACAAGTAGACGTTGGCACATGACAGCTCTGCTGGGTGGGTCGGGGCCCTGGTAGATTCGGTATTTGATACGAACACCGCTTTATCGAAAACATTGGTTTTTACGACATTGTTTACTACGACATACCGCATTAAGCGACCACATTTGGTTATTTTTTTCGGAGAATTATACCTGTAGAACGACCGGCTCAGCTGTATTGTAAACAATTTGAATAGGTAACAGTATACACATCTGGCACAGTATAATAGTCAAGTTTCACAAAAAACTATAGCTAACTGCTTTGGGCATGCAGGTTTTAAAGATCTTACAAGTCTTATAACAAGAACCTCAGATGATGTGATTGAAGATGATGAAGAGGACAATATTTCTTTGGGTCAATTAGCCCAAAATTTACGACCTGCTTTATCTACTACTGAAACACACGAGTTCATTGATGTAGATCAGTCTATTGCAATTTGTGCACCAGCTACGGAGGGTGATATTGTACGTGAAGTTCAAGAGGAAAATGAAAATGAACAGTAAGACTCGGAAGAACACTTTACAGTGCCAACTTTGATTGACGGTCTTAATGCTGTTAGTGTATTACGAAAGATTGTTCTTTTTAATGAAGAGTTCCACATGCAGGGAAATTGTGACGATACGCAGATTAAAATCCAATGTGAATTACAAAATGTGTATACACGACAGAAGTGTTTCAAACAAACTAAAATTACAGATTTTATGCATACAAAAATTATGAAAAAATGATATTGTTCTTTTATATTATACGTTTGTATTGAAGTCAACAAAATGCGGTTTAATTTCCTACATGAATATACATATCTTTCCTATTAATACCTGTCACCAGTTGTTACAACTATCGGTTTTTACGACTCAATATGAGTAGTCCCTTCGATGTCGTTATAACAGATTTTGACTGTATATATATATTTCTGTTATCCCCTTAAGATCCACTAAATATTTTTTCCCCTAAAGGCCTTAAATGACTCGTTTTTTAATTTCACGCAGTGTACGCGAAATCAACTAGCTTTTCCCTGTGATAGGGCATAATTATATAAAAAACCTTATTCAGTAGACTATGTCCTCTTCCACAAAGTGTTCTACTTGTACCAAACAACCATGTCCATGAATCCGTTCTGGAGATTGCTTGTAACGTCTAGCATAATAGAATAAGTATGACGTATTATGATTTTAGGCTACACGACATTTTCGGGAACGATGACAGAGATGTGACAAAGCAAGATTTATCTCAACTAGTATACTTAGAGGCCGTGTTGAAGGAAACAATGCGGGTGTACCCCATCGTGCCTGTGACTATGAGGTGGCTTGACAGAAATGTCAAACTAAGTGAGTAGTATTTCATATCACTGTACAATTGAAAACATTGCTATAACAATTTGACACATGATGTTAGTGACTTATTTTTCAATCACTGGAGCGCCAAAAGCCTCATCATGGTTAGGGGTATGAAACATCTTTTTCTGTGATACATTTGGATTTAAGCGATTGTTTTATTTATTCATTTACTCATTGCCACTGTCACTCACTGACTCGCTACTTTTACTCATTAATTTAATTCTTCCAGAGAATTACACATTAACCGCTGGTCGTACATGCGTTATGTTAGTGTACGGGGTCCACAGACATGCCATGTGGGGACATGACGCCGAGGAGTTCAAGCCCGAACGCTGGCTGGACCCAGCCACTTTGCCGCACAGTCCCAACGCCTTTGTTGCATTTCATATTGGCAGGAGGATTTGTATTGGTTAGTTATTAAATTAAAAAAAATATGAGAACTTTGAAATGTAGAATACAAAAATACTATTCTTCTTTTTTATGAGTTTTAGAAATATGGAAATAATAAAACGAATTAAACCAATTTATGTCTACAAGTTATAATAATTTCACTTTCCAGGTAAATCGTACGCGTATTCATCAATGAAAACAACATTGGCTCACCTATTACGTCACTACCGAGTACAAGCCGACCACAAAAAGATGATATTAAAACTTGACGTTGTGCTCAAACCCGAATGCGGCCACTTCATATCAATAGAGAAGAGATAAAATGTTAATTTCTAAATTCGTGACACATGTATTTAATCTTTATTAAATAAACAAAAAAAAACTGGACTGACTGCACTGCCTAATAAAATAAAAACATACCAAACGTGTAATAAACGATCCCCTCGTCGACAATTTACATAATACTAACTGTCCGCCCGCGACTCCATCCGCACGGTATTAAAAAAACTTAATACGTAAATATTATGTGAAATAAATAGAATTTATAATCTAAGAAATAGAACACAGTGCCATTTATTGGTGTATTTGCAATCTAGATGCTAAACAATATTGAAGAATTTTATCGATGATTCAACGTACACCGCCATCTATGAGAACTTCATGCAACTAAACAGTAAAATAAACACTTGCTTAAGAAACAATTAGTTGATACATTTGTTTACATTCACGACATAAGCAAATAATTGAGATGATAACTATTCTATCCAGTAAGTTAGACCAATATACGGGCACATGAGAAATTTAATTGAAATCAATTTAGAAGTTTTGAAGTTTATGGGCAACATACATCGTGACACAAGATTTTTATATATAAGATGTTGCGAATATTTGGTTTTGATTTGTTTGGTAATTATGAAGCGGTATTAGTTCTTTCATCTTTAGTTCGATCATCGTGGCAATCTTTGGGGGAGGCCTATGCCCAGCAGTGGGCGTTACGAGGCTGAATGGATGGATGGATGGATTGGTCAGTCAATTTGTAGTTATACTTGTGTGTTTTTTTTTAATTTGCAATAATATGTGAATAACAATACAATTTTACAAATTAAGGGACACGATTAAAAACATAAAGATTTATAAAACTTCTTCCTTTGCCTTCTTTCCTTTAAATTTTTTGTCGGTTTTTAAATTAATTTCACTAACGAATTTAATGACCTACACTCACTTACAGTCATCCGGTGTGTGCGTATACACGTTGTTTAACTGTGGTAGAGCCTGCACAATTAGCTGCTTCACAAATGCTAAATGCAAACAGTTATAGGCGCCAGCAACAAAATCTGTTTCACGAATGGGCTGGCTCGCCCGGTGCAATACCAAGATATCACGGAAAAAAATATTTCCCCGTCCTTTGCGTTCCCTCCTCCGCAAAATCAACTTCCCCTTTCCATCATTTCTATTAGAAAAGTGTGGGAATGGAACGTGGACTAAAATTAGGCTATCGGCACGCATACTCGTCAGACGAAACGCGGAATTGTATTGACTTCACGCCTAAAATAAAAAAAATAACTCATAAAAACAACACAACTCACGCTCGTGATCAAGGGGGAAAACGGTCCTACATATGGCGCTGTTTTGACATACCTCTCTCGCTTCTTCTATATTCTTACATCTCTCTACCGCCGTTCTTGAGTATTTCATCAATCTGGATGGTATAAGTCAGTCTAGGATGGCCCCAACCGACGTAGCCACTCTGTCGTGTATTAATTTACTTTCTTAATTGCTTCATTCAACGAGTCCAAAGCATATACGCAACTCTACTCGTAACATCCTCTTTTGCACCACATTCTACCCATTTATTTCTAAGTCTATAATTCATAATAACTCCTATCATGTTCCTCAAAGATCACGTTTCCATTGCATTCATTTTACTCGCATTCTTATATTGCCAGACCCAACACTCACTTCCATATAGTTATCATTTCCTGTTAATCCTCTTGTGCTGTCGCAATTTTTTTTATCTTACTTATATTATAAATGCGAAAGTTTGGATGGATGGATGTTTGTTAGAAGATATCTCCGGAACGGATTCTTATGAAATTTGTCACAGATGTAGAACATTTACACACTTTCTGTGCTATATTTTACTTTGTTGTTTTTCGCATTACCTTGGAACTATAGCAGTAAAATTTTCCGCCTTATTTTTCTTATATTGTTTACTTTTTACACTTGTTTAATATGCGGTATAGAGACTTGAAATTTTGCTTAGATGTTTGTTTTGCTACGTTGGAGAGCACTTTAAAGGTTTTGACGAAATTGATTCCTTAAAATGAGGTCGAAGTTTACATGAAGAGATGTAATTCCTACAGCAGGATTACCGGAAAATTTATATAAATATTTTCTATGTGTTACGTGCTCTGATGAAGTTTCTCCTGTAAATGTCTAAAAAGGGATACAGTTTGGATTTAGAAATATTTTCTCACTAAAGCTAAAATTGTATGCTGCACAGCAACTTGCGCGGAGTAAAGAGCCGCCAAGATATTTGAAAACATTTATACCTACTAGTTACATGAACATTTAACCGGATTTTGACAAATTTCATCCATTAAAGGTCCAAAAAAGTCGTGATTTTTTTTTTTTTAATTTATTTATTTATTTATTTTTTCATTCAAAAGATTTAACAAAGATTTTTTATCTCGCCAAGCTGTAATGCTTAACGGCGAGACGCGCTCGTTATTACAAACATGTATTAAATCAACAACATGCACTTAAGATAAACATTAAACACATAAACATAACCTCACTTTGTTACAGATTTGTTTATCGATGAGGACACTTTTTCTTCTTCGAGAAACAAGTCTGTCAGCTTTGACTTTAACAATTTTCTGCTTATATCATGTCTCTGTCTTAGCTTAACTATTCTATTAAATAATTTTGGTACCATGTAATTAGACGTTCTTTCTCCATAGTAATTCTTTACCTTCGGCTGAAATAATTTTTTGTCACTTTCTCTTCGCGTATTATATTTATTTTTAACTAATATTTTACATTCGTCCTTGTAATAGTATTCTAATCCTAATAGATAATCAATCTTTTTATCTACTGGTAAAATTTTGCAAACGTGAAATAGCTTATCATAATCTTTATTACATTTTTTCTTAACATTTTTACTAACTATTTATTTGTTTATTTATTTATTTATTTTTTATCTACATACACAACAGCTTAAAATTATCTTAAAATATACACATCAAAAAAGTCTAAGCAACACATATAAATTTCAATTTTACAATGTGTTTTCGCATTAAATCCTTAATATTTTCGTACTTTTATTATTTATTAATGCTTTTTGATATTAAACAACAATTGTTTTTTTTTATTTACTTTTTAATAATCTTAATTACCAATAATTACGAGTAAGGAATGTTTGTACGTAGTACAAAGTAAGGTGCCTAATCAACTAAACTTAAGTAAAATTAAATGGTTGTACAAAAATTGCATAAATTAATACAAAGTGTGGTCTCCTCTGTTATGGAGAACTTGCTGGCACCGATTATTCATAGAATCGATGAGACTGTTAATGTGATCCTACGGTAATTGCTCCCAATGAAATTTTAGTAAGTCCATCAGTTGTTGGGTTGCTGTCACTCCATCCAAGTCATTTAAAACACGTCTCTGGAGCATGTCCCGTGCATGCTCGATGGGGTTGAGGTCTGGCGATTGTGCAGGCCAAGGCAATACCAGGAAGTTTTCCCTTGCCAAGTACTCCTGTGTGTGCAAAGCTGTATGCGAACGCGCATTGTCATGCATCAAGGTGAAATCGAAGCCAAGCACTTGTGCGAATGGATGGACATAAAGTCTTAGAACATCCTCAACGTAATTTACAGCGTTCATGTTACCATTTACAAAAACGAGCTCTGTTCGTCTGTTCTTCATAATACCCGCCCATACCATAACTGTTAAGTCGTTGTATGGATGCACTTCCTGAAGCCACCTCAGTCTTTCAGTATTTCCAGGACAACGGTACACTCCTACCCTTCTAGTATCAGGCTAGAACCCAAATCTAGACTCATCGCAAAATAAAATTTTATCCCATTGTTTCCGGGTCCATATAATGTGTTCCCTAAACCATTCATTTCAACGAGCGCGATTCCCGTGACGTATCGGTGGGCACCTAATTGGCCGTCGTGCTCGTAGGCCATACTCATGCAATCGATTTCACACAGTTTGGCAGCTAACAACAACACTACTTGAATTTTGTAGCCTCAAACCTATCTCTCGGGCGGTTAACATCGGCTGGCGTCTTTCAGTCAGTTGTATGTATCAATCTTGCCGTGTTGTTGTACACCTTCCTCGACCTGGGTGCTGCTCAGCAGGATCTCCCGTGTTAGTTTAACGCTGATGAACACGGCAAATAACGCTTCTGTTGATACCAAAATACCGAGATACCTGAGATTGAGTTCTTCCCGCTTGCAACATCCCTACAGCTCTCTGCATTTCATCTGCGTTCAAATGACGTCGCTCCATAACGTAAAAGATGTCTCAAAATTCAAATTTGTTCAAAACTTTTTTTTATTATTGTTTGAATCTTAAAATTGATACCGAATATTAAATTTTAATAAGCAAAGAAAACGCTGTAAAATTCGAACAAATGCATTCGCTTTTGAATTTGTGAAAAAAAACAAATGATACTTGGTTTTTTTTCCACAACCAGCCAGTATGTCCTATAGATCAAAAAAAGTTTACATAAGTATTACCTACTTGGTAAAAAATGATATAATAATTGATTAATATCTTGAAATATTATGTGTTGCTTAGACTTTTTTGATGTGTGTAGTAATAACAGTGATAACTTAGCTAATAGTGTGTATAACAACATTATAAGTAGCCAAAATGATAGTGTAAGAACAGACATTATACATTACTTTATACCTGTGACTTATGTTATATTAATATTACAAATAATTTTGTTTTTAAAGTTCTTTTTTGATAAGTGAAAAATATCTATATTATTAAAGTTTTCATTATAAAGGTGAGGTAATCTGGTTAATATAAATTTTTTCCATAGTTTGTTCGGTGATATGTTGTATAAAATAATACGGTATTTCTAGTACGTTTTTTAGGAGTGCAAAATGTTATACGGCTTAGTAATGTTGGATGATCTAATTTATGTAAGATGTCGTAAAGTAAACTCATATCTAATAGGAGCCTTCTATCAGATAACGGTAGTAATTTAAAGTGCTTGCAATCCTCCCGGTAAGTGGAACGTTGCCTAAGACATTTAAAGTTGAGAATTTTCACAAATTTCTTTTGAACATGTTCAATGGTATCAATATAGATTATACACTGCGGAGACCAAACTGAACAACAATATTCGAGGAGGCTTCGGACGTAGGCGTAGTAGACGACTTTAAGGGCAAAGGGGTCACTGAAAGGTTTGCAAGTACGAGCGATAAAACCGAGGTTACGATAAGCATTATTTCGGATATATTCTACGTGCTTTTGCATTACCATTTTAGAATCGAATATAACACCAAGATCGTGAATTTCGTCAACTCGTTCTACAGCCACGTTTTCGAATTTGTAAGGGTACACAATAGGGTCCTTCTTCTTCGTAAAGCTTATACAGTGACACTTCTTTATATTGACGGATATTCTGTTTTTTATATAATAATCGTATAGTGAATCTAAGTCCATTTGTAGCAATTTGCAATCGTTAAGATTACTTATTGTCATGTATATCTTAGTGTCGTCAGCATACATCAAGTGTTTCGCATTCTGTAAACATTTGTCTATATCATATAAGTAAGCACAACAAAATAAAGGTCCAAGGTGTGAACCCTGGGGCACACCGGAAGGGATTTCGATGTAGTTGGATCGATGACCGCCAATGGTAACAGCCTGGGAACGATTTTTCAGGTAAGACTGTATCCACCTGAGAAGATCTCCATGGATTCCTAGCTTGTTAAGCTTGTATAGTAGGATGGCGTGATCTACACGATCAAATGCCTTTTCAAAGTCTGTGTAGATCACGACCAGAGTGCTCCATACCGTTAAAAACATCATCAGAAAATATAGCAAGATTAGACGTAGTAGAACGTGATTTCAAGAAACCATGCTGGTTTTCTGAAATACCTTGTTTTATAATGGGATAAATCCTTCTGTAAACAAGTAGTTCCATTAGTTTACTTAGTGTTTTAAGGATGGAAATAGGACGATAGTTGATAATTAAATTTTTAAGGCCCTTTTTATAAACTGGTACAATATTAGCCTGTTTCCAGATATTTGGGAAAGTACACTCCTGTAACGACTTATTAAATAGGATACAAATGGGGTATGATAAACTTTTAGCACAGTTAGATAAAAATATAGCCGGCACGCCATCGCCACCCGCTCCTTTAGTTTTGTCCAACTCTTTAAGCACAGTGAAGACTTCCCTTTCTTGAAAGTGAACCTTGCTCAGTGTTGTTAAACATGCAATCATCAACATTATTATCTTCAGAACTAGAACTATGCGAAGATATAAAAACACTATGAAATAATGAACTAAATGCAGCACAAATACTTTCGCTGTCCGTTAAGGTTTGGTTGTTATAAGTGAAACTGCTAGGGTATTGACTGCCACCGCGCTTTGATTTTATATATGACCAGAACGCTTTCGGATTACGTTTAATATTCTCTTGGGTAAATAATATATATTTTTTATAACATTTCTTTTGTATTTGTCTTTGTCTAGTCCGAAGTAAAGAAAATTCATAATAATCACGCGGGTTTCTATACTTTTTCCACCTTTTATGTAATTTACTTTTTTCTTTAATTACTTTTATCAGCCCCGCACTGAACCAAACTGGGAAGTTATTATTCCTCTTCTTAGACGTGGGAACAAAGAGATCAAAACTTTCATATATGACGTCATAAAAATATTGAAGACTAGTATTAATATCGTGATTCAGTATTAAATCCCAGTCAAAGCTTAGAAAATGTTTATTTATTGCGTGGTAGTCACATTTATGAAAATTATGTTTAATCCTAGCTTTTTCTTTCATGGATTTGAAACGCAAATCATCTATAGTTACCTCTAGGGGCGGATGGTGGATGGTGGTAGGAACTTAATCAGTCTTATTTGTAAATTTCTGATATTTTTTAAATATGTCTTAAATGTTCGCCCGTACACTATGAATCCGTAACTTACAATCGAGTCGGCAAGTGCGAAATATACTATTCTTAGCGTATGTCTGTTTAGCACTGGTTTTAAATGGTAAAACTTACATAACACTGATCTTAAACTCTTACAGATATAGTTTACATGTGTTTTCCAGTTGAAATGATTATCAATGTTTAGGCCTAAATACTTAAATTTATTTACATATTCTAGTTTAAGACAGTTGCAGCTAGATTATTTAAAGTAGATGATTTAAAGTAGATGTAATGAACTACAGGGTAGTTGAAAAATATATTTGGTTGGTTAATTTGATAATGTGTTTTATACGTATCATTTTTAGTATTAAGGAATTACCATCAAGGCAGAGTTGTTTAAAGTTGCCACATGGATGACCTTCGGAAGAAGTTAAAAAAATTTCACTCGCTGGTAACCTTTAAAACTATTAGTTATTCACCTGATAATGTCAAAAAACTGCCATAAGAGCCTTGTGTACAGTCTCACAAGCTTCTTTTAGGTTTAGCACTTTTTTGACATTACAACAAATTGAAAAGAAATAGATGCAAATTAATCGGTTATTTTTCAACGAGGGTATGGTTTTTTACGCCTTTGGTATGCTTTTGTTTTTGAAAAGAGTGTAGTCAGTCGAGATTTTTGTATTTTTATTAGCAAATAAAGATTAAGTACATGTGTCACGATTTCAGAAATTCACATTTTCTCTCTTCTCTATGGATATGAAGTGGCCGCATTCGGGTTTGAGCACAACGTCAAATTTTAATATCATCTTTTTGTGGTCGGCTTGTACTCGGTAGTGACGTAATAGGTGAGCCAATGTTGTTTTCATTGATGAATACGCGTATGTTTTACCTGGGAAGTTAAATTATTAGGTGTAATTTATTTTATTATTTACATATTTATAAAACTCATAAAAAGAAGAATAATATTTTTACATGTATTTGTATTCTAAACTTCGAAGTTCTCATAAAGTTTTTAATTTAATAACTTACCAATACAGATCCTCCTGCCAATATTAAATGCAAGAAAGGCGTTGGGACACTGTGGCAAAGCGGCCGGGTCCAGCCAGCGTTCGGGCTTGAACTCCTCGGCGTCAGGTCCCCACATGGCATGTCTGTGGACCCCGTACACTAACGTAAAGCACGTGCGGCCAGCGGTTAATGTGTAATTCTCTGGAAGAATTAAATTATTGAGTAAAAGTAGCGAGTGAGTGAGTGACAGTGGCAGTGGCAGTGAGTGAATGTATGAATCAAATCGCTAAAATCCAAATGTCTCACAGAAAAAGATATTTTTTAGCTCTAACCATGAGGCTTTTGGCGCTCCAGTGATTGTAAAATAAGTGACTAACATCGTGTGTCAAATTTTAAATGATTTCTATAGTTCGAAAATTAGGAAGATCGTGAACTAGCAATGTTTTCAATTGTACGGTGATATGAAATATTACTCACTTAGTTTGACATTTCTGTCAAGCCACCTCATAGTCACAGGCACGATGGGGTACACCCGCATTGTTTCCTTCAGCACGGCCTCTAAGTATACTAATTGAGATAAATCTTGCTTTGTCACATCTCTGTCATCGTTCCCGAAAATGTCGTGTAGCCTAAAATCATAATACGTCATACTTATTCTACTAGACGCTATTCTGCTAGACGTTACAAGCAGTCTCCAGAACGGCTTCATGAACATGGTTGTTTGGTACAAGTAGAACACTTTGTGGAAGAGCACATAGTCAACTTAATAAGGTTTTTTTTATAATTCCGCCCTGACGAAGTCGCAGGCAAAAGCTAGTTGATTTCGCTTTTACTGCGAGAAATTAAAAAATGAGTCTTAAGAAGAAAAACTACTTGTCAGTATTTATTAAAATAAAAATGGGACCGTACGACATGTACTACCTGTCGAATAAAATAATCATCAATATCGGTAAATCAGGAACGGAGCTACGAGTTAAAATAGGCTATAAAAATAACCAGCACGCGGCTGTAACGCTTTTTCGTGACAGAAAAATTCATAACAGTCGGTCAGATTCAAACCCACGTTCTTGGCACCCTTAACTATTAAGCTATGGGAGAATGAACACAAGAAAGATCTTTGATATAAGTATAAACTTACTCTTCAAATATTCGCTTCTGCACCTTCGGATATGATCCAATCATAACTAAAGTGAACATAAGAACATTAGCTGACGTTTCGTGACCTGCCGCTATCATGGTGTCTACTTGTTCCCTTATCTCCAAATCGTTAAACGCTCCTTTCTCTTTAGATAATTCTAGTAGAAGATCCAAAAACGCCTTGAATTTTGTATCTAAAATTAACACATAATTTTTGAAAGGGGAAGCGAAGCTTGGATTTTTGGATTTATTCTAGCCCCGCAGCTTAACCAAAGGGGGTGAACTTCCTTATATATTAGGTTATGGAAAAAGTTTCTTCGCAGTATAATCTAGTTTAATATAAGAGTAGTTACATTAAACTTAAGTATTTTGGTGCCATTTTGTTCGATTACTTTTTGCAATCATGTAGGTGGACCTGGTTCCATTGGTATAGCAAATTGGGTAATTCTGATCAAAAAACCAAGACATAGTTTTGGCAGTCAATCAGAGAATTTTGGAAGTCCCCTAGTGATGATGACCTGACACTTTCTAAAGAATTCTTAAGAG
Source organism: Papilio machaon (assembly GCF_912999745.1). Taxonomy (NCBI): domain Eukaryota; kingdom Metazoa; phylum Arthropoda; class Insecta; order Lepidoptera; family Papilionidae; genus Papilio; species Papilio machaon. Next base: position 4,701,817 of record NC_060009.1, read on the forward strand.
ACTGAAATGATGGAAATCTAAAGGTGGTGTGTGTTCAGGACAGAATTAACACAAGAAAGGCGGTAGTGGTTATTTGGCCTCAATTTGAAAATGAAAAGCTATATTTCATCCCTATTTGTTTATACAGTTTACTATTTCGTGACTTTTAGCGCGATATTTATTTCTTTAAGGAGCAAATCATTCAAGGATCACGAAAGTATAATATCTGCCGATTGTCACAAGGCGAGGTCATTAAAAACTACACATTTATACGAGGAAACTGACTGAATACTTATGGACGCACAGTCGAAACTACTCGCCTACCCTTTGTTATGTTTCATATACAAAAGTATTATAAATCGTTGCTCATACAAACCTGTCGATGCTTCTAATCCATTCTTCTGATTGTTTAAGTATGCAGCTTTACGTGTTTTTAGAACCTATAACCAAATAAAACGTAAAGAATTTATTTAGGTACTAGCATTATTATTGTAACAACCTTGTCTATCGTTTCATTTTGGTTACCCTTCCATATAAAATAACTTCGTATTGTTTATTGGATTCGGTCGTAAAAGTCAGTACATCAAGTTTACCGTGTTTGACATATTGTGCAGTATCTTCAGACATCTCTCCTGTTTCTTCTTCAGGTTTGACCAGTTGTACAAAAAGTCGTTGTGGAGCCAGAACTTCTGGAACCTCTCCACCATCACGTTGAACATCTGCTCCACCGCGTGCTCATATTGACTGTTGAGAACGCTGTTTTCGCTGAATTCAACTCCCAGAGCGGTTACTGTTCAAACAAACGTAGACATCATTTCGAGTTTCTACATCAGAAGAATCAAGAAGTAATAGACCCGGCAAAAAATGGCACTGTTCTTCATTTTAGTTCTCTAACACCGTGAAGAAGAAGTCCATTATCTATTTAGAGTTTTAAGAATGTAGATTATCTCTCTTACTCCAGTCAAACTGCTCTCAAAATAGGTTAAAGGTTAGTTAAATAATCGCTTAAGTCCCTGAGTGCAACAGTTAGTAACTGATTTACTTACAGCAAATAGTCTCCAAAGCATTCCTTCTCGTGTATGTCCAGTGATCGAAAGGTCCCTTCCGTACCTCTGCCGCCATGTCTTTCACCAGGCGACGGGCCTGACTGTTGAAAACTCCCTGGAAACCGTCCACAACGAGCTGACTGAACGCTGGGTTCAACAACTTCCGATGATTCTTCCATATTGACACTGCAATGGTATAACATTTTATATTGCTACTAGCTGTCGCCCGCGATTCCGTCCGCGCGCAGTTAAGAAAAACTTCATAAGGGTATGAAAAATAGATGTTGGCCGATTCTCAGACCTGCTCAATATGCTCACAAAATTTCATGAGAATTGGTCAAGCCGTTTTGGAGGAGTACGGGGACGAACATTGTGACACGAGAATTTTATATATTAGATTTTTATAAATGCGAAAGGTATGGATGGATGTATGGATCTTTGTTACTACAAAGGGTTAAATGTACAACACCAACAGGATAGATTATATTTTTGTCCATATATTTACACGAAGAAAACTTAGCAACGTCGTATCCGTGTTACTAATACACAATTTCTCGTTTAACTACAGACATTAATAAACCTAACCCCAGTTAAAAAGCAAATACCCGACTGAGGCTCTAATAGATGAACAAAATAAAAAAAATTGTAATTTGAAATTCTGAATTGAAGAAGAGATGGTTGTTACAGGTATCACCAGAAGTTTTCTTCTTCCTTTGCAGTCAGTGTCCAGAAGTATTATAAATTCAGAATTTGGTGCGCTGGTTAAGAAGTTATCATACATATACATATTAATGCGAATGTCTAGATGGATGGATGCTTGTTTGAAGTTATCTCCGGAACGGCGAAATGGATCTTGATAAAATTTGGAACATACTCTAACGGAACAAAAGGTACATACTATTATTTATATTTTTTTTTTAAATTCAGCATTTTCAGCATTCAGCAGACGGCTAGTAGGTATATTAATTTTTCGACTTGATTATAGGTATAGTCCGGTCGCGGAGCAGGAAGAATTTCGTACAATGACCTCTTTACCTACTGACAGAGGTTACAAACATTTTTGTATTTAGTGCGGTTTACATGAATTATTTGAAGGAGAAAGAAAAATTACCAACTTATAAAATATAGTTATTATTATTATATAAATCATTTATTTAGATTTAATAATACAAGTAATAAAAATCTAGACAAGTATCTAATAATAAAAAATCAAAAATCAGAATCCGATTCCTCTGTTTCGGAGTAACTGTTACTTTGCTCTATTGTTCAATTTCGAGAAGTGAAGAATTCATTTGTATAATATTTTAAAACCAAAAAGTAACTATCGGAAAGCCGGCAATAAAATAGATGATGTTGCCTGCACTTTCGTCTTTCAAATATTCGTTTCGATTGTTCATTTCGAACTATCCAATAATTAACCTTTTCGGTAATCCTTCTAACGGAGCCCATAAAATTTTTATTATGCAAACAAACAAACTAAAAGTTTACAATCCCTGAGGACGGCGTCCTTTGTTTCTGTGCGAGCGAGACTAATTGTATTTACGCGGGAGTGACAAAGAAAGGTAATGTGAGTTCAATGTACGAAATTCTTCGTGCTCCGCGACCGGACTATATATTAGCAAATTTGAGGTCTTCTCTAGGTATACTTGAGCTTCCGTATCGACGTTGTTTCTCGGAATTGAACCTAAGAGTTGGCCTAAGGAGAGCGGGCATTGAACTTAATGCGTGTTAAAGGTTACATTATCATTCGTGAATTAAATTTCACCTATATTTCAGTTATAATTATGTATATTGTTTAACATTTAATTAAATTATAAACGTTTACATACGTGTTCCAGTGATTAAACCTTCTCCGACCCAGGGCTTAGCAAAATTATACAAAACGTCCTTTTGTAAACATGTGTTGGCGACAGTCAAACAATCGTCAGGATCTGTTACAGCTGGAAACAAAGAATTCTATTTCGACAGATTATAGCAGATTGTATAGAAATGTAGGGCTACTTTCCAAGTTTTTGGATAAAAGTGATTTTGAGTTTTTTTTTTTAAAACAATGAAAAATATATGTATAGTTACTGGTTAATGTTTAGTAGGCTTTGTTGTGCTCAATGAATAACAACAAAATGGGGCTTTCATTAACGACTAAATTTAATTACAAAAATGCCGAACCAATAATAAAAGAAACTAATTTAGACAGATTATAACTTCGGACACCGCGAAATGTCAAATATGTTGCCGAAATGGGAGAATTGGTCACAATTTTTTTAACCTGTGAATATAGAAACAGCGGGAAACGGTGTCGCAAATAAGGAGACTCAACAGTATTAGATCTTAAATTTAACGTAACCAACTTTACCATAAACTGTCCGAGGTCCAATTGAAGCAGATATCACACCACCCATTTTCAAACTGGTGTATGAAAATTCCTTTACTATATTCCATAAGGCTAGAAGAAGAAAAAATACAATTGTTATTCCGTATAGATATTGTCCCGATTGCAGAAGAAAAATAATATGTGAGAAAAAGGCAAAGATTTCCGCAGGTCAGAAACCTGGGATGCGGGGTGTTCTTTATTTCTCTATTGGATCTTAGATATACGTATAACTTGATGTTACTTACAAATACTGTCTCCTATAAAAAGGTGCGCGTGTCCAATAAACGGTATCCCTCCAGGGTAAGCAGGGGGTTCCAGACGTGACGTCACACGCCATCGCCACGTCCAGAACAATGCGAACGCGATAACAGATAATATTAACACCAACATCATAACTTACTGAAACAAAGTACTCACTGCGTATTAAGTTATTTTCAAGTCCAAAAAAAATTTGTTTTAGTTTATAGTCATAGAGTTTTTAACAAGAAGGGTCGATCAACTAACTTGTGACATTAAATTTAAGAATCTCTAAATATAAATTACAATTTGATTAATTTGGTATTTTTGAACACCAAATCTCCCGTCATCCGACCCTCAAGTTGATCTCTGTATAATTCTAGAACATAAGAATTAAGAACTATAAAAGAAATATAAAAATGTTTTAAATTGATATATTTCACAATAATAAAAGATAAATATAATTATTTTACTTTAAATTTAAATCACTAATACCTGATAAATAATTAAAATAATTTACCTTTTCTCAGTAAATAAAATAAATGTTAAAAACAAACAATTACGAGCTACTAAAAGTCGATTTGTTTACGTGATAAGTAATCAAGCGTCTTTATAGGCTCGGTTTACGAAAGAGCATGTCCATAGTATTATTACTAATTTGCATTTCAATATCCACTACCACTTGAAAGACACGAAAAACGTCAGAAAAACGAATGACCGTCGACCCTCTTTGTAAGTACTTACTACAAAGAGGGTGTTACATTTGTCCCACCAGCGTTACGTAGGCTCTAAATAAAAATAAAAAAAACTAGTTGATAGAAACTACATTTCTTCTTACAAGTCCAAGTAAATGTTTACGTAATCTTAATATAATATATAAATCTCGTGTCACAATGTTTGTCCTCAATGGACTCCTAAACCACTTAACCGATTATAATAAAATTCGCACACCATGTGCAGTTCGATCCAACTTGAGAGATAGGATAGTTTAAATCTCAAATTATAGTCGCAATTTTAATTTATTGCTAATTATTTGTCTGTTATTATTTGACAGTCACAATTATCTGTTAACTCCAAATGATTCTAACAGATGTCGATACCTTTCGACTGGGTTGAGTAAGTAATCAATAGATGGCGCTGCTATGGTAAATCTACGAACGTGTCATATAAGCTTATTAACTGCGCGCGGACGGAGTCGCGGGCGACAGCTAGTCTATATATATAAAAGAAAGTCGTGTTAGTTACACTATTTATAACTCAAGAACGGCTGAATCGATTTGACTGAAAATTGGTGGGCAGGTAGCTTAGAACCAGGAAACGGACATAGGATAGGATTTTTACCCCGTTTTCTATTTTTTATTCCGCGCGGACGGAGTCGCGGGTAAAAGCTAGTTTTTTTATAAAAAAAACTCCAGATCAACCTCATCTGTTGGTGTGAATAATGCTTTTAAAGACCAATATAGGACGATTATATAGAATACAAGAACTTGAAGTTGTGTTATATTTATTATGTTTTATTGCTTATATTTATTTTTGGTGTACTTTAGAAGCAATTTTGAATTATTTTGTCATAATTAATTAGTTTATATTATTTAATTTTAAGATATTCCTCCCAAGTAGAGTTGGCGACAGGCAAACGACAGGCCATTAAAACTTAGCTAAAACTTTAAGGTTTATAAAACATTATGTGCCTACCTCACATGAATGGGAAAAGACCACGGAGATGATGATGACAGACTTTATTTGTTTCATTTTTCCAACACGTATGATGGCAATAATATCCCAGCCTCATCCCAGCTGCAGTAGTATTTTACAAGCGACAAAATACCACAGTGAAGTTAACTGAAGTGAGTTCCTCTGAAATGTATCTTTAGTACTAACGCCAATTGTAAAAATATATTTCTCCTCTTCTCTCTTTTCCGTTTCTTTTTTGTTTCTAACATCACATACAAAATACATCTAAATAAGTTTATTGGTAAATTCTTCCTTCCTTCAAATATTATGACTTCAGACCATTCATTTTGAAATCACAATTTATTTCCATAATATGCCAGGTGTCACTGTCTTTTGAGAAGTGTTTTTGAACAACTATTACATGAACACCACGTGTAGGTCACCTCCGAGAACATCTTCACAATTTATTGTTGAAAAGTAGCCTTTCTTTGGCACATTACTGGATCTTGAGTAAGAAGCTGAAGAAGTACATGAAGCACTATCCTAAACTTCTGGTTGCTTTGGAAAACCTTGACCGACCAATAGATCTTCCGGCAACGATTGCACTCTAATCAATATTTATTTTATTACATTGACTAAGGGATACAATAAAAATTCACAAGCTATCTAAATAGAATCGTAGGTTCATGTAACTTAGTTTAACACATCTCAAATATAAAATGTCACTTATTTACCTCGTCCGACACCGACTTCAGAATAATTTTTTACTTTCGGGGGTTTTCAAGGCATTATTCTGTTACTTTTTAGTGCATTTTTTTCTGTATAAAAACATAACTTATAACTCTATCACAAAGTAGGTAGTAGTCCTAGGACAAATATGTAGATATAGCACCATTCCACCTTAACAGCATTCCATAAAACTATAAAAATCATATTAATGTTATAAATGCGAATGTTTAAATGGATGTTTGTTTGCAGGTATCTCGAGAACGGCTCAACGGATCTCGATGAAATTTGGCATACATATAGAACATAGTCTGGAAGAACACATAGGCTACTAATTACGTTTTTTTATTCCGTGCGGACGGAATCACGGGCGACACCTAGTAATATATAAATATATATATAAATAAGGTATATTCCGTATTAATGGACTCTGCTTATAATAATTATTTTTGTTCGATGCGTTACATATTTTTGCATATTTAAGCTTAATTAATACGTTAAATAAAAAAAATTAAATACAAAATTGGTATTATTCTTAAGTTAATTCTAAGGTCTTGTATTTCATTGACCTCTCCAGCTACTCATATGTTACAAATTTAATAATGAGTATAATAAATGAAGCATATTAAATGGTGGTTTATTAAAAATATATACTTAATAATTAAAAAAAAAGGAGACCATTGAAAGTAACAAGTATGGCAGTATTTCTAAACTGCATTCAGTTAGATTGTGGTATTAAATAAAACAATTAAAGAAGGTATTAAAAAAATCATATATTATGAATATTTTGAAAAACGATAAAAAGTACTATAAGGTTATAGTTGTGTTTTAACGGATTTTCTGGTTTTCCCCTCGCTCACGAAAGGATTCAATTTTTTGTATCCTTATCCAATACGGTAAGCTCAATATCGTTTAAAGTCATCGCTTTATAGACCTCGCAACCAGGCCCACCGATAGCTGTTTCGTCGCCCGCGTGCAATACCGACTATGCCGACTTAAAGTCAACCAAAAAAAAAAAATAGTAACCAGATTAGGATTCTAACTAGTTTTAACGAATGCCAATACATTCACTTTTTATATACTTCGTGAATTTAAAACACAAAAGGAATAAAGCATGATGAATCGCAGCGTGGACAAGCTGGGTTCAGTGGCGCACCGACTGGCCAAGACGGAGAAGTCGACGCACGTCATGGGTCCTGCCGTCTACAACTGACTGCCGGACAGCGTCGCAGCGGTTACCAGCCTCGCGTCATTTAAAAATAGAGTTATTCAGAAAGCTCTATATAACAATGAGGATTTTTTATACATCAAAAATGAGCAAACGGCCACCTGAATTCGCCTAAATAGCGAGGCGACCGTTGCCCATAGAAATATTTTATCAACAGAGAAGAAGACGCACAGAAAGAGGATATTTCCCGTCCTATGTGTCCCCTCTTCCGCCAAATCCACTTTGGGTGGGTAGGGAAAAAGGACTAAAATTAGACTTCCGGCACCACACTCATCAGACGAAATGCGGAATTACTTTCACTTCGCGCCTGTCTTCTGTGTGGTCGTGGTATTGCACCGGGCGAGCCAGCCCATTCGTGAACCAGATTTTGTTGTTGCTGGCGCCTATTATTGCAAATTAAAAAGAAACATAACTATAACTACAATTTACCTATAAATGTCCAAAGAATTAATACCGCTTCATAAATCAAAACCAAATATTCGCAACAATAATGTAAATTGTCGACGAGGGTATCGTTTATTACTCGTTTGGTATGTTTTTATTTTTGTTGGCAGCGCAGTCAATCGAGTTTTTTGTTTTTTAAATTAGCAAATAAAGATTAAGTGACTTAAGTTGTCAAAATTATTGACAACTTAAGTCAAAATAAAGCACCGGGGATAGATAGAATTAGGGTACAGGACATAAAATATATAAAAAGTGATATAAGCCCAGTATTAGCGCACTTTATTAATATGTGTTTAAAAACAGGATATTATCCAGACATATTAAAAAAATCTATAATTCGCCCTATTTACAAAAATGGCTCCCATTTAGATTACAGCAACTATCGCCCCATCGCCTTGCTTTCAGTCATTAATAAGATCGCTGAAAAAGTGGTGGTGGGGCAGATTAGCTCGTTCCTAGAGAATAATAAGATACTGTCCGAGTGTCAACACGGATTTCGGCCGGGTCGGGACACCAGCACTGCGCTGACGAAGTTTATGGATACAATTAACGAATACCTAGACAGCGGAAAGCAAGTAATAGTACTGTTCATCGATTACAAAAAAGCGTTCGAAACTTTAGATTACAAAATATTACTTGAAGCTATGAGTGACTGTGGCATCCGGGGCCCAACAAATACATTTTTTAGTAATTACTTAAAACAAAGAACACTACAAGTTATGGTTGACAATGTTACAGGCGAGGAAGCCAGCGTCAGTCTAGGTGTCCCGACTGGGTCAGTGTTCGGCCCGGTTGGTTTTAATTTGTATGTTAATAGTGTTGCCAAAACAATTAAGCACTCCTGTCTGTACATGTACGCTGACGACATGTGTTTAGTATATGGCGATAAAAATGTGACACAAATACAAAAAAACATACAGGCTGATTTTGACAGTATAACAAAATGGGCGCACGATAACAGTATCGTTATTAACATAAGTAAAACTAAGTGCATGCGCATATATTCTCCTTATAATAGAGGTGCAAAAAGTATTAATAACAGTGACATAAGTATTACAGGGCATTCGTATCAGTGCCTCCATATGTCTAAACAAGCTTGTACGTGTCCGCAATTGGAATATGTTCAAAATTACAGATATCTTGGTCTAATAATAGATCAACACTTCAATTGGAAGTGTCACATAGATGAGGTTGGTAGGAAGCTATCGATACTCTTAGGAAAGTTTTTTTACCTGAAGCAAATTGTAGATATAAAAACTTTATATATGATTTATTATGCACTTGTAGATTCTCTCATAAACTATGGTGTTGCTGTTTATGGTAGGACATTTAAGTCATATTTATTAGACATAGAAAACTTGCAAATTAGATTTTTTAAAAAACTAGTGAATAAAAATACGTTAGAATCGTGTAAAAAAGATTACAATCAATTGTTTACAATATGTAAAATTTTGCCTATAGAAAAGAAAGTTAAGTTAAGGATTATATTAGATAACTATTTCAGAGAAGAACATAAAATTAAAACAAACAATATATACAAAACCAAACGGGTGAGAGAGGGCCAATATGTTACAACTAGGGCAAGTAATTACTACGGTGAGAGAACAACCAAATATCTTGTTCCCAAATTGTACAATGCTATAGAATGGCTTAGAAATGACCCACATCAGGTGATAGCATCAAAAAATGTTGTAAAAAATAAGCTAAAAAAGTATTTTTTAGAAAATTAATTACACTTAATAGTAGGTTTAGATATAATGAGTGTCTGTCGCCATCAAACTGCTGTGCAGTTTGGCGACTTTTTATAATTCTTGTGTAGAGTAATTTTTTTGTGAATAAATAAATAAAAAAAAAAAAAATTACATGTGTCACGAATTTAGAAATTCACATTTTATCTCTTCTCTATGGATATGAAGTGGCCGCATTCGGGTTTGAGCACAACGTCAAGTTTTAATATCATCTTTTTGTGGTCGGCTTGTACTCGGTAGTGACGTAATAGGTGAGCCAATGTTGTTTTCATTGATGAATACGCGTACGATTTACCTGGAAAGTGAAATTATTATAACTTGTAGACATAAATTGGTTTAATTTATTTTATTATTTACATATTTCTAAAACTCATAAAAAGAAGAATAGTATTTTTAGATGTATTTTATATTCTACATTTCGAAATTCTCATAAAAGTTTAATTTAATAACTAACCAATACAAATCCTCCTGCCAATATTAAATGCGGCAAAGGCGTTGGGACTGTGCGGCAAAGTCGCCGGGTTCAGCCAGCGTTCGGGCTTGAACTCCTCGGCGTCAGGTCCCCACATGGCGTGTCTGTGGACCCCGTACACTAACATTAAGCACGTTCGACCAGCGGTTAGTGTGTAGTTCTCTGGAAGAATGAAATGACTGAGTAAAAGTAGTGAGTGAGTGAGTGAGTGACAGTGGCAATGAGTGAATGAATGAATCAAATAATCGCTTAAATCCAAATGTAATACAGAAAAAGATGTTTTTTTACCCCTAACCATGATGAGGCTTTGGCGCTCCGGTGATTGAAAAATAAGTCACTAACATCATGTGTCAAATTGTTATAGCAATGTTTTCAATTGTACTCACTTAGTTTGACATTTCTATCAAGCCATCTCATAGTGACAGGAACGATGGGGTACACCCGCATTGTTTCCTTCAGCACGGCCTCTAAGTATACTAATTGAGATAAATCTTGCTTTGTCACATCTCTGTCATCGTTCCCGAAAATGTCGTGTAGCCTAAAATCATCATACTTCATACTAATATTCTAAATGGGAGAGTTTGCATTCTATTATTCATTCGTATGGTTATGTACAACCCCCTTTTAGAGATTCGTTGATGAGTTGACACGTGGTCTTGATTTTTGTTTCCCATATCTCGACGACTTTCTCGTATTTTCGCACGAGGAGAGAGAGCACAAAGAACACCTTCGCCTCCTATTTAACTTGATGAAAGATTATGGCGTACTGATCAACACTACAAAGTGCGTTTTTGGAGCGCCAGAGGTAACATTTCTAGGTTACTCCATCAACCAACATGGCACGAAGCCCCTGGAGGGCAAAGTTCAAGCCATGAAAGAGTTCCCCCTTCCCACAAATGCAAGGCAGCGTAGAAAGTTCCTGGGAATGATAATCTTTTATAGAAGGTTTATCGCCCACGCAGCCAAAATCCAAGCTCCCCTGAATGCATTGCTTAAAGGTTCAGTCAAAGCGTCACAGACAATACACATGGACAAAAACTCATTAAAAGCTTTCGAAGACTGTAAAGATAGTCTTTCTAATGCAGCCCTGTTAGCTCATCCAGACCTTACAGATAAGTTAGGTCTTATCACTGATGCTTCGGATCTTGCTATTGCTGGTGTCAACTCACCATACGATAGAGAGCTTCTTGCTATTTATGAGAGTATTAAGTATTTTAGACATTGGCTAGAAGCAACACCGTTTACTATCTTCACGGATCATAAACCACTGTGTTTTGCGTTCAGTGAAAGGAAGGCCAACTGCAGTCCACGACAATATAGGCATCTGCATTTTATTTCCCAGTTCTCGACCAATATTCAACACATCTTCGGAAAAGATAATGTCGTTGCTGACGCACTTTCCCGAATCGAAGAGGTTGAGGAGATAGTAAGACCCGTGGACCTCGAATTGATTGATAAAGCTCAGGACTCCGATTCTGAATTAGCAACATTTCTAGATCAAGAAAGTTCCCTGTATATTTAGAAATTAAGTACACTTGGAAGTCGATTGCAGCTGTACTGCAATGTCAGCACAAAGACTCTCAGGCCTTTAGTACCCAAATTCTTACGCAAGCAAGTATTCGATAGCTTACACTCTCTAAGCCATCCCGGCGCTAACACAAGCGCGAAGCTTGTTGCTGATCGTTTCGTCTGGCCATTGATGAGAAAAATTGTGGCGAATGGTCTAGGGCGTGTTTGTCATGTCAGCGCGCAAAGGTAACACGTAACGTTGCCTTTAGGCACCCATGATTTACCTTCAGCGAGATTCAAATACGTTCAGTTAGACCTTATCGGGCCATTACCTCCATCAGCTTAGTTCCATTACTACGTGACAGCCGTCGATCGCTTCACGCGTTGGTGCGAAGCTGTTCCCTTAACGGATATCACTGCAGAAACAGTGGCCAAAGCATTTTTGTTGTCATGGATAACGAGATTCGGCTGTCCTACTGATATTGTAACAGATCGTGGGAGGTAATTTGATCGGCACTTTTCGAACAACTTTCAAAATTCGTATCTTGCAAACATCGTAAAACGACCAGCTACCACCCTCTATCATTTGATCGCTATCTATCCTCAGGAACGGAGCCACGAGTTAAAAAAAAGCTATAAAAAACTACCAGCACGCGGCCGTAACGCTTTTTCGTGACAGAAAAATGAACACAAGAAAGATTCTTTGATATAAGTATAAACTTACTCTTCAAATATTCGCTCCTGCACCTTCGGATATGATCCAATCATAACTAAGGTGAACATGAGAACATTAGCTGACGTTTCGTGACCTGCCGCTATCATGGTGTCCACGTGTTCTCTTATCTCCAAATCGTTAAACGCTCCTTTCTCTGTAGATAACTCTAGTAGAAGGTCTAAAAACGCCTTGAATTTTATACCTAAAATTAACACAAATTTTAGTACTAACCCCAAAATTTAGCAGTAAAAGTATATAGGTATAACATAAGGAGGGAACTTGCTCCCTACCAGGTACTTTTACGCACATGGACTATAAGGGGCCCCGTATTTAGGGCAGCCGTTTAGAATAGTATAAAAAACCTATCGATACAATACCGATCATGACAAGCTGAGTTACATTAGATTATGGTAAAATTTTCTTCGCATTTTACTCGTATATGAAAATTCGAAACATTTTTAATATAGATCATTTACATTTATTAAAGTATGTAGGGGACATTTTGTTCGTTAACTTTTTGCAATAACGTAGGTTGAGGGACCTTGTTCCATTGCTAAAAGACCTAAAAGTAGTATAATTTTGGTATGGTTAACTTTTAACAATTAACTTTAACTTGCGTTAAATTTTCGAGAATTTAAGGCCTTTAACGAAGTTAACTTTTAAAATAACGAATCAACGATTAACGAAGTTAACTTTTCGATTAACTGTGCCCACCTGTGGTAAAATCTATATATACATTTATAGGAGTGAACTGACTGAATAATGATCAATGCACAGTCGAAACTACTGTGTCAGGAGACTTGAAATTTAGTAAAGAGGTTTCTGTTATACGCTCTTTTCAGCACTAATAATTAAATACGTCTTTCAAGTTTTCCTTAAATTTACACTTCAAGGGTCTAAAAAGAGTGGTTTAACTTCGTAACTACAAATGTTTTTCACAGCGTATACGAGACCTAGAGACTTCGAATGTTGCATGGGGTTTTCTATTACTACGTAAGTGAGTTCTATAAAAGGTTTTACAAAAAAAACCTTTAACCTTGTAATAGAAAGTGAAAGGAGATTAACAAAGGAAATTTATGGCGTGAAATTAAGTTTTGGCGTAGGTCGGTACCGTCCTGATTAATGAAATACTCAATAAGGGCAATATAAAGAGCACCCGAAACCGGCGTGCGTGCATGCATAAATGTAGAAGAAGCGAGAGAGGAGTGTCAGTACCGCGTCAAACGGAAATCCGTGGTATCTGCTTACCCTTCTGGGTTACGGGCGTGAGTTATGTTGCTACAAAAGTATTTATTATAAATCGTTACTCATACTGACCTGTCGATGTTTCTAATCCATTCTTCTTATTGTTTAAGTATACAGCTTTACGTGTTTCTAGAACCTAAAAAAATAATAATACGTAAAGTATTAATTCAGGTACCAGCATTATTATGATAACAACCTTGTCTTTAGTTCCATTTTGGTTATCCTCCCATAAAAATAACTTCGTGTTGTTTATTGCGTTCGGTCGTAAAAGTAAATACATCAAGTTTACCGTGTTTGACATATTGTGCAGTATCACCAGACATCTCTCCTGTTTTTTCTTCAGGTTCGACCAGTTGTATATAAAGTCGCTGTGAAGCCAGAACTTCTGCAACCTCTCCATTAGCATGTTCAATATCTGCTCCACCGCGTGCTCATACTGACTGTTAAGAACGCTGTTTTCGCAGAATTCAACTCCCAGAGCGGTTACTGTACAAACAAATGTAGAATAAAACTTATCTACATCAGAAGAATCAAGAAGTAAATCCGGGCAAAAGATGACGCTGTTCTCCATTTTAGTTCTCTTACACCATTGTATTAAGATTTTTACGAAAATCGTTTTTTTGATAAGGACTCATAGTAATCGACGAGATAAGAAGATGTACTTATGTTGAAGAAAGTAATAAGAAATCCGTCATCTATTTAGAGATTTAATAACGTAGATTTTCTCTCTTATTCCAGTCTAACTACTCTCAAAATAGTTTAATGGTTAGTTAAATAATCGCTTAAGGCCCTGAGTGCAACAGTTAGTAACTGATTTACTTACAGCAAATAGTCTCCAAAGCATTCCTTCGCGTATATGTCCTGTGATCGAAAGGCCCCTTCCCTACCTCAGTCTCCATATCTTTCACCAGGCGACGGGCCTGACTGTTGAAAACTCCCTGGAAACCATCCACTACGAGCTGACTGAACGCTGGGTTCAACAACTTCCGATGGTGCTTCCATTTTGACACTGCAATGTATAACATTTTTTATTACTAATGTTATAAATGCGAAAGTTTGGATGGAGGTATGGATCTTTGTTACTACAGAAAAAGGTAAAATGTACAATACTAACGGGATAGATTATTTTTGTTCATATATTTACACGAAGAAAACTTAGCAACGTCATATCCGTATTCATCATCATCAGCTCACTATACGTCCCCACTAAGGGGCTCGGAGCCTACCCTAAGATAGGGATGACTAGGCCATAGTCAACCACGCTGGTCCACCACGCAGGTGAAGGTTGGTATTGGTAATATGGTACCTCAGTATCCACAAGAGCACATTTAAGGGCAAGTTGCTGATGGATAAACTTAGCCACTTGGTTCTGTCTATGCAAGTATGCACCGTCCGCAAGTCGAGAACAACCGGAAACGATATGTCTAATAGATTCACCGGGACGACGACATGCCCGACAAATGTCAATCGTACAATCCTTTAGAATATGTTTTCGATTGCAAAGACAAAACATTCAGTTTCCCCAAAGAGGTTGCTAAAGCGCAGCCAAGCCACGGAGGATAATTGGTCTACATCAGGCCCTGTTAAGGCGCGATGGAACCTACCTTGTAACTCGTTCCTCTTCTATACACTAATGCGGTCCGAGACACTTAGTACCGGTAACCTTCGCCAATTCGTGTTAGCCAAGGAAAGTGGCGTGACTCTTTTGTCCATTGTTACAACATCACTATTATATTATTATTGTAGATTATATATTTATTCTGTCTCCGACTGGCTGGTATTATTATTATTATTACTTACGAGTTCCAGTGATTAAACCTTCTCCGAGCCAGGGCTTAGCAAAATTATAGAAATCGTCCTTTTGTAAACATGTGTTGGCGACAGTCAAACAATCGTCAGGATCTGTTACAACTGGAAACAAAGAATTCTTCCTTACATCGTGTTTCGAGAGATTTTAGCAGATTGTATAAAACTGTGGGGTTACTTTTCAAGTTTTCGATAAAAGATTCGATAAAGATTTTGAGTTTTTTTTAAACAATGAAAAATATATGTACACCTATAGTTACTGGTTAATGTTTAGTAGGCTTTGTTGCGCTCCATGAATAACAAGGAAATGGGGATTTCATTAAAGACTAAATTACAAAAATGCCCAACCAATAATAAAATATTTTTTTTACCCGTCAATTTATCGGGAAACGGTATCGCAAATAAGGTGACTCTACAGCAGGGATTCCCAAAAGGGTCGATATAAACCCCAGGGGGGGGGGGAACTTAAAGCATTGCTAATTATCACTCTGTCTTCTTCTATTGACCTAAGTCAGAATGAAAAATAATAATAATAATTACAATAATTGATCTTAAAAGTAGATAATTTGGGCATGGGGGTCTGTGGAAACGGTTCATATTGGAAAAAGGGGTCACTTGTCCAAAATAGTTTGGGGATCCCTGATCTACAGTATTAGGTCGTAACTTTAACGTAACCAACTTTACCATAAATAGTCCGAGGTCCAATTGAAGCAGATATCACACCACCCATTTTCAAACTGGTGTATGAAAATTCCTTTACTATATTCCATAAAGCTAGAAGAAGAAAAAAATACATTTTTTATTCCGTATAGATATTGTCCCGATTGCAAAAGAAAAAAAATATGCGAGAAAAAGACAAAGATTTAATACAAGGTGTAATGTTTTAAGATCAAATAAAAATGTCTCATGGGTTGTACCCACTTACGACATGGAATTATTGTGACGTAGACGATTATGGTTCATTATAAAGGTTTCAGTGTATTTAGTATCGGTTTTTAATGTTCCGTAACTGAAAAGGAAAAAAAACGGAACCCTAATAGGATCACTTTATTGTCCGTCCGACTGTCCGTCTGTCAAGAACCCTTTTCTCAGAAACGCATGGAGGTATCAAGCTGGAATTTATATCAAATACTCAGGTTTACTGTCCTTTGGAGCTGTGAAAACTTCTAAGCCAACAAAATCAAAAGTTTCAGCAGTTTATGTCGCAAATTCAAACTTACAGGGTACTTCTATGAACGCGGCACTATGCCGCCCTTTCGCACCCCTAATATATATTCGGGTCAGAAACCTGGGGTGCGGGGTGTTCTTTATTTATCTATTAGATCTTAGATGTACGTATAACTAATGTTACTTACAAATACTGTCTCCTATAAAAAGATGCACATGTCCAATCAATGGCACCCAGCCTGGGTAAGCGGGGGGTTTCAGTCGTGACGTCACACGCCATCGCCACGTCCAGTACAATGCGAACGCGATAACAGATAATGTTAACACCAACATCACAATTCTTACTGGAACGATGAACTCTATGCGTATTAAATCATTTTTAAGGCAAAAAAAAATAGTTTATAGTCATAGAGTGTTTAACAAGAGGGTTGGATCAAACAACTTGTGACATTAAATATAAGAATCTCTAAATATAAATTACAGTTTATTAATTTGATATTTTTGAACACCAAATCTCCGGTTATCCGACCCTCACGTTGATCTCTGTATAATGCTAGAACATAAGAATTAAGAACTACTAGCTTTTACCCGCGACGCCGTCCGCGCGGAATAAAAAATAGAAAACGGGGTAAAAATTATCCAATGTCCTTTTCCTGGTTCTAAGCTACCTGCCCACCAATTTTCAGTCAAATCGATTCAGCCGTTCTTGAGTTATAAATAGTGTAACTAACACGACTTTCTTTTATATATACTATAAGATAGATAAAAGGAATATAAAACTGTTAAAATTAATATTTCACAATAATAAGAGACAAAAATAATTATTTTACTTTATATTTAAATCACTAATACCTAATAAGATTTTAAAATAATTTACCTTTTATAAGTTATTAAAAAGAATATAAAAAACAACACTTCAATTACGAGCTACTAAAAGTCGATTAGTTTACCTGATAAATAATCAAGCGCCTTTATAGACTCGGTTAACGAAAGAGTATGTCCATATTATTATTACTAATTTGCATTTCAATGTCCACTAACACTTGAAACACACGAAAAACGTCGGGAAAACGAATGACCGTCGACCCTCTTTGTAAGTATACAAAGAGGGTATTACATTCGTCCGATCAACGTTACGTAAGATAAGTAAAATTAAAAAAAAAACATAGTTGATAGAAACTACATTTCTTGTTACAAATCCAAGTAAATATTTACCTGAAAACCTTTATCTTGACCGACCAATAGAACTTCCGGCAACTATTACACTCTTATCAATATTTCTTTTATTATATTGACACAATAAAATCGCACAAGCTATCAAAAAAGAATCGTAGGACCTTAAATGTAACTTAGTTTAACACATCTCAAATATAAAATGTCACTTATTTACCTCGGCCGACATCGACTTCAAAATAACAATAATTATACATGGTACAAAAAAGAAGAGAACTTTTTTACTTTCGAGGGTTTTCAAGGCATTATTTTGTTACTTTTTAGTGCATTTTTGGTTGTATAACAACGTAACTTATAACTTTATCACAAAGTAGGTAGTAGTCCTAGGACAAATATGCAGATATAACCCCACCCACTTGCAAACTGGTGTATGACAATACCTTCATAGCATTCCATAAAACTATTAAATTATATAAAAATACAAAATAAGTATATTCCGTATATATATTGTACTCGGCTTATAATTTTTTTTTCAGTGCGTTACATGACTTTGCATATTTTAGCCTAATTCATATGTTAAATAGAAAAAATTAAAATGCAACATTGGTATTGTTCTCAAGGTCATTCCAAGGTCTTGTATTTCATTGACCTCTTAAGCTATTACAACTATTATTTTAATGAGGAGTCTTTTTAGATCTCCAGAAAGCGTATGACACTGTTTCTCTGAAGGTCCTACTGGCGAAGCTTGAGAACTATGGAATAAGAGGAACAGTCTTATGATGGTTCAGTGACTATCTGACAAATAGAAAACAGAACGTAAGAGACGGATCTGTGATCAGCGACTCCGCTAGTGTTTCCTACAGGATCCCGCAAGGCAGTACACTGGGGTCTACCCTGTTCCTTATTTATATAAATGATTTATGTGGAATGAGCCTCCAAAAAGCGGACTTACTGATGTTTGCAGATGACACCGTCATTCTGTTTCATGATAGTTAATGGGAAACTGGTAAGGATGCTGCAGAGAAGGGTCTGGCTACTGTTACAGGCTGGCTAGAAAAAAACGTACTCTCAACACCTCGAAAACTAAATACGTACCATTTTATAAAACATCACGATCAAAACCACCAAACAACTACATTAACATTTTAACTAGTTTTAACGAATGCCAATACGTCTTTCGGGCGGTTTTTTTTACGATATTTATTTTCGTACTTATGGGCATTATGAGATCTACTTGAATTAAGTGAATATCGTTAATGCTTCTCGATTTGGCGCCCTCCTGGGTGTGCCGCCAGCGTGCAGTACGCTTTGCACGCCCGGGTACGGCGGCCCTGCTCGCACCGCATCGCCGCGGCGAACGTGCGTTATCCACGCGGTAACGACGGTTAGTTGCAGAATACTCGCCATGCGTTCAGACCTTTAGTGCTTATTTTTAGCCGACTTCAAAAAGAAGTTATCAATTCGACTGAATTTTTTTATGTGTGTTACTGCGAATCTCCGCCCCTGGTGGTCCGATTTTGATAAAAATTACTTTAATCGAAAGGAAGTGCTTGCAGATGGGTCCCATTTTTTTTAATAACTAGAACAATAGTAGATAACTATAGTAGAATAGTAGAAGTTTAATTCAAAAATTAAGCTTCAAAATTTGTTGCGAAAATTAGGGACAATTTTGCTTTCAGCGCTTACGTAGGCTAAACTATAGGACCAACATAAAAATGGTGTATGGACGAATTGTAGCTCTTTAAGTGTGCTAAACAAAAGGCCGCGATAGCATATATCTATCTCTTATAGTTTTCTCACATTAACTTTTTTGCTTCAGAAACATCAATTAAATTCATGCCCTATTTTCATTTAACGATTTACCGTGAGATTAAACACTAAGTGTTAATGAGACAATTAAAAATGGGATCTTGTTCACTCATTTACGTTATAATATTCACTAATTTACCTTTTTACAGGTTGGAAACTTTCAGCAGCTATGGGAACTTTGAGCAGTAAGGGGAAGTAACTTATCCATTGCAGCTACACGAAAATGGTCTAATCTCTTAAGATTTAATTTTTTATGGAATTTTCTTCCCCGCTAACCGATTTTCAAAAAAATTTACAGTTAGCAAGAAAATAGCCATTTTACACAAGAAAGGTAACGCGGAAGACTTCGGCAAAACCGTTGTTTATTTCAAACAAAATCTTAAAATTGCTGTCGTTAGTTATTTTCCAGGTGGCGACGTTCACCCGCCAAATGTTCCGCGACTTTGAAACGCAAAAGGAATAAGGCAGCAGCAGCAGCATGATGACTCGCAGCGCGGACAAGCTGACTTCAGTGGCGCAGAAGGACGGGGAAATAACTTTTTCCGTGATATCGTGGTATTGCACCGGGCGAGCCAGCCCATTCGTGAAACAGATTTTTTTGTTGCTGGCGCCTATTATTGCAAATTAAAAAGAAACATAACTATAACTACAATTTAAATGTCCAAAGAATTAATACCGCTTCATAAATCAAAACCAAATATTCGCAACTATAATGTAAATTGTCGAAGAGGGTATCGTTTATTACTCGTTTGGTATGTTTTTATTTTTGTTGGCAGCGCAGTCAATCGAGTTTTTTGTTTTTTAAATTAGCAAATAAAGATTAAGTATATGTGTCACGAATTTAGAAATTCACATTTTCTCTCTTCTCTATGGATATGAAGTGGCCGCATTCGGGTTTAAGCACAATGTCAAATTTTAATATCATCTTTTTGTGGTCGGCTTGTACTCGGTAGTGACGTAATAGGTGAGCCAATGTTGTTTTCATTGATGAATACGCGTACGATTTACCTGGAAAGTGAAATTATTATAACTTGTAGACACAAATTGGTTTAATTTATTTTATTATTTACATATTTCTAAAACTCATAAAAAAGAAGAATAGTATTTTTAGATGTATTTTATATATTCTACATTTCGAAATTCTCATAAAAAGTTTAATTTAATCACTTACCAATACAGATCCTCCTGCCAATATGAAATGCGGCAAAGGCGTTGGGACTGTGCGGCAGAGTGCCTGGGTCCAGCCAGCGTTCGGGCTTGAACTGCTCGGCGTCAGGTCCCCACATGACGTGTCTGTGGACCCCGTACACTAACATAAAGCACGTGCGACCAGCGGTTAATGTGTAGTTCTCTGGAAGAAATAAATTAATGAGTAAAAGTAGTGAGTGAGTGAATGATAGTGGCAATGAGTAAATGAATGAATAAAACAATCGCTTAAATCCAAATTTATCACAGAAAAACATGTTTTTTACCTCTAACAATGAGGCTTTTGGCGCTTCAGTGATTGAAAAATAAGTCACTAACATCATGTGTCAATTTGTTATAGCAATGTTTTCAATTGTACGGTAATATGAAATCTTACTCACTTAGTTTGACATTTCTATCAAGCCACCTCGCAGTCAAAGGCACGATGGGGTACACCCGCATTGTTTCCTTCAACACGGCCTCTAAATATATTAATTGAGATAAATCTTGCTTTGTCACATCTCTGTCATCGTTCCCAAAAATGTCGTGTAGCCTAAAATCGTACTTCATAATAATATTCTAGGCTAAAATATACATTATTGACGGTCGAGTTGGCGATTGTAGCTTTTATGGCGAACACAATTATATCTAAGGACTTACTAGCCAAAGTTAAAAGTTGCGGAGACTGGGAGATTTTTAGTTATTGAATAAATAAAATCGTACTTTAGGTTAGTTATTTCCACTACTTTTGACGTGATTTTGACAGTTTTTTTTTAAAAAGTGGTCAAAGGCTTTTATTTTATACAGCCATAAGTCATGTATGCTGCTTAAATAAATTAAAAAAAATAACAAAAAAAACATATGAAATAGGCAGAATTTGGTTCCTTAACAAGAGAAATTTGCAACGTCTCCGGTATTATATATATATATATATATATATATATATACAAATATACATACATATACATATATACTTTAGTCTTTACATTCTGTATTTCGAGGTCAACATATTTCTTAATACAAACTCTTACCTCCAGACCTTTACAGAATAAATTTAAAGATCATCATTTATAGAATCACGAAATAGGTATTTGAAGGAAAAAGTGTCATCAACACTTTTAAGTAATAAATTTAAAAGGTGGACAAGTGGAAAAACGAATCGCAACGGACAAGCAGGAAAACATATCGCACCGGACAATCAGATGAAAAGCGGATTTGCTTCCACTTCACGCCTGTCTTTGTGGTCGTGTTATTGCACCGGGCAAGC
This sequence comes from Papilio machaon, assembly GCF_912999745.1. Lineage (NCBI taxonomy): Eukaryota > Metazoa > Arthropoda > Insecta > Lepidoptera > Papilionidae > Papilio > Papilio machaon. The sequence continues at coordinate 4,723,618 of NC_060009.1, forward strand.
TGTTCCATTCGTGCAACAGATGTTACATAACAAAGCATATAGCTACAATTCTTTCTTTTATCATTTTATATATAAACTGTTGTTTAGCCTACGTTAGCCATGAAAACAAAATTGTCCTTTTCTTTACCGACTTTTTAGTACGTATTATTAAGAATAACGTAAAAACAACGTAAAAAATACTGTCAGTATTTAATAAAATAAAAATGGGACCGTACAACAAGTACCACCTATTGAATAAAAATAATTATCAAAATCGGTGAATCAGGAACGGAGCTATGAGTTAAAAACGGCTTTAAAAAAACTCCCACCACGCGCACATGACGCTTTTTCGTGAAAGAAAAAATTACAACAGTCTGTCAGATTCAAACCCACGTTTTCGACCATTAGGCTATTGAAGAATGAACACAAGAAAGATTCTTTGAGATATGTATAAACTTACTCTTCAAATATTCGCTTCTGCACCTTCGGATATGATCCAATCATAACTAAGGTGAACATAAGAACATTAGCTGACGTTTCGTGACCTGCTACTATCATGGTGTCCACTTGTTCTCTTATCTCCAAATCGTTGAACGCTCCTTTCTCTGTAGATAATTCTAGTAGAAGGTCCAAAAACGCCTTGAATTTTGTACCTAGAATTAACACATAATTTTTGAAAGGGGAAGCGAATCTTGGATTTTGGGATTTATTCTAGCCCGGCAGCTTAACATGAGGGGGAGAACTTCCTTACATATTAGGTTATGGAAAAAGTATCTTCGCAGTATTAAAACATTTTTAATATAGTTCATTTACATTTAACTTAAGTATTGTTAGAGACAAAAATCAACACTGTGCCGGTGTATCGGCGCAGCACTAGACATGTCAAATATCAACGCTTACGTCGCCTCACTACAGCTATCTGTCACTTGGTTTTGGAAACTTTAGCGCGCAATACGCTCGAGATGATCTTGACTAACAATTCTCTAAAAGTTCAGAAGTGAGATATTACCCAAACTCACAAAGTGATTTTGTTGCATAAAAGAATCGTATTGTTTACCGGAGAGTAAGATTTTTAAATTTGTAAGGATATTGAGAACTTCGAGTAAATGGTAAACTTAAAACGCACACCAGCGTGAAAATCTTCATATTTGGTGAGATTGTTCCATGTTTCTAATTATCTGTACAAAATTATTTACTGATTTCTTAATTTGGTGATTTCTAAAAGACCTGAAAACATTTTCCTAAAGTCCGTAATCGTACAATCATAAAGTCATATTACGAAAATTGTTTTATTAACAGACCATGAAAAGACCATTGGCTTGAAAACACAAAATCAACATTTGTTGTGTTTATTTCTATTTTAATGTTTGAGTTAAAGGTTTGGTTTTATGGTTTGTCAAGACACAAAAGTTTGTATAAAATATTAAAAGTGCCTTTCATTTTAAAACAAGGTATGATTTATGTTGAGACACCAAAGTGGTGTGTAAAATAATATGAATCATACATTTAATATTAAGATTATAATTTGGTTAAAAGATAAAAGTTTTGTGTAGAATATTTAAATATACTGTTGGCTTTAAGACAGTACTTTTAAAGACTACAGGTTATGTTATATTTTAACAGGATAATTAAAAATACTTTTCTGTATTTTAAGACACACAAAGAGGAATAAAGAGAAAAGACAGTCAAATTGAGGTATTAAAAGAGTTGGTACAAAAACTAAAATACAAGTCAGTGGTGTATTATGTGGAATATAATTTTGAAGTTGTGACAAATATGCATGAAAAGATGTTACAATGCAATTGCATGGAAAAGATAACTTTGCCAAAATATGAATGGAAGACCCCATGTATTCATTATGTCAGTTGATGACAAATTTAATTCAAGTGTTTCCATTTGTTAAGAACAGTAGTAGTAGTTCAGACTAGGGAACATGCCAATTGAGTTAAACCAAAGGGTGAGGATTCAGTAAAATTTTATTATGACAAACTTGGGATTGGCATGTCACATGTCATGTAATATGACAGATAGCATGATTGTTCAAGCCATTATTGGTATAAGCTGCCGGATGTCCTGGCATGGATACTTGTTCAATTTGTACTGCGGTAAGATCAAACCAACATTTATTATATTTTTAGTGTTGATGTTTAATAAGACAAGATCAGGTTTTTCAATTAATTTAAAGAATTTTCCTAACAACTGAAATTGAGAATATAGATCAGTTTATTAGTGAGGGTCTGGTAAAGCAGAGTTGTGATAAAATTAAAGCCATTACCTGAGTCAGATGGATATCATTATGTCTTAAGTCATTGATGTCCTTTCTAAGTTCAGTTTATTTTAATTTGTGTGTCACCAGGATACTTCTGAATTAAAACTTGATTTTATTGTTTGGTATGTCATGACATGCTTGCCCTACATGGTCAAGTGATGAATGTTATAGATCCACAAAGATACTTGGTGTTTGAGATGACAAGAGAAATCGTGTAAATCGAGTTACCGCCTAAGGGTCCGAACCTGCGCATATCGCGAGAAGCGCGCGATTGAAGCGCGTGTCGCGAGCAGCGCGCGATCGAAGCGCGTATCGCGAGCAGCGCGCGATTGAATCGCGTGTCGCGAGCAGCGCGCGATTGAAGCGCGTGTCGAGAGCAGCGCGCCATTGAAGCGCGTGTCGAGAGCAGCGCGCCATTGAAGCGCGTGTCGAGAGCAGCGCGCCATTGAAGCGCGTGTCGCGAGCAGCGCGCCATTGAAGCGCGTGTCGCGATCAGCGCGCGATTGAAGCGCGTGTGGAGAGCAGCGCGCCATTGAAGCGCGTGTCGCGAGCAGCGCGCGATTGAAGCGCGTGTCGCGAGCAGCGCGCGATTGAAGCGCGTGTCGCGAGCAGCGCGCGATTGAAGCGCGTGTCGCGAGCAGCGCGCCATTGAAGCGCGTGTCGCGAGCAGCGCGCCATTGAAGCGCGTGTCGACATCAGCGCGTTTGTGAAAATGCCTGTCTACAATCAGTGCGCCTGAGCGGTGCCTGTCTACAATCAGCGCGCCTGAGCGGTGCCTGTTTACGATCAGCGCGCCTGAGCGGTGCCTGTCTACAATCAGCGCGCCTGAGCGGTGCCTGTCTACAATCAGCGCGCCTGAGCGGTGCCTGTTTACGGATCAGCGCGCCAGAGCGGTGCCTGTCTACAATCAGCGCGCCTGAGCGGTGCCTGTCTACAATCAGCGCGCCTGAGCGGTGCCTGTCTACAATCAGCGCGCCTGAGCGGTGCCTGTCTACAATCAGCGCGCCTGAGCGGTGCCTGTCTACAATCAGCGCGCCTGAGCGGTGCCTGTCTACAATCAGCGCGCCTGAGCGGTGCCTGTCTACAATCAGCGCGCCTGAGCGGTGCCTGTTTACAATCAGCGCACCAGTGAAACGCGTGTGGTGAGCAGTGCGCTTGTAAAGTGCCTGTCGTTAGCAGTAGCGCTTGTGGAGCGCCTGTCGCGAGCAACGGCGCTTGTGGAGCACCCGTCGCGAGTAGTACGCTCGTGAAGTGCCTGTCGCGAGCAGGCCGAGGCCGCGAACCTGTAGAGAGTCTTGATGGATATAGATGTCATGGAGTACAGGGTGCACGGAATGCCAGGTATTTGACATGGTAGTAAAAATAATAATAATGAAAACTTTTATTTCAGACACATGATTGATAAAAGAAAATCAAAGATTGCCTATGGGGCGTATGTTTAGCCTCAGGGCGTATATGTTGCCTGCGGGCGTATGTTTTGCCTATGGGGCGTATGATTAATAAAACTTTTATTTCAGACACATGATTGATAAAAGAAAATCAAAGATTGCCTATGGGGCGTATGTTTAGCCTCAGGGCGTATATGTTGCCTCCGGGCGTATGTTTTGCCTATGGGGCGTATGATTAATAAAACTTTTATTTCAGACACATGATTGATAAAAGAAAATCAAAGATTGCCTATGGGGCGTATGTTTAGCCTCCGGGCGTATATGTTGCCTCCGGGCGTATGTTTTGCCTATGGGGCGTATGATTAATAAAACTTTTATTTCAGACACATGATTGATAATAGAAAATCAAAGATTGCCTATGGGGCGTATGTTTAGCCTCAGGGCGTATATGTTGCCTCCGGGCGTATGTTTTGCCTATGGGGCGTATGATTAATAAAACTTTTATTTCAGACACATGATTGATAAAAGAAAATCAAAGATTGCCTATGGGGCGTATGTTTAGCCTCAGGGCGTATATGTTGCCTCCGGGCGTATGTTTTGCCTATGGGGCGTATGATTAATAAAACTTTTATTTCAGACACATGATTGATAAAAGAAAATCAAAGATTGCCTATGGGGCGTATGTTTAGCCTCCGGGCGTATATGTTGCCTCCGGGCGTATGTTTTGCCTATGGGGCGTATGATTAATAAAACTTTTATTTCAGACACATGATTGATAAAAGAAAATCAAAGATTGCCTATGGGGCGTATGTTTAGCCTCAGGGCGTATATGTTGCCTCCGGGCGTATGTTTTGCCTATGGGGCGTATGATTAATAAAACTTTTATTTCAGACACATGATTGATAAAAGAAAATCAAAGATTGCCTATGGGGCGTATGTTTAGCCTCCGGGCGTATATGTTGCCTCCGGGCGTATGTTTAGCCTCCGGGCGTATATGTTGCCTCCGGGCGTATGTTTAGCCTCCGGGCGTATATGTTGCCTCCGGGCGTATGTTTAGCCTCCGGGCGTATATGTTGCCTCCGGGCGTATGTTTAGCCTCCGGGCGTATATGTTGCCTCCGGGCGTATGTTTAGCCTCCGGGCGTATATGTTGCCTCCGGGCGTATGTTTAGCCTCCGGGCGTATATGTTGCCTCCGGGCGTATGTTTAGCCTCCGGGCGTATATGTTGCCTCCGGGCGTATGTTTAGCCTCCGGGCGTATATGTTGCCTCCGGGCGTATGTTTTGCCTACGGGGCGTATGTTTAATAACAATTATTATTAGTTTTATTTCAGATACATGGTTGATACAAAATCAACTTTTGCCTACGGGGCTATGTTTTGCCTACGGGGCTAAGTTGTGCCTACGGGGCTAAGTTGTGCCTACGGGGCTATATGTTTGCCTACGGGGCTATATTTTTTGCCTACGGGGCTATATGTTTGCCTACGGGGCTATATTTTCTGCCTACGGGGCTGATTTGCTTTTAGGTCCTTTTTCTTGGAGGTGTTCTGGCTTTTCATGGCGCTTGGGACAGCGTGTAAAACGATGCAGCAAGGATCAATACTCCTTCGAGGACGAAGGAAATGCAGGATGGCCGAACTGTTAGAGACAAAAATCAACACTGTGCCGGTGTATCGGCGCAGCACTAGACATGTCAAATATCAACGCTTACGTCGCCTCACTACAGCTATCTGTCACTTGGTTTTGGGAACTTTAGCGCGCAATACGCTCGAGATGATCTTGACTAATAATTCTCTAAAAGTATATAGATGCCATTTTGTTCGATAACTTTTTGCAATCATGTAGGTAGAGACCTGATTCCATTGCTATAGAAATTTAGGGAATTCTGATCAAAAAACCAAGACAGAGTTTTGGCAGTCAGTCAGAGACAGTGCCTTAAGGATTCTTAAGAGACCGAAACAGGTGGAAATCTAAAGGTGCAAAGTCAGGCCTTTTTATTTATACAGTTTAATACTTCGTGACTTTTAGAGAATTCCATAAAATGGTCGAGCGCGCTATTTTTTTCTTCATGGAGGAAATCATTCAAGGATCACCAAAATATAATATCTGCCGATTTTCACTACGAGCGGTCATTAAAAACTATATACATTTATACGAGGAAACTGACTGAATATTTTTCAACGCACAGTCAAAACTACTAGAGACTTGAAATGTAATATAGAGCTTTCTGTCACTACATAGGCGACTAAACAGAAAAGATTATACCAAAATCATCCTCTGAAGATCCAAAGTGGGGATCTAAGATTTGTATGGAGCAACGTTATTCCTTCTGCAGAATTACTTGCAAATTGGCATACGCACTTTTCAGCACTAATAATTAAATACGTCTTTCAGATTTTTCTTAAATTTACACTTCAAAGGTCTAAAAAGGGGTGGTTTAAGTTCGTAACTACAAACATTTTTCACAGCATAGATACGAGACCTAGAAACTTAGAATTTTGCCTGGGTCTCATTACTACTTGAAAGGAGATTAACAAAGGAACTTTATGAGGCAAAAATAATTTTCGGCATAGGTCGGGTCCATGCTAGATGGACTTATACCGTTCTAATTGATGAAATACTCAAGAAGGGTATTAAGAGCACCCCAAACCGACGTGCATGAATGCGTAGATGCCTAAATAAGAAAGAAGCAAGATAGGAGTGTCAGGACCGCGCCAAAAGGAGATCCATGGTCACTGTCTACCCTTTATTATATTGTACGTAAAAAAGTATTATAAATCGTTGCTCGTACAAACCTGTCGATGCTTCTATTCCATTCTTATCATTGTTTACGTAAGCAGCTTTACGTGTTTTTAGAACCTGAAACCAAATAAAACGTAGAGAATTTATTCAGGTACCAGCATCATTATTATAACAACCTTGTCTTTCGTTTCATTTTGGTTAACCTTCCATATAAAATAACTTCGTATTGTTTATTGGATTCGGTCGTAAAAGTCAGTACATCAAGTTTACCGTATTTGACATATTGTGCAGTATCTTCAGACATCTCTCCTGTTTCTTCTTCAGGTTTGACCAGTTGTACAAGAAGTCGTTGTGGAGCCAGAACTTCTGGAACCTCTCCACCATCACGTTGAACATCTGCTCCACCGCGTGCTCATATTGACTGTTGAGAACGCTGTTTTCGCTGAATTCAACTCCCAGAGCGGTTACTGTTCAAACAAACGTAGACATCATTTCGAGTTTCTACATCAGAAGAATCAAGAAGTAACACACCCGGCAAAAGATGGCACTGTTCTTCATTTTAGTTCTCTTACACCGTGGTATTAAGATTTTTACAAAAAACGTTTTTTTTTTTAATGGACTCATAGTTAGTAATCGACGTGATAAGTAGATGTTCTTATGTTGAAGAAAATAATAAAAAATCCATTATCTTTTTAGAGGTGAATGTAGATTTTCTCTCTTAGTCCAGTCAAACTGCTCTCAAAATAGTTTAAAGGTTAGTTAAATAATCGCTTAAGTCCCTTAGTGCAACAGTTAGTAACTGATTTACTTACAGCAAATAGTCTCCAAAGCATTCCTTCGCGTGTATGTCCAGTGATCGAAAGATCCCTTCCCTACCTCAGTCTCCATATCTTTCACCAGGCGACGGGCCTGACTGTTGAAAACTCCCTGGAAACCGTCCACCACGAGCTGACTGAACGCTGGGTTCAACAACTTCCGATGATTCCTCCATTTTGACACTGTAATGTTGTAACATTTTATATTACTATTATTATAAATGCGAAAGCCGAAGCAGTGGATGCGGGCCAGTATGGATCTTTGTTACTACAGAAAAGGGTAAAATGTACAATACCAACAGGATACATTATACATTACTAATATAGGGTTTTTCAATAAGAACTTTGTTTTCTAAAACAAAATAAAACAAAGAGTTTAGATGAAGATTGAAGAGAAAAAAGTTTGGCAATTATGAATGAAAAATGATATCTGGCAAATGTCCACCACGACCACGCTGACAGAGATTCTTTCATCTAAGTTTTTAATCACTTTTTGGCAAAATGTCGGGTCTATTTCGTTAATAACGTCACGGATTTTGAGTTTTAAGGCCGCGATCGATTCGATTGGCTCCGTATAGACTCTGTCCTTAACATAGCCACACAAAAAATAATTCAGTGGTGTTAAATCACACGATCTGGCTGGCCATTTAACAGCTGAGTTTCGTGAATAGCGATCGGGAAATTTGGTTCACAATAAATTGCACCATTTTCATAGTTAATTTTAATTATTTTAATGCGATTTTCGAGCGAAATTGAATTCATTGTAGCAATTGCCAAAGCATCTACTACGAAAGGTTCAAAAAACTAAATGTAAAAACTGTCATGTTGGTGTGGCCCCAATTGAAAAACAAAGTTCTTGTTGAAAAACCCTATATTATAAATTCGAAAGTTTGGATGGATGTATGAATCTTTGTTACGACAGAAAAGGATAAAATAAACAATACCAACGCGATAGATTTTTTTTTGTTTATTCATTTACAATTTTAGAAAACTTTGCAACATCATATCCGTATTCATCATCATCAGCTCACTATACGTCCCCACCAGGGCCTGCATATTGCAAGTCAAGTGCCAAACCCCTGAGCCACCGACGCTTATATCCGTATTACTATTCGCAATTTCCCATTTAACTACAGACATCAATTAACCTAACCCCAGTTAAAAAAGCAAAAACCCGAATCAGGTTCTAATAGATGAAATAGCGCCATCTATTATTTGAGTTTGAAAACACAGATTTAAAAAATTGCAATTTATATTAAATCTTACTAATGTTATAAATGCGAATGGATAGATGGATGGATGTTTGTTTGAAGGTTTCTCCGGAACGGCTAAACGGATATTGATAAAATTTGGCACATATGTAAAACATATTCTGGCAGAACACAAGGCACAGCTAGTAGTAGGTAGCTAGGTAGTAGGTAAATAAACTTTTCGACTCGTTTGTATGTAATATTAGCAAATTTGAAGTCTTCTCTAGATATTCTTGAACTTCCGTAATGACGCTTTATTTCGTGATTGAGTCTTAGGCAAGGGAAGCAACAAGAGTTGGCCTAAGGAGAGCGGGCTTTGGACTTAATGCGTGTTAAAGGTTACATTATCATTCGTCATTAAAATTCACCTATATTTCAATTATAATTATGTATATTATTTAACATATTAACATGTTATGTATGTCATAAAGTCAGGGACAGATAAAGAAATAGATAGAAGAATAAAAAGAACGTGGAACAGATATTGGTCTCTAAAAGACATATTTAAAAGTATGATCCACACCGAACTAAAGACGAAAGCTACGAACATTTGTCTACTGCCCTGCCTCACGTAATCAAGTCAAACCTGGCAGAGGCCAGTTAGAGAACTAGAAAAAATCTCAACAAAATTAAGATATGTCGGAGACGCATTGAAAGAAGCTACTTAGGACTTAAAATAAAAGATAAAGTTTCAAACAAAAGCTAAAGATGTGGTGAAATTCTTATTACGACTTAAATGGTAATGGACGGAACACACGCAAAGAGAAAGACGAAAGGTGGACAAAAATAATAACTAACAGGTTCCCCATCGATAACAAAAGAAGAAAGGGTCGTCCACATTTAAGGTAGTGCGACGATATAATAAAAATAGCTGGGAATGGCTGGACCAGACTAACATCGGACAGGAAGACATGGAAGAATCTGGAACAGGCTTTCACCACACTAGGCGGCCCTTATACAGAAGATCAAAGAGAAAACTCACACTAACTATACTAATTTTAAATAATAAGCATATACGGAAAATAACACATTTCTCTTTTCTATCTCTTATTTTACTAGTAATAGTTTATTTTTCGCAAAATTAATGTTTAATAATATTATGTAACTTACTTTAAGGTAAAATAAAGGTATCTTTTGTATTATTTAACATATAATTAAATTAAAAACGTTTACATACGTGTTCCAGTGATTAACCCTTCTCCGACCCAGGGCTTAGCAAAATTATACAAAACGTCCTTTTGTAAACATGTGTTGGCGACAGTCAAACAATCGTCAGGATCTGTTACAACTGGAAACAAAGAATTCTTCATTATATCGTGTTTCGAGAGATTTTAGCAGATTGGAAAAAAACTGTGAGGTTTACTTTCCAAGTTTTCGATAAAAGTGATTGTGTTTTTTTTAAACGATGAAAAATATATGTATTTACTGGCCAACAAAATGGGGCTTTAATTAAAGACTAAATTTAATTACAAAAATGCCGAACCAATAATAAAAGAAACTAATTTAGACAGATTACAACTTCGGAAACCGCGAAAAGTCAAATATGTTGCCGAAATGGGGGAATTGGTTACAATTTTTTTTTACCTGTGAATTTAGAAACAGCAGGAAACAGTGTCGCAAATAAGGAGACTCAACAGTATTAGATCTTAAATTTAACGTAACCAACTTTACCATAAATAGTCCGAGGTCCAATCGAAGCAGATATCACACCACCCATTTTCAAACTGGTGTATGAAAATTCCTTTAACGTATTCCATAAGGCTGGAAGAAGAAAAAATACAATTTTTATTCCGTATAGATATTGTCCAGATGTAAAGAAAAATAATATGTGAGAAAAAGGCAAAGATTTAATACAAGGTGTAATATATACATCTTTGAGGCCAGTAAATTTGTTAAAAATAATTTTCATTTATATTCACCCATGAAAACAATTAAACGTAACAATAGATATAGAAACAAACTTAATATTCCTTTTTCAACAATGACTCTAGTGACAACCTCACCACATATAATGTTAATTAAAGTTTATAACCATTTACCTAACTACATAAAAGATATTCCAAAGACTATTAAATTTATAAAAGAACTCAAAAAATTTCTCATACAAAAAAGTTATTATAGCCTGAACGAATTCTTTAATGATAAAATGTCAAATTAAAATTTATAAAAAAGAGAATAGGGAAATCGTTAAAATTTAAATGTACTGATTGAAAATATTTTAAAAGAATGTTAAATTTAGATTTTTGTAAAATAATATTAGCAGAAATAAAATGTTATTGAAGTATTGTATAATTAGCTTCGTGTTAACCTTCTCTATAGATTGTGAAATTACTATTTATGTAAACTGGAAAATGTTTAAAAGAATTTAATTATTATTGTAAAACACTCTGGTACCTACATATGCACCTGTATATTGCTATGCCCTTGCAGGGTGTTACATGTAAGTTCTAAACAAGAAATACTGTAACATGCAATAAAGGAATAAATAAATAAATAAATAAATATATATATATATATATATGTACATACTAGCTGTCGTCCGCGCGGAATTAAAAAACTTAATAAATAAGTAGATAAATATTACGTAAAATAAAGTCCCTCTTCCCCCCGACCGTATTTTTATATTCTCCCCGAGAGTAGACGTGTTATACAGTGCTCCGTAAATAAAAAATACTTTTACACGGTTTAAAATGACCCTGTGTGCTAACTTTGATAATATCATAAATAAAACATACACAAACTTTAGTAAGTGTAATAAATGTGGTGTAAAAACAGTGTGATATCTATTTTATCAGACAATGTTTTTAGTGACTATATAAGTGAAGTTGCAAATGACATTCACCATTTGTAAACTAACTACCCGCTTTATAACTTTAAAATCATAAATCTTAATAACACCTTAAAAATTCACTTACTTCATAACTGTACGGTTTGGCCTAACTTGAAGACTGTGGACTTAACTTCGCTAAGCGCCGTGTTGCACCGCGTTCTAATCCAACGTGAACGGACTTTTTGTTTATAAGATACTAGCTTTTACCCGCGACTCCGTCCGCGCGGAATAAAAAATAGAAAACGGGGTAAAAATTATCCTATGTCCGTTTCCTGGTTCTAAGTTACCTGCCCACCAATTTTCAGTCAAATCGATTCAGCCGTTCTTGAGTTATAAATGGTGTAACTAACACGACTTTCTTTTATATATATAGATTGATTGATTGATCAGAAAATTTTAATTTGAAATTAAGTTTGTTGTGTGTTGGACTTTGAAATAAATATTCGACGCGCCGGGCCACGCTATGCCGTAGCTGTTATAAAAATGGAGTCGGCATTAAATAGTAGTAGATCTGTTTCGGAGTCGAATATTACGCAAGAATGTCTATCACCTGTATATGTCTCTCAACGGACTAAAAGAGCTAGAGAACCGGATTGCGAGGTAGATTTTAACGCCTTCAGAGAAGAAGTAAAGAAAATGAAATCAATCAATGATATCGCAGAGTAGCGACATTAAAAAGATTTTTCCTACTCTTTCTGAAATCAAAACATTGAACAACAAAATTGAAAAATCTATAGCCTTCCTATCGGCGCAACATGAAGAATTAAAAAATAAAATTGACTTAATGGAGATTCAAGCTAAAAAGGATAAAGATTACATCACTATCCTAGAAGACATAGTAGAGGATCTCCAAAAAGAAAATCGTAAAATGAATGTTGAAATAAAAAATGTGCCACATATGCCTCAAGAATCTAAAGAAGACCTCATTAAAATGGTTGGTCATTTATCAGAAACTATTGGTTGTAAAGTAGAGAAGCACGACATAAAAGATATCTACCGTATTCGAGCAAAGAATAAGAAAGTAGAAGCAAAAATCAACCGATCATAGTGGAAATGTCATCCTCTATTCAAAAAGCTGATTTCCTTAAGATGGCAAAATCCTACAACAAAAGACACAAAAAATCTATGTGCCAAACACCTAGGCATAACTGTCAACAGGGACACACCAATCTTTACATGTAAACAACTGACGGCAAAAGGTGCACGGCTACACTTCCTGGCTCGCGAACTGGCAAGGACAAAGCAGTACAAATTTTACTGGACTGCCAACGGAAGAGTGTACGTCCGGAAAGATGAGAACTCACGAATTATAATAATAAAAAATGAAGCTCAAGTGAATAGTCTCATGAATTTAATATGACTAGACTTATACAGCTATGATGACGCATCGCCTTTCTTCACAAGATTATTATATACCTTCTATCTTAATTTGTTCGCGCATACTTTCATAAATTGCAATAACAATTTTTTTACAACACTACTATCTTCACTTACATACAAATTCAGTCACATTCATACATAAAACTCAGTCAGATATTGGAAATTGCACTGTATTTAAAATGCTATACTCTCTAGTTACACTGTGTTTGTTTTTCTTAGACGCCAATTATTGATCTTCTCAACACCATTAATGAAGTAGACAACTTAGTAATTGCAAATGTACATGTTGATAACATCGAAAACATTTCTAGTCTGTTAAATGTAACACAAAATGATTTTACTATTATTTGCCAAAACATCAGAAGTGTCTACACTAATTTTGATGATTTGCAACTAAATCTATCCCTTTTAAAGTTTGAAATAGATTTAATCATTCTCAGTGAATGTTGGCTGAGAACTGACAAGAATATACCCCATATACCTTATTATAATACATATGCGACAACAGTTCATCTCAACCAAGCAGATGGGGTGGTTGCTTTTCTCAAAAATAGGGCTACTGTTACTGAAGTAAACTTAACGCACGCGTCTTGTTAACTAATTAGCTTACTTCACGTTACTATCCTTGCTATTTATCGCTCTCCTTCTATTGCTAATAAAATGACTTTATTTTGTCACTGGACATGTATTTAGAAAATATTAAAAATAGCAAAAATATAATCATTGTTGGTGATATAAAAATCAACTTAATCTATAGAGTAGAAGAAAAATCACACGAGCGCTTAAACATACTAGGTTATCTAAACATGCTTGCCATGCATGGACTTTTGCCAGAACACTCACTTCCAACTAGAGGTCCGAGCTGTCTTGATCATGTCATCCTAAAGCTGCCATTCGAAAATTACACGGTAACTATTGCTATTGCTAATACCACTGTTACCGACCACTTCATGAATATTTTAAAAATAACTAATAAAATACATTCTAATAAATAAATTAAAACTAAAACTAGAACGACCTTAAATACAAAAAATGCATATGATCATTTGGAACATAATCTACCTGAACTGTTAACTCTAAAAAATCCAAACTTACTTACAGATACGTTAATAAAAACTATGCAAGAATGTCTCAAGATCCACACTATTAAAAAACTAATACCTTTAAAAAATCAAATGCTAAAACCATGGATGACCATTGGTTTACTGCGATGTATTCGTAACAGAAACTTAATCCAAAAAAAGCTGAAACTTGACCCACAAAACGATATCCTTAAAATTACATTTAAAAGGTATAGAAACTATTGCAACTGTTTAATTAAAAAATTTAAGCGTAAATACGAACGAGAAAAATTACTTGCAGCACGTAAAGATTCTAAGAAGCTATGGAAGGCTATTAATGAAGTTACTAATCGGAGACTAGTTAAGACACAAAACGTTGAGTTATTGGAAATGACAAAAAAACCCTTATGAGGTAGTATCAAGAGCAAATAATCATTTTGTTATGGTTGGTGAAAAATTGGCTAATGCTATTTCACTACAACATTCACCACAACCAACTAATAAACAAATTCAAAATTCAACCCAACCCACTACATCGTTTGTTCTTCTTAATATCGATGATCAGGAGGTGCGCAAAGTTCTGATGAGTTTGAAGTCAACTAGTGCCTCTGGCTCGGATGACATACCTACTGCTTTTCTTAAAGAAACACATGAATTTATTGTCCCAATCATTACCTACCTGGTCAATCTATGCTTTGAGCATGGTATTTTTCCTTCTGCATTAAAGCAAGCTATAGTCACCCCTGTGCACAAGAGTGGATACAAGACAGTTTTAACAAATTACAGACCGATATCAGTTATAACACCCCTTTCAAAAATATTAGAAAAAGTTATTAATTTTAGACTAGTAAATTACCTTAGTAAGAATAATATCATATCGTCATCACAATTTGGGTTTAGGCAAGGCATGTCCACCGAGGACGCTATCTTGCAACTAGCTTCTCTTGTTACTAACAAAGTAGACAATGGTGACAAATGTGTGGGTGTCTTCCTAGACTTAAAAAACGCTTTCGATTCTGTTTCTGTCTACATACTATTGCACAGGCTGGAGGAGATTGGCTTTAGAGGCCAACCTCTTAGTCTTTTCAATGACTACTTGACTAATCGTAAACAGAAGGTAAAAATAGGTGATTTCATTAGTTCATCGGAGACCGTCACTTATGGGGTTCCCCAGGGTAGTGTACTCGGTCCAACTTTATTCCTTCTATACATAAATCATCTTTGCAATATCAAGGTTCATAATGGACACATTTTCTCCTACGCAGATGACACGGCTCTAGTTTTTTACGGTAAAACGTGGGATAGTGTGCGGACAAATGCTGAATGTGAGCTAACGCGGATAGCAGGCTGGTTGGACTCTAACTTGTTAACTTTAAACACTAAAAAACAAGCTACATATGCATTACCAAATATGACAGAACCCAACCGCCAGACAATTTTACAATAAAAATTCATAAGTGTTCAGATTTTAATAACCATACATGTACATGCACAGCCATTGACAAAGTAAAGCGTATAAAATACCTTGGTGTGATGGTTGACCAGCGCCTTTCTTGGCATGATCATATCGAACTTATCTTGTGCAGGTTGCGGAAACTTATGTGGACCTTTAAGACCTTAAGACATGTAGCCCCAAAAGATATTTTACGACAGATTTACATTTCACTTGCCCAATCAGTTATAACGTACTGCTTACCTATCTGGGGTGGAGCATCCAAGGTTAAATTCTTGGAAGTTGAAAGGTCCCAAAGATCCCTCCTAAAAGTTATTTATTTTAAATCGTATAGATTTCCAACAGAAAACCTTTATACAATTTCTGAAGTTCTGACTGTCAGAAAATTATTTATCTTACAAACTATATTAAAATTTCATAAATCATTAAAATATGACCCAAAGATATATAAAAAAAGAAGAAGAAATGTAGTAAGTGTTATCAAAGTAAATTCTACTTTTGCTGCCAGTCAATACCCACGACTATCCTCTTTTTTATACAATTTAATAAACAAAGAAATTAACATTTACCCCCTTAAATTCTCAAAATGCAAAAAGACTGTAACTGACTGGTTGATGACTAAAACTTATGATGAGACTGAAACGTTGATTCAAACAATACCAACAATATGAAAACTTTGTACAATTTGTTAAGCCAATAAATCATTTACATTTTCATTTTCAATTACTGTGACGTAGACGATTATGATTTATAATAAATGTTTCAGTGTATTTGGTGTCGTTTTTAGTGTTCCGTAACTGGAAAGGAAAAAATGGAATCCTAATAGGATCACTTTACTGTCCGTCCGACAAGAACCCTTTTCTCAGAAACACGTGGAGGTATCAATCTGGAATTTATATCAAATACTCAGGTCTAATGCACCTTGCAGCTATGAAAAAAACAAACTCCTAAGCCAACGCAATCAAAAGATTCAGCCGTTTATGTCGCAAATTTCCGCAAATTTTTGACACTCACGATGGAATTCAAACCTCGGAATCTTGAAATTTGGTACAAAGCAATATCGTATAGCACATAACAAAGAAAAATTGTGAAAACCAATTTTTTTAATTACATCATTAATTAAATCTTACTGGATAGATGGATGGATGTTTGTTTGAAGATCGGCACAACGGATCTTGATGAGATTTGGTACAAATATAGATCATAGTCTGGAAAAACACATAGGCTACTTTTTTTTAATTACGCGCAGACGGAGTTGAGGGCGACAGCTAGTTTTTGATAATTTTAAACTCACAACCCCTTGCCTCGGTAAACGCGTACTCGGGTATACCTACTGGTTTGTACTGAACACTCTGTGGGCGAGTCCGACTTGTTCGATTTATTTTTTTCTTTTTATGGGCGGCATTATACCGCCCTTTCGCGTCCCTAACAAATTTTCGGGTCAGAAACCTGGGGTGCGGGGGTGTTCTTTATTTCTCTAATGGATTATAGATGTACAAATGGCTAATGTTACTTACAAATATTGTCTCCTATCAAAAGGTGCGCGTGTCCAATAAACGGTATCCCTCCAGGGCAAGCGGGGGGTTCCAGTCGTGACGTCACACGCCATCGCCACGTCCAGTACAATGCGAACGCGATAACAGATAATATTAACACCAACATTACAATTCTCTGCGGAACTAATTACTCTATGCGTATTAAATAATTAATAAAGCCAAAAAAGAACTTGTTAACTTTCTTTATAGTTATGGAGTGTGTAACAAGAGGAATGGATCGACCAACTTGTGAGATTTAATTTAATAACCTCTAAATATAAATGACAATTTTTATTAAATTCGTATTTTCGACCATCAAAATTCCGGTTATGCGACCCTCGCGTCGATCTCTGTATTAAGCTATTCCACAATAATAAAAATAATTTTATTACGTTATGTTTAAAATCACTAACAACTAAAGTGAAATAATTTACCTTATATATGTTATTAGAATAAATATAAAAAACAAAGACTATAATTACGAGTTACTAAATGTAAATTAGTTTATCTGATAAGTAATCTAGCGTTTTTATAGTCTCGGTTTACGAAAGAGCATGTCCATATTATTATTATTATATTAAGCTTCTTATTTTGAACTTGTAAAGTATGTTTGTTAGTTCGGAAGTAATCTTGCAAGTCAATATTTAAACAAATATCTTCAACCGATTCAGCTGAAATTTTGCATGCATTTGTAAATCAAGTGACGATGCAATATTATGACACGGTACTACTAATTCTATATCTAATATTGGAGCTGGAAGCAATAAAACGACACAACCTCATCGAGTTTGGGCTCGTTGGAATCTTCTAGACTAGACGAATACTTTTTTTTTTCGGTTTTAGTATATTAACCAAAACAGAATTAAAACAGTTCATTAAGATTTTTTTTTCTTTTTTGATTCAAATTATAGCATAATAGATAGCCAGATAACCTTCATGGTAATGATTAGAGAACGTCTAGACGTACTATTTATGTACAATTTATGTAAATGTGTGGGAATTAAATTAAAAATAAATTGAATAATTCATTTATTTTAATTACCAGCCCGTTCCGGATAGGCTCGTGTGAAAAGTATTTAACAATTTGATATTTTAAAATATTTGTTTTGATAACTATTTATAAAAATGAGACAACTTTTTCGTCCTGGATCCAATTTTTGACTACTATATATTTAAATTGACATATATCAAAAGTAAACAATAGAAAAAATAAATTGGAAAAAAATATTTCATTCGTTTTTTGGTTTGAATATTGTATAAAATCTTTTTGCTATTCTTTAACAATATTATAAGTTTTGGCAACTATCGTCGTAGGATGGCTAAGGACAGGGTCAGATAGGGACACGTCAGCGTTGAAGTCTCCTGGAGAGCGTTCGCTCGAACCCTACCACCCTGACAGCACTCGAATGGCGAGCTAGGGGGAAGCTCGTCACTCTGAGTTGATGAGAAAGCGCTGGTTTCCCGCGCGCGCATGAGGCACGATAACTGCAGCGGAGGCGTCAGCCAATCACCACTGGGGAGTGGAATTATTAAGTGTTGATCAACTATTATTTATTAATTGTTAAATTATTGATAACTAAACAAATCCATTTGTAAAAAGTGTGTTCAAATAGTCAAATTAATCATAACAAAAACAAAGACCCGTGTACGTTGATACAAGTTAGAACTTGTCTCAAAATGTACTTACAATCTTTCCACCTCTTTCTTTCTGCAAATTTGAATTGTCGAGTGTTGGTCGTCTATGAGTTCGAATTAACGCGTCATTTTGTTATATAGCAATGATTTTTCGTTCGAATTACCAAGTGCATAAAAATGTATTGATTTAGTTCGAAATATAAAGAGATTTTGTAGGGAACTCGTGATAACTTTGAACTATAGAGTAGTTCAAATGATCGCAGGTTAGAATTAACGAGAGACGACTGTATATTCTATAATTTGCCCTGTAAATGTATAAAAAGAGTTAAAGTTTGTATCTAGAAATGTTTCCTATAGTGTAAATACGAAGCCTTGAAATTTAGCATAGGACCTTCCGATATTACTCTTTTCAAATATCTTGGCGGCGCAAGGTCAGCGGCGCGCTGCGCAGTGCCATCCCCCCGAATCCCGCTGCGCTTTACTACAGCTAAAATTGTGAACTGCGCGGAATTAAGAGCCACCAAGATATCTGAAAGCATTTATACCTACTACTTAGCTGAACATTTAAATGGATTTTGACGAATTTCATCCGTTAAAGGTACAAAAAAGGGGTAAAAATTTAATGTATAGATGTTATTCTCAGAAGTTGAAAAATATCGTGGACATAAATGCTCACAACAAAAAATTAAGTACAGGTTTAAGCGTTTTTAGCCGACTTCAAAAAGAAGGAGGTTATCAATTCGACTGAATTTTTTTTTTTTTTTTTTTTTTATGTGTGTTACCGCGATACTCCGCCCCTGGCGGTCCGATTTTGATAAAAATTGTTTTAATCGAAAGGAAGTGCTTGCAGGTGGGTCCCATTTTTTTGTTTTTTTTTTTAAATAACTAGAAGACTAGTAGATTTTGAATATAGCTTCAAAATTTGTTGCGGAAATTAGGGACATTTTTGCTTTCAGCGCTTACGTAGGCTAAACTATAGGACCTACATAAAAATGATGTATGGCGAATTGTAGCTCTTTAAATGTGCTAAATAAAAGTCCGCGATAGCATATATCTATCTTTTATAGTTTTCTCACAATAACCATTTTTTTCTTTAGAAACATTAATTAAATTCATGCCCTATTTCCGACGCTATTATTCAAGTTCAGTATTAACCCTTATGTAAATAAATATGTTCATTATCAAGAGAATTTAATGTAGATTATATTTGCAATTGAAACTATATCATTCTGTCAAATAGTTTAGGAGATATCGTAAGAATAAAATTACGCGGAAACGAAAAATGCTACATCGCGTTACAATGAATAGCACAAATTTGCTTTCTGGGCTTACGTAGGTCAAACTATATGACCTACATTAAAATGATGTATGGAGTAATTATAGATCCTTAAATTTGCTAAATAAAAGTCTCAGGTGGCATATATCTATCATCTATGGATGTCTCACAAAAACCATGTTATTATGAACAAACTTCGATTAAATTGCACACGAAAAACAGCGTCGTAAGCTTACGGCGCTATTATATTATATTCGATATGAATCCTTATCCAAATAAATATGTTTGATGGCTAGAGTATTAAATGCAGATTACATTAGCCTTTAAACTATGTAATTCTGATCAATAGTTTGGAAGATATTAAATTATTAAAAACTACGCGCATTCGAAAAATGCTACTGCGGCGCGCGGCTGGACAAAATTAAAGGCACGCTACGATGTATTAGTTCGTTAATTTTCAATTTGTATACCGATTTTGATAATTATTTCATTGTTTAAAGGATAAGTGGTTATCTGGTGTATTCTAAATTAGTTTTTGAATTGAAGTACACACATATTAAATAGGAAAGTCCTTTTCTTTATTTGTCTTATTTATGTCCTTATACGTATTAAGGAAATTTGTAATTAAACTTCAAATTCACTAAAAATAGAGAAATAAAACAAACATTTTAAGAAAAAAAAATAGCCGACTTCAAAACAAAAAAAACTATCTCAAACAAAATGCGCTCAAAAGTAACTTAAAAAAAACAATTTCAAACAAAATGCACTCAAAAGTAACGTAAAAAAACAATTTCAAACAAAATGCACTCAAAAGTAACGTAAAAAAACAATTTCAAACAAAATTCACTCAAAAGTAACATAAAAAAACAATTTCAAACAAAATGCATTCAAAAGTACCATAAAAACAATCTCAAATAAAATACACTAAAAAGAAACAAAATAATGTCATGAAAACTTCTTTCTTTCTTTCTTCTCTCTTTCAAAAACCCTCTAAACTCTAAAGAAAGTTCTCTTCTTTCTTGTAACATGTCTATATTGTATAATTATTGTTATTTTGGAGTCGGTTTCGGCCTAACTAGGGACATAAACGTAAGTATGTCTAATACATCTCAAATATAAAATGTCACCTATTTACTTCGGCCGACACCGACTGCGAAATAACAATAATTATACAATATAGACATGTTACAAGAAAGAAGAGAACTTTCTTTAGAGTTTAGAGGGTTTTTGAAAGAGAGAAGAAAGAAAGAAAGAAGTTTTCATGACATTATTTTGTTTCTTTTTAGTGTATTTTATTTGAGATTGTTTTTATGGTACTTTTGAATGCATTTTGTTTGAAATTGTTTTTTTATGTTACTTTTGAGTGAATTTTGTTTGAAATTGTTTTTTTACGTTACTTTTGAGTGCATTTTGTTTGAAATTGTTTTTTTTTAATTTATCTTGAAATGATTTAAATAGGTGGCTTCTATTATCTACGCAGACGAAGTCAGGGGTAATAGATAGTTTAATATAATTCCAAAAAACACAATTATTTATACGTACATATAAATGTTTGTAACTTCTGAATATTTATTATATGATGGCTGTTTTATATTCAGGAAATGACTTCATTTTATTTTCAAAGCAACCTTAAGTAAAGACTACTTTAATAAACGCAATTATGTTACTAAGACATTGTTTAGAAATAATACATTAATAATTAAACAATTTATAATGTAAAGCTTTAAAAATATACAAAACAAACTGCTTAATATGATCTTGGTTAAAACAACATATCGTTTACAGTGACCAACAATTTCAATTATACATCAGTAAAAATATGATCTCATTTTCAGTTCGACGTTTTTGTTTAGTGTTTGTTCATACTTAAGCAAGTGCGCGCGCGGGCGGGAGATTGTCATTAGCTCGCTGCGCCCGCGCCTGCTGCCGCGTGTAACGTGCGAACACACATATCCTACTAATATTATAAATGAGAATGTTTAGATGGATGGATTGATAGATGTTTGGTTGAAGGTAACTCCGAGACAGCTCAACAGATCTTGATGAAATTTGGCAAAGATGTACGAGTATAACATAGTCTGGAAAAGCACATAGCCACAAGCACACAAAGCATACTACGTTTTTCTTTTAAATCCGCGCGGACGGACAGACGCTCAGGCGACAGCTAGTAACACCATATGTTTGAAATTTCGTGACTGCACCCCAGCGTAACTATGAACGAGTATTTAATCCAATTTTCGACATTTACCAGAAGTGAGACTATATTACGGTTAGTTTTCACTGTCGTATCAACTTTATAACAGTATTAAAATACTTGTTGATTAAACAAAGATACAATAACAATATTGTAATAGTACATCTAATATATAAAATTCTCGTGTCGCGGTGCTTGTGGTTAAACTCCTCCGAAACGGCTTTCCCGATTCTCATGAAACTTTGTGTGCATATTGGGTAGGTCTGAGAATCGGACAACATCTATTTTTCATACCCCTATTAAGTTTTTTTTAACTGCGCGCGGACGGAGTCGCGGGCAACAGCTAGTAGTCATAGAAAATTACAACCTTGTCGGTTTCAAATGAAAATTATAATCTGTATAGTCTATATAGTCCCACAAGGATCTTATGTCAGATTTTGACATTGACGTTGGCCGTCTACAAATAAGGGGTTACCAGTATTTTCTAATTTCTTCCGAAAGTCATCAACTCCTTTGACAAGCATTTTGTAGTACTTTAAGACATTGATATGATGAGGACGTTAGTTAGCTATTGTAGGTTATTGTTACTTATGCCCATAAGGACTAATAATTTTGTCGAACAGAGTTAGGACTTTTGTAATTCACATTTCATCTCTTCTCTATGGATATGAAGTGACCGCACTCGGGTTTAAGCATGACGTCAAGTTTTAATATCATCTTGCTGTGGTCGGCTTGTACTCGGTAGTGACGTAATAGGTGAGCCAAAGTTGTTTTCATCGATAAATAGGCGTACGTTTTACCTACAAATAAAAATTATTATTAGTTTTTTTCTAATTTAAGGTGTCAAAAGAGCAAACGGCCACTTGAATTCACCGAAATAGCGATGTGACCGCTGCCAATTTTCGGCTAAGGATTCTGAGGCAATAATCGGAGCATTTCGAATTCCTGTAGAAGAAGACGAAGACGAAGGATTAAAGAAGAATAAAAATAAAAATAAATCGTACCAATACAGATTCTTCTGCCCATATTAAATGCGGCAAAGGCGTTGGGACTGTGCGGCAAAGTGGCTGAGTCCAGCCAGCGTTCGGGCTTGAACTCCTCAGCGTCAGGTCCCCACATGGCGTGTCTGTGGACCCCGTACACTAACATAAAGCATGTGCGACCAGCGGTTAATGTGTAGTTCTCTGAAAAAAAATAACCGAATGAATGATTAAATGAGTGTACCTTGATGTATATTTTAATTCAATGGAAATTTGAAATTGTAACAAATTAAAATTAATATTTAAAGATTTTTTAAGACCTTTATTACACTTTAATCACAGACTTATTAATAATGACACCTTTGACAAAAAATACTGTTAGACACTGTCTATTTATACACGTGTTTTAACCTTTTGCCCGCCGCCGATTGATATTATTGACCTCTACATAATTACAGGTTTCAACATAAATATGTATCAACGCACTGCTTTCGCTATAAGCATTTCATTATTTATTGGTACAGATAGTATTTTTCATAAAAAAGTTTCAATAACCGTGTTTTTTAAAAAACGAACGGCGCCGGGCGCAAGAGTTTTTTTTTTCGTCTTTCGGTCCGTTGCTCGTTTGCCCCCTTCTTCTATAAAAAAAGTCACGATATAAAAGGGTTATCGTAAATTTTATTTGAAACACTGTCTAACCGTTGGTTTCTGAGACCAAAATCTCTATGTAAAACATATTATCATCCCTGTCGTTATCTTTGACAAAATAGAGATATGTTTGATAACATTTTAAACGGAAATTTTGATATCAAAAACCAACGATAAGTTTTTATGTTAAAAAAAAATAATTTCTCATTATCCTGGAACTTGAAACTTGAATTAGAAATGTAACAAAGTGAAAGTTTTTGAAACATAAGCCAACATTATTTTCCTAATTGCAGTAAATGATTTTTTCAGTTCGAAAACTTCCTATTAGTTTCTGTCAGTGAGATTATAGACTAACAGTGTTTTAAATTTTACAGTGACATGAAACATTACTCACTTAGTTTGACATTTCTGTCAAGCCACCTCGCAGTCACAGGTACGATGGGGTACACCCGCATTGTTTCCTTCAACACGGCCTCTAAATATACTAATTGAGATAAATCTTGCTTTGTCACATCTCTGTCATCGTTCCCAAAAATGTCGTATAGCCTAAAATTTATAAATTTATAAAAAAAAAGAAAATAGCAAAACTAAGTTATTTTTAAATATTTTATTAGACCACTTCAATTAAGGTCTAAGCTTGCGCTATTGTGTGGTTTATGACGATAATTCAATGGCGGGATTCGAACCCACGACGACATGATAGGATCTCCGTATGTAACAATAAACACAAGAATCCACCTCATCATTGAAAATTAAAGATTGTTTCGTGGCCTTATATATATTCTGACAGCGAGGTTCAGAGTTTAGCAAATTAAGGAATGACTAAGTCTTAGTGTTAAACACTTACTCTTCGATTATTCGCTCCTGCACCTTCGGATATGATCCAATCATAACT
This sequence comes from Papilio machaon, assembly GCF_912999745.1. Lineage (NCBI taxonomy): Eukaryota > Metazoa > Arthropoda > Insecta > Lepidoptera > Papilionidae > Papilio > Papilio machaon. The sequence continues at coordinate 4,747,946 of NC_060009.1, forward strand.
AAGGCGAACATAAGAACATTAGCCGAAGTGTCGTGACCTCCGACTATCATTGTATCCACTTGTTCTCTTATCTCCAAATCATTGAACGCTCCTTTCTCTATAGATAATTCTAGTAGAAGATCCAAAAACGCCTTGAATTTTGTACCTAAAATTAACACGATAACTTTTACTTTGATGAATTAAATCTGTACACAAGCATTTTTTATCGGTCTTTAAAAATGACTTCACCTTCCGAACTGTAAATAATTTAAAACAAATATAAATGGAAATATTACTGGCATAAGTTTTTTTAACATCGCAATATAGTGTGATTTTTTTTCATTGGATCGATTGAGTCTATAGGATCAAAAAATATTCCCATTGCTCCTATTGATAATTTGATTCAATTGGCCATCTATCCCGTTCGGTCTATTGATTGGTAGGCAGATCTGCCCAATGAGAAACACCAGCAGAATACGCACTAGTCGTCGAATTGTTAATAAATAACAAAAAATTATTTAGTAGTATAAATTACTAAAGAAGTATATAACATGCCACTTTCATTATGATATTTTGAGCCGTTGCAGAATTGAATATATATGTAAAAAAAACAAAATAAAAGTATCCCATAGGAACCATAACTATCCGGGATCAAAGATATCCTTTGTGTTCTTTCAGATTATGCTGTGTATTTTTGTCAAATTTCATCGATCTCTATTGAGTTATTTTGAAGATACCTTCTAACAAGCATCCATTCATACATCCATCCAAGTATTCGCGTTTTGTTTAATATTAGTAAGAAGTACGATAGGAAGGTTATAAATTGTTGCTCATACAGACCTGTCGATGCTTCTAATCCATTCTTCTTATTATTTAAGTATGAAGCTTTACGTGTTTTTAGAACCTACAAAAAATAAGATGTTTAATCACTGTAACAGTCGTTATAGTCTAGGAGCATGGATGGGTCAGGGATCAAGCAAGTCTAGGAGCGTCGGTGGCTCTGGGGTTTAGCAAGTCTAGGAGCGTCGGTGGCTCTGGGGTTAAGCAAGTCTAGGAGCGTCGGTGGCTCTGGGGTTAAGCAAGTCTGGAGCGTCGTTGGCTCATTACCGTATTTGACATATTGTGTAGTATCTCCAGACATCTCTCTTGTTTCTTCTTCAAACTCGACCAGTTGTATATAAAGTCGCTGTGGAGCCAGAACTTCTGGAACCTCTCCACCAGCACGTTGAACATCTGCTCCGCCGCGTGCTCGTACTGACTATTCAGGACGCTGTTCTCGCAGAAATCAACTCCCAGAGCGGTCACTGTTCAAATAAACGTAAATTAACACTTATCAACATTAGACAAATTAAGAAGAAAGACAATAGATGGCGCTGTGAAACATCTTAATTACGAGAATAAATAGTTGTATAACTGTAAAACAATCAAAAGCTGACAACCAGGGTCGCATTTACTAACGTACTAAATCAATATCGGATGTTTGAGATCGATTCGAAAATTATATTAATTACTTTATATGAAACTAGCTTCTATCCGCGACTCCGTCCGCGCGGAATAAAGAAAATGCACACAAGATAAAAAAGTTCCTATATCCGTCTCCTAGTTCTAAGCTACCTCCCCATCAATTTTCAGCTAAATCAGTTCGACCGATCTTGAGTTATAAATAGTGTAACTAACTATTAAATATAATATATTAAATATAAATAGTGTAAACTTTCTTTTATATATATATATATATATATATATATAAGATAAGATGAAATTGAACCAAATGGATTTAAAATACCGTAGATGTGTGTAGAGTTGTATAAAATCAGGCCGTAGTATGGCAGTGAGTATCTATAATATTTACTTACAGCAAATAGTCTCCAAAGCATTCCTTCTCGTGTAAGCCCAGTGATCGAAAGGCCCCTTCCCTACCTCTGCCGCCATGTCTCTCACCAGGCGACGAGATTGACTATTGAAAACTCCCTGGAAACCGTCCAGCACGAGCTGACTGAACGCTGGGTTCAGTAACTTTCGATGATGCTTCCATATTGGCACTGCAGTGTATAACATGAAATAGCTTACTTACGGTGGATACTGTTTAATACATATTTGATTAGTACTAAGTGAATCATAGTGTGAATTATTATCATTTACATACGTATTCCAGTGACTAAACCTTCTCCGAGCCAGGGCTTGGCAAAATTATAGAAATTGTCCTTTTGTAAACACGCGTTAGAGACAGTCAAACAATCGTCAGGATCTGTTACAACTGGAAACAAAGAATTCTTAATTACCTCGTGTTTCGACAAAGGATACCAAAATGGATATTCAAATAAAAATCCCTGGTATATTTCCCTTTCTACCATTTTCTTATAAAGGGAAGTGAGTGAAGTGGGGAAATTAATAAGGGGAATTGAATTAGAGGGAAAAGGATACGTATAAGAAGGGAAAATATCCTCTTTCTTTGCATCCTTTCCTCCGTCAGTGAACGGTAGACAACGTATCTGCAATTGCAGATGTCCACGAGCTGCGGTTGCTTTGCGATTTTGGCTAATTCAATTAACCGCTTGCTCGTTTATCACCTTATGACATAAAAAACTCATTTAAAGTATAATGCGAACCAAACTTATTGATGGCTCGCAAACTTGTGCTCTATACTAACCACAAGCCGCCACAAAGATTGCATCTTGTACTACTTTTTTTTATCCAACTAACAAGAGGCTAATTTTTTTCACGGGTCTGTGGTTTTATATATATCGATTCAATTGCTTCTGTAGCCAAAGGACGGAATTGCTTTTGTCTAGTGAGGTGTCACTTGCTTCCTTCTTCCGAGTACGATACTCTGGGTTTACAACTGGTTTTTTTTATAATAATATATTAGACGTATTTGTGGTCTTGTTTTTTGTATTTATCTGTTTAACAAAGTAATTTATAACTTTACCATAAATAGTCCTAGGTCCAATCGAAGCAGATATAACACCGCCCACTTGCAAACTGGTATATGACAATTCCTTTACAGCATTCCATAAAACTATAAAATTAAATAAAAATACAAATTACTTATATTCCGTAGAGATATTGTACTCTGCTAATAATTAATTTATTTTTCGGTTCGTTAAATGACTTTGCACGTAGCCTTGTGAATATGTTAAATAAATAAAAATTTAAATACACAATATTCGTATTGTGCTCAAGGCTCATTTTTAGGTCTTGTATTTCATTGAACTTGTAAATTATTGCATCTATTATTTAATGCCTATTATTTTCTGTTGTCTCGTTCGCTATTAAGGTTCAAGTTGAAAGCAAAATATTCGGAAGCGCTGACTTCGCAATATGTATCTTACTAATATTTTAAATGCGAATGTTTAGATGGATGGATGTATGTTACAAGGTATCTCCAGAACGGCTGCATGGATCTCATTGAAATTTCGTCTAAACGGATCTTGTTTAAATTTGGCACAGATATAGAACACAGTCTGAAAGAGCATATAGGCTATTAATTAAGTTTTTTTTAATTCCGCGCAAACGGAGTTGCGGGCAACAGCTAGTATCGAATATTGTAAGATCAATATAATTTAAAGACATAGGCGTTTGAGTCTTTAATGCTTATTTCCATTTAGAAATTAACCGCGAGCTTAAACACTAAGACACATGAAATTTAGATTTTAGAACTTCATCTCTGTGTTTATCCCACTTACTTAAAATCAGTGCACCAGATTTCCGTCTTTCAGATAGATGTAACTTCGATAATCTCGACTTCACTCCTTTTTAGACGCCTTTCGTGCAATCCACGTTTAAAGTTCTTGTGACATACACATCGGTTTCGGGTGCTCTTAATGTGTTCTCGTGCATGTATGCGTAGATGTATGGATGTAGAAGTATCGAGAGTGGTGTGTCAGAGCTAAATAGAGGTCCGTGGTATCTGTTTGTGACATTCGATTCTTCCAACCTATTCGATCTTAGATGTAGAACTAAATACTTACAAATACTGTCTCCTATCAAAAGGTGCGCGTGTCCAATAAACGGTATCCCTCCAGGGTAAGCGGGGGGTTCCAGACGTGACGTCACACGCGATCGCCACGTCCAGTACAATGCGAACGCGATAACAGATAATCCTAATACCAACATCACAACTTACTGAAACAAAGTATTCAATACATCACAAGTCATTTTTAAAAGCTAAGAAAAAAACTATTTTACTACATTATAGTTTTGGAGTTTGTTACAAGAAGAGTGGAACTGAATTACAAGCAATTAAATTAGTTTAGAAAATTTCGACACACCACACCGTGGATTTAACCTCTCACGTTAACCCCCATATGTTGCGTAAAGATAAAACTTCGGAATTAATTTTAACAATATCTGATATGAATATAATTGTGTGTTCATAAATTTTACAATTACAATAGAAAAATATATATTTAAATGAATTAAAGATCACCAATAATAATTAATTTAATTACCTTATAATATATTTATTATTAATATAACAACCACAATTACGAGCTACTAATAGTCGATTAGTTTCCCTAACAAGTAATCAAGTCTCTTTATCGATTCGGTTTACGAAAGAACATGTGCATTTACTAATTTACGTTACAATATCCGCAAATTCACTTATAAATATATTCTTGTTGTAACATTCGTGAAATCCTTTACAAATATCAAATGCAAGAAAATGCTGTGGCTCTTGTACTATATGTAACTTAACCTAATTAATAGAGTAAACTTTGTTTTCTTAAGAAATAATAGAATTAAATATAAATAATTATAATCATGCAATCATAATTATTTATTTATTATTTATTTATTTATTTATTTATTTATTTATTTATTTACAATACAATAAAAAAACCTAAAATAGAACTATGTCCCACAAAATTATATAAAATAATTTGACTGTGGGATCAAGAAATTTAATTTAAATTTAAATTGATATAATATAAAATTAGATTAGTGTGATAATTAAAAATTAAATTAAATTTAAATTTATATAAAATAAAATTAGATAAGTATGATTATTAAAATTAAAATAAATTTAATGAAAGTATAATGAAATCAGTTATGGGAAAAGAAGTTATGGCAATGCATGTAATAAAAATTTTTTGAGCTTTGTTTTAAATTTACCTTTGATACTTTCATCCGTAATGAATGCAGGTAAACTATTAAATATATACGGTACACGTTTTTTAAGAGTTCGGTCTCCGTATATATTATGTACCCTGGGCACCATATATTTACCTGCAATCATTGCTCGGGTATTGTAGGTATTACATATATTTTTAAAAAAAAGAAGTATGCTCACGATTGTTAACTGCAATTAAATATTTATGTTTGACACTAACAGGAAGTATTTTACATATTTTAAAAAGTTTAATAAATTAAATTAAATTAATTTAAATTGATTTAATAATATAAAGAAAGCTTTCGCTCATTATCTATCTTTTTCCTTTTTATTATTAGTAATTAAATTTATTTTTCTCTTTCCTGTTTTAACAATAAAAAGATGAGAAGGGAAAAAGATTTGACGAGTCGGAGAGCACAAAAGGAAATAGGGTCATCAAAATCCAACAACGTAACCTTGTAATGACGGGCATAAAGTGTTATTTTTTTGAAGTTCTGTATTTTTTTTAATCGGACGAAAATCATCTATACTTCTATCCGAATATTTTTTTTAAATCGATATTTTTAAGCAGCTCACCCCACCAAGTTAAAATCGATAGATGTCAAATGTAGCCTATTTTTTTTTATATACGTATATATCATAAGGCGGCAAACGAGCAAACGGCCACCTGGATTCGCCGCAATAGCGAGGCGACCGTTGCCCATAAACATCCGCAAATGCAGATGCATTGCCTACCTTTAATCTACGGAGAAAGGGACGCACAGAAAGGGGATATTTCTATTTCCTATGCGTCCCCTCTTCCGCCAAATCCAATTTCTTATTAGAAAAGGATGGGAAGGGAAAGAGGACTAAAATTAGGCCTCCGGTACCACGCTCATCAGACTGTACTTGGAATTGCTTCCACTTCACGCCTGTCTACTGTGTGGTCGTGGTATTACACCGGTCAACCCGGTCTATTCGTGCACCCAACAAATATTGTTGTTACGGGATCTACCCCTGTTGATAAATTGACCCACCTAAAGTTCATATCTTCTGTCTTCTGTACAACAAAAAGGAAGACAACTCCTCCGCAAACAATATTCTTATTGTGGCTATGATCAGTTGTTATTATCAATGTTAGGTTTAATATAAAATCGACTCTTTAATTATTTATGAACAGAAACTAAGATAGCAATATATTTTTGGTTAGACAATTCAACAGTGAGCCACTGTAAGGTGAATATTTTATAAAAAAAATAAATATGAATCAACCTGTACAACTATCGTACAAAGTGTAATAAGTATGGCGAAAATTCTCAATGGAAATGTACCACAGTTTCATAAACGCATTTGGAAAGTAGACTAATAACACGCACGTTTTCACGCATAACCGTGTAATTCAACTGCTGTGTCACTTGCCTTAATATACATTGTTGTCTTTGTTTTATCAAAGATAATGAAAGGGATGACAAGATGTATTAATACAAAGGTCGCGGTAGTGGAGCTCTGCGATTATTTCACCCGTCTTCCCACGTGAATAGTTTAATAGTTTGCAGTGACGAAACATTTGTATGTAAACATATTTACATGGCTTTCATTATGTAGTTATCAGATTAAATCGTTAATATTATTTACTTACTAATATTATAAATACGAATGTTTGGATGGATAGCTGTTGTTTGAAGGTATGTACAGAAGGGCTCAAGGAATTTGAAAATATGTAGTTCATAGTCTGGAAGAACACATAGACTACTTATTACGTTTTTTTTACAATAAAAAGCAAAGTAATGAAAAAATGGTAGTTTATTATATCAAGTTAAGACATTATTGTAATTTTGTACAATAAATTTCACCAACTAATTGCCACGTCCCACATTGACGTATACCTTATAGAGCCTGGTTGCTTTTTCCTCCAAGTAATTCTGCAAAAATAAATCATAGCTTTGTAAAATATTATTTGTAAAAACAGAAATCTTTGTTATGAAATTTTACACAAGTAAAGTGAAATTAATGAATTCTTTATTGTTAGTAAAAGTATGATAAGAGTGAATATGAGCATTAGTTTTATTCGACTTCCAAAAGATGGCGTCGTAACTAATAACAAAGTTGTGTACATCGGCCGTTAAGCTATAAGAGGCGCCACTATCGGTTTAAATCTGGGCGCTCTTTAATTACGCAATTAATACTTTATTATTTTATAACTTACTCAACTAAATATACTGCAGTCCCAAAGCGGCCGCGTGCGCTATAATAGCTTCAGCCGCCTGTCTGATCTCGAGATGTATGCGAGCCGCTTCAAGCCAAGTCTCAGCCGCGACCAGAGACGCACCTTCCAAAGAGGCCACGTAACGTATAGCGGTTGCTAGGTTACCTCTCTCCATCCAGAAACTAACAAGAAATAAACATTTTAAACAATGTTTATTATACGCCAATTAAACTTCGGGAAATAATTGAATAAGGGCTTGTTAATATTAAAGTCGCGGGCGCGTGTGCACAATGGTCACCAGTTGACCAGTTCAAACCGATTAAATTCACTTGACAATGCGAGTAAATCGCGAGCTTCGCCGCTAATTCGATATGAACACTCTCATATAACATCAATATTATAGCAATATCAATATTATAGCAAGCACTAAAACTCCAGCCATAAGAAAAAATGGTTATTGTGAGAAAACTATAAAAGATAGATATAGGCTGTCGAGGACTTTTATTTAGCAAATTTAAAGAGTTATAATTCGTCCATACATCATTTTTATGTAGGTCCTATAGTTTAGTCTACGTAAACGCTGAAAGCAAAATTGTCCCTAATTTTCGCAACAAATTTTGAAGCTATATTCAAAATCTATTAGTCTTCTAGTTATGTAAAAAAAAGAAATGAGACCCATCTACAAGCACTTCCTTTCGATTAAAATAATTTTTATCAAAATCGGACCACCAGGGACGGAGTTTCGCGGTAAAACACATAAAAAAAATACAGTTAAATTGATAACCTCCTTCTTTTAGAAGTCGGCTAAAAAAGCCGTTTAAGCTGAAGAAATCATAAATAAAATGTGAAATGGGAGATAATCTTACGAAAGACATTGTCCTATCTATCAAGTTGAATAAACGTGAAAGAAGCACAATTGCTATTATAATTCTACTATCCAAATATTATTAAAGGTGGAGCTACCTTTAGCATTTTGGAAAGAATATTGCCTTACTCAATATATATAAAAAGCTTATATACAAAACCAATGACAGAAATATTGTATAATAATATAATATGTTAGTCTTTTTAAATATCTTGGCGGCCAAAAGTCATCAGTAAAGTGTGCAGTGCCCTCCTCATCCCGCTACTCTCCGACATACCAAAAATTCTGTTTTGCGCAACTTCTCGTCAGAAATTAAGAGCCGCCAAGATATCTGAAATCATTTACCGAGCCCTTTGGAGTAAATCAAAAGTATCCAAATCTTTCGCTGGTTCTTTGGGCGGATCGTCAACCTCTTTTTGTGGTATTCCTGAAACCTGAAACATGATATTTTAGTTTATTACAATACTAGCTTTTACCCGCGACTCCGTCCGCGCGGAATAAAAAAGAGATAACGGGGTAAAAATTATCCTATGTCCGTTTCCTGGTTCTAAGCTACCTGCCCACCAATTTTCAGTCAAATCGATTCAGCCGTTCTTGAGTTATAAATAGTGTAACTAACACGACTTTCTTTTATATATATAGATTTAGTTCACGATATTGTCAATTCAAAGTAGTTAATGTGGAAATCACGATTGTGGGATAAGTAAAAGTTACCTTGAAAAACAAAAACATCGATTGTAACCAGGATATAAAGTAAACTGGTAGAGGTGAACCCTCCAGTTCCACTAAAGCTACTTTTAAAGCGGTCTTCTCCATCTGAAATTACATATTCAAATATTCTCTGGCTTTAGGTACCAAACGAATCTTGGAATAAAACCTGGATTCTTGGTTTGAAAAAACCTTGATAGTTTTGGGACACTTTTGATGTGAAACATCTATAGGATCACTTGTAAAGCGAATTGTAGGCGTGGCGACGCTTGCCGTGGCGACGGGTCGCCACGCTATACTAAGGTATACATATATATATTTTATGTGTAGTAGAGTGTACGCTGAGGTATACATAATTATTATTATCATCGTTATTATTATTATTATCATAAAATAAATTATTTTTTATTATCATTATTATTTATTTAATTATAATATTTAATATTTTATGCATATTACTTGTACACACACGATGTTTCACATCTGCCAGACGTCTCATGACGGCTCACAAGTTTTTTTTATTTAAATACAATTAATAAAAAAAAATTAAATACAATACCTTGTAAAAATTAGCTTTAAGTACACTATCAGGCACCACGCCGTCTGTCCACACAGATCTTGGTATTGACTTCATTACAGTAGAGACCAGCTTATCCTCGCCTCCTAAATAAATTCTCACATTACTATACAAAACGAGAATTCTTAAAATCTAAACATGGATTTAATTTAAATATATACATAAAAACTAAAATATGTCATTAAAAGGCGTCCCTTTAGGCAAGGTTCCGAAGATACTGGCAGCGTTCCTTTGAATGGCTAGACTAATTCTTTGTCCGAGGTAGCTGCCAGCTCTTCGGTCTCCTGTGATGTCGACTAACCTTTTTGCTGTTTCCTTAAAAAGCCTTCTAGAGCTAGGACCCCACGGACCAAGGGTCTCGACACCGAATGGGACAAATTCATATTCGGAGCCGTGTATTTGTTAGCTTAACGAGAATAAATGCAAATACCTGATGCTTTGTGTATTGCCTTCAATTCTTTAGAGACGTTTACACATTTCTCTCCCTTGCGAGTCGCAGCCAGCAATGATGATCCAGCCGCCCATAACTCCTGTGATCTTTTAGTTTCTTTCTCCGCTTTTAAATGCGCTGGAATATATGAGAAAAAAAATTGAATCCAAATGTTTAAAAGATGTATTCACAATTTTAAATTAAAAAAAGAACTGCTAGTATTGTACGAATGAAATAACTAAAACTCGCAATCTTTAGTTGTTTAATTTGTACAATAGATGGCGCAAATTTCAATCACGATATAAAATTTATAATATTATACAGGAACTTGGATATTTTCTTATAAAATAAACTCTATATTAATACTAGCTGTCGCCCGCGACTCCGTCCGCGCGCAGTTAAAAAAAACTAAATGTTTATGAAATATAGATGTTGGCCGATTCTCAGACCTACTGAATATGCTCAAGAAATAAATACTGGTATTCATACAAACCAGCGAGCTTGTCTTCTAAAATCTTCAATTTGGCCGCCATTTCGGTTCGTTGTTTTGCAAAGAGACGCTTTTCAGCTGCAACTTTGTCAGCCACCATTTGTTTGAGTTTAGCTGTCGCCTGAACAAGAAATAGGTCACATTTTAGGGTAAAACTATGGAATAAAAAAGTTGACTATAATATGTCCGCGTGCATCAATTACCTTCTAGTCAAAGTTCCGTCAAAATCGACCCAATTTCCGAAGATAACACGGAACAAATGCCAAAAACGTTCCCAATAGCCAATAATTTAAAAAACTCGTTTTCATCAACGCAGACAGACATGTGTACGAAATACGAGTATATATTTTTTAAGATGTTACATACAGACACTCTTATTTTATTAATATATATACATTACAATTTAATCAATCTCATAATTTTCACAAAATGATAAAATTTACGATAAAAATATTGAATTTTTATTTAAAGGAATTTAACGTTTGCATTATTTTATTAATTTGGAACTAGTAGAATTAAAGAAAATTTAAAAGTAGCCTATGTGTTCTTCCAGACTAAGTTCTACATTGATGTATTTCCTCAAGATCCGTTGAGCCGTTCCGGAGATACCTTCAAACATTCATCCATCCAAAAATTTGTATTTATAATATTATTAAGAAGATATACCTCTATCTCTCTTTGTTTCAATTTCTTTTCCAACATCTCTTCGTGTCTTTGTAATTGTTTCCTTAATGCATCTTTTAACATATCCTCGTTTCTTTTCTTTAAATTTTCTTCCTACAACATTAAAAATAAAACTATTGTATTCCAAGATTACCATAAACGGTAATGTAATTTATTCTCAGACTAACAACAATAAAATAAATAAAAAAAAACAAACCCTCGTCTTAAAGTCTTTTTCCAATTCGAGACGTTTTAATTTGGTTAGATTTTCTAAGACTAGTTTCCTTTCTCGTTCAGTTTTTTCATCTTCCGAACGTATAGCTACATAAAGAAAGTATTACTCTTAACAAATACTTGAAAGATAACAAAATTTGCGAACCTTAAAACATGATAACCTAACCTTAATTAAAAAAAAAACGATTGATAGCGGCTCTTATACTGAAAAACTTCGAAAAAAAAAAGTTTAGCGTTAAAAAAGGCCAGTAATTTACGCTCTAGTATGTCACAATGGAATTGTCATACATACAAACCCACATACATAAAAATAAACTTACATATGCGCGTAAAACATTACCAATTTTTGTCATGTAATAAAATCCATAGTACAAAGTTATGAATAAGGGCGTCATGTTAAAACAGAACATCATTGTATAACAAAACATTATTGTATACATTTATTACAATTTAAAACCTTTTTAAATAAGTATGTATAATTTTACTAACTATCCACAGCTCTATCCGCACGCTCCTTCATACCAGACACCACCTCTTGTAGTTCTTCTTCTAAATCTCGTTTCTTATTGTACACAAAAAAAAGAATAAATTTTACGACAAAACTAACCTCAACTTACGATCACTACAATGACATATTAGTAGTGAATGTAACAAATTTTTCCCCCCCAAAAAAAAAAAAAAAACAAACAAAAGAAAATTAAACATTATTTTTCGTTTTAAAATTTTACTGGTGTTACAATTCTGCTTTTACTTTTGAATTCAAAACTTTATTTCCCGTGATCTGCAGTCTGTAGTGGACCCCAGATGATGCACCTGAATAATACCTGCGTTAGGCCATAAGTCTATTACTATCATAACCTCCCCAAAGATATGGTAAAAAATGTGGGCGCCGTAGACATATCACCAAGGGCACTGTTCGCACCAAAATTGGCATAGCACCTGAATTACTTTTGGAATTAAAAACCTACACACTGACATAATGCCAACCAAATTTTGTAAACATTACATAAATTATTAAATAAATAAATTTTCCGCATAATTACAAGTGATATTAATTGACATGATTATTGAAATTTAATTAATAATATCCGCAAAGCGCTTTATTTTCTATTTAGAACTAGCTTTTACCCGCGACTCCGTCCGCGCGGAATAAAAAAAATGCACACAAAATAAAAAAGTTCCTATGTCCGTCTCCTAGTTCTAAGCTACCTCCCCATCAATTTTCAGCTAAATCAGTTCGACCAATCTTGAGTTATAAATAGTGTAACTAACACGACTTTCTTTTATATATATAGATTTATAAAATAAACTTACATATCGATAAGTGTGGTACAAAAGAAGGTCTGGATCACCGTCCATTCTCAACTTATTATGTGTGTAGTGCAGACCAGGTATGAGAGTCTCATTTTCTTCTGTATATTTATCTATGTACGTTTCCACCTGAAAACAATAGTTTTTACACACACAACTCACGCCTGTAACCCAGAAGCTTGCAGCAGTGAACCTGGTAGGCAGAGATCACGGAACTCTCTTTAGTGTGGCCAAACGAACTTCCACAATCCATTTTTCGGAGATGAGACGGAACATGACGCGTCGCCGTCTTTTTCATCAAAAATATTTTTACATCATTAAAATATGAGAATTATTTTATTAAAAAAGTATTCCGTTCTAAATTACGGTCAAAATAAAATTGTAAGAAGTTCATTTTTAGTAGAAATTCTTCGAACCAATCTTCATGATTAGTACGTCAAATTTGATTAATAAAAAATTTCTGATGCTACTATATCCATACGAAACATATAAACATACAAACTCACCATTTGCCACTGTCTGTCACGAACTAAAGCCTTATCATTTTCCCACTGATATTGTATTAACATGGCTTTTATCTTCTCCTGACATTGCTCCATCATTTCTTTCGTTTTTTCAATAGCTTCGGGAAGAGCTTGTACCCCGCATTCCAAGTAACGTGTTAACTCCTCTAGAAACGATAAGTGTTTGCATTGAAATTAGACCCTTCGTTTACAAGGCAACGTACATCCTCAAAACTCAGCCATTTAAGTCGTTAAGAGTATAAAGCAATTCTATTACAGAGGTACACGGGTCGCCGACATTTTGTTCTTTAGTCGTCAAAACCAGTCGCTCGCAACTTGTTTATACGTTTATACGAATAGACAACTCGTGTCGACTATTCGTTGTTGTGTGTACGAAGTCGGCGCATCGCGATACTCGCGACGCAAGGATACATTATTAGTTTCTTAAGTAGGTATACGTTATCTTGTGTACCAAGAGGCTAAAACTGTATGTAAAAAACAGTAGTACAGTCAGTATCATCTGCTGCATAAATTTTCAAGTCTCCTCAGTTAAAGGTAGATATTATTTGCAACCTTTTTACTTATAGCAAAAATTTATTTCCAGGTTACTTTGCTATTCATTTATATCAGGTTACCCTTTGTCTTAACTAATAAAGAAGTTTGTATATATCATTTAAATTTTAATTAATAAATATTCAAATTACCCATCCCCTCTTGCGCTTCCAACGCATTCTGTATTGACACTCTCACCAAATCCATGCGCTCTTCCATTGCTTTGCGAAGCTCTTTTAATTTAGGCATTGAGAAATCGTTCATTGTATCATCCACTGCCTTAAATATAAATAAATATGCAAAATATGTAATTAAATAAGAAATTATTTAAAGAAAAGTCCGTACTTATTTTATTCCTATAACAAGTAAAGGAAGACGAATGTATGACATCTCACATTTCAATGGAAGAGTTATACGATGTAAAACACTAACTGTATTACTCCAAAAAATACTGTTAGACACTGTTTAGTTAAACACATGATTAACCCTTTTACCGCCGCTGATTGATATAATTAACGTCAACGTGATGATATGTTTCACTATAAATATCGCATTAGGTAAAGATCGCATTTCGCAAGCCTACGTATAATAATGTCAATAACCATGATTTGTTAAAAATCCGCGCCGGGCGCTAGTCACGGTATAAAAGGGTTGACGTATGTTTAAGCTAAAATGTATTTGAAACACTAAGTTTTTTATGGTAAGGCTCTAACCATACAAGATTATATTTTACCTGACAGTAATACACACAAGCCGCTTTAGCAGTATCATAATTGTTTATAACTGTCTCAAACAGATCCTTCAAGCAGGATTCTACTTCGCAAATATCTTTCGTTAGTACAGGCGGTGGAAGACGAACACATGGCGGCTGTTCGATTACCTCTAGAAATATTAAGATAAATGCAGCTATAGTCCAGTAATGCATTAAAAAAAAGATGAAGTAATTAAGCATACTGATTTAACTCGCCTTTGACAGGTTGCATTATTTCCTTGGGTTTTTCTGGAACGGCTGTAAAATTTAAAATATAAAGTATTCATGTATACGAAAGACAATACGCTTTAATTACGCGGGAAAGTTATGTCAAAAGTACGTATCAAAAGTACATAACCTAGCTTAAATATATCAAAATGAAATAAAGATTTATTAATTTATGTGAGCTTACTAGGAATCGATTTTGGTGGTTCTTCGATTTTACAGACATCTGTTTTTTCATCCATATGTATATATTTCTTAAAGCTTTCGATACATTCGTTCATATATTCTTTATACGACATATTCTCTTGAAATATGACAGCTATCATATCATCGAACCAGGGCGCGTATATAGTTAACCAATCACGAGTCTGTGGGGACTGTCTGTAATGCGTCAAAAAGCACTCACATTTATAGTTGGATAATGCTTGGAAAAGACAACATTTATTTTGTATCGACATATCGCTTCTGTTATTATTCCTAACAGTTTGAATTCACATCACCAACAACCGCTACAAATGGCGAAAATCAAATAGGCACAAAAACAACGTTTTGTAGCCTGTCCATTAAATATAGGTCAGTGAACCGTATGCATTGCGCAATACGCGTACTTACAGCTGCTCGTACATAAAACATATTTATTTATTTATTCACTAAACTTTTTATAATTGCTAGAGCTTAGCAGCTAGCTTAGCTTTAGATTGCTAGAGCAAATAGCAACTAAGCATAAAACTAAAATAAATGAAACTATAAAATAACAAATAAACGGCCAAGCTCATTTTGACCAGTGAGGTTGATTCCATTCGTAATCTAATGGGTTTCACAGAAGTACAGTCAGTCGATTTTATTTGTTATTGTTATTATATTAAATATATGTTTGAATATTGTTATTATACGAGACTTTTGGCAGTTGAAATCCACATTACTGAGAAATATTAAACTCTGAAGTATAAATAAATACATACTTAGCGTAATACGCGAATGCTCCTGCTAGTGTTGCTAGAAACACTGTCCCCCATATCAATCTGTCATCCTTTTCTTTGGGCTTGGGCGGTGGTGGAGGCAGCGGACAAGGCTCTCTATCGGGATACTTTCTGAATTGCTTCAAATTTGTCGCAGACTGAGTTATTCTGACTAATCGGTAGTCTATCTGCCTCGGATACTGAACGATAAATGCAACATTAAATTATTATATAATTAAAAAAAAACTGTGTTCCTATTTCACTTTAACAAAGTTCATGGAGGCTGGAAATTTAGCTCGGTTAGCTGCGAGTGGCCGGTAATGGAAGACAATGTAGGCAAAAGTTTAGCCCTACCCCGCATATTTTAACGTAAAATAAAGTCCTACGCAGATTCTTGTAAAAAAAATTCGAGACGCCATAAATTTTGTATGGCTATAAACAAAAATTACAGCTTTATTTCGATTATGAATAAATCTCGTATTCAAATTATAATACAATATTTCTCACCAAAACAGTTTTTGTTTTAAATATATGGCTCGCAATTCGTTGCATTTCGTCTTATTTATAGACGTGCAGATAAATTTACTTCACATTTCTTGCGAAATCATTTAAATATTAAGCAATTAATACATTTACAATGACAATTAATTTTGACAAGCTAAAGAAAGCTGCTAGAATTTAAATGTAACCTCTTTAAATTGACGCAACGACTAAAATATCGAACCTCTGTATAGCACTGGACAGGCTATAAGCTGTGATATTTTGTGTCTATTTGATTTCAAGAGATCAACTGAACAAAGGTTTTTTGTTTTTTCCAAAGAGTTTGAGAGAGATGTCAATATTGTTATAGATGTGTTCGACAATAAGAACTCGCGAGAGGGGGAAGTGGGCCTTGGCCTCCGACAAGTTTCCACTTTCTCTAGAAATCCTAGGTGTCCTAGGTATCGCTGAATGGATGAGGTGGATAGGGGGGACCTTCTTTCCTGGGCGGAGGATAAGGGGGGAGGGATTTCGGGACCTGCAGGTCCGAGACTGGGTAGAAACGGCACGGGATCGGAGAAATTGGAGACGAGAGGGTAAAGTTTCAAAATAAAACATATGTAGTAAATAAAAATCATTGTCTAATTTATTTAAATTACATCTTAAATATTTACACAAACCGCTGCATATTGCTGTAAGAGACTAAGTAATTTCAACAATATCTCTTATAGATGTTCCGTTTTACGTAAATGCAAGTTTTACTCTTTAATAGAAAAAAAAAATCTTTTGACATCTACATATTTTTTTTAATTTGCCATTTTTTTTTAAATTCAAAAGCACTATGTGACCCAACTATATTTTACGAAACCTTAATCCATACTTCGAATAACAGTGTAATACTAAAAAGTTGGTACTACTGGAAATAATGGGACCAATCACGTGCTAGATACAAAATCACTCGTACGAACTTCAGTACGACAAAGATTTACCGTTCATTTCAAATAAAACGAGAGAATAAATCAAAAAGAAATAGATAGACAAATATTCAATACATTTTTCTATAAAAAAAAATATTTTCCAATGTTGCTAGATTTTATTTGACAAGTCTGAAATATTACAAAGTAAGAAGTTATTCCATCTTTATTACGTATCACTTCGCTTCTCATCAATTTGAACTATATCGCTTACAACGACATCGATAGGAATGACAATATTCAGTTACAATAAACGATACTGTACTCACATGTCAATCTGTCGGGATTTACTATTTTAGTCGCTATAACCGATATGTCGTTTTAACCGATGTGAATTTAACTACGTTTAGATCATCTCGAAAAACATAAAAAAAAATTCACCAAACGTATCAGTTTAGAGTTTTTTTATTTTTAAATATAATTACTATTAGAAACGCAAAGACGTACAAATCACAAACAAATTTATTTATTTTTTATCAAGATTTTTTTTTTGTCTAAAGCGGTAATTATTTATAATCTATATAATGAGTTGCAGTAAATAATAATAAATAAATAAACACTAAACAAGACTTTATATAAATAGTTACCATACCTAAAGTTACTACGAGAAGCGAAGGAGTCTTGTTCTTTTTTTATTCTCTTCGGTCAACTTGAATCCCAATTGATGTTAAGATATAATGTACTTTCACCAAATTCAATGCAAAGTTTATTTAAAATAACCAAAAGAACATATTAACTTGAATTTAATTTTACAATCTGTAAATCAATTTTACAAACTTTAATTTGATTTTACAAATTTGTACTCAATGTTACAAAGTTCAAATAGATTTAGGAAAATTTAATAAGATTTTACAAACTTTAATTTGATTTTACAAACTTGAATAAAATTTTACAAACTTGAATTAAATTTTACAAACTTGAATTATATTTTGCAAATTTGAATTAAATTTTACAATTTTGAATTAGATTTTACAAACTTGAATTTGTTTTTACAAAGTCGAATTAGATTTTACAAACCTGAATTTGATTTTACAAACTTGAAATTCGCATTGCATTGGTCATTTATGAGTACAAGAGTCCGGATACAGAGGCGTGTGCCATCACAGCCTGAGCCGCTTGGCGCACCTCGAGGTGATGACGTGCAGCATCAGCCCAGTCTCCGGCTGCAGCTCGAGGAGCACCTTGCAGCAAGTTCACGTAGCGGAGAGCTGACTGAAGATCTCCGTGGTCCATGTGGTATCTGTGGATAAGTTTTTTTTTTTTTTATATAAGAGAAGGGAGCAAACGAGCAGTGGGAACACCAAGGTGTTCATCGACGCCCATAGACATCTGCAATACCAGAGGAATCGCAAATGAGTTGCCGACCTTTCAGATAGTGATACGCTCGCTTCTTGAAGGACCCTAAGTCGTACTGGTTTGGAAATACCGCCGAGGACAGACCATTCCACAACGCGGCCGTGCGCGGCAAGAAATTTCGCGAGAACCGCACTGTTGTGGAATGCCAGCCGTCCGTCCAGATGGTATGGATGGTACCTGGCGGTCTGTCGGGTCGTCCGATGACGAAACTCGGCAGCAGGAATCGTTCCAAACAGTTCTTCGGAACACTCCCCGTGGTATAAACGATAAAAAATGCAGAGGGAACTGACGTCCCTCCGCAAGGCCAGAGTATACCAAAGGGGATGTATAGGAAGGGTAGGGTATTAACAGTGGTAGATCCCGCAACAATATCTGTTGGGTGCACAAATTGTCCTCGCTCAGTGAAATACCACAACCACACAGAAGACAGACGTCAAGTAGAAGTAATTCCAACTACAGTCTGATGAGTGTGATGCCGGAGGACTAATTTTAGTCCTCTTTCCCTTCCCACCATTTTTTTATTAGGAAAGGATGGGAAGAAGTGGATTTGGCGGAAGAGGAGACGTATAGGGAAGGGAAATATATTTCTGTGCTTTACTCCGTTGATTAAAGGTAGGCAACGCATTGTGGATGTCTATGGGCAACGGTCGCTTCGCTATTACGGCGAATCCAAGTAGCCGTTTGCTTGTTTGCCACCTTTTGATATAAAAAAAGTCAAATTGCTAAACAAAGGGCTCTCCTGGTACAATACCAAGAAAATACACAAGATAATATGCGTGCGGAAGGTTTCATTTTAGTATTTTTACCTTCCCAACCTTTTCTTCTAAGGAATGAGAAGAAGCATTGGGTTTGATGGAGGAGTGGACGAATAGGAAAGGAAAACGTCTTTCAATTCGTCCCCTCCACCGTCGATTTACGTCATCCTAGTTAATTAAGTACAAGAAAACTATATAAAAAAAAATGTTTGTTAGTTTGCAGATTTTGACGAAATATCAGATATTGTGAATGTGCCTGTATTTTGTTCAAAAAGATAAGGTTTTTTTTTGTTTAGTTAAAATTATAAAATGAATCTTTTATCTTATATAATTAAGTACCTCGCCCTCTGTATTATATCAAATGTATCCAATTTGGTGAAGTCAGTCGGTTTGTTGTTCAACTCGTCCTCAGGAATTTCAGCAAACTGAAAAAAAAAAAATACTTTCATTAATACTGGAATGATGGAAGATAGAAAAATATGAAACTCGAAAGTTCGAGTGGTGATGATGGTGATGATGGTGATGATGGTGATGATGGTGATGATGGTGATGATGGTGATGATAGTGATGATGATGATGATGAGTGGAAAATCTAAAAAAAACTTTTATTCAGACTTCAATGATGGAAGATAGATAAATATGAAACTCGAAAGGTCGAGTGGTGATGATGGTGATGGTGATGATGATGATGAGTGGAAAATCTAAAAAAAAACTTTTATTCAGACTTAGATGATGGAAGATAGATAAATCTGAAACTCGACAGTAGGATGATGATGATGATGATGATGATGAGTGGAAGATTACCTTTTGGAACAACAACTTGGACTGCAGCCAGGACAAGAAGTAAACTGGCAGCGAGGCCCCCTCGCGGCCAATCAGAGCAACTTTCATTGCGGTTCTCTCCAACTAAAACAAAACTAATCATGGGTTTCTGAGACCAAAGTACCCGTTTAAAACATATTATTACTTCTGTTTTGATAATGACAGGGATGACGATATGTTTTATATAGAGACTAGCTGTCGCCCGCGACTCCGTCCGCGCGCAGTTAAAAAAAAAATGAAAAATAGATGTTGTCCGATTCTCAGACCTACTGAATATGCTCACAAAATTTCATGAGAATCGGTCAAGCCGTTTCGGAGGAGTACGGTGACGAACATTGTGACACGAGAATTTTATATATTAGATTTTGGTCTCAGAAACCTACGATAAATAAAAAAAAGAGTTTTACACACATAATTGGTAAAAAGAGTCCCATAGTGAAAGATTTCTTAAACTAAGTTTACACTAAGTGACAAATCTGAGTGTGAAAGTTAAATATTATTTGAAAATTATTATAATTATCGGTTATTGAGAACAGTTTTTAAATTTACAGTCGAACCTAGATAAGGGAAAATCCAAGAGACTGAGATATTTTTCTCGCTTAGATGTTTCTCGCTCATACAGTTCTCGCTTTTCAGGGTTGGATTGTATTTGTACATTTAAATAGATTTTACCTTTTCGAATTTATCTAACAAACATTTTTCAGTTGCAATTCCTTTCTGACGTGCTTCTTGTGGTATACCATTTAGTACTGTCTGCACCAAACGGTCATCTTTACCTGAAAATATACGTAAAACTATTAGAAAAAAGATGTTACGAGAAGTTAAAAAGCATTTGCAGATTTATTTAAAACTAGCTTTTACCCGCGACTCCGTCCGCGCGGAATGAAAAAAAATAGAAAACGGGGTAAAAATGATCCTATGTCCGTTTCCTGGTTCTAAGCTACCTGCCCACCAATTTTCAGTCAAATCGATTCAGCCGTTCTTGAGTTATAAATAGTGTAACTAACACCACTTTCTTTTATATATATATATAGATTTAAAATAGAAAAAAACTTATCACACTTTAAAACATTAGCAAGCAAAGTCATATCAAATTTCTCAATTTTCTATCATGGTAGAGCTTTATCTCTTTCAAGCTATCAGGGTAACGGAAATGTCAGAGACAATGCTCTAAAAAACTTAAATTAATATTCTTATTGATGATATATTTACCAGCTTTCTCCAGAGCCTTAATCTCATTGTCTATCTTAGCCTCAGCACCAGTTCGTCTTGTTGCCGAGAGCAGAGCCTCCGCCGCCGCCCACAGAGACTGAGAACGACGAGCCTCTTCCTCAGCCTTCGCTCTTTCTATTAAAACAAACAAAAATCATCTTACTAATATTATAAATGTTGATTTTTATCTGAATGTTAGGTCACTAAGGTTTCGTATGAAAGAAGATTGCATGTAGCTGAGATGCGTATGCTAAAATGGATGTGTGGTGTGTGGCCCGCAGTACGAGACGCGACGTGATCGCGAAGTTCTCAAAATAAACACTCGCCCTTAAGATGGACCCCCGAAGGGTCCGAAACTAGTCGGTGCCGTCATCGGACGATCATACGTCAGTTTAACCGTTATTACTTAATTAAGAACATAAGTCTTAAGTGCTTTCCAACTACAGTCCGACGAATACGTGCTAGAAAACTCTTACTTCTCTTCCCCTTCCCATCTTTTTTATGACACATAAATAGGAGAAATATTCTCTGTTAATTAAAACTAAATAGAGGTCGCTTTGTTAAGCGCAACTACACTTTATACCAAAAAAAAATTATGATGGATTTTATTTAAATATGTCAAAGAGTATATAATATAATCTTACTTTTAAGTGTTTGCTCTATGGCCATCAATTTCCCCGCCATCGCGGCCATGTCCTTCTTGAACACAACGCGTTCTTTCTCCACCTCTTCTGACACAGCCTTGTTGAACTTTGATAAAACCTGAAATTATAAACATAAATAAAAATATATGTAAAATCTCTTTTATATTTGAAGTTTAAAGATCTTTATCTATATACTAGCTTTTACCCGCGACTCCGTCCGCGCGGAATAAAAAAAAAAACAGGGTAAAAATTATCCTATGTCCGTTTCTTCGTTCCGACGTCCGTTTCGACTTTCTTTTATATATATATATATATATATATATATATATATATATATATATATATATATATATATAAAAGAAAGTCAAAGAAAGAAACGGACATAGGATAATTTTTACCCTGTTTTTTTTTTTATTCCGCGCGGACGGAGTCGCGGGTAAAAGCTAGTTTATAAAATTAGTAACATAGTAAGATATTTAGAACACAAAATTTAATTTCCATAAATAAAAAACTAAAAAACTAAAAAACTAAAAAACTAAAAAACTAAAAAACTAAAAAACTAACCTCTTTATCTTTAGCCTTCAATTTATCTTGCAACACTTCTTGTTGTATTTCAAATTGCTTCTTTAATTGTTCCTTCATTCTTCTATTTGCTTCAGCCTGAATCGCGAGACTCTGGAAAAAAAAATACGCAAAAATATATTTTCACTGTCGTAAAATATATTACCGTCCCTCTTAGTCCAGGAGCCAGGTACATTTTCTGTCAATTATTTCCTATCGAGCGAAACTTCGTAAAATGCATAAGGGATTTATACTATGAATACTCGCGACCGTCAGCTGCGGCTCCGTGGGTGGGGTGGGCAGTGGCAACCTCCCAAACATGGAGAAAAAAAAATCAGTCATTTCCTCTCATTTGAAAATTTATCAGAGTATAGTTTATGTAGTATTTTAAAAGAAAAACATAGTCAGCTGACCATAACACGGTGGATTATACGTCAGCTCCTTGAAGATGAAAAAAAAAATTGTCATGAAAATCTGTCGCTGGCTCCTGGACCATCTCATTCTATTTGAAAGAAAGAGTTATCAATATTATAAAATATAACTTCATATAATATTAAGCGTAATTTACTTGCTGATAAGAATTTTTTATACGTGATTTTTTTTAATCGCTTTAGTAGTTTTTGAGTTTCAAATAAACTACTTTTCCTAACAGCTACTATTTTTTTAATATTATTTTTTCGCGAATTTTTTATATTAAAGACAATAATTATTTTAAAAAAAAACACTTAAGAATAATTAAAAAAAATACCCTTTTCTGGAACTCCAATTCCTTATGAAGCGATTCCCGTTTGATTGTTTCTTCCACTTTAGCATCAATTATAGCTTTTTCATCGTGACCTTGAAATAAATAACATTTCTAATTATCATCACATTCCGCGTTTACACTGACGAAACATTTGCACAAAACATTTTACAGTCTACATTTATTAATAGGGAATGAGTCAGACAGACAAAAAAGCCCTAATAACTTACATTCAATAGCTCGATTTATTTTCAATTCCCTGACGGTCTGAAGTTCTGCGATTGCATTTTGTAAATATTGCACCTGAACAAAAAAACTTTAATAAATTCATAGATACGACTAAAAATTTAAGTCATAATAAGTTAGAATATATTTATGTATCTTGATCTTAGTAGTTAGGTAGTCAGTCGGTCAAATAGTGAGTCGATGAGATAGTCAGTCGGTCAGATAGTCAGTCAGTCAGATAGTCAGTCGATGAGATAGTCAGTCAGTCAGATAGACAGTCGATGAGATAGTCAGTCAGTCAGATAGACAGTCGATGAGATAGTCAGTCAGTCAGATAGACAGTCGATGAGATAGTCAGTCAGTCAGATAGACAGTCGATGAGATAGTCAGTCAGTCAGATAGACAGTCGATGAGATAGTCAGTCAGTCAGATAGACAGTCGATGAGATAGTCAGTCAGTCAGATAGACAGTCGATGAGATAGTCAGTCAGTCAGATAGACAGTCGATGAGATAGTCAGTCAGTCAGATAGACAGTCGATGAGATAGTCAGTCAGTCAGATAGACAGTCGATGAGATAGTCAGTCAGTCAGATAGACAGTCGATGAGATAGTCAGTCAGTCAGATAGACAGTCGATGAGATAATCAGTCGGTCAGGTAGTCAGTCAATGTGATAGTCAGTCAGTCAGATAGACAGTCGATGAGATAATCAGTCGGTCAGGTAGTCAGTCAATGTGATAGTCAGTCGGTGAGATAGTCAGTCGATGAGATGGTCAGTCGGTGAGAAATTCAGTCGCTCAGGTTCTCCGTCGGTGAGCTAGTCAGACGGGCAGGTAGTCATTCGGTGAGATAGCCAGTCACTCAGGTTCTCAGTCAGTGAGCTAGTCAGTCGGACAGGTAGTCATTCGGTGAGATAGCCAGTCGCTCAGGTAGTCAGTCGATGAGATAGTCAGTCGGTCAGATAGACAGTCGATGAGATAATCAGTCGGTCAGGTAGTCAGTCGATGAGCTAGTCAGTCGAGCAGGTAGTCATTCGGTGAGAAAGTCAGTCGCTCAGGTAGTCAGTCGGCGAGATAGTCAGTCGGTCAGATAGTCAGTCGATGATATAGTCGGTCGGTCAGGTAGTCAGTCGGTGACAAACCTTCTTCAATGTATACATGAGCAGCAGGTCAGTGTCTCCGTGCAGCTCCAGCTTCCTGGAGCTCAGATCCACGCCGGGGAACAGCATCTGCAGCTCGTCCTTGAACTCCGTACGAGCTGCTTCCACCTGACAAAAAAAGTAATCTAAATACCAGGCATTTTACATTTATTAGTTACTAGCTATCACCCGCGGCTTCGTCCTTGCGGAATTAAAAAAAAAACTTAAAAAGTAGCCTATGTGTTCTTCCAGAATAGTAGAAGTTTCAGAATAGTAGAAGTAACTACTACGGTGAGAGAACAACTAAATACCTTGTTCCTAAATTATACAATGCACTAAAATGGCTAAGAAATTACCCACATCATGTGATAACATCTAGAAATGTTGTAAAAATAAGTTAAAAAAGTATTTTTTAGAAAATCAATTATGCTGCTGTACTGTTTGGCGACCTTTTATGAATCTAGTGTTTTTTGTGAATAAATAAATAAAATGAATATTTGTAAGACTTACATCAGTGTAAACCCACGCTTACACTACATAGTACTACAAATCTTACTAATATTATAAATGCGAATATTTAAATGGATGGATGTTTATTTGAAGGTGCAGTGTAAACTCTTTATAACAATACTCAAGGAACTGAGCATTTTTTGTCGTTATAGAGTTATCGTTATATGGAGTGATAAACAATAATACCGATAATAAATATTTACTGCCTACAAATATGAACACATTTCTTCGTAATAGAGAATGGCGTATCGCTATAAAGAGTGTTTCAATATGTGGGATTTAACACAAACCAACCAAGTTGGGCTCACTTCAACGTTACAGGGATTTTATTGTTATAAAAGATAACGTTATAAAGAGTTTACACTGTATATCCAAAACGTCTGCACGGACGTTTATGAAATTTGACATAAATATAGAACATAATGTAGAACACATAGGCTACTTATTGCGTTTTTTTTTTAATTCCGCACAGACGGAGTTGCTAGAGCTAGTCATTCATATAAATTTGTCTTATGCTAACACTTCTACAAATGTCTGTGAACAGTTACACTGTTCAGATAAATTGCATAATCAATTGGAAAATTGCATACAATAAACGTCATTCAATGTACAGTGAAATTGTCTACTAAAGTGGTAATGTATCCACAATGAACTATATCCGTTGCTCGAACGATTTTGTAATTCGCAAGCTGTTTGTAATGTGACTAGGATAATCGTGAGAAATGTTACAAATAGGTATCAACAATGATTGAAAGAACATCTAATATTACAAATTAGATTTTTTAAAAAAACGTAATAAGTAGCCTATGTGTTCTTCTCGGAATTAGTCCTACATCTGTGCCAAATTTCATCAAGATCTGTTGAGCCATAAACTTTCGCACTTATGTTAGTAAGATGTAAATATTTGGATGTATGGATGGATGAATGTTTGTTAGAAGATATCTAGAGCGTTGGTGACTCAGGGGTTAAGCAATTGACTTGCAATCACACAAGTCCTGTATTCGAATCCCGCAATGTACCAATGTGTTTTTCTATTTACTTAAGTACATTTATCCGACGTACTTAAGGTGAAGAAAAACATAGTGATGCTGCACATATCTGAGAAGAAATTCAATGATATGTGTGAAGTCAACCCGCACTGAGCTGTGGTTGACTATGACCTAGTTACACCTAACTTAGGTTAGACTCTGAGCCCCTTAGTAGAGATATATAGTGAACTGATGATGATGATCTAAAGCACAATCTGAAAGAACACACAGATAGCCTATGATCCAGGAAATGTGTATGTTTCCAGTTTGAATGACATATTCACTCGATTAATACGCAACGGTTCAACACATCATATTGAAGTTTGGCACAGATGTATTAAATAGTGTCAAATAAGACATGAGACAGATAAAGTGACGGGCAAAAACTAGTTAATATTATAAATGCGAACATTTAGATAGATGGATGGATGGATGTTTGAAAGTATCTTCAGAACGGCTCAACGGATCTTGATGAAATTTGTCATAGACGTAGAACATAGTCTGGAAGAACACATAGGATACTTATTAACGTTTTTTTTTTAATTCCCCGCGCACAGAGTCTCGGGCAAAAGCTAAAGTAAACACCAATAGCTTACTAGTTAAGGAATATGGACATCTAATCACATGGTAGAGGATTCGAATCACCAAATCATAACACAAACCTTACAATATTTACGAGAAATCTTAGTAAATTAACAAAAAATAACTTCTAACATATGTAGATGTTTCGTCAGTGTAAACCTCACCTTATTCCAATATCTATCACTGAGTACAGCCTTCTCGTGCTCCTCCTTGTACGCAGCCTCAGCCTCCTGCAGATCTGCGCGGAACTTCTTGATGTAGCGCTGAGTGGCCGCGATACTCTCCGGCGGAGCTTGAACACCCGCTTTTATCAAACGGTCCAGTGTTTCTAGCAAAAAAGAGAAAATTAATTAAAAAAAACAATAATTGAAATGATAATGAGAGCGTCGGTGGCTCAGGGGTTAAGCAGTTGACTTGCAATTTGTAGGTCCTGGGTTCGAATCCTGTCATGTACCAATGTGTTTTTCGATTTACATATATACATTTATCTGACCTTACAATGAAGGAAATTCAAAGATATGTGTGAAGTCAACCCGCACTGAGCTGTGGTTGACTATGACCTAGTCATACCTAACTTAGGGTAGGCTCCGAACTCCTCAGTGGGGATATATAGTGATGATGATCATGATGATGATGTATTGCAATTAAAAACGCAAGTCTTTTATTTGTGCATCCCATCCTCTGTCTATTTAAGATAGGCAAAGCATCTTCGTTCTATGGGCAGCGGTAATCTCGCTGTTTTAGCGAATTTAGGTGACAATTTACTCATTTGATATTTAATATTATAAAATAATGCTAGATTACTGTGTAAAGTACAAAAAAAAGTGAAAGTTGAAAATATTAGTAGCCTATGTGTTCTATAGGCTACTAATTAAGTTTTTTTTTAATCCGCACAGACAGAGTTGCGGGAGACAGCTAGTCAATTATAAATAATATTACTAATATTATAAATGCGAATGTTGAGATGGATGTTTGTTTGAAGTTATCTTCAAAACGTTTCAACAGATCTCGATGAAATTTGACATACATGTAGAACATAGTCTGGAAGAACACATAGGATACTTATTAAGTTTTTTTTTAATTCCGTACGAACAGAGTCGCCGGCGACAGCTAGTTATAAGTAAAAATGTACTTACCAATAGCGCATCTCGCTTTAGATGCAGACTCGTGGGCTTTCTTCATTAAATTGTCGCGTTCGTTTTGAGCACCTCTTAGAGATGAGAAGTTCTTCTTATCCAAATCCTCGATAGGAGCTTCTACTATCTACAATATATGTTAAAATTACTAACTTTATAACTTTAAAACTTAGTTTCAACTTAGCATAATACTTGTTTAGCTAACTTTAAGATATAAAGAAATTAAATTAAAGATGTTAAATTACATAAAACATAGAAATCATTGAAAATTTCATCCGAGTAAAATTTATTTTTAATCTGTTTCAATTTGACATATTCAACCTCTTTAGTAATTAAAGAAAACAACTGGCCGTTAAGAAAAAAACAAAACTATTTGAGTCACTATTAAGCTTATCTTTTTAATTTTTTTCTTTTTTTTTTGTACTATTAAAGTTTTTTTGGCTAATAAATTATATTTTATTGTATAAAAATAATAAATAATTTTGTTACTCACAGCATACAAAGCCTTATTATAATCAATGCAGAACTTCTTTGCCTGCTTGAAGTTGTCTATAGCTAATTTGGTGTTCTCGTGCATTTCATGTTCTAACTCCACCATGTCCTTAGTGATGACTATAGGTGGGGGCTGCTGAGGCGGACACTCCTCAGTTTGGATTAATGTTACTGTTACGACAAGAAATTATAATTTTTAAATATATTTAATTTGCAAATTAAAGCATAATTTTGTATATATACTCAACTTTTCTTTTTTTTACATTAAATCTATAAATGGAGAATATTTTGATGGATGGATGTTTATTTTGAAGGTATCTCCGGAACGGCTAAACGGATCTTGATGAAATTTGCCAAAGATTTAGAACATAGTCTGAAAGAACACATAGACTACTTATTAAGTTTTTTTTTTAATTCCGCGCGAACGCAGTCACCGGCGACAGCTAGTCTATTAACTCAATGATTCACAAACATGAAAAAGCTAGTACTGTATTAAGACATTCAATATTACACATGTAACCTTATTAATATTATAAATGCGAATGTTTAGATGGATGTTTGTTTGAACATATCTCCGGAACGATTCAATGGATCTTGATGAAATTTGGCACAGATGTATTTTTATTTAATTCATCGCGAACGGAGTCGCGGGTGACAACTAGTAATAATATACACCTAATATGAAACAATTAAATGATTACGTCTTAGATCAGTGTTTCCCAAAGTGGGCGATAACGCCACCTTGGGGGCGTTTGAAACCTAGGAGGGGGCGATAAGGGGCCCAAAAAATGAGGGGCATTGAAATTAATTAAAGTAATGAAATTGTGGTTTTTAAGTTTTAGGGCTGAATAAAAATTAGGGGCGCTCTGAAATATAATTGATTTTCAAAGGGGGGCGGTGAAAGAAATAAGTTTGACAATCACTGTCTTAGATAAACAGCTCATTTTACGCATAAACTAGTTGTTTACTTCTAGTTACTTCAATTTATCTAAAAAATTATCAAAAAAAAATATAGAAAAAAGATATCATGGCCACCTTGTACAGAATTTGATGTTCCTCTGTATACGTAATTTATTCCTTCAATTGATAAAAAATATAAAGATGATTGAAAATTATATTTACCCTTTGTCTCAAGTTCTGGTTTCACGGGTGGTTTTTCTTGTACATACAGCGGTTCAAATTTCGGAGGTGGCACTGTTAAAAAGGTTCATGAATTTTTAGTTAATTACAAAAGTAAATCACATACACATACTAAAAGGAAGAAAAACAAAAGTCTACCTGTTATATTATTTAAATTAATTATGATTTTTTTAGTAAACATATGTTTGGAAAAAAAAACATTAGCAATATGTTACAGGATTTCTAATCATGAGTATTAGAATGATGTTAAAAAATGAAAAAAAATATATTAAAAAGCATCTATATATATAAAAGAAAGTCGTGTTAGTTACACTATTTATAACTCAAGAACGGCTGAATCGATTTGACTGAAAATTGGTGGGCAGGTAGCTTAGAACCAGGAAATGGACATAGGATAATTTTTACCCTGTTTTCTAATTTTTATTCCGCGCGGACGGAGTCGCGAGTAAAAGCTAGTTTATAATTTTAAAAAAAGATGTATGAACAATCATTGGTTTCTGAGACCAAAATATCCGTATATAAATATCTTCATTCCTGTCATTATCTTTGACAAAACAGAGACAATATGTTACATTACGAAAAGGGGATTTTGGTCTCAGAAACCCGCAATAAAAGATGTATGAAGGTTACTTACATTCATAATCTTTTTTAGCAAAATGTTCCGCAGCATCTTTCTCCAGATCCTGTTCAGATCTTTGCTGGAAATCTAATGGAGATACACCTTCCTGAAAACAATCAAAATAACTATACATATACCATCCATCCGTACATCCAAATTGCTATTCTTTAGTTAAAAACAATGAAGTATAAAAAAAAATCTTATTTACTAATTTAACCAGACTTATATACTTTTATTTATATATAGAAAAATAGTCAACAGAATACACCTCCTTCTGAAATTAGTTTTTTTTTTTTTTACAGGAGAAGGGGGCAAACAAGCAACGGACCGAAAGTTATTTGATCCGACGCCCATGGACATCCGCAACGCCAGAGGAATCGCATTATTTGTTAGTTGTCTAACAAATAACACTCCAATGCTGGATCAAAAATGTATGGGCAAAAAATTAAATGGGTTAATCTTTTTCCTGAAAAATATATTATACTAGCTGCCGCCGGCAACTCCATCCGTATGGAATTAAAAAGAAACTTAATATATAGCCTATGTGTTCTTTCAGACTATGTTCTACGTCTGTACTAAATTTCATCAAGTTCTGTTTAGTTTTTCCAGATACCTTCAAACAAACATCCATCCATCCATCCATTCATCTAAACTTTCACGTTTTTATATTTTATATATTGTGTAAACCTTAATAATGTATAAAATTATGTAAAACATTTGTTAAAAACTTACAATTTACATACAAAATTATTAATTACCTTTCCAAACATGAAATTACTAATAGCTGTGGTCGCTCTACTAATTTGGTTGACGGTAGCCTTCCAATATGTTGTATTCTCCTGATAAACTAGAGCAATAAAGTCATTAGCCCATGGGGCGTTTGATTCTAACCAATTTCTGGCATCTGGACTGCTCCTGAAATAAAATAAAACAAGCAAATTTATACCCAATGCAAGTTCATAACAATTTATTGATGTGTTCTTTGTGAAAAAAAATAATACAGTTGAAAATGGATAAGGAAGAAACCTCTACAAGCAAGTTACTGTCCAGTCCAGATGTACAACTTCCATAAGTAAGAAACTTGGGTAATAAATACTCTATGAGTAAAAGATATAGAATGAATAATGTGTTTGTTTCTCGGACTCTCACTCATTTAGATCTGACTGTAATATAATAGCAGATTATTTGAAATTTACTAATATTTCTTCTTACCATTCTAGCTAAGCTCAAGGCTTGTTAACATATAGTTCTCAACAATAGGGTTTAGAACCCATGACCTTAGTGACGTTTAGCAAATATATACATACTTAGCATAAACAACCGCTGCTCCTGTAAGAATTGTTGCTCCAACAGTTGTCCATAGAACCTTTCGAGACTTTGGTGGTGCTTTGGGTGGTGGTGGACAGGCATCTTTGTCAAACTGAGCATACGTGCGACGCGGCGCTCGCATCACAACGAGAGCTGTGCATGATGCATCACCTATTTGCTTTCTCACCTGCAATTTTTTTCCATTTAAACAAGAGTGCTTTATCTGTATATTAGTTTTAGATGTTATAAAGGGGCAACTAGTGAATTTTCGTTTGTTATTCACTTTTTAAATATTCATTTTTCATCGAACTGTCCTTGTAAAAATTTATAGGTTACTTATTACGAAAATGTCATTACTCTAATGTTATGTAAGATACAACAATAACAAAGTTCACATTTTGATTATCACGCTTATACTTTATGAGATATATAAATTATATCACGAAGAATCTTAAATAAACCTAAAAATATTGCAAATTCATGAACATAAACTTCAATCAAAACATAAATAGTGGGGATTTCTATCGGTATTTAGGTACTATACTAAACCTATTTTAAAGATGTATTTTTGCTGATATCAGTAAAGAAAGCAATAAGAAACAATACGTACCAATATTAAATTTGGATTTGCTAAATGAGTCGTGAATTTATACATTTTCGGCACCAAACTTATTCCACTATGGCTGTCAGCTACCTGTCAAAATTGCAAAGGCTTTTGTAACATCAACTGTCAGTTTACATCGAATTCTTATTTTCCCCAATATGTAGAAACAACAAATCAAAGATTATAACTATTAAAATACTAGGATTTAAATGTCTTTACTATAACATTAATTTAAAAAAAAAGTCTTGTTACTAAATTGTTTATTTTTTTTTAAATAGGATTTTTTTTTCTTGTACTCTACGACCCTGATCTTTCATAGCCTATAACACATCTTTGACATTTGACATTTTTATTCAAAGAGATTTGTTTTTGCTTTGGATTGGGAATTATGTAAAACCAATATTTCTTACAAACCATTGATATATTGGACTAAATGATGTTACGTTGTGCATTTTCTGGTAAATATGGTAACAATAATTGAACTTTTAATTTTTAAAATAATTTATAACCTCTAAACTAATATCTTCCAGCATTTCGAGCACTCCCCCTACGTCTCACTTACCCGAATGCTGGTAAAATCGTTCGTCAAGATGTAAGGAATTTTTCAGCTTTTAATATACAGAACCATTTTATTCCAACTGTCCCAGCAATCAAGGAAGGTTTAGTCGACAACAAAACGATATTAGATTTATCTTGTAATTTAAATCAAGTGCAAGTTAGAACTGTGACTAAATTTAGTCTTAATAAAGGTAAAAGAAAAACTGTGAAAGCAGCAGTCAAAAGATTCTTTAGACTCCATTGGGGCGGTTGGATTAGAACAAAAATTGGTAGACACAAAAAATTATGGAAAAAATCACAGCCACAGAAAAGAAGATTAAGACAGCATGTCTTCTGTAATTCCACACAAAGTACTTTACTTGACAAAATGGTGACTAAGTTTTGGAAGAGACCTAAATATTATGTTGATGATCCTTATGCACCTTACCACACAAGAGAAGAATTTTTTATAACTAGAAAGAAGCCTAGATGCTAATGTTTGAGTAATAAGGATAAATATCTTTTGTAGTCTTGATATTCTCTCATTAAAAATAAACTTTATAGTCTACATTTTATTTTATTAAATCCATATTGATTTACTTTTCACTGTTCCATTCCCTAAGTCTATATTATAGGTATTTATACCCAGCAATAGATTTGAAGTTATTTTTTTTTTCACGATTTTTAAAGGAGTTTTGTTTTATTTACCACATGTCAGTTGGTCATATGTAACATAGTGAGAAAGACTAATGTTTGCAGTTTTGGCCACACTTTGTTAAATTTTGTTCATCTGAATATGTAACATGTTGATATGATATGCTTTCTCTTTATAATTGTGGTATGGTATCCATTGTAAATTAAATGAAATTTTTATGATAAAAGTGCTTCATGTGCAGGTTTTTTTTTTATTACTGAATAAACTGTATTTTACAATGAAACACACACACAAATACAAGTTTTAAAACTTTTATAACTACTACATTTTGATTAGTTTTAGTTTCTAAACGAAATGTAATATGTCATACGATAGTTTGGGTGTTACCATACCTATAAAATTTTGCGCAAAAAAAGACATTTACATGATTTATCTTCGCTGAGAAGTTAACGTAGACTTTTTCAATTTGTGATTATAAATAACATTTCTTGACTGGATAATGAAATGACTTTATTTTTATTATATTCGATTAAATTTTTAACCTACCTAGTAATTATTCCGAGAAATTTACAATGGATGTAAACATTATCATTGTCATAAATGAGCAAAATTTGGCAAGATTCCTACAAGGAAAAGTAATAAAGGAAAATTCAATTGATAACTGACGTGAATTTTATGTGATTTTAACGAAATTACACATTACCGAAAAGTACAATCAAAACACATTCCTTACATAAAATGAAATAAAGAAAAATAAATTGTTGCGTAACCTCTGTGTTGTTTTGTTTTGATACTGCTCGAAAATTTATTGAAATACTTGTTGAACGCTGACGTATCAACATGACTTCTATCTTAAAACGTGCGATAACGTCAATAAAAAGTCAGTTTCCTTTAAAGAATTACATCAATAAATCTTCGGCATTTAAAGTAAATAGACACTTTTCCGTCGGAACAACTAAAAACATGAAACTCGTGCAATTTAGTTACAAAGATTGCCCTTGCGATATTTATGTCGGATATTTAATAAATGATAATCTTGTTGAAGTTAATAAAGCCGATCCTTCAATACCGTATTCACTTCTCGATATTTTAAGAACTGATTCTCTCGACAAAGTGCGAAAGTAAGTTTTTTTTATTTATATATTAATTAATTTTTTCTCAAACTTGTATCACCAAAATTGTCAAAACTTTTTTTCTTCTTACTGAGTAAAAAGTTTTTTTGTTACTTTTTTACTAACAGAATAATCTGGAATAATTTATTTTGTGATGATGAAGGTGAGGATGTCTTCTGTTAGGTAGTGACATTTTACTGCTCGAGTCAGCCCATCAGGCAATATTTAGTTTGCATGTAAATGAATTAATTTTCCCATATCTAGAGTATATTTTGTGAAAAACAGAAGTTACTGCCCCATAGTCAAGGCCCACAAAGGGTTGTAAAACTAGAACAAGAATAAAATATAATTTTATAAATGTATGCTGTAAAACATCATTGATATTATCTACTTTATCATTATTTATATTAACCCAAGTCCTTGAGATTGAACCTTTTATAAACATTGTTGGATGTTTGTTAAAACAGATTATTGGACTTGTGCACAATTTTTTTTAACATTACTCACCTTATTGTTCCGGATGCTTGTTTACCTGCTTTTAAAAAATCAATGTTCTATAGTTTGTTGTGCAGTAATGTCATTATTACTTTTGTGTCAGTTAAAAATTATCATTAAATAAACTGAAAAAAGTGGTTCAACTTATCTCGTAATCGTAATATGTTATAACTTAAATATTTTAGATATGTACATATTAAATGTTCTATTCATTTTGAATGGACAAAAATCAAAATGGGAATATTGAGGCAAAGAGAATTATGGATAAGCAAAATTGAGAAAAAAAAAATCTGTTTTGTACATTTATATCCAACTAATCCATTCACAACATAACTTTTATTCAAGGGTAGTATGTACGAATCCTGATCCGATACCTTTGAATGCTGTGAACTTAGTCGCTCCCATACATGGTATGGACAAAATTCTCTGCGTCGGTCTAAACTACAGAGATCATTGTGCGGAGCAGAACCTGACCCCGCCTGAAGTGCCAATCATCTTCAGTAAATTCTCGAGTACGATTATCGGACCAGGTGCTGCAGTCCGTCTTCGTAATTGTGCTAAGGTACATTTTTTATTATATAGTACAAAATGCTTAACATTTTCTGTGTTTTTGTTTTATACTATGTATTCTAGTGTGCTGCGTATATTTCAGTGGTCTCTTTTCGACTTGATGGTTGTCTATTAGTCACGTGATATTTTTAGCAAATTTTGAATAACCACTGTGGTGAGGTTTTAGACTACCCCTATCCCCTAAACCCAAAATTACGTTTATTTCTTTAGTCGTCATATCCCTTGTCCCACTTACGTAGAGTCGGCACACCAGGTTTCCGTCCTAAAAATCAATCTATCTGCCGTCATCCAAAATCACCTCCTTTTTAATCATAATAATAATAAAATTTCCAAAATATTATTTTATTAATTAAATTCTCGTTATTAGGCAGAAAATTAATACATGTGATATCTTATTTTAGAGCCCCCGTCCCTATTTTTAATAGTTCGTGATTTTTGATGTGAAACATCTATAGGCTCACTTGTAAACCGAATTGTTGGCGTGGCGACGCTTGCCGTGGCGACGGGTCGCCACGCTGTACTGAGGTATACATATATATTTTTTATTTTATTAATAATATTTATTATTCCACTTTTATTTTTATTTTTTTATTAATAATATTTATTTATTATTATTATTTATTTATTTAATTATAATATTTAATATTTTATGCATATTACTTGTACACACACGATGTTTCACATCTGCCAGGCGTCCCATGGCGGCTCACATTTTTTATTTGGAAACCTTCCTGTTTCGAGCTTCATGCGGTTAATGGCTAATCCTTTGCTAGACGAGTTAGTAGAACTGAATGTGTTGAGATAACATCGGTCAAAACGACATATTGATTAGATGTTATATGACAACTTTATACACGATACAAATGCAATATTATTGAAAGGCTATCTTATAACTTCAATCTGCCAGTCTTTGCAATGTGGTTATTTTAGTTGTAGTTTTGTGAACCGATGTTACGAGAAGTAGTTTAAAAAATAATGGTAAAATTGTCAATGTTTTATTAATCTACGTTATTGTCAATGTCAATGTGGTCATTTGTCAATGTCAAAGTCAATGTGGGACTATTTTTTCAATGGGATATTCAATCAAACAAATGATTTAATCTTTTTTATTTATTAAAAAAAAAACAATTCAAAAATATACCTAAGCCATTCAGTTCTTAAAATTAAGCTGCATTTGCTTTGTGAAATAAAATAAATATATATACAAATAGGATGTTTCTACTGAGAAATAAAATAAAAATACTGATCTTTTCACTTCTCACTTGAAAGTTAAAAAATTAATGCCATCTATTATTAAAAAAATGAAACATCACAACAGTTTGTCGTTTTTCGTTTCTTTTTTTTAATTACTAATTATTTTTAAGGCGTAGACTAAATACGTAATCGCAATGAAAATGTCCCGTGAATCACGGAGC
Organism: Papilio machaon; assembly: GCF_912999745.1. Classification (NCBI taxonomy): domain Eukaryota; kingdom Metazoa; phylum Arthropoda; class Insecta; order Lepidoptera; family Papilionidae; genus Papilio; species Papilio machaon. Next base: position 4,784,600 of record NC_060009.1, read on the forward strand.
GATGTGACCTCAGTAGCAGACAAATTGGGGTCAATTATTGGAGCAAATTAAGCTGGCAGCTCGTAATGGGCGTAGGTGGGCGACAGATGAAATAATTTACATCATAAATGGACAGGATACTGGCCATATAATGTTAAGCTTTTATAAGAATAATTTAAGTCATTTTAGTCGCCACATCTACTTCTTACTAATATTATAAACTAGCTTTTAACCGCAACTCCGTCGGCGCGGAATTAAAAAAAATGCACACAAGATAAAAAAGTTCCTATGTCCGTCTCCTAGTACTAAGCTACCTCCCCATCAATTTTCAGCTAAATCAGTTCGACCGATCTTGAGTTATAAAAAGTGTAACTAACACGACTTTCTTTTATATATATAGATGCGAAAGTTTATATCCTCGTAGATGTTTAGATGGATGGATGTTTGTTTGAAGATATCTCCGGAAGGGCTCAATGGATCTTGATGAATTTTGGCATAGACATAGAACATTTTGGATAATATATAGCTTGTAAGAAAACGAAAGCAACTTATTACGTTTTTTAATACCGCGCAGACGGAGTAGCGGGGGACAGCTCGTTTAGAATAAGTATCATCTTGCCCTTGTGTTCTTCTTATTTACACGGTTTCAAATGTAAATCTAAAAACTGTAAAAAAATCTCACCTTTTGCGACAAAATATGTATAAGTCGAAATACTTTTGGAAATTATTTTTCCTCACATTTTATTATTTAGTTCTTTTTTGATTCCACAATCACACTTTGTGACTGGATAAATTTACAACATTTCCCATAGAAACAAAAAAAAAATCTTTCAATGGCGGTATTCTATTATTGGAACGAAGTTCCTTATCGCGCGTTGTGAAAGGGGGCTAGACGGAAAAAATTCTTACGAAAAGTTGTCACGACACTTTGCTATATCACCATGGCAACGACGTGATAATATATAACGAAAATTCATAGAAATAAAATGTACTTCTTGTGAAGACTTAAGTTTTTTATGCATAGAATAAACATTGGTTCCTTCACTAATTAATTGAAAGGAACTTCGTTCCATCCGGGTGTCCCTTGACACCTCTCAAGTTTTTTTTTGTTTTATATTTTGCGACACCATCACGCTAGCAAACTTCATGGTAAACTTCTGAACTCATTCATATTAACTTTATTTAATTTTTATATATTTACAGCAGGTGGATTGGGAAGTAGAATTAGCAGTTGTTATAGGCAAGACTGCGACTAACGTGAGAGCTGAGGAGGCGTATGACTATGTATTAGGTTATACAGTAGCACAGGACATCAGCGCAAGGGACTGGCAGAAAGCCAAGAATGGTGGACAGTTTCTATTGGGCAAGGTTTGTAGAGTTTATCTTATGTATGTAGAGTCTAAGTTTTGTATCGTATGTACCTTTCAGTAATGTTGAATCACGGTTATAGGTTCTAAATACATTCGAAAGGCATACCTTTTTACAATAATTGAGGTACTATTACAGAAGGACTTAATATTGCAATGGATCAAAAAATTCAAATAGTAATTTTTTTTACTCGTAAAAATTTTTCGTTAGTAGATTTAAATATAGCAACAAATAAAATCACGTATAACGACCATGATCACAACATAGTCATGTAACATTCCCAAATCTTATCTTTGAGTTCAATATATCTCAAGTGTGCGCACAAGATATTACATATTCTTATCGAATAACTTGTCTTATAATGCAGTTTTTAGTGTTTTGTGACATCTTTGAAATATTCCATACAATTTATCCATATATCAAACAACAGTGACGATCCAGTCAAATCTCTTGTCACAGATCACCAATCTGTAAAAGAAAATATCTTTACTAGTTACATTTTTAGCAAGAGGAATTTTTGATTTTTGGTTTTTAACTTGTTAAAATTGATCTTAAGAAGATTCAAGCTCTTACATATTATTTTATAGAAGTATGAAGTATTTTTAATCATAATTAACATACTGCAGCACTTTTCGTTGGTTTCTGAGACCTTTCCGTATAAAACATATTATCTCTGTTTTGTCAAAAATAATGAAAGGCGTGATGATATTAGGCAACATTTTGATTTCAGAAACCAACGATTACTGCATTGACCTTTTACAGCTCTGCATCACATAGCATAGTTTATAAGATCTATATCTACTCTATGACAATCTGTGACGTATCATCTTTAATCTATGACAGTCTATGGACACGTTCTGTCCGATTGGGCCGTGCATCACAACTCAAGGTTCAATTGGAGATCCGGAGAACCTCACCATACGATGCAGCGTCAACGGCGTGCAGAAGCAGTGCAGCAAAACTGACCAGCTGATACACAAGATACCTGATATCATAGAAAGACTAACATGGTTAGTTCTCGCAAAATTGTGTTGTAACACTCTCGTCACAAAGTTCAGTTTTCAATCGCTAAAAGTCTCGATGTTTTTCATCTACCGTCTCCTTCTTCCATAAAGGTATAGGATTGTGTCCAAATTATTTATTTGCTATCTGAATGCTATCGGCTATTTGAATCGGTGGGCATAAGTCTAACTAAATTATAACAGCTCACAGTTGTCAAATTTGACGACAGGAACTGCTTTCATGTCAGCTAATTTACCTAAAAGAATATAAAAAAAAAACGCAAATCATTGGTCTTATAATTTTATTTACATCATTAATTGTTAATCACAAACGAAATTTAAAAAGAATTTATTGACTTGAATGAAATTTTGTTGGTCCTTCGACGATTTTTCTCTCTTATTGGCTTCCTTAAATGTTATAACGTTCCTTTACAGTGTAATGACTCTTCTTCCCGGGGACATAATATTAACAGGCACCCCCGGGGGGGTGGGAATGTATCGCAACCCCCCAGAATACCTCAAGCCCGGTGATGTTATCTGCAGTGAGATAGAAAACATCGGCGTTCTCGTCACCAAAGTCGCAAAGTTCTAGCTGTGAATTACAAATGGCGTAACACTTCTTTACGAACACTATTACTGTCTGTTTCTTTTAAGTAAAATAAGAAGGATAGTAATATTGTAGTAGTAGTGTTACCACAGTGGAGATTTACTGTAACAGAAAGATAATCTTGTATATATTATAAATATAAATTATACACCATTTTTTATAGTACAAGCTTATTTTGGACGTCAAATGTGTACAAATTTGTTGCTTGTAACAATTTGAAAATAAATACAATGATAAAAACTGTTTTGTGTTTTTTTTTTATATTAGTCGAACCTCTGCTAGTTAGGCCCACTTCTCCTATAAAAAAAAAATATTAGTGTAAATATAGACTTAACAGCAGATACGATTGAAAAAAAAATAGAAATATATGACGTAGAAAAATAAATATAAAGACGTAGCAAATTAAGAAGAAAAAATACAAAGGATATTGCATTAATATGTAAATAAAAAGTTTTTCTGTATCTAAATATGATGAAAGCGCCTGCATATTTTTAAACAGCAATTTTTTCTCATTAAATGTTCAAGACTCTTGGAAAAGGTTTAGGAAAATAATTAATCTCGTGGAAGGTATTTAGAATATTTCTCAATTGTGTCTTAAATAGGCTAGTCATGGATTATTGTGCTTAAGGGTAAGTAAATTCTTTGTTTTACGTTTGTTTTAAAATAAAACTTCTTTCTTTATTAGAAAACTAAATATGTTTCTATTTTTTGAAAGACTAAAAGATAGTTGTTTTATGATTTTTTTAGGTGTAATTAAATTGTTTTGACTGTTAGTATTCAAAATAAAATAAAGATCATATTTTGTAAAATGTACCATAGTTAGGTAAATGATGCTAACAGTTTTAAAAATAAACGAATAAAACGAGTTCTCAAGATTTAAAATTCGAACAACTAAATTGTTGAGAGTAGGTTGATCAAATAGTGAGTTCTGAGCGATGATTGGTGAATGGGACTCGCAATTGAGCCAATCGGCGTCTTCCGTTAGCTCACAGGAAGAAGCATTTTGCCGCGCGCTCGACTTCTCTTTTCATAGACTATTAAATTTAATGGGTAGGGGAGTTTTATTGAGTTAAGTGGTCTATACGGGCTACGTGACAATTGTAACTTGACCTCCCGCGCTTTTAGTGTTCATATAAATTGATACCGTATTGTTACACTTCGCACGTCGTATTATCTGGTCGTGATGCTTCGTTGTAAAATTGTCTATGCAACGGATATTGTCATGAATAGATATCGAGCAATATAATGATGAGAATATTGTTACGAGATGTTGGATGCAATTTTTCAATTTGTTATACAATTAATCTAAATGTAATAGTTCAGGCCACTAATAAGTGACACCCTTTAGTATCAATTTATGCGAAGTCTGTATACATATTGCATTGCATTTGGTTTGTTGCATAGATTATTGAAAAATTGAACTCAACAATTGTCACAATGGTAAAATTGCATCAATTTACAATGATTTATATTTGTCGTGTTGTTGAAAATGCCGACCCTAATTTGAGCGGAATAATGACATGGAGATGATGTTGAATGTTGGAGCATCTATAAAAAAAATGCGTTATAACCACCTGAAAGAACGTAAAAAAATCTTTCACTTTCATAGTAACTTTATTTAGCCCTTTCGTACACAAGGCAACATAAATATTCGAATTTTATATTGTATCCTTGAATGGCGAAGTCGCTCGCTCTCTGGATACGTCGACGCGAGTCGTCTATTCGATTAGTACAGGCATAGCAACTACTTGTCAACTGTATTTGATTGACTGATTTATTCCGCCATTTTAAAAATCGCAACGACTTTTCTCACGACGATCTTGCTTTGTAGCGAGCGACGGTTTTTGGCGATGACGGATAGAAATTTCGCCGACGCGCGTTGTGTGACATTTTTTGTTTCCGATTTTTGAAGATTAACGTTGCCTTGTGTACGAAGGGCCTAAGATTAGTAATTTATTTCAAAGTTATTTATAGCGATATCAAGTTTAAACTTTGCAAGTATTTAAACAGAGCGGTAATGACCCTTTATCAAGTGGTAATGATAAATACATTAACATAAACAATGTAAACTCATATAAAATTGTCTTGTAGCTTTGTATCCTTAAATTTTCTACATGGAAAAAATATTACTACATAACACAAATCTTACTGTTATCACAAATACAAAAATTTATATGGATGGATGGTTGTTTTTTAAAGTATCTCCAGAATTACTCAATGATTCTGGCTGAAATTTGGCATAGATGTACAACATATAGTCTGGAGGAACGTATAGGCTACTGATTTAGTTTTTTTTTTCAACTCCGCGCAGATTGCGTCGAGGAAAACAGTGAATCGTATATGCGCTGAGTTCTTATGAATCGCTAGTACGAAAAAATATTATGGTATGTTCTTTCTTAGGGTTTAAACACATGTCACATTTACGAACACTGCTATCTCTGTTTTACTCAAAGAGAATGTAAGGGATGGCAATATTGTAATACATAAATTATACTGATTAAGGTTAGCTTCTCTTCTGTTCTTCATTCTTCTAGCAGTAGAACCACTAAATCCTCATTGATAAGCACTTAAGCAGCAGGAGATGTGTAAATCACTCCTGCGGCACTAGTACTTAGAAATAAGATTTAGTTCTCTTCTTTCTTCTTCTTTCTTTCTTCTTGTCTTCTTTTTATTGATATAATAACTATATACATACATATATACCTATAGATCACTGATCTCTATAAATGGATAGGCGATTGCTTGAAAATGACAGCATTTACTTCGTTCCGATTTAAACGCGCTTGTTGTCACGTGGACAGTTTATTTTATCTATATTCTTAGTTCGAATCCACACCAACGCTACAAACCGCTACCATCAGCGTCAAAATGGCAGAAATCATATAGACACAAAATACTACGTCTTATAGCCAGTCCGTATTTAGAGTTCAGTGATAGTTTCACACAAGTTGGATGTAAAATCGGGACACGCTTTTCGATGATTAAAATATGCAGCAAAAGTGTAAGTAAGTACAGTAAAAGATATAAAATATATCAGCGTATACAATTTTCTAACCATTGGTGTCCGAGGCCATAATCTCTGTATGAAACATTGTATTGTATTTTATTGTAAAACATCGTCATCCTTGTCATAATCTGTGACAAAACAGTGATAAAAAACCGGAGATTTTGGTCTCAGAAACCAACGGTAAGTTATGCATTGAAAAATACGATAGACAATTTATAAGTTTACGTCTATAGGACAACACTATCAGTTGAATAAATGAAAGACGGTCTCTAGTTTTATTCCATTCATGTTTTATATAATTACGATATTTTCTGCTATTTATTACTTTGTTTTCGTTCCACTTATCTTGTTATTACTATTTTTTTATATAACAAACTCGTCAATTTATTTACGGTATTTCCACAATCGATTTTAAAGCAACTTCCATAAGAAGTTAACTATTTAACCGGCTGTTCAAAACAATGCCTTAATATCTTCCCCATAGACAAAATAAACATTTCAAATTTAAGGCGCAGTTTCATCATGTTAGCGCCTGCATGCATGGTGCGAGATATTTTCATACGTAGGTACACATGCGAAAACGTTTTTATTGGTCTTTGGTCCGTATACAGGGATTCTCCGCATGCTGTACAACGACAGAGTAATCGACTAATGTAATTGGGCTCTAATAGTCGTAAATTCCTAAATCATTTCGTTAAAACACCTTTGATAACTATATTTATGGTACATCATATTTTGTACTTTGATGTTCTATGGGTTTAGCATAGTGTTTCCCAAAGAGGGCGATAACGCCCCCTTGGAGGCCTTTGAAATCTAGGAGGGGGCGATAAAAGCCCCAAAAAATGGGGGCATTGAAATTAATTAAAGTAATGAAATTGTGGTTTTTAAGTTTTAGGGCTGAATAAAAATTAGGGGCCCTCTGAAATATAATTGATTTTCAAAGGGAGCGGTGAAAGAAATAAGTTTGACAATCACTGATCTAGCACATATATTTGTGACAATCGCTATCGTATCGTTATGAACAAAATTTGTGCAGCGCCCCCTATCGGGCGTAAAGTACACCAAAAATCATCACTACTCATACTAATTTTAACATAATTGACGATGAAGATACGTCGAGATATTGTCACAAATATTTGTGTTAGGCTCACTGTTTACATAAATTAGTCGTTCAAATGAATCAAGATATACTATTTTGAATATAATAACAATTCTGACAATTTATAAAGTAACTTATTAAATAGATAAGATTCCTATTTATAAATACGTTTAGAAGATAAATAGTTCTATTCCTTATTATTTTACCGTCGACATACCTATAAATATTTTCATGCTATTTGAAGAAATAGAGACAGCAATATGCATATAAAGTGATAGGTGAATTTCACAGTTACATTTTTACCAAAATTACATTATTTTACGCAGAAATACGAATACTTAATCTAATTCCTTATTCAGGATTAATGGTATAATTAAATTTCCTTCATTCATGAACGATATATAAAAGTTTTTATATATCGTTCATGAACGATATTTTTTTTTATAAGAGTAGGGGGCAAACGAGTAGCGAGAACACCAAGGTGTTCATCGACGCCCATGGACATCTACAATACCAGAGGAATCGAAGATGCGTTGCCGGCCTTTAACACTAGCTGTCGCCCGCGAGTCCGTCCGCGTTGAATTAAAAAAAAACTTAATAAGTAGCCTATGTGTATTTTCAGACTATGTTCTAAATCTGTGGCAAATTTCATCAAGATCCGTTTAGCCGATCCAGAGATACCTTAAAACAAACATCCATCTAAACATTCGCATTTATAATATTAGTAAGATTGGTTACTAGTTACAACACAGTAATGAATTAAGATGGTCTGGATATATAATTATTTACGTCATCACATATTGGTTGTAGTTGTTCTTAAGGTGCGTTTCGACTGTAATGACATATTGCAATCACTTTGTCATCCGTGGATCTATATAATACTAGCTTTTACCCGCGACTCCGTCCGCGCGGAATAAAAAAATGCACACAAGATTAAAAAGTTCCTATGTCCGTCTCTTAGTTCTAAGCTACCTCCCCATCAATTTTCAGCTAAATCAGTTCGACCGATCTTGAGTTATAAGTAGTGTAACTAACACGACTTTCTTTTATATATATAGATTGTTATCTTCTATATTCTCCTTGACTAAACGGAGATAACAATACTTACTGTTAAACTGTTAACAATGAAATTCACTCGTAATATTTGTACTAAAAATATATATTTTTTTTATCACAGGGAAGGATGTGAGAGTTTTGAGGTATGATAATATGTATTTATATTTTTTTTTACAATGAAAACTCATTATAACATACGCGTTAAAAAATTCCAACTTCAAAATATATGGAACATTTTGTCCCTTATGTGCAGCCATCTTCTGTTTAATTGATCAATTGGTGGCATCCGCAGAGTTAACAACAGTTAGAACTGACCGTATCCGGTACAATCACAACGAGTTATTTCTACAAGCTTAATTCGTTAAACTGCAAGAATCGAGATTTAAATGTCTCCCTTGTTATTGATTCGTTAGACTTCGTTGAATGTGATTTGAAATAAAATTGAAAATTAAGTTTTCAGTACTTTATGTGGTAAAATAAAATGCTTACATTTTAGCCAATTAATAATGATTACTCCTTATGTTTGAATATAATGGAATATTGATTATGTAAAGCTTAGATAGTTAATATTTATTATAACTACTAGCCGTCGCCCGCGACTCTGTCCGCGACGAAAAGACAAACTTAATTAGTAGCCTATGTGTACTTCAAGAGTATGTTCTACATCCATGCCAAATTATTCGTTATCCGTTGAGCCGTTTTGGAGATATCTTTTAACAAACGTCCATCGATACATCTAAACCTTCGTATTTATAATATGTATTAGTAAAATTGTTAAACACACTTAACACTTCAAGCACAAACGCTTTCATTTATTTTAGTTCACTTGGTAGTTACTACTTTTGAATTAAATTATTTTATTGGAAAAAAAATATTGTACTACAATTTTTCGTGAGGAAATTAAGTAGATTTTTAAAGTAGGAATTATTTAAAATGTCCCTTCTATTCTTTACTTAGTACATGTGACACTCTCCGTGTTCGTCCATATGGTATCGGGATGAATGACCAGAGAACTGTTTTCGGGAGCGAACGCATGTTCGTTATCTTGTAATAGTGATGTGACATTTCTTAGTTATCGATTAACAGATTCTGATTTATCTGCCAGTATTAAATACAGATTAAAAATATTGTAGATAAGATTTAAGCAGAGATTTTATACTTTAATGTGTTTAGGAATCGAGTATACATTTGTCTCTTAAAGTATTTATAATGTTACTAAATGTTATATCATGATTAGTGAGGAACATATAAATACTAATTTTTTGACGAGAAAAACTTGCTGTTTTAATATAGTGAACTTTTCTTTATAGGAATTATAAGATACTTGCAGATGACCGTGAATCCGTCCACGCACAATTAAAAAATCTAATAATAATGTCCTATACCATAATTTTAAAAATCAATACAGTAGTTTCGTAACAAACAAATAAACTATAAAATCTTTCCTCTTAATGAAATTACTAATTTAAAACAAAAACAATGGAATTAATTTAAAATGTAGACATGAAAAACTACAATGTTACAGGAAGTTCGGTCGCGTGTAGTTTAAAATAAATAATTTTTAATGAAAGCAATTAGCACGCCATAGTGTTATGCTTAACCGTATTTATATTTTCTATTAAATAGAAATAATTGCAACGTATTTACACAAAGTAGAAGAGAACATATTATCTTTCTATACTTCCCCTCCCCTGTCGTCTAATGGAAGGCAACGCATCTGCAATTGCGGATATCTATGGGCAGCGGTCACTTCGCTATTTAGGTGGATTCAGGTGGTCGCTTGCTCGTTTGCCACGTTTTGATATCAAAAAATTGTATATTAAAAGCTATCTATCGACCGGGACTTAGTCCTCGCGGTGTTAAAAAACTGTATTAGTAGTCTATGTATTCTTCCAGACTATGCTCTATATCTATGCCAAATTTAATTTAAATCCGTTGAGCCTTTTTAGAGATACCTTCTGACAAAAATCCATCTAAACATTCGCAGTTAAGTAAGACGAATCCCTATTTTCCTTGGTCACAAAATTTCGTGCGAAAAACTCGACCGATATCGTAAATTATTTTTTTGTTTTGTTTGTTTTTATCAGAAGAAGGTTCTTATAAAAAAATTTGTAAATAAATGTATCTCGATTAAATTTGGCATTGATATAGAACATATTCTGGATGGCTACTTATTAAGTTTGTTTTTTAATTTCGCGCGGACGAAGTCTCGGGCAAAAGCTAATCATCTATAAATTAGTACCATTTTTAGCCGACTTCAAAAAGAAGGAGGTTATCAATTCGACTGAATTTTTTTTTTTTTTTTTTTTTATGTGTGTTACCGCGATACTCCGCCCCTGGCGGTCCGATTTTGATAAAAATTGTTTTAATCGAAAGGAAGTGCTTGCAGGTGGGTCCCATTTTTTTGTTTTTTTTTTTAAATAACTAGAAGACTAGTAGATTTTGAATATAGCTTCAAAATTTTATATTATCATACTAATTACTTATACAAACGTTAATTCCTTAAATTATTAGAATTCCTCTAAATAACTATGAGCTTATGTTAGTTGGAAATTTTGCTGTAAATTTCCACTGCTGAAAGAAATGTACAAAAAACATATATTTCTCTTTGTTTTTTTTTAAACACTGAAAGGGATGATTGTTTGTTTTTTCAACCCCAGTATTTCGACTGTGTAGATGTTTATAGGTTTAAAAATAGTACCTATTTTTGGTTTTTGCGATATTGTTATCTCGATATGAAGTTAGGGATTCAATTCTAAACGCAAACAATTGAACTGTTTAACATTATTACTAACTAGCTGTCCCGCGAATCCGAATTAAAAAAAACTTAATAGTAGCCTATGTGTTCTTCCAGGCTATGATCTACATCTATGCCCAATTTCATCGAGATCCTTTGAGTCGTACCGGAGATACCTTCAAACATTCATCCATCCATCTAAACATTCGCATTTATATTAGTAAGATTAATGTAGCTTTGGTTCATTCGACAATCCAAATGTCATCTTAGTTAAGTAACTACATGCATTAAGAATGTGTAAAGTTTTAATCTTTGACGTATAAAGAAGTTTTTGTTTTTTATATTTCTTGTTAATCGATACGATACAATGTACATTCAAAATGAAGTATAATATTAGAATTGTAACGATATTTAAGGCGAAGTGCCAACAATGAATACATTTAAAGTAATTACAATAAAAGCGGCTCTGTTTACACTGGGAGCAAGTTCATCATACTGTCGCGTTAGCTATCAGTGGCTCTTTATAATATGTAGTCATCTTTAACTTTTGCCCTTTATTATCTGCGGTCGGGTTACCACCCCGCTTTATCTCATTAACGCCCTGCGAACAGAACATTTCTTCAATATTGTTTATTCAATTTGAATTAAGAACTCCTTTATAACAATGACACTGGACAGTTGTGGTTCTATATTTAAAAATAAAAATTATAAAAAACACTGGCAGGTAAGCACAATACCTTCGCAACTAAATATAAACAAAATTATAACCTACAAATATGCTTGTTAGTGCATTCTTTATGGAATTCACATCACTTAGCGAGGGCTTGATTAATGATTCATAATATGACGCGTCTGCTATCGCTCTAAATACTGGCATAACGTCATACAAACGGAATAATGGACGGTAATAGACTTGAATGAGACTCGTAACTTTATCCTTATTTATGTCTTTCTTGTCTATGGAATATTATTCTTATTGGAATTTAAGATAATATTCCTTCATACATTTAAGATGGAGGACTTTTCATTCATTGTTAAATGTTATTTACAGGCGTCAATAATAATACCAGTTATAAGAAACTTACATCAAGCTTTCTATTAAACTTACCATTTCGTTGTAAAAAAAAAGGAAATCTCGCTATCGTATCCAAATGTAACTGTCACTGGCCATAAACTGAGCACATGTATCTCGACCGCCGTGTTCGAAATTTGAATTTGAACTGCGAAAACAAGATGGCGGCTTTCGGACGTCGCGCGCTGTCGACGGCCGACTATAGACTACTCCTTAACTAAGTTTGATTAGCTTTAAATAGTGGTGCCCACATTATCTACTTATTTCATTGAATACAGCAGGGCGGTGTGGGACAATCTTTCTGTTTAGATGATGCCAAAGCTCTCATAAGCTGTTTATTCCATTGTGATCTTTATGCAAGGATTATCTTATCCCTCTACAAGCGTATAAGTATATAATATAGATTATAAATATAGTAGCATAACAACTTTGAATTAAAGCGTGTTTTTTTTTTCAATTTGATTGAACTTTTTTTTATCTTCTATACTAAAACCACGGGATAAGTTTTATAAAACAGGAACTTTTGAGGACGTTAGTGCATGTTTTTACCTAAAAAATATGATATATTTCATCGTCATACAAAATTTTCCCGCGTAATAAATACATTAGCTATCTGTCAAATTCAGATTACAGGGGAATGGATGAATAAAATTGTCTTCATAAACGAGATATTCGGATCCATGTCAGACTAACAAATTAGACTCAATTATATCCGGGCAAGTACTACTATGGCATTCCTACTTTACCCCTGCCATTAATATGATGTCAAAGGGCATGGAGTCAATGAACTGGGGGGTTAATAGAATTATAACCCTCGAGTGATTTATTTCTGACAGGTTGCAGTTCTTTGAATTTTTAAGACTTTTATAATGGTAACACCTTACTACTTAATTTCAAATTGCATGTAGTTTTAGTTGTGTATTTATTAGAACTTTGTCTAAGAAAAAAAGTTAAACTTTTCATCAAATTTAAAATTTTCAATCTGTTCTATAATGTTCCAACTAAGATTTTCTCAATCAGTTTAGTTATGAAGTGTTATACGAGTTTTTCGTTGTTTTTCTTTTTACGTTATACTCTTATTTGTGGAGTTTGGCGTTTAGTTCTCTTTCGAGGCGAAACACTTTGGTGGCACTCGCATTTCCCAAAAGATTATATTTATTATATGGATTGAAATAACTGCGTTTTGGAACTGGTATTCGTTTGTAATATTTTATTAAAACGGAATTTTCTGATTGGCTGTTTCCGGCGGAAGTATGGAATCAACTTTAAGTGAATTAAATTCAATTAACGCGAGTGTAGTTAGTGTAATATTTTCAACATAACTTCCAATCAAGTACGATTCAATTTTTTTTCTAAATTTTCTTAAATTATTTTGTCATACTATGACGATGAAACTTTTTTTTATTTTTTTTTATAAGAGAAGGGGGAAAACAAGCAGCGAGAACACCGAGGTGAAGGTGACATCGACGTCCATGGACATCTGCAATACCAGAGGAATCGCAGATGCGTTGCCGACCTTTGAGATGGTGATACGCTCGCTTCTTGAAGGACTTCGACTTTTAAGAGGAGAATAGATTTTTTCGTCAGCACATTGTCGAGTCGTACGACGGCCTTAGTCAACCACGCTGGTCCAGTGTGGGTTAGATGACTTCACACATATCTTTGAATTTCTTCGCAGATATGTGCAGTTTGCATCACAATGTTTTCCTTTACCACAAGACAAGACATGACAAGATGGCTATTTTCATTTCACGCATGTTAGTCGCACTTTAATGTAATTTTTTTCGCTCGTATTTCTTTTTTGTATGTTTATGGCTTTGTATGTATGTCATTTCCAGAGCTGGGCATTAACTCGTTAATCCGTTAATCGTTAATTAACGAAGTTAACATTTTGCTTAACGGATTAACTTTTAACTTCAAAAAGTGTTAACGCTTTTGTTAACTTCCGTTAAATTCAACTTCCGTTAAAAAGTCCGTTAATCGTTAAATTAAAAACTTGGAGACGTGCTGTCATTTTGTTTAAATTATGTGCCACGCCACGCTCATAAGTTCATCTATGTTGGGCTACTGTCGGCAACTCGAATAGTGAACGAACGATTTGATAATTGATATATGTGAAGTTCGCGTGCAAGTGTGATGCATCAGAGCGTCCGGGAAAGACGTGACCAACAGGACAAAATCAAAAGAAGGTTCGAAATAGTATATTTCATTACGAGTATATAAAACAAGAGTATGTAATAGCCCACATTCCGAACGCTCTTCGTCCCTGCAATACCATTCAATCCCTTTTTTGAGCAACTGTATTAAAACAACTTTTTTACTCGTGCTTTTTCTTTAGCTTTTCCAAACTCGTGCGTTCTCTTTCCCAACTGTCAAAATAATGTCTTTTAAAAAGAAAAAAACCAACCACGAAGTTTTTACAAAAAAATCATTGAAGTTTTTATGATTCATTCAAATATTTCTAAAAAGAAGTTCCTAATTTGTTACAATATCAGATTTAATGAATTAGGTTAGTTCTCATTTTATTTCATCTCATTAAATTTCATTTTCATTTCATAGCAATAAAAATAATCTACTGAAGACTTGGCCGTTTGGGCATAGTTCCCTTTGCCTACCCAGAATGGGTGAAGAAAACAAAAAAAATCTCTGTTTGTATTCTTTTACAGTTGGCGCCATTTTTCAAACATTTTAGTTAGTCGATTTTATTGTGTTTTTATTATTCTATTAAATTCCTTTAGTTTTTCGCAACTGTATTGAAATAGTTGTTTAGTACACGTGCGGAACTGTCATTACAACTTGTTCCAACTGTCAACCCTCACCTTCGGCTGTGCCTCGGCTCTGCAATGACAGGCTTTCCGCACTCGTAATGAAATATACTATAATGCATTCATACTTGTCTCTAATACTAATGTGTTATAGAATGTATAGTCAAATTACTATTTTAAACAAGTGTCGCCACAATAAGTGTGAAATTAGTATGTATAATTTTGGTATGGTTAACTGTTAACGATTAACTTTAACTTGCGTTAAATTTTCGAGAATTTAACGCAAGTTAAAGTTAATTGTCTACTTTCTTCTTCCTCTCTCCTAGCTCGTATCCCATATGGTGGTGTGGTCGGCTTTCCTCAACAGTTTCTTCCATTCGCTCTGTCCTCGACATTTGTTTGAGACTTGGCACTCGCTCATGTCTTTTAGCACTACATCTTTCTATCAAGTTTTGGCTCTGTCTCTGGATCTGCTACCAAGAAGGGAAAGATATAGTGCTAAATTACCCACGTTGTCCGACGGTTATATGACCATAACATAGGGCTACTGTCTGTCATTTTTTTCAGTTTCTTAGTTAACAAATATTGTTATTAGTATATTTTTAAAATGGATAAATCTGCTGTATATTTATCCTTTGCTAGTACAATCTCCTGCAGTGAGTGTGACTTGATTTAACCCCATTAGGGTACCCGAACACTAAGTGACTATTTCCTTATTGGCCGAGCCACCCGCCTTTGTGATTCGATGCAATCATAGCGGAGAATATGCCAATGTATGTTGTTAAGTTTTCACAGCCGAAACATATACATTCGACATTTGTTTCCTGTAACTATTAGATCGACATTTTTCCTAGCATATATATAAGTTCTAAATTATAGCTCTTATGGGGATAGTTTTCTGCACGTAAGTGGGAAGGGAATTCATTTTTGATGTGAAACATCTATAGGATCACTTGTAAACCGAATTGTTGGCGTGGCGACGCTTGCCGTGTGTATATATATTATTTATTTATTTTAATAATATTTGATATTAATTTTTTTATTATTATTATTATTTATTTAATTATAATATTTAATATTACTTGTACAAACATAATGTTTCACATCTGCCAGGCGTCCCATGACGGCTCACATTTTTTTAACTATAAAAACGTATTGTCCTGCCTTTTATTATTTCTATAAAAACAAAGATGGAAATATGGTTTTGTAAGAGTGCTTTATTCACGGTTAATAAAATTTTAGTATATTGTCATTCTCAACATTTTCACTGCCGAATTGTAAATTGTAATAATGTTGAAATTGTAATAATAAACAAGTGTGTTTTTTTATATATTTATTACCCTTAAAAAAGACATCAAGTAAAATTATTAGACAACAATTCATTTCTATTAAAAAAATTATAAAAATAAACAATCTGTTACATGAACACGTTACCTTATTACATTAAGTATACTAATTTCTCGTCGAATTTTTAGTTCTTCTTTCAAGTGCGGTACGAACGGCTATAGTAGAAAACAGCCGGTCACAACGTACTTAAAAAAATTACAAAATCAATCGAAATTTACAGACACGATGTTTCCTTTCATATTCTTTTGCACGATGATAATTTTGCCGTTAATTCTAGCAGACATTGCATAGCTTTTGATGGTAAAAAGCTATACGAAATCTACTTAAAACAACAACAAATTATTCCTAAAAAAAACATATAAAAGTAATAAATAAACCCAAGTAATTTGTAGCCTAATCGTCTTGATAGTTTTTGAAGGGTTATGATTTACGCATCGATAATTTTGCATTGTAAGCGAAATTTTAAATAAATTTGGTTAATATTTTGACAGTACGAGACTTTGTTTTTTTCATAATAAGTTTAGCTTCAAAGAAGATAAAGAAATGTAAAATTTATATACACAGGATGATTCTTTTCGATATTCAATAAAGTAGGAAAAGTTCGGCTAGAATATACAACTGGCCGGACAAAGCCTACTTAAGTATACATCGAATACAATTTATCTTTCATCTATTACTTTCCACTTGTATACAAAGATTCGTAGACTTATATATCTCAAGTAAAAGCAGAAAATACGCGACATAGTTATAAAAATGTCACATATAATCTACTTAAATTTGAAATAATATAAATACATATTGAAATAAACCAAAGCTTCAAAAAACGCTGATGTAAATCTTCAACGCAAATTTAAATAGAAAACGAAAGGCTTGATATAAAAAAAGCCTGACGAATTCTACTTAAAATCGCATCGAAATTCTTGAGATAATCGAAGAAAAATGAAAATAAACCTGACTCCTAATACTTTGTTTTTTTTTTGTGAAAAAATCTCTAAAAATACGGTACCAATAAAATTAATTTAAATAACAAATAAAAATATATCACTTCAATTAACTTCACGCTTGAAAAACTATCACTCTAAATAAAAAAAAATCACAATTTCACCAATGATTATTTCACCCAAGATTTTGACTGTATTTATTCGACTATGCCAGATTTAACAAATTCAATTTATCTATAAAGACAGAAACACTACTTGTTCAACTGCTTAAGAAAGAATGATGGCTGAACTGAAGATTTTTATCTTTTTATAGTAAAACAAAGACATTTAAAAGCCCTCTAATCACCAAGTTGTTTACGACGAAAGGGCGCTAATTAATTTGTTTATTTTTACTTCTAAATCACGTCGAGGACTCGAAGACATTACAAATAAGAATTGAAATGTATTTAAAATTTACTTGTATTATAAAAAATATGTCCTCGATTAAAATCCATAACAGGGTTCGATAGGGATAGATATTATTTCCTATCGAATTTTCTTCAAAAGCATGCTTTTAAAGGACAATTACTCTGTAATAATTTCTAAATTTTTTTTCTGTGTTATCGCATCAGAAATGATGTGATCCGCAGCAGAACCAAAGTAACCGACATTGCCCGAAGAATTGTAAACCTTAAGTGGCGATGGGCCGGCCATATTGCCCGCAGAACAGACGGCCGATGGAGCCGCAAAGTACTAGAATGGCGGCCACGTACAGGTCGACAGCCTTGGCAGGCCTCCCGCAAGATGGATCGATGATCTGGTCAAGGTTGCGGGAGTATCCTGGATACGGGATGCACAGGACCGATCATCCTTGCGATCTTTGGGAGAGGCCTATG
The DNA here is from genome assembly GCF_912999745.1 of Papilio machaon. Taxonomy (NCBI): domain Eukaryota; kingdom Metazoa; phylum Arthropoda; class Insecta; order Lepidoptera; family Papilionidae; genus Papilio; species Papilio machaon. The sequence goes on from NC_060009.1 coordinate 4,802,454, forward strand.
CCTAGCAGTGGGCGTTACGAGGCTGAATTGATGGATGATGGATGAATTTATAACAAAGGTTTGGTTGACTCGTCCTTCAAAATGGTCAAATATTGGCTACAGGATGTAACAGTTAAACGGACATATAAACATATTTGCGAAAATTATTATCCTTACTGTCAATTGTATAGCAGTAGGTAATATAATACAATTATTTTAATATTAAAATCTACCTTTTTATTGTTCGTTTTGTTCATTTCATACAAATTAAAGATAGCATTCCTTTTGTTGTATTTCTTTTTTATGTCTGCATCAAGCGACTTTCTA